>NC_135787.1:140250000-140850000 GCF_051106095.1 Pogona vitticeps | reverse complement strand
CCTGTTTCCTCGCAGGAGAAACATGTTAGTGGCAGATTGGGTTGTTTCATTTGAGGTTGAAATGTTGATACCATGAGACTGAAGTGTTTATTCAGACCTGTGATGTTTTTGTTTCTGCTTGCATATGGTTCACGTTAACATTTTTATGTGTGAGAATTAATGATGGAGGGACACAGGAGTGCAAGAAATGAGAGGTTTCCATACCACCCAGCCATCAATGTACCTAGACACCACAACTTCAGGTTTGCTAGGTAAAAACCATAAATTGAGCAGCAGCTTTATGTTAGATTTACCAGATGTCATTGAATGGTAACAACAGCCTTTGACACACACCCCACCCCGCACCCCCCAAAATTTCAAGGCAGGCAAAAGGATTTAACTGAATTCCATATCGTCGTCATAGTTTAGTCATGTCCGAATCTTCGTGACCCCATGGACCAGAGCACGCCAGGCCCTCCTATCTTCCACTGCTTCCCGTAGTTGTGTCAAATTCATGTTGGTTGCTTCGCAGACACTGTCCAGCCACCTCATCCTCTGTCGTCCCCTTCTCCTCTTGCCTTCACATCTTCTCATGAGATGGCCAAAGTACTGGAGCCTCAGCTTCAGGATCTGTCCTTCTAGTGAACACTCAGAGTTGATTTCCTTTAGAATGGACAGGTTTGTTCTCCTTGCAGTCCAGGGGACTCTCAAGAGCCTCCTCCAGCACCACAATTCAAAGGCATCAATTCTTCGGTGGTCAGCTTTCATTATCATCCAGCTCTCACTTCCATACATTATGACAGGAAAAACCATAGCTTTGACTACTCTGACTTTTGTTGGCAAGGTGATGTCTCTGCTTTTTAAGATGCTGTCTAGGTTTGTCATCGCTTTCCTCCCAAGAAGCAGGCGTCTTTTAATTTTGTGGCTGCTGTCTCCATCTGCAGTGATCATGGAGCCCAGGAAAATAAAATCTGTCACTGCCTCCATATCTTCCCCTTCTATTTCCCAGGAGGTGATGGGACCAGTGGCCATGATCTTAGGTTTTTTGATGTTGAGTTTCAGGCCGTTTTTTTTTTTTTTGCACTCTCCTCTTTCACTCTCATTACAAGGTTCTTTAATTCCTCCTCACTTTCTTCCATCAGAGTGGTATCATCTGCATATTGGAGGTTGTTGATATTTCTTCCGGCAATCTTAATTCCGGCTTGGGATTCCTCCAGTCCAGCCTTCCGCATGATGTATTCTGTATATAAGTTAGATAAGCTGGGGGACAATATACAGCCTTGTCGTACTCCTTTCCCAATTTTGAACCAATCAGTTGTTCCATATCCAGTTCTGACTGTTGCTTCCTGTTCCATGTATAGATTTCTCAGGAAATAGATAAGGTGGTCAGACACTCCCATTTCTTTAAGGACTTGCCATACTTTGCTGTGGTCCACACAGTCAAAGGCTTTTGCATAGCCAATGAAGCAGAAGTAGATGTTTTCTGGAACTCTCTGGCTTTCTCCATAATCCAGCGTATGTTAGCAATTTGGTCTCTAGTTCCTCTGCCCCTTCGGAATCCAGCTTTTACTTCTGGGAGTTCTCAGTCCACATACTGCTGAAGCCTACCTTGTAGGATTTTGAGCATAACCTTGCTAGTGTGTGAAATGAGTGCAATTGTACGGTAGTTGGAGCATTCTTTGGCACTGCCTTTCTTTGGGATTGGGATGTAGACTGATCTTTTCCAATCCTCTGGCCACTGTTGAGTTTTCCAAACTTGCTGGCATATTGAATGTAGCACCTTAACAGCATCATCTTTTAAGATTTTAAATAGTTCAATTGGAGTGTCATCACCTCTACTAGCCTTGTTGTTAGCCATGGTTTCTAAGGCCCACTTGACTTCACTCTCCAGGATGTCTGGCTCAAAGTCAGCAACTACATTGTCTGGGTTGTCCGGGATATCCAATTCTTTCTGATATAATTCCTCTGTGTATTCTTACCACCTCTTCTTGATGTCTTCTGCTTCTGTTATTTCCCTTCCATTTTTGTCCTTTATCATGTCCATCTTTGCACAAAATGTTCCTCTAATATCTCCAATTTTCCTGAACAGATCTCTGGTTTTTCCTTTTCTGTTATTTTCCTCTATTTCTTTGCATTGTTCATTTAAGAAGGCTCTCTTGTCTTTCCTTGCTATTCTTTGGAAGTCTGCATTCAATTTTCTGTAGTTTTCCCTATCTCCCTTGCATTTTGCTTCCCTTCTCCTCTCTGCTATTTCTAAGGCCTCGTTGGACAGCCACTTTGCTTTCTTGCATTTCCGTTTCTTTAGGATGGTTTTTGTTGCTGCCTCCCGTACAATGTTACGAGCCTCTATCCAAAGTTCTTCAGGCACTCTGTCCACCAAATTGAGTTCCTTAAATCTGTTCTTCACTTCCACTGTGTATTCATAAGGGATTTGGTTTAGATTATACCTGAATAGCCCAGTGGTTTTTCCTACTCTCTTCAGTTTAAGCTTGAATTTTGCTATGAGAAGCTGATGATCGGAGCCACAATGAGCTCCAGGTCTTGTTTTTGCTGACTGTATAGAGCTTCTCCATCTTTGGCTGCAGAGAATATAATCAATCTGATTTCGACATTGCCCATCTGGTGATTTCCATGTATAGAGTCGCCTCTTGTGTTGTTGGAAAAGAGTGTTTGTGATGACCAGCTTGTTCTCTTGACAAAACTCTATTAGCCTTTGTCCTGCTTCGTTCTGAACTCCAAGGCCAAACTTCCCTGTTGTTCCTTTTATCTCTTGGCTCCCTACTTAACATTCCAGTCCCCTAGAATGAGGAGAACATCTTTCTTCGGTGTCAGTTCTAGAAGGTGTTGTAAATCTTCATAAAATTGTTCAATTTCAGTCTCCTCAGCAATGGTGGTTGGTCCATAAACTTGGAGTATTTTGATGTTGAAAGGTCTGCCTTGGATTCGTATTGACATCATTCTATCATTTTTTTGCAGCATTGGACTTTCCTTTCACTTCCAGGTGCATCCGCAGCTGAGCGTCCTTTCGGCTTTGGCCCAACCACTTCATTAGCTCTGGAGCTACTTGTACTTGTCCTCCGCTCTTCCTCAGTAACATGTTGGGCGCCTTCTGACCTGAAGGTCCCATCTTCCAGCGTCATATCTTTGAGCCTTTTGTTTCTGATCATGGGGCATTCTTGGCAAAGGTACTGGAGTGGCATTGCCAGTTCCTACTCCAGGTGGATTGCGTTTAGTTGGAACTCTCCGCTATGTCCTGTTCGTCTTGGGTGTCCCTGCACGGCATAGCCCATAGCTTCTCTGAGTTACTCAAGCCCCTTCGCCACGACAAGGCAGCAATCCATGAAGGGGGAATTCTATATAGGAGACACAAAATTGTTTCCATACCATTCCTAGAGAATGAAGTGTTGCTGAACCAGCTTAAGATGATGTGAAAGTAGCTTTTTAATTATATTTCCAGATATCTGTTTTTGTAGAGTTGAATCCAATTATAAGTCTCAGTCTTCTTAAAATGCTGAATGGCAGCTCAGCACTTATGTCAGACCTACTGGTTCAGAGGGTCAGGTGTAGTTTGGACTACCAGCTGGATGAGGCTGTGTACTCTACGTGGAGGATGGACAATGTGTGACACTTCAGATGTTGTTGGACTGCATGTCCCATAATCATTTATCACTAGAGATGACTGAAGTTGCACGTGTTCCCATCCCTGCATTGAATGAATGCTAGAAAGCGTAATCTGTCCAGAGAGGGGTTCAAATACTCTGCAGTCTGCGTCATGCAGCATAGAATCAAAGTATATGAGATGCATTCAGTTAAAATATTTAATCTGGTTTTCTACTATATATGTCATACTCGGGGGGGGGGAAGATACTTCACAATTTTGTAACCTTGTTGACAATTCTTTTTTTTTTTTTTTTTTGGTAACTTTGTAGAGATCTAAGTCACAATAGATTGTCTTCAATCAAGCCTAATTCTTTGAGCCATCTTCATCATCTGCGAGAACTGTAAGTGGTTAAATTGGCTTGCAAGGTCTTACCTTTTGCCATCTGTGACATCATTCTTTAGAATGTTATTTTTAATAGTGCTTTTCAAATTATATGTAGATGCAAAATCTCTGAATAGCTGTGTCTGTAAAAAATCATGTAGAAGGGTTCTGAGTCATCTAGAATTGCTATGAATGCACCATATGCTGGTGTCCAGGAACTCATTTTCTCAAACTATGCTTTCCCCTCATAGCACAGCTGCTCAGCAAACCAGGAAGGGGTTGTGTAGCATGTCATTAAAATGAGTAATGCTGGCTTGTTGCTCATCAACAAGCCAGAATCTTAGTTTAATCTTAGTTTAAAGGTTATTCTTGATTTATAATTCCTGGTTTGTTTAGAGATCATACTAACAGAGAGGGTATGAATGAAACATGCATGGGCTTTAACACATGTAGAATTCTGGCATTTTATTCCATGCAGTTGCAGCCACTGCCATGGTTTACATGAACCAACAAGCCAGGGAGGTGCAACTAAAGAGAGCATGATGGCATGTTTTGTCTGATTGCTGCCCCTTACAGTTAGTATGTTTCAATGAATCATGAAGCTTTGCTCCATGATTTGTTTATTGTGCTGTGCAAGCCTGGGTGCACCTGCTGGTCTCTCAGCAAAAAAAGGACAGAAACACCCAGTCAGGCCTACAGTAAGGCATAGAGTCTGTCTTTGTTTGTTGAGGGAGAAAAATGGGGCAAGTTCACATGACATGCTAATGAGCCACAGGGTGAAGCTTATGGTTGTTCAGAGAATTGAAATGTTCAAGCTTCATGTACCAACATCCATAATACCTATGGATCCATGACCTACTATGTTCTGTGAATCCATCCAGTGTAAAAGAAGATTAAAGCCCACAGTAATTTTGTTGGATGAGCTTATTTTCAGAATTCAGCACAACACAGAAGTGAATGTTGCTTGTGGCTTGTTTTGTTTTCTTTTTCTTATTTGTGGCATTTGTGTAATAGAACCTCTTTTTGAAAAAATGCTAAGTTATTTATGATGGGGCAAAACGGCAAAGAAGAGGTCAGGAGATACCAGTTACAACTTATTTGTGTGTCAACTGACTTTGTTATGTTTTTGACAGAAAACTGAACAGTAATGAATTGGAAGCGATACCAGATCTGGGGCCTATTTCCGCAAACATTACGTTCCTCTCCCTGTAAGTAGATATTTACATGTTTTTCTATGTATATGAGCACTATATCTGCATGTTCTGTCACTATACAAGTGTGAACAGGAAGGTGTTCTTGTAAGTAAAATGAAACCATAGTATAAAATGGTGAAGTTAATGTGAAGCCTCTGTGGTTTTACCTTGGGTTTTTCTGATATATGATTCGTCACGAAGAAATAATTCCTGTGTGAGAAATTTGTATCTCATGTATTGCGAACTCAGATCCTTGGAATACAGTACTCAAGTTCCCCCTCGCATCTATGT
Organism: Pogona vitticeps; assembly: GCF_051106095.1. Lineage (NCBI taxonomy): Eukaryota > Metazoa > Chordata > Lepidosauria > Squamata > Agamidae > Pogona > Pogona vitticeps. Next base: position 140,844,555 of record NC_135787.1, on the reverse strand, counting down.
TCAGAAGGTATCTTTAAAACAATCTTTCACAGTTCTAAAAGTATATGTGAAGAGATATGAGGTGCTTGATGGCACTGTAGTGCTGAGTCCTTGAAACCAAGAACTGTGGCTGAGCAGTGGAATCCATGATTTCGCTACAGTAGGCTTCAGGAACGGCAAGGGGGGGGTTGACCTAAAATCCTGACAGACTGTCAATCTTTGAGGACAGTTGTGGCCCATCTGGCCCAGTGATCTCGCTTATCTCCACAGGTGGAGATAAAGAGGGTCTGGCCCCCTGAGGCAAGACCATCCACTCACTGTTCTGCTGCTGCGGCGGCCTCTGCACACCCTTCCTATCGCTCTGCAGCTCACAGTGGATTGGCCACTCCTGGCAGGAGGTGGGATGAAGAACTTCTTTGCCAGGTTGAAGAGTGGCTAAAAATGGCTGAAAGTGACCAGCCATGGATTCAGGGTGCATAATGATTCAGAATCCATGGATATTTTCTGCTCCTGCTTTATTAATCAGCTTTCAGTCTGATCTTGTGTATGCTTATGTAGGCTATATTAAGTTTTATGGATTTACTAACAGGGTAGTGTACGTAAGCTGTTTGAGCTGCATGTTTTTACACATGATGCTAACAGTGCTGGCCTTGAAAAGTGGCTGCTTGAAAAATAAATGTTTTGAAATATTTTTTGACATGTTTATAAGGAAGAATGAATCTAAATGCAAGACAGAAAATGGAAAAGAAGAAAGGAAAACAATATGAAACAGGGAATTGGAATTAAGTGAAGAATATATCTTTATGTCTGACATAAGGTTCAGACTACCATTTGCCATATTTTTTCTATGTTTATATTGGTTTTCTGTGATGAACTGTTGCTTAGTGTTCATGAAAAATAGTTACTGCCTTTCTGCCTTTTTATATAGAAGGCTAAAAATGTGAGGAGATAAATAGGTACCACCTCGGTGGGAAGGTAATGGCATTCCATGTCTAGTCGCACTGGCCACGTGACCACAGAAACTATCTTTGGACAAATGGCTCTATAGCTTGGAAATGAGGATGAGCACCGTGCCTTAGAGCCGGACACGACTGGACTAAATGTCAAGGGGAACCTTTACCTTTACCTATATTTAGCTTGGAATTAAGAAAGCAGAATGTAATTATTGTCTCACAATAATAATAGCAGTGACTTCTTTTTTTTCTTGAGAAATCACTAATTTATCAACTCTTTTTAAAATCTGGTTGGTGCAATTGACATTTTCTGAGTACTTTGCAGTTTAGTATAAATATCCTAACCTTTGTGTAATTAAAAAAAATCTTCATGATTTGGTTCAAAGTTCTACCAATTACTTTTTAGTTATGTCTTTTTCACCAAGGAAAATCTGCACTAAAAGCAAGTTATATGGTATCTATTGTTAAAGAGTCTAAAGAGTTAAAACAATACAGTCAAATTCTGGAAAGCTGTTTAGTTAATGAAAGTGATCAGTATTCAGTTGCTTACATCTGGTGACTTATTATCCTGCTGTTTTTACTCTGGGCCTAGGTCAGCTAAGTCAGCTGGTGTAGACGCTGTGTCTGCTCTGCGCTATTTGAGTAAGAACTAAGTGACATTTGATATTGGTGTGGCTTTTCTATAGATTAGGCAGGGTGGAGAAAGGAATTAAAAGGAAAGGCAAGGTGGTTTAGAGGCAAAGGAGGTTCCATTAAAACAGCAACCACTACTCATACTGAATTTTATAATTCTGTTGAATTGTATAACTTACATTTCAAGTTAATCTTTCTACCACGGTGTAGTATATTATCTAATCCACACATATAGCATGCAGCATTGCTTTCCATGTGGTTCGGTGTGGCACCACTTGTCATGACTAATATGTGGCACTGAAGTATTCCATGTGATCTGCTTGATTCAGACTAAGCCCTGCTTTTAAAAGACATATGTGGTTTAGATATAAGTCCAGATGGACACTCTCATTTGGGGATTGGAGCTCCATTATTTTTTCCCCTGCTATATTCCCTGATCTGGACCTGCCCCTCTCCCATGTGTCAAAGCAGATCTTGTTCTCCATGCAGGTTGGAGGCAAAGATGGTTTGATGAGGATGAGAACCTCAATGGAAAGCAAATGCGTAAAATTGCTCCCTCCCAGCAAGGGCTCTGATCAGGATTAGATACTTCACATCATTTTTAAAATAGGGTGTTGGCCGGGAGAGAAATAGGTTTAAATAAACCCTACATGTTAGAAGTAATCTGTAGTTGAGCTTTGAATTGTGTATAGAGTGACTTGGAGGAATCTTTCACTTGTCCTTTACACTGATGAACCCATATTAACTGAACTATGCACAGAGAAGAATTATATTCAGGGGAAAGTAACCTCTGTAACCACTTGCCTTCTCTCACAATGGAAATACAGTTTGCACCCAGGTATAGTATCCTCTTATTATATCAATTCCCTAAGAATGTAGCTCTAGATAAACAACAAAAACAACAAACCAAAAACAAATAACCAAACAAAAAACCCTAGAAATATTATTCTGCATCTACCAAAAAAAACTTTACAAAAAGCTTACGGTTTCTAGTTTGAGAGTTTTGTTGATTTACTCAGCTGACCAAACAGAAAACCTTTTTTTGACTTGGATTATGTAGTTCTTTTTTTTAAAAAAAACCCAACACTCTTTAACATACCTCCTGAAAAAACTGAATTGTTATGCTGGACAGTTGGGTTGCTGGGAAGGTGTCTTGTTACCATTGTACTTTAAGACTCATGCTGAGCTTCTGAATGGCCTCAGAAGGCTTCCTGATTATGCTCTGCAGAACTCAACTGAGGTTACAAGTATATACCAAGCACCTTCTGACCTCTGTGGGGAATGACTGGAATTAGAAATTGGTAGCAATTTATTATGGCTACTTTGACGTGAAAGCCAACTCTGGGTCAGCACAGCATGGGATCAACTTTGGGATGAGCCAGAAAGAAAAAGGAGGAAAAAGGGGAGGAGGTGCAAGATAGGAATCAGATAGCAGCTGAGTGTGTAATTGGTGACAGTTCGCTCTGTGCTTTTCAGGCTAATTATCCCCCACCACAAAAAAAAGAGTAAGAATCATCCCTGTGGTCTGTCATAATGAGTTGATTCTCCTAGAATTCTCACTTTGTAAATTTGCAGCTAAAAATATAAAGGGCTGCTGCAGCTGCAGCTCTAGTAGAACTTCCTTTGTCAGTGAACAGAACAGGACCATTTTGTATTCTTTGAATTGTAATTGATTTTCAGGCGGTCTTCTTTGTATAACACTAGTACATTATGGCAATATTAAGGGGTTTTTTTTATATAAAAAAGAAATAATTTGAAGGTACAACTCTACTGAGCTTTCATACGGAGCACTCCCTCTCTCTCACCACATTACTCTTGGCTCTTTGGTTTCGCCTGAAAAAATTGGTTTTTTTTCCCAAGGGTATACAAATTGTATAAAGATTACATTTGTACTCTGCCAGATTGCCTAAATACTTATGGAGAAGAAAGACCTGCTGAGATTCTATCTGTACTCCTGGACTCAAGTTCTCAAACAGTCTAGCATCACTCTTTAAATCAATGAAGAGTTGTTCTTATTTAAGCTTGAGACTTCTAATCTTTTCCCCTTGTATTCTTGCAATATAACTTTTGTTTGACTTAAAGCTAGTGCAAAGTAGCCTTTTAGCAGTATTAGTTTTAATGTCAAGAGATGGGAGACAGTTCTAAAACTATTTGTAGAATATAAATCACGATCTCAAGTACAGTATTACTGGATTCTTCCATATAAAGGGAGTCATAAGAAGTGATTTACTCTGCAAACCAAAGTAATTAATGGAACATATTCTATTGTAAAATAGACATTTGTGATTTGGAGATAAAAATTGTATTATTATTATTATTATTATTATTATTATTATTATTATTATTATTATTATTATTATTATTATTATTATTATTATTATTATTATTATTATTATTATTATTATTATTATTATTATTATTATTATTATTATTATTATTAATTTGATTTATACCCCGCCTATCTGGGCGACTCGTGCACTCTAGGTGGCCTACAATATAGGATAAAACAATAAAACACAAAAAAGTACATAACCGTTCAATCGTTACAATTATAATAAAATGGAGGGATAATAAAATAAGGGAAAATAAGAAAAGAGATCAGGTATTGACTGGAGGGAAGGCCTGGATGTACAACCATGTTTTTAATTGGGTTTTAAAGATTCCCAGCGTAGGGGCCGTGCGAATCTCTGGAGGGAGGTTGTTCCACAGGCGAGGAGCCACCGCCGAGAAGGCCCGGTTTCGTGTTTTCTCCTTCCAGGCCTCTCTCGGCGTCAGGCTCCTCAGCCTCACCTCCTGACTCGCACGGGTGATCCGGGTAGACCTTGGTGGGAGCAGGCGTTCTGCCAAATATCAAGGTCCTAAACCATTTAGGGCCTTATAAGTAAGCATTAAAACTTTGAAGTCGACGCGGAAATGAATGGGCAGTCAATGCAGTGCGGCCAAAGTTGGAGAAATGTGTTGGTATTTTCTCACTCCATTGAGGAGTCTGGCTGCCGCATTCTGCACCACCTGAAGTTTCCGCATCAGCCTCAAAGGCAGCCCCCCATAGAGCGCGTTACAGTGGTCTAATCTTGAGATTACGAGCGCATGCACCAAGGTAGTGAGTGCCCCTGTGTCTAAATAGGGCCGCAGCCAGGTAGATTGCTTTTATGCTAAAAGATTAACCTGAAATTCAGAAAATGAGTTTCTCTTCTGGATTGCATTCACCACACTCAGAAGTGACATGGATCATAAAAAAAAGGCAGTGTTCAGTTCTTGGAGCTAAACATAGCTAATGTTTTTAATGCTTTGCCAGCCAGTTGTCTGAGTTGGTTGAAAAATATGCAGCTGAACCAATTAAAAAAGAGATAAGATTGCTGAGAATATGTTTTTCTGCATCATTTGCAGCAAAATGGGACAATCATACTTCTTCAGAAATAAGTGTTGGGCCCAGCATACGTTGTTTTAGGAAAATAATAATAATGAGTTCAGGTATTTTGCGGGAAGGTCCTTGGGGTGGAAAACTACCCTCAATGTACTAATCCTGTTTTAAAATGATTAAAACATAGATTCATTTTTTTAAGAATCATAGTGTACAGACATAAAAGATCAAATAATACAGAGAAGAAAAAATGACTTGTTTACAAAAATGGCGATCAAAGAATAAAATATGTACAGTATCAGTTTTCATAAAAACAGACTGAAGTGCTGATTCTAGTATATAAATGGTCTTAAAATGTTAAGATTGTGTTGAAAAGATCTTGGAGAAGAGGAAATAGTTCCCAGTGGACAGATGTTAGTGAAGACACTAGGCAAAGTTCTCAGTGGTGAGTATTCATAACAAGGGGCCACCACCAAAAACTTTTCTCTCTGTCTGTCATTCTTTTTCTTGAGATGACATTTCTAAAACTGTTTGCATTGCTGGTTTGAGTATTCAGGTTAGCATAAAAGGAAGAGACAAGGAAGAGGCATGTTAGGATCTTTAGCCGTGCAGAACATTGTAAGTGAACACCAATATTCTGTGCTGGAAACATATGGAAGCCAGTGTCCTATTAACTCCCAGTACCAGTTAAGACTGTTTCAGGCATATTCTCCACCACCTGATGTTGCTTCCTGTTTGCCTTCAAAGTTAGCCCTTCCTGCCCAACAATAGTTATTGCAGTAATCTCAATAAAGAGTGTTGCTAGACCATGGATCACTTGCATGTCACTTTCAGGCAAATAAATTGACATACAGCTTCACATAAAGCCTGGTTGGTGAGGGCAGTGGCTCTTGCAAGACACAGTTATGTCCATCTCCGAATAGGTATTCATTTGATAAGTTATTTGTGGCTGTTAGCCCTGTCTCCTTATTGCTGGAGAACACAAGCAGAAGGTGTTGTTGCACTTCCAGTGTTCATATGTGTTCCCTTATGCCTCTACTTGGCCACACTGAGAACTGACTTGTGCACTGCCCATGTGTTTGATCCGATCCAGGTCTGCTAACCTTCTTACCAACTCCAATTGCATTTGTAGCTAGAATATCTGCCTAAGCTGTTAAAGGGCAACTGTCTGCCACAGAGGCTACTCAATCCACACAATAATTTTGTGGTGCTGGTACATTCTGGGTTGGGAGGCAATTTTGCATGACATTTGGTCTTATAGGAACTGGCACTGCTGTAGAGTACTTTCATTTTTCTATTTGGCTGGTACCCGTTCACAGGTCCTGATGTAAATACTATGGCTAGGAAAAGGAAACATTCTGCTTTACTGAAAATGTACCCCTAAAAGATTTGGTCAGGAACATCAACATCTTTCAATGAGTTTCTATTAAAACACAGCTACGTTCTTATTTTGACCATCCTTATTTGAAACTGTCTTCTATAACAGAGTGAGCACAGCTTTTTTAAAACTGAGAGTAGGGGAAAGGTTGATTTAAATCTCTGAGAATGTTTATGCTGGCTGTGCTGGCTGACTGTAGCCATGTTCTGTATCCCAAAACACAAATATTGCTTGTTTGCATTCTTTAAATATCTGATGGACTACATGCAGTGAACAGAGGGTTTCTTAAAGCATGTGCTAGTAGCATAGGACACCACAGAGCAGTCTTCAGTAAAGGGAGTCAGAATGAATGCTCTGTAATGAAAGCATCTTTCACAGATACAGTACTTGACTGCTAGTTTTTCAAAAATGTCAGTGAAAGAAGCCAGCTCCTTCTGCCAGTCACAGTCCTGACATCCCCACATTGTCCATCTATGACTTTCCTGTAACATTTTTCCTGTGGGTGCATACATTATTTGCTCGTAAGGTTCTGTTACAAAGGAGAAGAGGACTTGTAATAGATTTAGTTTCATTTTTTCCTAGAGAAAGAGAGTTTCCTGGAGAAGATCATGATGGGAACTTTACGTGCTTTCTCAAGACCATGCAAGTTTGCCATATCTCCTGCCACAATTGTATACCCCCTCCCATTTCCCTTGGCAGACATCCAGTAGACATTCATTGTGAGAACAGGAGCAGGCAGTTCTTATGGTGAGAAGAATTAGTTCCTGCTGCCCTCTTTGTGATCCATTTCTTTCAGTTCAACATATGGAGGGACTCATATATACATCCCTTACAAAAACCCATATTTGTGTTGCTGATACATAAAATCCCAGGGTTATTTTTTCATAATGTTTAGACTGGATAATGTTTTCAATAAATTGTCCCTTCTTCCATGACTGTGTCAGAAACTACCATTTGTAGACATATCAATTCCGTCTCCCAAATCTTCCTTTGGAATGCATTCTTCCCCACATTCCTTTGCAGGATGAGCAAGCTCAATAATAAATGTCTTAAGAATAAAATTTGCTCAAGCAAGATACATAGTTTTTAGGGACACTAAGTGCAGGCAGTCTGGTATGATCCTTTTCCAATATATCTGCATTTTCTATTTGAATTATTTCCCCACTTGTCCTTTGTTTGCAGCAATTTCTCTAAACCTCAGCTCCAACTGTGTTACTTTTTTTGGAGGAGGAGGGGGGAGTGCTGCTCTAATCACTGTTGGGAACTGCTAGAAGGGACGCTAGGCATGGAGTCATATTAGCCACTGTCCGTAATCTTTGCTATGTGGGCCTGTGTGGCTAACTTCAGCCCAATATGAGTTGTGGTCTTTTAAACTGGAAAGAAGGGAAGTATCATCTGGAAGTTAAATGGAGTGGGTCTCATAACTGCTGCTTGAATTGGGTGTAGCAGTGGGCTGTCTGCCATCTTTGTGTCAGATTTTCCCTTCCCTGTAGCATGTTTAGCTTGTTTTGGAAAGCAGACTGGCTCCTTCTTCTCTCCATATCTGGCAGCCTCTCTTTCTTCTTTTCTCTACTACTAATCCCTATATGAATTTGAGCAAAACAGCACATACCTACCTACTTACCTACCTACCTTAATACAGTGGAGTCTTGACTTACGAACGGCTCGACATACGAACGTTTCGACTTACGAACTGCTCTCATAGGAATATATGGACTCGACTTACGAACTTAGATTCGAGTTACGAACTCTTTTTTTCCCTTTTTTTAAAAGCTAAGTCATCTTAGGTTAAAAGGAAAAAAAGGAAAAATATCCCCCTCTAGTGGCAGAAGGCGGAATAGCAGCTTCCCATTAGTTTCTATGGACGAAAAGAGCAGATACGGATTAAATGGTTTTCAATGCATTCCTATGGGAAATGCAGATTCGACTTAAGAACTTTTCGACCTGAGAACTGTCTTCCAATACGGATTAAGTTTGTAAGTCGAGACCCCACTGTACTGCATTGCTGCCCCTGTCAAGGAGGCATAGTGGGAATCAAACCTCTGGTTCTGCAGTGAGCTACCTAATCCACTGAATGCTGATGTACATTTCAGCCTTCAATGTATGGCTGCTCCATGCAGTTATTTGTTCATTTCAGACAGCTACAATGCCTAATAACACACATTGGAAATCTTAAAAATAGACTATTGCAAAGCTGTCTCTATAGGGCTGACCTTGGAAACAGTATGGAAACTTCACCGGGTCCAAAATGCAATGGCCAGATGGATTTAAGCAACTAGTAAATTTGATCATATATCTCTAGTCTTGGTGTGTCTTCCTTGGCTCTCTGTCAGTTTCCATCTTCAATTCAAGGTGCTGGTTATGACTTATAAACCCCTTAACAGTTAAGGACCTTAGTACTTTTTGGAACAGTTTTCTCAGGAGACAACTACACGTTTTACCTGCTCCTCTCAATCCAGGTTGCTAAAAGTGGCCTATATTGAGAAAGGCCAAAAAGGCAACAATAAGGAATTGGTTCTTCTACATGGTGGCCCCCAGTCTGTGGAGTAAGCTCTCAATTGAGTTGGGCCAGGTTCCTTCCCTCCTGACATTCAGGAAATTAGTGAAGACAGAACTCTATAAAGCTGCCTTCCATAACTTATCCCCCCAGATGTTGTTAATATTAATTTTTTATTATTTCCTTTTCCTTTCTTATTTTTTGTTTTATTTTAATTTTAGATCCAGATGTATCACTACTTGAAGTCATGTGGAGTTCTGAGTTTTTAATTTGCAAACCACCCAGAGTAGTATATCCATTAGAGGAGAGGGATAACAAAGATAGTTATTCCAATTTATTTAATAAAACTTTATTATTGTGCATTGCCCTACCCAGCTTGTTACAAAGAGCTAAATCACTTGCAACTTATTATTAAGACTTGGTGATATAATAAATACAGGTGCTTATTTTATGATAAAAAAGCTGCTGACTAGCATAGTAGATTATAATTATTTCTGAATGGTTACATACCCAACTGCTTTACTGGTAATCTCATAAAGGGTTTCTTTTAATTTTATTTCAGTTTATTACTGAGCTATGATAGGTTATGGTTTATTGAAGGGGCATAGGAGTATCCTTTCTGTTAAAATGAGTCATTAAAAAAGTTCTGCCATTAGAAATTTTGAACTTTTATTACTTGCAAGAATGATACAGATTGACTTTACCACATGAATCTTGGCATCTGAGATCTGCTTGAGGACTATAAACATGCCAGATTTTAAATCACCCTGATATACATTGCCAGAGCAACAGCAAGTTAAATTTAACTCCTTTTCTTCAGTATTTGAACCCATATAGCACATGTTTCTGTCAGTTCTGGTGTACATTGCTCAGAACTGAGGAAGAAAGATTTTGGTATGGATCAGGACATGGTAGAGTACTGTGGCTGATACCAGACACTCTGCCCTCTGTATCTGGAATTGGGTCAGAAAGCATAATTTGTGATGTTGTACAACATTCACAAGATTAAGGCATCAGTCAAGCTTCGCGCTTCCTGACTTTGTAGAGCTTGAGCCAGTATGGTGGAACATTGCTTTCTGTCTTAAAATGGAAGGGTGTTTGATATTTGGATTTAGTATGGCTCGCTGTACCAAATTCTATTGTACCTTACAAAACATCAGGGTTGCCCTGAGATATTGTTATAGTATGCCTTCTTTTGATAACAGAATAAGTGCACAAACATCAATAGAATTTTGCATATAGTGTCGTCCCATGGCCAGTTTAATATTGTTGATTTGTTTAGCAAAATGTTATGAGATTTCTGGTTTGTAATTAAGATTTTACCCATTGTGCTAAGAATTCCAGGGCCAGGTTGTCACTTGGTGAATGAAATAGACATTTCGTGAGTGGTTTGGCTCATGAAAGGAAAGGCTAAAGTAACCCGCAGATACAAAAATCACCATAAACTGGTTTTAATGATAATTCTTACATTATGTGATGTACAAGAGTGGGTCTTACACTGGGATCCCCAAAGAGCCCAGTAAGGTGCTAAAATCTTACCTTTAGCATTTGCCCCAAAATGTTGATTTGCTGTTCATTAGCAAATGCTTAGTTAGACAGTACAGGACAATCCAGCTGTAATGTAAGTTAATTAGGAATTTACAGGCCAATTTGCAAATTCATTTTTTTACCTGAGGAGATGCTTTTTTCTACTATACCATTTTCATGTACAGTGCTATTTCATATAAACCACTCCTGATATAAAGAAGTTATCATATTTGAATGAGAAGAGCATGGGGCTGAATAAGGCTCTGAAGAACAACATGAATTCTGAAGAGGAAGAATGGCTCTTAATTACAATTGGATTTCTTACATGCTTTAGACATAGGGCCAAATAAAGAGCTCACATTACAAAATTGTACAGGTGATCAGCTCTTCACAGATTAGAATCACCATGTGAGGATGCAAGTATTATAAAGGGTGAGCAGAACCACTTTAAGTTTGTTCTTGATTGTGAATCTGTATTATGGGTAGTGTGCCGCTAGCTTGCTTTAGACAGTCAGTTGCAGGATTGGAGAACTGATGGCCTAATCTATCTGTCCCTTTCTATGTGGCTTACTGGCCTCTCTTCCAAGGCCTTATTTGTTCCACCTCTTGATATCTCTTATTGTAGCCTGCTGTTCAGGAGGAGATCTTTATCAAGGCTTCAGTGCATGGGAAGGGAGGAGTTAATCCCTCCAGTATGTTATGATCCCAGTGAGATTCTGCTCTTCTGCATAGAAATTAAGCTTGGGTGGTGGTGGGAAGCTATGGCTTAGGTCTAGTCTTGCATGACCCATTTTTCCCCAGAAAAGTCTGGAAGATTTTCAATAAGCACATCTGCTACTGCCAGCAATTTTGGCAATTTAATTGGCTATTCCAGTTGATTAATATTCTGTGAAATTTCTTAGTTGATTTCTTTTTGTTGGGTCTTGAAGGGTTCAGATATAATGCCTCCATTCCAATATCTTATTGTTTCCCCCATTCTTTTCGTTTGGGGTCTTGGGAATAGTCACAGCTGGATACAGGATATTGTTTAAGTGAAGCTGTGTTACAACGGCCACGGAAATTTGAAGAACCTTGGTGAATGCACAGCATTTTGATGTTGAACAGACACATCTGAGTCTACAAAAGATTTCCCTCTCTGTCAAACTAAAATTAAATAGCCAATTGATTATTATTTGCCTCCCCATTCTAACGTGAAACTTAACACAGGTCGCTTGAGTTGTCTAAATTGTTCCTTGAATAAGGAATTGTGGGAAGTTCAGATGATTTATTGTTTCAGATACTAGGAAACTTTTATCTGATTCATTTAAGAATATGCTCCATTTTATTATTTATCATTTGATAGGCTGGAGCTGTATATTGGAGCCTCTCCCAGTGAAGGGAATTCTTTGAAATAATATTAGGCCCTACAGATTTTCTGAGGTGTTTGTTGGCCATTCATGCATGTCAGTCATCACTTGATGCTGTTCTGCAGATGTGAACTTTGCTGTAATTTCTTTGGAACCACACATGTATGTAATCTTGGCTTCTCACCCCTTTGCTTATTTGATTCTTAATGTGATATATAGGTGAACATACTCACTGTGTAGTTGGAGCTGTAAACATCTGTGGTCATTGTTACACAATAATCATTTATTGCAATCTTTTTAGTTTTGGGTTTCTGGACTTATTAAAAAGAAGTGCATTTGAAATTCAGAGTAGAAGAGCAAAAACCTTATATATCTGAATCTTGCAGAAGCATTTTGATCAAATGGTTTAAACTGTCATCTTGTAGGCAACTATGTGTTGTAAGCTTAAAGGTGTGGAAAGCTTTGAAAAAGAAACGAGAAACTTGAGAGGAAGGTGGAGGCATGGCATATTGAATTACAGGCGAGGTTTCATTCTTGGAATCCACTTGGAACTACGCCCAGGAATGAAAATTGTGGTAAAAATTTCACTTGGGGAGAAGCAGTGAACAAAAGGCTGGAACAGAGAAGAAGGTGGGAGTAGTTCTGCAAGCTCTTAAATGTGGTTCAAGGTAAAATTAAAGAATCCATCCATATTTGGTCTGCGGTAGAGCAGGCTGGAAGGAAAAAGAATAGGTAATATGAGAGTGCCAGGATGTATGGTGCCTAACAAAGAAATGGAATCAAAGGAGAAGGAAGGTTTGCAAAGGAAGTGAAAACTTAAGATGAAGCCACAGAGTCATAGCTAGGAGCAAAAAGAAAAAAGAAAAGAAAGCAAGAATCCCCAGTGGCCTTCGAGAAGAAGCAAACAGATAAAAAGTTCTGTAAGTATCAGGTGGGCTTACTTTCCAGTTTCTCTTCATCATTTTAACCCATTCCAGCCTGAGGATCTGGTATATGTAGAGGATTATATCGGGTCCAGGACAGAAAAAAGGAATTATTTTTTTAAAAAAAACATAGTTAAACTGTGTTGTGAGGATGGCTTTAAAAAAGAGGATTAGACAAAGTTATGAAGGAGTAATTTGCTACCCAGGTTGCAGAGGTAGTAGGCCTCTGAGCACCAGCTGCTAAGAGACAACAATAAGGGAAGGCAAAGGCATCTGAAAATAAGATGCTGTAATAGATCTGGTGGAACAGGGTCCTTCTTAGTATGTCTGATAGATTTTTTTTTCTCCTTTGTGCTGAAATAAGTCTGGATCAAGAGGCTGATGAACAAAGACGTACTGTAGTGAAGGAACAGAGAGCAAGAAGTTACAAAACAGATAAAATGCAGAATGCAAAAAATATTTTGATCTCATAACAAGAAATGAAAAATACATTCAAAGCTGAAAGGTTCTAACTTGATCATTCAAAGTGGAATACAGTAAACAGAAAAAGTGTAGGAAGGAAAAGAATTTAGCTGGAAAAAAAATATAGAGTCCGGTTCAGATGTATCACAACATCATTGCTGCATCTGAATCCAAAATAGCTGCAATGATAGCCTGTTTCCAGGAGGAAAAGAATAACAAGAAATTGGAGCAAACAGTAACAGGATTCTTCCTCTGGTCTTTTGCCCTTTTCCAGACTAGCCCACAGGTCCCAACATGTTCTCTTATCCTTTCTGTCTTGAGTTTTAAGTGAATCCCCAGTTTTCAAACTCTCCCTTTCTCTTCTCTCTCGCCACTCATCTTTGCTCAGGCTTGGTGTCTGCTTTCTGTCTTCTGAGGAATTTTTTACAACAGAGCCCTAAAACAACAAACACCAAATTACTGCATGTAAATGTAACATACATCCTGATGTTTCATTCAACATATAATTCTGCTTCCATATGCCTGACACAGTGGATGTGTCTACAAAAGTCACATTAAAATATAATAGTTAGTCTTTAAGGTATCACATGCATTTGTCTTTTTGTTTTGTTTGTTTCTGTGGATTTTCCTGACTTTATTCTTTTCTTTTTTTTCTGCCAACATTTCCTTCTTTACTCCCCCCCCACCCCGAGTTCTTCAACAAGCACAGAAGGCTAGAAAGAGTGATGGAGTCTTCTCTCACTTAGATAGGTTATTGCACTATGATATTTCTTCTTTTTGTTTCTGTGGTTGTTCTGTGTCATCAGGTCAGAACCAACTTACAGCAACCCAAACAGGGTTTTCAAGATAAATAAGATATTTAAGGTTTCACCAGTTCCACTCCTCCAGTCAGTTTCCATGGCTGAGCAAGAATTTGAACCTTGTTCAACAGAATCTTTGTCCTTCATTCTATCCACTACACCACATTGGGAATCCTTGTTGTTTCTAATGTTCTGCAAACCTTGCTGAAAGAGAAAGAAGACCCAATTCCCATTCTCCCTCTCCTTTTGACAAGCACCCACAATATCCAAGAAAGCATCCTTCCCCCTTTCTAATGCAGCACAGCAGATCTGCTTCTCCAAACTGTAGCAGAAAAAGATTCTATTGTGGTAACAATCTTCCTTCCCAAAATAATAGGGTCACTTGTCTTTGGCAGGTGAAGTGGACACCTGCAAACAGCAGAAAAAGTGCTGGCAGAGCATATCCAATTGAAGACTTTCAGGGCCCCAGAAAGAAGGACTTAATTGTTATTAGAATGCCTTCCTAGCATTTAGAAGTCATCAGCTAGTTTGAATTATTCGGTGGAGAACCAACAGAAGATAGCCATTGTTCTCAACAAAATAAAAGTATGAGACCTTGGAGTTTCTTATTCTACTTCCTTAATTACTGTAGAATGCTTCTTTTCTTAATTTGATGCATAAGTGGAACCAGGAACGCTCTTGCAGCAAATTTGAATGCCTGCCAGGTAAAACAGAGAAATAAATTAGGAAGAAAAGAGTTTTTTGTTTGTTTGTTTTTTAAAAGTGTGAGGAATCTGTTAGAACCAACACATTTTATTAGTAATATTGAAATGGGTGAATATTCTGGCCTGTTAATGTTGAGTTTCATGGCTAAAGACATTCTCTGCAAATCCTTTTTGGTTGCAGGGAATTAATAGAATGCTATTGTGAGTCACCATCAGCAATCAGATTTGATTTCCTATTTAGATTGACAGCTAGGTGAAGCCAAAGGCCAATAGTTACACACTAAACTGCAAGTTAAATGCCTTACTTTTTACTACTGATAACTTTGTTCCAAGCACTGACACCATTTCACGTACTGCATAATTCCACGGCAATGAAAATCACCATAACAGAAAACTCCAATGTGTATTGGAGCAGGGAACAGGCTAGCCGTCCTGGGTGCAAAGCATGATCAGTTTTATAGCCCTGTTGAATATCCTTTCTCTGCACTGATCATAGAATCATAGAAAAGTGAAGTTGGAAGGGGCCTACGATACCATCAAGTCCAACCCCCTGCTCAATGCAGGAATAAAATCAAAGCATATCTGCCAGGTGATTATCTAAGTTTTTCTTGAATGCCTCCAGTGTTTGAGAAAAAACACAGAGAGAGCGAACTTTCGCCTCCCTATCATCTCCTCCAGGCTTGAGCGTTGCTGCCTCCTGGATAGGTCATGTGGCATAGCGGCTGGCGATTGGCTCATGCTTTCCAAGCAGGGCTGGGAGGTGGCGTGGTGGGCAGTTGCCTTGGCGATGGAAGATTGCTATGGGGCAGAAGGACAGGCGGTATAGGCTAGCAGATTACCTGGGCAAGGACACACCATTGCTTGGAGGGAGCTGGTGAGGTGGCCCCTGGGTGACCACCTTTGAGGGACACCTTGCCATTCTTCCGCTCCTTTTTCTCCCCCCTGGACCTTGCTAATGGTGGGTTTCTGCTATAGTTTGGAGACCCCTGGTGTAGTGGATAGAGTAATAGACTAGAATGTAGGAGACCTGCATTCAATTCCTGGGTTCTGTCATGGAAACTCACTGAAGGGTAGAACTGATTGAGAAACTGCTCCTCAAATATGTCACTTACTTTGAAAACCCTATTAGGGTCACTGTAAGTCAATTTTATCTTGATGGCATGTAACAGCATTTCACAATTGCTTCGCTAGACAAATAGAAGTTTGGGAGTTCAAGGAGTATAGGGGCAAAACCGTGCTGGTGGGGCGTGTCAAGAATCTATGTAGCTGTAAATTGACATATTTAATTGTTAATGCAACTGAGCAGTATGTGTTCTGGACAAATGTAAATTAGAAGAACATTGGGGGAAAAATTAAACTGGTTGTCATATTTGTTTTCTTGATTACTAAAACAATAGGTTGGATCAACCCATGTTAGTTGGAGCAGGGAGAAATCATTTGGATTTTTTTGAAGTACTTAGAATATTTTAATACAGAGTATCTTCTTCTGTTCAATTGCTGATAAAATGGTTATTTCCAGTTTGCAACAACATGAATGCTTAAGATCCTTAGATATTTAAGTAGGCTACTTTGAAGCAGGGCAGTTTTTAATCTCTGCAAGGCCAAGGAAATGACAATTCAGCCATTCTGCAAGTGCTTACAAGTGTTTATAAGCATTCTGAACTTTGATGTGGTTTACAGTCATGGTTGCCAGATGATTCTTACGTTTCAGAGAGAATTCTAAATTGCATTAATAACACAACAAATGTCTATAACCAAAACAATGGGAATTGGAGGTTGGCCTCTCGCACATAGGCTTGCCTAGACCTCTCCCCCTCCCCCCTACAACTAAGTGACTTAAGTTCACACTTTGAAGACCAGTGCTCTCCATGGATCATGGAAATGCAAAACTTGAAGTTTAAAGAAGTTTAAATTTGTTTTTGGTTGGTTCTTGTAAGATGTGCTGGAATCTAATGCCACTCAGATTCCATTCCATAAGCATTTGAATTTTGAGACTTTTGCCACAAAAAACATAGCCACAACTGTTGAGCCCCCTGTGAGAGTTTATTAACGGTGTTCATTCATTTTATTTTATTTTTGGTGGGATATTATTACAGACAACATGAAATTGGACTTCGTGGCATTGGGGGGAACATTTGTTTGAAATGACAGCTTGCATGGCGTGGTATTTACTTGTTAAAAAAAACTGGTGCAAGAGACTATAATTGCTTGAACTGAGCCAAAAATGAACTGGAAATAACTACTTTTCTTACCAAGGCAAAAAGAAAGGTTTAAACCAATGACATTCTAGCTTTGGTTGCTAGATTTGATGTAAGGGATTTTCAAGAACTTCTTAAGGTCTGATTCCTTTGTAAGACAGGATAATACTCCCTGCAGAGATGAGAGAGTTGAAATATCTTCAGGCACATCTTTTGAATAACCAGCAACAAAATATAGTATGTTTTAATTACTTGTAATGTCTTTGAACTACATTGAGAGGTAATTAAACCTCTAATGTTTCACATGCTATTAGTTAACAAATGAGTACACTTTCTCCCACAATAAAGCCCCAAGGAAAAGTTATTGGTAAAGTAGGCTGCCTCAAGTAATTTACCAGTTAGTTAAAATCTAATCTGAGAGTAGGATTATTCAGGTCCATTAGGAACTGCTAAACATCATGATACAAGGACTATTATCCAAGCAGTTGTAACAAGTTTCTGTTTTATGAAGCTATGGTGACACAAAGGCTATAGTGTGTAAGCCCTCTGCCTAACTGAACACTTTCACATTGCAGTTTAGGAGTGTGCATTTCAGGAAATTGCTGGCTTAGGCTGAAACACAGTCCTGCTGCAAGGAAAATTTTATTTGTCACTCAAGTAATTGGCAGTTTTAGTACCTTATTAGTAATTACTTTATGAACAAACTGATGCCTAAACTAAAGCCTCTTAAACTTGTTATCTAGGCTTGCCTTCCTTGCTAGTAAATCTGGCACATTGATCATCCCTTGTTGCTCAAAGATGATTTCTTGTTTAAAGAAGACCTTCCAGTTAAGAGTTAAATTTAAAAGGCTTGCACCAGACAGGCAGAGCACTGAAATTGGATGCTGACTGAGAACAATGTCTGAGGTGTAACAAAATATCAGTTCTTTTTTACACATCTGGTGTGAGGGCCAGTTAATCCACAACTTCTGGCTTCTTCTTTTTTTCAAGCCAAATTTTTGGTTTTAATGAGCGGTAATTAATCTCAGCCTTCCAACTTCTCGTAAGTGCTTATAGGGCACTACAGTTGCCAGACATCCTGTTTAAAATAGAAACAACTTATTTTGAAGTAACAGTAAGTCAATGTATTCAGAATACCCTCAAATAGCACATTCTTTTTAGTTGAGGGTGGCAGCCTGCTTCTCTCTGTGTGACTGTGGTATATTTTTCAGATATTAAAGTTTGTCTGTCGGACAAATTAAACTGACAGACACGACTAGAGGCAGAACTCTTAGGCAGCTGTGGGTAATCCAGGCAATTATTTTATTTATTAATCACCGTTCGAAGCAAATATATATGTCCCAAAGGTGAAATACCACTTTAAAACATTCTCATAATAATAATGACTCAAAAACAGTCTCTTTATGCTTCTTTAGGGCCTTCCACAGAGCCTGCAAACCGCAGCTCTCAATCTTACCAGAGTTCCTTGTTGGAGAATCACTCTAGAGTACAGTGGAAAATTTAAAATTGCAGATAGTAGCCATCTGCCACCACTGCCAAGTATATGGGGAATTATGTAGAGGAAAACCTATCAAAGGGAGTTTTGCTCAGAGTCCCCTGAAACCATGAGTCAGTCCTGCTAAACAGGTACTTCAGGAAGGACTTCTTGTCCTCCTGGTTTTGTCCACAATTTCCAGAAAACTATCCTTGTTCTCCATTTAGGCTTCAGTGTCCTGAAATTGTGTAGGGGTAGGAGAAAATATATAGTTTTGATAAAGACTTTGCAATTTTTGTGTGTCTTCCTAAGGATGGATCCCAGTATCCACATGGCGGCATACCATCCTTAGGCAATGCTGAGAAGTGTGGAATCAATTTTTAAAACATTGTTTTTCTTCAGAAAAGGCATTGAGTAGAGTACCAGCCGGTTTGTCAAGTTGATGTAGAGGTGAACGCTGTGGGTTTTTGTTTTAATTGAGGTATTGGCTGAGATACGGCAGGTTATTGCAGCATAGTTATCTGTTGTCTTTTGACTCAGGACTGTAACACTGTCTTGAACTGAATGATCTTAAAGGAAGCAATTACTGTTTGTTTGTTTATTTTTCTTTATGGGATAGTAATTGGAACACTACGGCCACAATCCTACTGGTGTTTTTCTGAGGTTTGTATAACTTGCTGGGGTATGTCTTGGTTGAAGAAAGAATACTGAAGAAATAAACACTAATTGCATGGCTGCAACTGAGATGCACCCCAGCACTTGTCAGTTACCTGCAGCAAATTACACAGACCTTATGCAAACATGAGTAGGATTCTCGCTGGATTTGGTTCCTTCACGTAAAGGAATTCTATTTTGCAGGAAGGGAGCCATCTCACTCCATTGCAGCAAAAACAGTGAAGAATCTCATGGCACCTTAAAGATTAACAAGTTCTATTTGACGTAAAGTTTTGTTGGCTGCATCCCATTAATACCTATGCCAAAGAAAACTTGTTACAAGACTCTTTGGCATTTTTGCCATTTTTTAAACCTTACTTTATATTTGCCAGGGTGTGGCCTCCCTAAATGCTTGGGGGAGGAGGGAAACACCACATAGATCAAAGGGAGACTTGTTCTCCAGCTCATGCTGCTGCCTTGTGCTCTGTCGTGGGCATTATGGTGGTAGCAGGGTGTACAAGACAGGAATGTTTTATTCTCCAGGGTACTTACTGTCTGACAACATTCAGGTTTTACAGCCAATGATTTACTTACTATCACCTGCTATCTGTGAACAAATATCTATAGATTAAACTCTGTGGTCAGAATGTCATTGCAGTTACACAGCATGAATCAGCAGTCATGAACACTGTGTTCTGGACTACCTGTTGCATACCTGGCTGTCCCTTGAGAACTTGTGGCAAATAAAACATATTAGTCTCAAAGCTCTGCAGGTCTTTTTTGTTATTAAATTTTAGCTTGGTCTTTGATTCCAACAAAGATTCTAGAAGAAAGGGCACAGTTACAGTGGTCCCATAAGCTAATGGACATGCATACAGAAGGCCTGTCTCATTCTTCTGTTGCTTGTTTCTCATCTTAATTATGTCAGTATTCTTATTTGGCTTTCAAATTCACATTGTTCATTCTACTTCAGTACTTTCTTTTTCTTTCTTTCTTTCTTTTTACTAGTCTTCCTCTTCTGCCTTACATTTACAGTAGGTCATGCATCACCTATTCATTTATAAAAATCATTGTTTACATTTACCCGCTGGTATTCATCCTAAATACCTTTCTTCTGTTTTTTTTCCATAACCCTGCTCCTTCCTGGCACTGTTCCTTGGTGGTTGTTATGGGTTTTCCAGGCTGTTTAGCCATGTTCTTAAGGTTTTTCTTCCTAATGTTTTGCCAGTCTCTGTGGCCGGCATCTTCAGAGGACAGGAGTCAGCACTCTGTGCTCTGGTGCAGTTTGTTGGATAGTTTATAGCTATGGATCAGCTTTTGTCCTTTTCAGGAGATTGGGTTATTATGGTGATTAGCGTTTTTTGTGTGTGGGTGTATTGTTGTGATAAGGGGGAGAATGATCTGTCACTGCAATTGATGGGTGTCATTAGCTGGTCACTGGTCCTTGTGGCTGGGTAGAGTTCGTTGACCTTTTGCAGGCTGTATTTTTCAGTGCTGAGAGCCAAGCTTTGTTGAGTTTTAGGCTTCTTTTTGTTGAAGCTCTGCTGGTGTTCATGGATTTCAATGGCTTTTGTATGCAGTCTAACATAATGATTGCTGGTGTTGTCCAGTACTTCAGTATTTTGAAATAGAATTTCATGTGCAGCTTGTTTTAGGGCATATTCAGCTACTGCTGATTTTCCCGACTATTCCTTGACTTTCTTTTTCCATCTTCTTCAGACTCTTTTAGGCTAAGCTTCCTGTTTCTTAAGGATTCTGATGCCTTCTATTATTTTCTCTCACTTGGAAATATGTGCCTCTTGATATCTCTTTATTTCCAACTACTCTCACATTTTGTTTTAGTTCTCATCCCTTTTCTTACAATTCTTTACATGTGTATTACTTGTTATAATATTTGATTGGCTTCATATTTTCATCACTTTATTTGAAATGTGTTTCAAACAATTTCTCTTCTGAGTTTTCTCTCTTGATTTCCCATGATTAATATTGCTGGTATCCTTCCTTTATTCTTTTAAGTTAATAATTGTATCACTGAAGTACTTTTTTCTTTTGCACTCTGTTTCTCTGTCTTTTTTCTCTCTTCAGGCTGACACAGATTTTTTTCCTTTTTCTCTCAACTCCAGTCTCCTGTTGTTGACTTAGTTACTTTTTAAAAGAAAAGATTGTGAGACTGTGAACAGGATTGTTTCTGTATTTTTGTAAGCACCCAGTTCATAATAGATGCTTTTCTAAATAATACATAGTGATAGTAAAGCTTTTACAAATGTGTTTGGTCTGCACTGCATTTTCTATTAACTCTTACACTCTTCTAGATTGTGCTTTAGAATCATTTTTCCACATTTCCTTTCATTTCAGCATACTTATTTGTTCTCTCCCCTTTTTGATATATACTGTATTCATTCCCTGACTCTTCCCATTATATAGACTCAGTATAAATGATATGTTAGGGAATGGAAGGAGACGGATCTTCTTTGAAAAAAAGTTTATTGTACAATGTCTAGAATGTCAGGTGCTTTATAAACAAATGTGATATTCGTGAAGGCTTTCGTGGCTGGGATCTAATGGTTATTGTGGGTTTTTCAGGCTCTTTCGCCATGTTCTGAAGGTTGTTCTTCTTCTGAAGGAAGAACAACCTTCAGAACGCGTCCAAAGAGCCCCAAAACCCCACAACAACCAAATGTGATATTACTTGAAATTACAGCATTTTATTTTTATGTAGAACTCTACTTCTCTATCTGAATTTCACAGGAAATTTATTTATTTTGTAATTGTTCTTGAAATAGTCTAACATCAATGCTGGTTTTTATAATGTAGATCAAGTAACAAGATTTCAGACATCTTGACTGAAGACCTGAAACCATTTCAGTCTCTAGAAACTTTAGACCTGAACAACAACAATATTTCTCTGCTGAAGATGGAATCGTTTCCTCCCCTGGTGCTCAAGTACCTGTAAGTAACTTTATTTAATAAAGCTTCCATATAAGACTAACAGAACACACACATCCCAAACTAGATCCTTTGGCTAGAAGGGGTATGAATGGGGCAGAAGTGCTTCTCTCCTAGTGGACAGGTGCTCTATCAGGAAGAGGTTTGAAATGGAATTTTTGTGGCCAAGAAGACACAGATTTGGAAAGCTCTATAGGTATATACCCATCACCATCAGTACTCCTGCTGGCGTTAGGCCTTGAAATGTTTTGTATTGAAAATGGCCCCTTACCTCTTGGATCAAAAGCCCCTTCGTACTCACAAGAGTACCGTAGACTGGGCCATTCAGCTGCACCATCATTAAGGTACTGAAAGCTTCAGACAGCACTTCTTTAGTTCTACACATACAACTGTAAATTTATGTAGCTGAAATAATATAGCACCTTTGATATTTTATAGATATTGCTCTCAACCCATCATGTGGAATTTAACTGCTGTGCAGAAAAATTGTCCCATGAGAATTTCAACTTTTTCCCTTCATTCTAGGGAAAGATGCAAGGGTAACTTATTCATGAGATTTCAGTCATATTGTTGAATGAAGAAAGATGCACAGTAGTTTTTCAACACTGCCAGGTGGCACTGTAAAATCGAAGTCCAGTGAATTTAATCTTTTCATCCCAATTTCAGAATTTTCCTCTGCTGTTTGGCAAATGGGAAATCCCTTTTGAAATTCGCTTGTAAAATATAAATATCCTACATCTTCTACTTAGCCATGTATGTGTTCCCAATAATTCTTTCAGTGTAACAATTCATGTTTATGTTTTAAAAACTGTTTTTGCCATTTCATTATTATGATGTACTTACTCCTCATTACAACTGATAGAAAGGTTTCAAAATTGTAATCATTTTTGCACATGGTTTGCTGATAATTAATTGTAATTTAATTTAGATTTAGAAATGATAAATGTTGGGGACTACTATAAAATAATGTATGTTCAGTGTAACATTCTGAATTTTATTCTGAATTTTATTGATTAGAATATCTTTGATTCTGAAATGTTATTTAAAGTCCATTTTTGTTGGATCAGCAATGACAATGACATTTTTGTTGGATCAGCTCTTTGTCTTCAAAGAGTCATTTAACTGTGGCCAGATTCTTTTGCCAAGTTACGCTGGTGTAACACAAACAGCATAACATCTGGAGTTGAGTTGCTTAAGAAATCATTGTAGACATCTGTTGCATACTGTCTTGTGTGCCTTGCCACACAACTGATAGTCTACACTGATTTCTTAACTTGGGGCAGTTTGCCTCCAAACAATATGCCATTCACAAGAAGATTTTGGCCCATGTTGCTTGAACACTGTTGTGAGTAAATGGGAGATATAAAGGTGCTTATTAAGTTGTTAAGATAGGCACAGTAGATACCGGGTAATCAGGCATCACAACAACCTTGTTCCAAGTTTCTAAGGATGTTAACTCTGTCCCTGTTTCTACAGCCACATCAACAACAATCGAATAACCAGCCTGGAACCAGGCACTTTTGACAATTTATCTGCAACACTTCAAGTACTGAAGTTGAACAGGAACCGAATTTCAGCTATCCCACAAAAGATGTTTAAGCTTCCCCATCTGCAACATCTGTAAGTGCAGCCTCAAGTTATTTGATTTTTAAAAAATTAGTCTAGCAGGTTGTTGGCAGTGGTAGAACCTAATCTCTGCTAAAAACCACATAAGCACAAGAAAGGTTTAGATTAAACAGAAGCACAATTTTGGGAGGTAGGCTTGTTCTAAGCTTTTTGTATCAGTTTGATTTGCTTCTTCTGTCTAGAGCAACTTTCCCCATCATGATACTGTGCTAGCCAGAGGTAATGGGAATGGAAGTGTACATGTGATACCAGGCTTGGTAAAATCGACCTTTAGAGCTAGCATCTTGTTGTGGTTATCATGTTGTCGTGGTACATTAGAAACATACAGCACTTTCTGTTGACCCTTGCCTATTTCCAGTTGAGTGTGGTCCATCATATGGTGGTGGTAGGAAAAGAAAACTTGTCCTTTTACTGGTAGACTCCATCCTGAACCATTGCAGTTAGTTTTGGCTGCCTTCCTAACTCCCAGAGCAAACTAACCTCTCTGATGTTGCGTCATCTTTGGTGGGCAAGCCAACAGAGAATACTTATTGTTAGGGAGAAATGTTTTAGAGGGAGTCAGCTGATAAGCTAAATGTTCAAGAAGTGGTTTGGGAAAGTTTTCTTGGAAATTATGGGAGAAGGAGGCTTCATTCAGAGAGACAGGGAGGATATTTTGGTATACGGTATAGAGAAAGAAAAGAAATAAAGAAAAATCAATAATTTAAGATATACAGAGACACCATCACACTGGCAGAAAGCAGCAATGACATGAAATGCCTTCTAGTGAAAGAGAAAAAAGAAAGTGCCAAAGCAGGACTGAATAATTGAGAAGACAAAAAACATGACTGCGTAAGAATTACACAACTTAAGTGTTGACAATGTAGAAATTGAAAGAGTGAAAGATTTTTGTATACTTTGGCTCAATTATCAATCCAAATCAAGACTGCAACCAGGAAATCAGGAAAAGACTGAAACTCAGAAGGGCAGCGATGAAGTTATAATAAACGATAATTAAGTATAAGGATGTGTCACTAGAGACTAAAATCAATATCATCCGCATTCTTGCATTTCCGATGACCATGTACAGGTGTGAAAGCCGGACAGTTAAGAAAGCTGACATTTAAAATATGGGGCTGGAGGAGACCTTTGTAAGTACCATGGATTTGTGAGAAAGAGGAACAAGTGGGTATTAGATTCAAATCAAGCTTGAACTATCTCTGGAGGAAAATATGTTGAAACTGAGGCTGTCCTACTTTGGTCAGATCATGAGAAGGCAAGATTCTCTGGAAAAGCCAATTATTCTGGGAAAGGTAGAAGGCAGCAGGAAAAAAAGGAGGATTAAATACAAGAAGGATTAAATCCACAAAGGAAGCCACAGGCTGGAGTTTACAAAACTGAGCAGGGCAGTTAACGATAGGACATTATGAAGATATCTCATTCATAGGGTTGCTATAAGTTGGAGGGAACTTGACAGCACATAACAACAATGGCAATATTTATTTATTTATTTATTTATTTATTTATTTATTTATTTATTTATTTATTTAGACAGGAAGGGATCACAGGTAGTTCAGAGTCTCCTGCAAACCTATGCTTATTTTCATTAGCTGAAAGGTTACATATATTTCTGTTCTTTCTTTTTTCCTTCAGAGAGATGAACCGCAACAAAATTAGAAAAATAGACGGCCTTACTTTCCAAGGACTTTCTTCCCTGAAATCTTTAAGGATGCAAAGAAATGGAATCACCAGGCTCATGGATGGAGCTTTCTGGGGTTTAAGCAGCATGGAAATTCTGTGAGTATCTGCTTCCCTAACCATCAAGGAAGAACATTTCTTAGAACAGCATGCTTATTTGACTTTTTGAGTAACTGCAGTTGTGACAAATATATGTGTGGATGATCAGTTAACAGATGATGGAGTACTGTATGAACGATCATTACTTTAGGATTAAAAAATATGTATCTGAAAGTTGGATTTTTATTTTTGTATGTTTAGGCAGCTGGATCATAACAACCTAACAGAGGTAACCAAAGGCTGGCTTTATGGCTTGCTGATGTTGCAGCAGCTCCATCTTAGCCAAAACGCTATCAGCAGGATCAGCCCTGATGCCTGGGAGTTTTGCCAAAAACTCAGTGAGCTGTGAGTAGTGGTTTGTGTTTTTTAAAATCTTTCTTCCATTTTTAAGAATAGGATACAAGCCAAAGTATGAACTGTGTACCATTGATCTGTGATTTTTTTTTTTTTGTGGCAAACTTTCTGAGATGACAAGAGGCCTGTCTGGGTACATTGAATACAATGCTTTGTTGTTGTGAGAATCTGAAGCTCAAGTTAGCTTTCTTGCCTTCTTTGTAGTAGTTATGCTTGGCTTTTGTGAGTGTAATTTTCAAATAAAGGATGTCTATTCTTCAAGAAAACTATGTGTAATGGAAGATAATGTGGAGACTTCTGTTTGAAATACTGAGAGTGAAACAAGTTAAGGGATAGATTGATTTTAGGCTTGAATGTTTTATTACTATTATTTAAAACAAGCATTTTCCCCTATCAAACTTTCAGGGATTTAACTTACAACAATTTAGCACGGCTAGAAGATTCAAGCTTTGTTGGCTTAAACTTACTGGTGAGACTGAACATTGGGAACAACAAAGTGAGTTACATTGCTGATTGTGCCTTCCGGGGACTATCCAGTTTACAAACTTTGTAAGTTTCTGGATTTTTTTTAAGATTAAGAAAAAAGCATCTGAAGTAAAATTAAATGATAAATATATGTACTGTTCATCCTTGAATTCTTTATTAGAGTTCAACATGGTCAATGAGATTCTTGGAAGTTGCTCCAATGTAAAGCTGTCATAGACTTAGTTCTTGTAAAAAGTTTCAAAAACCAATTTGTTGCTTTCAGAATCACAAAGCATCTTGGTTCCCCCCCTTCCCGGGCTGCCATTTAAAATTATGTCTAAGAATATAAAAGGATTTGGGATTCTTTTCAGTAACATTGAGTGTCATGTGCTCCTGATTGGGTTTTATTGGGCAGAGGGAGATAAGGTGTTGAGGGTCGGATATGACAGGTGAGGGAAAGACGGAATATTAAATATTGTCCTTTTAATGTTGTTAGCCACCTTGGATTCTTTTAAGGAGAAAGACAGGGTAAAAATATTTATGAGTGAGTGAATGAATGAAGCCTTTCCCATGTTTTGGACCTTCCTGCATCTCTTATGATCCAGATTATCTTTTCAGCCCAGTTTCCAGTTTGCTGGTACTGCTGCTGAATGCCAGTTCAGTCCATGATAAAATATTCTCCAGCCACCTGGATGGGTGGGGTGGATCTGTCTCGGCTCTGCCCCCCCCCATACATGATATAGCATCAGTCGAGATTGGAGGTCTGGGAATGGGGAGGAATTGCCATAATCCAAAAGGACTCCTTCTCTCACACAAGGAAACCTACCCATCCTGGCACCAGTTTTGAAAGCCTGTACTTTGTGTTGGGCCAAAGAGACAGAACAAGGTTGCTGGTAGGGTACCACCCACCCTGCTCTGCACCAGTGGTTCCCATATCTGGGAGTTGGGGAAGAGACCTGTTCTGGATGGAATATTGACAAGAAAGTGTCCCCCCATTATGAGTACTTACCTTTCTTGTGCCGTTTCCTGCTCCTCCCCTGATGCTCAGCTGAGTAGGACAGACAGTAGGCTGTCTGGGGCCTTCTTCCTGCCCCACTGCTTCTGGGAGGCTAAGGGCATTGTGGGAAGTGGAGTTTTGCCACCCATTAGGCCCCAACCTTGGACCTCCAGATGTTCTTGGACTATAACTCCGAGAAGCCTTCACCACCACCTCTACTGGCCAGGATTTCTGGGAGTTGAAGTCTAAGAACATCTGGAGGCCCAAGGTTGGGGACAACTGATGTAGGGAATCCTCAAAGAAATAGGCCCCATACAATCTATATCCTTCTTAGCTGTGCAGTGCATCAGAAGAAGGTGTTGGAGACCCATAAAGGAGAGTGTGGGATGGGAAACCCATTAAGGTGGGGTTTCTATGTAGCTGAGCTACACAGAATGCCCCCTTTCATTTAGAGATGGGCCTGAACCAAACAAACCATGAACTGGTTCATTAAAAAAAAGTTCAGCATGGTTCATTGACATGGACAAACCACTAGCTGTCACAAACTGCCATTGTGTTGGTTTGTGCCCATCTCTAGTATTAACTTGAATTCTTCGTTTGCTTCTTCCTTACAATCACATTATTGTGATTTTAAGCATGCTTCTGCAGTTGTGCAATTTTCAAATCTTGGGTGTGATTTTTCATCCCCTTACAATAGGGATCTTAAAAACAATGAAATCTCATGGACAATTGAAGATATGAATGGTGCATTCTCTGGACTTGACAAGCTTCGATGGCTGTAAGTATATCTTACTATTGTATATATTCAATGCAGTTACAGTTCCTGATAGTTTCTTTCCTGTAGATCAGTAAAGTATAGCTGAGATGTATTCTGGAAAGCTTGTCCTTCCAGGGAACCATAGGTTAGAAAAAGACAGGAAGGAGAATGAAAAATGTAGAAGAGCCAGGCAGTCCAAGGTAGTGGAGGGTTGGTAGTATTAGGCTGATTAAAGGCCAGATGGTAGCTGTGTCTGTAAGGTAGATATGACCTCTAAACCACCTGATCATTGAATGTATGTTCATGTTTATTTCTTTGTCATGGCCCTGTCTCCCAAGATGTGACCTCTAACTATGCAAGATCAATTGAAGCTTAGTTATCAGATGTATCTGCTTCATTCAGGTTACAGTAGATGGAGAAAGTGGGCTAAATGGAGGCAGAAAGAATGGAAATAATGATGTGAAACCTTGAAGCAAAAGTCTAGAAACACTGGAATGTTTTATTGCTTTGCTCTTGGAAGCATCTTGATTTAACACTCTCATCCTTGATCGACTAGTGAATCTTCCATCTTTTCTTAAAGGCAACCCATACTCTCACTGTTCTTAGCTTGAAAATATTTTACGAAGTGTAGCCTTATAAAGGTGATTGCTTTGTTCTCATTGACTTGATTGCCCGACTGAATTTGTTTTGATTTCTGTTCTATTATTGTCTCTGTATTTTAAAAGTGTGCTGTTGCTTGATCTGTGTTTATTGGAAATTTCTTTAAGTTAAGAATCTTTGTTATGAGGCAACTTGTAAGTACAGTAAATAATATATATATAATTTTCTGTTCATATTTCACAGAATATAAAATGTTAAGGTTTCACCATATCAGAATTATAGAATTGTTTTGCTTTGCCAAATTAATATGCATTAGATTTATTTAAATGCCATGTTCTCTCTGGTTATTGAACCAACATATATGTCTGTATTTAAGAAATGAAATAACATTGTGACAGTAACAGCCTTAAAGGCACACTGTGATACAACCAGCTAAAAAGTAGTTATAAAAAGAACCTCTTGCAGTTTCCAAAACACTGCATTTATTTTATTGCATCTTTTACACATTATGTACTTATACTTCCAGGCTACTACAAGGAAACAGGATTAGATCAATTACTAAGAAAGCATTTTCTGGTCTGGATTCACTTGAACACCTGTAAGTAGTTGAAAATTGTATTTAGTCAAACAGTCACAAAAACATACAGCAACACTAACATAGGCTTTTGGACCTTAATCACAGATGGAATTTCTCCCACAAATCTCTTCAAATTGTTATATTTCAAATGAAATGTGTATTGTTCTTGCAAGCTATTCCATTTTTGTCTTTTTGAAATGGAATTTGAGAATTTGATCTTTATTATTTGCATTTTTTTGTCTTTTTCCCCCAGAGATCTAAGTAACAATGCAATAATGTCAGTTCAAGGAAACACATTTTCACAAATGAAGAAACTTAAAGAATTGTAAGTTTTCTAATTTTTACTTGTAGTCTTAGCAGTTCTATTGATATCCTGTCAACCCTGGTGATCTATTTCTTCCCAGTGCCTTCAGAACACCTTTCACTTCACTTTCTAGAATCACAGGTTCTTCATCGTAGGATTCCTCATCAAAGGAGTCTGTCATCCTTTTATCTGTTCTGTATAGGCCTTCAGTTTTACTGTTTCTGCTTTCTCTTTATTTTTCACCTGGTCAGATAGTGTTCTTCTCAGCATTCTTATTCTAGAATTAAATCTTAACAAGAATATGCCAACAATTATCGGGGGGAAAAACAATGGCCCACAGAAAGATTCAGTATACAGTCCTCTCCCCAAGAAAGGGGATACCAAGGAATGCCATATCTATAGGACTTTTACTCTTATTTCTTATGCAAGCAAAGTGATGCTCAAAGTGCTGCAACAAGGGCTTTTGCCTTATATGGAGTAAAAAATTCCTGATGTCCTAGCAGGATTCAGAAAAGGAACACATACTCAAGATTGTATTGCACATATCTGCTGGCTGCTGGAGTAGACCAAAGGATTTCAGAAGATCAGTCTATGCTTTATAGAACACAGGAAAGCTCTTGCTTTGGGTTGTTCTAAAAGAAGTGGTTGTGCCCTAGTACTTGCTTGTTCTGATGGGTAATCTATATTGTGGGCACATAGGACACAATATGGAGAGGCAAAATAGTTTTGTGTATGAAAAGGTATCAGATAAAGGTGCACTTTATCCCTTGTCCAATCTGTACATAGAACGTATTATACAGAAAGCTGGACTAGATTCAGATGAAGGAAGAGTGAAATTTGGTGGACGAAACATCAACAAATTAAAACATGCAGATGATACCATCTTACTGGCAGAAAGCAGCAATGACTTGAAACAACTGTTAGGGAAATTGAAAGAAGAAAGTGCCAAAGCAGAACTGCACTTGAAAGACAAGACAAAATCAAGACTACAGAAGAACTACACAAATTTAATGTTGATAATGAAGAAATGGAAATTGTTAAAAATTTTGTATACCTTTGGCTCAGTCATCAGTCCAAACATTGACCGCAGCAAAGCAATCCAAAGAAGACAGAGACTCGAAAGGGCAGCAATTAAAGAATTAGAAAAGATTATTAAGTGTAAGGAAGTGTCAATGGAGACCAAGGCCAAGATCATACACATTTTTGTATTTCCAGTACCTACATATGGGTGTGAAAGCTGGACAGTAAAGAAAGCTGACGGGGGGGGGGATGATTAATTTGAAATGTGGTGCCGAAGGAAACCTTGGGCATACCCTGGACTGCCAGCAAAATGAACAAGTGAGCCTTAAATCAAATCAAGCCTGAACTATGTTTGGAGACAAAAATGATAAAACTGAGGCAGTCCTCCTACTTTGCTCATGAGGAGGTAAGATTCTCTGTAAAAGACCTTTTGGAGGTTGGGCATTCATAGGGTTGCCATACGCTGAAAACACGTAACAACAAAACAACCCTTAGCAGTTCTTCCTAATTTTTCCAATGCCTTACGTAATCTGAGAAGATTTCTATAGCTAAGGAAAAATATACATTGCTGACTTGAGAAAAGAAATATACATTGAGAGGTATTAGGTGTGCTATTTCTATGAATTCATCAGTAAAAATATTCCATCCTTTGTGTGGTGCAGGGTGAGAGGGGGAACATAATATGTGTAATCAAGCACATAAAAAGTCTATAGTCTGCGATTTGCACCTTTGCTGTAATGTGTGCCAGATGGTATTTGCAAGACAGTTGCTGGTGTTCATTTTTGCACACCATTGAAAGGAACCCACAGAAAATGAGGCATGTTGCTCCCAGAAAGTATGCTTTTAAAGTTAAAGTACTTCCAGATTATTTTGTCTTCTGGGTAAATGGATTCCATAGATGGCACACTTATTGTATACCCCCTGTTTACTCCCTCCAGCTCTGGCAATCACTCTGCCCAGTAGTCCTCCCAGTACCTAGCCCATAAGTCAGCTCAATAACCATGTGGAAGAATTCCAAATTTAAAAATTCCATCCAAGTATTGCAGTTGAAGGAGCAGTGTTTTCACTGAAATACTGTCTGAAATCCAGCACTGTAATTTACTACCTCGGGAGCCCTTTCCTCATAGGGAAACCACCCAGGGCCGAAGAGGGGATGGGAATTTTCTAAAAATCTGCCCCACTGGGATGACTTTACCAGTGGCAGCAATTTTTGAAAACCAGAGACTTCCCCATTCCATGCCCCCCAATTGCTTCCCCAAATCAATAAATCAATCAAATCAAATAAATTTATTGTCATTGTAAGTATATACATAGTATACTCATACAACAAAATTCATACACTCAGAGACCTACATGCACAAACATAAAAAATCCCCAAACACTCCTCACCCACTAAAAATTCCCCACTAAGAATACAAACATTTCCCAAGAGGAAAGGCAACCCAGGTGACCTTTGGGACCTTGAACAGGTGGGGATTGGAAAACTTTACTTTACAAAATGAAACAAAGAAAACCCCAAACCCACAGCTGATGATGTCATGAGCTTTTCACAGCATATTGCTGAAATTTGGCCATTGTTTGTAAGATTTGTTTGCATCACACATAGTATATCATCACCCAAGCCAATTTCTTCTGACATTGATTACAAGTGTTTAGTAGGCAGCATTGTGTTTCATAACTTTACACATGCATAACCCAGCTCAGGCCCTGCAAGCATTTGAAGTAATTAGGTTTTCATCTCTTCCTCCTTTTAGATTCTGAGGCTCCTAGGGATCTCTTTTGCCCTGGGGAAGACTTTGAGAGCCTTGGGACATGGAAAGGGGGAAGTCTTTTTAAAAAAAGCTGTCTGATGACTGCTGCCCAGTCCGGGTTATGCCACACAAAGTTATGGCAGTAGGATTTTGCCCATTACTGTGTTTATTATAATTTTGATCTTGATTTTGATTTTTATGTCTGATTTTTTAAAATAAATTGGTGTTATTGATTTATTGTAAACCACCCAGAGTGGCCTTGTAGCCGGATGGGTGGTATAAAAGTCAAATAAATAATATAAATAAATAATAGAAGAAATAGAATTGACAAACTCCCTAGTACACAACCGATTAACTACTTACCATATTTTTCGCTCCATAAGACGCACCTTTCCATAAGACGCACCAATTTTTTAGGAGAAGAAAACAGGAAAATATAATCTGTTTTCTTCACTCCATAAGACGCACAGACTTTCCACCCCCCTGTTTTGTGGGAAAAAAGTGTGCCTTATGGTGCTAAAAATACGGTAGTTTATAGCCAGAGGATTGTACTTGAAGTTTACCTGGCACACTTTACAGAAGCTTCCAAGAAATGTCTGTGATCAAACATACCTAAAAGCTAATTACAAGTTTTTAAAAACTTTTATTAGGAATAAATAGAAACACAAAAGAAGCAGGATGGGTCTTTCACAAAGCTCATATAACAGTGTTTTAAAAACCCTGTCGGTATTCCCAATTGCAAGCCTAAGCTAACTAACTTCAAGATATTATTATTATTATTTATTTAATTTATACCCCGCCTATCTGGTCGGTGAGGACCACTCTAGGCGGCTGGATAATTAATCCAGTTATTATATTTTATAAGTGAGTAGTATCTGCACAGTAATGTTTGTAACTCTTAATCATTTTGGAGATTTTTCAAGACAAACTCATTTTGAAATATCCAAGCTAATTATTTAAGTTGTGAAATCATTAGTATCCATACAAAATTTCTTTTTTCTCATTGTTACCATTTCAGGAAACAAACAAGCAAACTTTGAAATATATATATATATATATGAGACTCCAATTATATCAACACAAATCTGTGAATGTGACTTAAAAGGGATGATGATTAAATGGCACAGATAAAAGACATAAAAGGAATGAAAGTGTAACAAATTTAAAATGCAATTTGACAACCTACCAAGAGAAGAAAATATAACACCAACCCAGATGAAAGTATGTTCTCCGTCCAGTGAGGCCGTTTGCCCAAAGCAAACCTGAATTTTAAAAAAGTCTTTGCCTCTTGGTAGCTGGAAATCAAATAGAGAGACCATATAGTCCTTGATAGCAAGTTTTAGGGTCTGGCAACCATCACCAGGAAAGGCGTGATGTGAGTGAACAGTAATGAAGACAAAATGTATCCTTTCATCATCATCATATTAGAACTGCAGGTCTGGAAAGGACCCTATGGATCATCAAGTCCAGCCCCTGTCAAGGAGGCACAGTGGGGAATCAAACTGCCAACCTCTGGCTCCACAGCCAGAGACTTAAACCACTGAGCTATCCAGCAGTTCTTAGAGTAGCAGATATATCACAAGTATGTTGGCAACGTTTGTAAGGTTTTCTTTTTTGAAAATATTTCTGTGAAACAGTATCCAGAGACCTACTCTGGGTGTACCTAGTAGGAAGTGTGGCCCCAATTCAGTGAGCTATGTATAGCAGAAGTACATGTGTGACACTGAAGAAAAACAAGATCCATTGGCCACAAGGAACATGTTCTACGTTTCTTTGGATCCAGCTCAGGATTCAGTGAAAGTCAAAACTCTCATCCTTCTCATACTCCCTGTTCATCTTCATGGGTTTTATGCTCATTCAGTTTTGGTGGTTGCTTTTTATAGTAATGTAATTTGTTCCTTTGAAGGCCAAGAAAACTGTTTCTTCACATGAAATGAGTTTGCTCCCTTTTGCTTTTCTAGGTACCTGAACACATCAAGCCTTCTGTGTGATTGCCAGTTGAAATGGCTTCCAGAATGGCTGACAGACAACAACTTCCAGACATTTGTGAATGCCACTTGTGCCCACCCTCAGACACTCAAGGGAAGAAATGTTTTTGCTGTCAGCTTGGATGGTTTTGTGTGTGGTGAGTCTACAAAGCAATTTACCACTGACGGGGTTTGAAAATAAGAGGGTGGTTTAGAGAAGAGAAAACTGTCTTTTATCTTTATTGCCTGGACTAATGGGGTTAATTTTCTTTTTGTTTAATTAAAATACTCTTTTTCCTTTTACTCCTTATGAACTCTGATCTCCAGATATTTAGAGATTGTGGTTTTACTTCAAATGGGCAGTTTATGACATAATTTCACATACAAAGAGCAGATCAGTGGTTAAAATATGGATAGAGCTTAGGTAAGCATAGTTCTAAATAAAATCATAGTTTGATTTGTTTAGACTGGTGTTTACTTTGTGTTCTTAAATGGAGCAATTCAATCATTCTTTAAGGAAGATGCTGTCATTGTTCAAAGGTCAAGAAGCATTCAGATAAGAAACCAATGTTGCCACCTTAAATCAATACAGTATTTCTTCTTTGTAATCTGTGTGAGATCTATAATAATAAATAATAAACATGTGCCATGAAATAAATACAGATTTATGGCAACCCTTTTCAGAGTTGTCCACGTAGTGGTTACACAGGCGTGGTTTACCATTCCCTTCTTCTGGCGTGTTGTGGGACTGTGCTGCTTGGCCAAGGCCACACAAACTGGCTCTTCTTCCAGAAGGCACAGTGGGGAATTGAACTCCCAACCTCTGACTCCAGAGCTATCCAGCCAGTGACATCTGTAAGAACATTTAAATCATAGGAGAAGATTCTGCCATTCTGCCACCCTGGTAGGCAGGTCAGGTCCCATGATCCTGTCCAAACCTGTTTACAGTATTCTCTGCCAGACCAGCTTTTGGGGCTTCTTAAGTACCTTAGGAATCATTCTGAACAGAGCAGAAAGGGTACTCACTGTTGTTAATAGATTCAGTACCATCTTTAGGCATGTGGCAGTGAAACTTAATCTAAACTAGATTCGGAACTGAACCCATTCCAGATACAAGGGTAGCTATTTCTGTAGCATAGTCTTTGTACTCTTTTTGAAGTAAAGATAAGGTGATTTATCTTTCAGGAAATGACATGCTTCTTTATAATGTCCTGTGAAACTGGACACAAGAACCTCGGAAGTGTTTTTTTTTTTTCTTCAAATATTTACAGTGCTGTTAATTTTGTATTACTTTTACTATAGAGGGAATAATTTAATGCTGAATGTGAGATCCAGATGTGAAAAATTGTTTTGTATGTTAACATCTATCCTTGCAACCAGTATCAAAGTGCTCTTGCATGCTCTACTGTTGTTTTGTACATACTTAGGAACACACTAAAAGAAATAAATTTATGTAAGCACAACGAGGAGCAAAAACAAGGTTACCTATTCTGGTCATCTCCAAAATATACCTAGTGAAACAGCAGGTTAAAAGGTCTGATTGACACAGTTCTTAGCAAATGAAATTAAGCTGCAAAATATCACCTATATAAAAGAAAATATTTGCTGTCAGTTGATTCAAAGTTAAAGGAACATTCAGTCATAGCATATCAAACTTCCGTACAGTAGAACCTAGTATAGAATCAGTACAGGCTAGCTTCTTAATCGTTTTAAAACAGTGCTGTAATTGAGAGATTTGCTATTTGAATTAATCTTATTGTACAACATATGCCAGAAATAGGTGAAATTTTTATTATATGCTATTGGGATTAACAAATTTGCCAAGTTGAATAAACATTTTGATCTTCATAACCTAGTTATCCTGTCAGTGTTCTAGGGAAAATGCTGCTTAAAGATATATTTGAATTCTTGAGATAGTAAGCTATTTAATTCTTAAATCTTGCACCTGAATGGTTGTTATTCAGATACCTCTTTTTGCATTTAGTATAATGATTGCTCAGCAGGAGACAAATATACATGCATTTCTAAATTTAATGAAAATAACTGTATGTGTTCACATGTGGTTTTAGATGCTAATTCAAGATGCCAGGTTACAATTCTGGGAAGAAAAGTTTTTTAAAAGAAAAGAAAAGAAAAACAGTAAAAGAGCACATTAACAGAGATAAAAATATGTGCTTACAGGTGGTCTCATCCTTACAATTTAATATTGGTGTCATTTGTACCTTTCATAGCTATCTAAAGTTGCCAAATTTCAGATCTGAAAGGAATTTTTTGAGAATGGGAAAAGAATATTGAAATGTGCAGTGCCCTCTAAACATAAAATAATCTTCCTGATCCAGAAGTTCAAGTTTTAAATACAGTAGAATTTATTTCCCCTCGACTAAAGCCACCACCATGCCTTTTGCTGGACCAGAAGGGTTGAAAAAGCTGTAAGGAACTAACAGCAGTTACAGCTGTGATTGAAGAAGGGGCCAGGGAGCTGGCTTCAACATACAGTATAATTATATTTTCTCCTATAAGAGCAGCTAGCCCAGTAACTGACAGGGGAAAACAAAAGGAGTGGAAAGTTAGAGGTGCAATCTTTTGGGAGCCCAAGCAGAGGTAAATCCCATTGAGGTCAATGGGATTAACCTCAAATGTGACTGGATTTCCTGCTTTTTGAGCACAATAATTACATGACTTCATTATGTAAAATGTTGCACTGATTAGGGCTACAGTTACCCTTTCTTGTTTATGAATATAATACCATGCATAGAATGTTCTCTCTGTAGTTCAGTAGAGCTTGGGGGTTACCCCCCCACAAAGTAGATTTCCTTCCTCCCCCCACTTTTCAAGTTACACCATATCCATACAAATGTACAAGTGAAACCAAACTGTATAGGATCTCTTTGATGGGTTATTATGACCTTGCATTAGGAAGGATGGTTCCCCTTTTGGACAAAGCTTTTGAGCTGAGAACAGATGAAACTGAAGATATTTTGAGGAGTGTTTGGACCTCCACACATTTCAACTTACAATTCCCATCAGCCTCACCCAATGTAGCAAACAGTGAAGGATTGTGAAAGTTGCCCAAAACATACAGAGGGGCAGGGATACTTGTCCCCTGCTCTGCACTGACATTATTGGTTTACTTTTTTTTAAAGTATTCTTGAATAGTACATTTTAGATTGCAGAATGGAAAATCAGCAGTATAACTTTTTTGACCTTTTAAAAATATACAATAGAAAACTTACAAGTCTGTTTTCCTGCTTTCCTTTATTTCCTCAGTCTTGCTGACATGAAGTCGTAGGATCTTATTCCTGTATTTCATTTTTGTCTCTCTCTTTTTCCTATTTCATTTTTATGTACAGATGATTTTCCAAAGCCACAGATTACTGTCCAACCTGAAACTCAGTCAGCAATCAGAGGTTCCAATTTAAGTTTTATATGTTCAGCGGCCAGCAGCAGTGATTCCCCAATGACTTTTGCATGGAAGAAGGACAATGAATTGCTACATGATGCTGAGATTGAGAATTATGCACACCTCAGGGCACAGGGTGGCGAAGTGATGGAATATACCACCATTCTTAGGCTCCGCAATGTGGATTTCAGTAGCGAAGGGAAATACCAGTGTGTTATTTCGAATCACTTTGGCTCATCCTATTCTGTAAAAGCTAAACTTACGGTGAACAGTAAGTATCTTGAGTTGACTTGTATATTAAACCAAAAGGTCATAACACTAAATTTCGTACCCGAGTGTCCTCTCAGAACATGTGATGAAGAGATGTTGGGAAGATGACTGCATTTGATTGCCGGATATGTAATGGTGGACAATAGGATTTTTGACCTAAAATCGACCCACTTTAGCTAGCATATCCAGTGATGAGAGATCATGGAAGTTGCAGTGCAATAACATCTGGGAGAGTATAATCATCCAACCGTGCTGTAGACACATGGGAAGCAATTCTTTTTACAGGTGCAAAAATCATGTCCTGAAGAATAAATTGGAAATACAGTCACACTTCAGTGGCTATAAAGCTGAAACTTTACTTCAGTATTTATAAGTGGGCACTGAAATATAAAATTATTGGCCACACCTCTTGGTACACACATCCACCCACTGTTACTTCTGCCTTGTGATTGTAGGGTGTTATGTGTAAGGATGCATCTGAAAGTTCCCGGAAACAATATTCGATTTAGAATGTAACTGTTTAATTGCTGAAAGGGACAAGCAGCAGAGAACATATTTAGCCTATCCTTAAAAAAATTAGGTGTCTTCTAGTCACAGTTCAGAATGCTGGTATTGACCTTTAAATTCCTTTGTGGCAGAGGGCCAAAGTACCTGCAAGATTGTCTATCTCTGTGTCAGTCTTTCCTTAAGTTCATTGTAGGTAATTTATTTCTCCAGATGTCCCATTAAATGGTGTGCTAGGTAGCCACCTAGCAAATATATTTTGATTTTTCCAATCCTTTAAAGGACTGGTAATACTAAAGCAGAGTAGTTGTTGTCAATAATGTGCTTAATTGTATGACTGACACATTTATTTATTTATTTATTTATTTATTTATTTATTTATTTATTTATTTATGTATTTATTTATTTATTTATTTATATATATGCATACCGCTCACACTACCCCCAGGTCTCTGGGGAGCCAGCTATGTAACCAGCAACTTTTAATTAGATGCAATTTGCCACACAACTTAGCAATTTCACTTCTAGTGTAAAAGCACTATAGGATTCTGGCAAATAACTTATTTACGATAATAAGACAATAACGACAGCAACATATCAGTCAGAGGTCTGTTGAAAGAGAATTGTTTCATAATACTGCTCTACCTAATGTTCTAATTTTGGATGTCTATTTTAACATTTTATGGCATGTAAGCAATCAAATCAAGTGTTACTGTATCTCAGCAATAAAAGTGCATTGAATTGTTGATAGATATTTACTGTGGTGACTTTAAGCACAAAACGTTGAGTAAGATAATATTTAGCAATGCAAGAGTGAAAAAAAATCAAGACCGTGAAGCAAGCACTTTGTTTAAAGTAATGCTATTCAATAGTACTGGAAATATGTCTTTTCCCCAGTAATGATATATCAAACTTTTCCAAGCTGATTTGATTTACACGGTTCATTAAAATTATTTCTAAAACTAGATTACATAATCTCCACTGAACAGTCAAAACAACTGCCGTTCAAGACATAATAATAAAGGAATGAAGCTATGGAATAATAAACTCAAATACAATATCATAAATTGATACAGCAGAGTACATAAAAGTATCAAAAGACTCTTGATAGCATCATATTTTGGGTTTTTTTATATACATCTTAAATGTTTGTCTTCAAGATGGTCAACAGTAAATATATCAGGAAATGTTAAGTTTTGCAGTAAAACTTTTAAAAGAAAATGTAGCATCCGATAAAAGCACATGTCAAGCTAGGACTTGAGTCACATTAAAATGCCCCCCAAAATAATGGGGCACAAAAAGAAGGTCATGTGGGCACTAGGAGTGCCGCCACTGGGACACAGGGGAATCTCCATAAGGAAGCACTTAGTCGATTCCAAAGCAGAGATTGATGGATAAATACAGAAAGAGATATTTGCTCCTTTAGATATTTGGGTCTCAAGCTATTTTGGGCTTTGAAAGTAAGTACTAGCATCTAGAATTGGGCCTAAGAGCAAATAGCCAGTACAGTTCTTTTACGATCAGGGATTCACACATTATGCATGCAAATGCTATATATCCACACAGAAAACAGCTGTCTGAATACTAACTATGAAGATGATAATTCATGCAATGCAATGGTATGTGATTTTTCCCCATATCCTCCCCCCAGTGCTTCCTTCATTTACCAAGATGCCCATGGACCTTACCATTCGTGCAGGCGCAATGGCCCGACTGGAATGTGCTGCAGTTGGCCACCCAGTGCCCCAGATTGCTTGGCAGAAAGATGGTGGCACTGACTTCCCAGCAGCACGCAAGCGACGTATGCATGTGATGCCTGAAGATGATGTGTTTTTTATTGTGGATGTCAAAATTGAGGATACCGGTGTTTACAGCTGCACAGCACAAAATACAGCTGGTAGCATTTCTGCAAATGCGACATTGACAGTCTTAGGTAAGATCAAACATGATATCCACAAATGTGATACACTGGTGATATGATGCATATGTTCCCCATCGTCCTCATCTTCTGGAGAGCAACAAAACAACAACCAGTAAATGTCCATCAGAATTTTAATAAAACAAAACAAATCCAAACATGAAACATTTTGACAAATACATCAGCTTCAGTCACAGAACTGAAGATGAATCTCCAGGCTTAAAAGATGAAACAATTTAATCTACCATACTGGTGTTTCATCCTCACTATTCAAACTGAAGCTGACGTAGATGCTGGAATGTTTCCATGCTTGGATTTGTTTTCTCTTACTGAATATTTGATACAATTCTTGGTTCTTGTTTTGTTGTCACACAGTGTGACTGCCTGTGTGCAGTTGCAGCCTTGAAAATTCTATTTTCTTGTCAAAAAACTGTGTCACCGATTTAATCATATGTTTTATTTTGTCTTTGACGGTGAGTAATGCTGTATCATTAAAACTACAAGAGAATTTTTCTGACTTGGTTGAAGTAACAGTCATGTTTATGCTTCCATTTACAGAAACACCCTCATTTTTACGGCCCTTGCTGGACCGAACAGTGACAAAGGGCGAAACTGCAGTTTTGCAGTGTATCGCAGGTGGTAGTCCTCCACCACGACTCAACTGGACCAAGGACGACAGCACTTTGGTAGTGACTGAGAGGCATTTCTTTGCAGCAGGAAATCAGTTGCTTATCATTGTGGACACAGACTTTGAAGATGCTGGGAAGTACACATGTGAAATGTCTAACACTCTTGGAACAGAGAGGGGCAACATTCGCCTCAGTGTAATTCCCACTCCTACCTGTGACTCTCCTCAGAATGCTGCTCCGTCTTTGGACGATGATGGATGGGCCACTGTGGGTGTTGTGATCATAGCTGTGGTATGCTGTGTGGTGGGTACTTCTCTCGTGTGGGTGGTCATCATATACCACACAAGGAGAAGAAATGAAGATTGCAGCATTACAAACACAGGTGTGTAAACTGAAACTTGGCACTGGAAGAGCACACACAAATATGTTTGTGGTTTCCTTACATAAGTTTTTCCAGAAATATGTGTCTCTTGATTCATATTCAGAAGACTGAATAGCTTTTCAACACTCTAGCTCATTAGGTTCAAGCTACTGCAAAAAGTCATTATACTGATTGCTTTCTGCATGTCTGTGTATTTTTGTTTAAACACAGATGAGACAAATCTGCCTGCTGATATTCCAAGTTATCTGTCATCCCAAGGAACTCTGGCTGAAAGACAAGATGGATATGGGTCATCAGAGAATGAAAGCCAACACCATTTTGCATCATCTTCATCTTCGTCCATGGGCGGATATTTTTTACAACAGAGAGATGGTAGTGGTGAGTATTCAACACCACCATGTGATACATCTTTTGTTGTTGTTTAGTTGTTTAGTCATGTCCGACTCTTCGTAACCCCATGGACCAGAGCATGTCAGGCCTTCCTGTCTTC
Source organism: Pogona vitticeps (assembly GCF_051106095.1). Taxonomy (NCBI): domain Eukaryota; kingdom Metazoa; phylum Chordata; class Lepidosauria; order Squamata; family Agamidae; genus Pogona; species Pogona vitticeps. The sequence continues at coordinate 140,802,933 of NC_135787.1, read as the reverse complement.
CACTGCCTCCCGGAGTTTGATTAGATTCATGTTTATAGCTTTGATGACACTATCCAACCATCTCATCCTCTGTCATCCCCTTCTCCTCTTGCCTTCACTTTCCCAACATCATGGTCTTTTCCAGGGAGTCTTCTCTTCTCATGAGATGGCCAAAATATTGGAGCCTCAGCTTCAGGATCCGTCCTTCCAGTGAGCACTCAGGGTTGATTTCCTTTAGAATGGATAGTTTTGTTCTCCTTGCAGTCCAGGGGATTCTCAAGAGCCTCCTCCAGCACCACAATTCAAAAGCATCAATTCTTCAGCCGTCAGCTTTCTTTATGGTCCAGCTCTCGCTTCCATACATCACTACAGGAAAAACCATAGCTTTGAATATTCAGACTTTTGTTGGCAAGGTGATGTCTCTGCTTTTTAAGATGTTGCCAAGGTTTGTCATCATTTTAGTTCCAAGAATCAGGCGTCTTTTAATTTTGTGGCTGCTGTCACCATCTGCAGTGATCATGGAGCCCAGGAAAGTGAAAGCTGGCACTGCCTCCATATCTTTCCCTTCTATTTCCCAGGAGGTGATGGGGCCAGTGGCCATGATCTTAGTTTTTTTGATGTTGAGCTTCAGACCATTTTTTGCGCTCTCCTCTTTCACCCTCATTAAGAGGTTCTTTAATTCCTCCTCACTTTCTGCCATCAGAGTAGTATCATCTGCCTATCTGAGGTTGTTGATATTTCTTCTGGCAATCTTGATTCCGGCTTGGGATTCCTCCAGTCCTGCCTTCCGCATGATGTATTCTGCATATAAATTCAGATGTAAAAGTTCTACTAATTTCTATGGGAGTTACTCCCAAATAACTCTGTAGAGGGTTACAGCGTGTATTCTCTGGATTTAATACATTGGTTCCTGGCATGCAATTTCTTTTATTCCCAGCTTTGATAGACTTTCTATGAAAATGATAAATACAGTTAGGAAATAATGGCTTGATTATCTTTCTGTTTATTATCAGCTTGTCCTTTATGAATATTAAAATATCAAAATTTTCTCATTTTGCTGCAGCCTTCTTCTGTAAATTAGCCTTTCCAACCTTTCTCCATTTCCAGGGCATGCTAGATTACAAGTCTTGTCACCCCAGCCGAAATAGCAGGTGTTCTACTATAACTGATTGTAGCTGGCTGGATAGCTCAGTGAGTTCAGTGTCCAACTGCCAAGCCAGAGGCTGAAAGTTCAGTTCCCCACTGTGTATCCCAGAAGAGCCAGCCTATGAGGCTTTGGGCAAACTGCAGTCCCAAGATGTCGCCTAAAGAAGGGAATGGTAAACCACTTCTAACTGTTATCGGCTTAGAAAACTCCAGAAAGAATCACCATAAATCAGAATTGACTTGATGACCTATGATGATGATACAAACACATCTGGAAGGCAAAACATGACAGAAGTGTCTCTTATTTATCATGCTGCCCCCCAGAAGGATTAGGTACACACACAAGAAAGGTCACTGTTAACAACTGTCAACAATCCATGACAATGGGTGGAGAAGGACTGCAGAAGTGGGATTATCCCTCACCCCCCAAGTCCTTTGTCCTTCTAATGAGCTTATTCAGACCAGAAGAAAATGAAAACAACTGGAGGATATATCACCAACTCTCCTCAGACTGAAGAAGCTGCTTGGATGATTAGTGCAACATTTCAACATAACAAGAAAGAAGTCCAGTTGCCATGACTCAACTTCCAGACTACAGAAGGTTGCAACAGATTTTCTTAATGTAGAAATGCACTTTTGAGGGCTGTGTTGAGATGAACATGTCCAAGGAATATTTTGGGGGTTTTTGTTGCCTTGAATTTTGCTTCATTTTAATTTTTTTTTCCTGTAGAGCCAAGTTTTTGAACTACTGGTCAATGATATTACCCTGTTTTCCCTGAGGATAAGACCTAACCTGAAAATAAGCCCTAGTATGATTTTTCAGGATGCTCGTACCCCCAAAATAAGCCCCAGTTAAATGAAACCCCACCATCCACCACTGTGTGTGCAGCAACCAGAAGAGGAGGACATGACAGTATTTGAATAACTGAAGATTGTTGTACATGAAAAAAAAAAAAAAAACATTCCCTGAAAATAAGCCCTAATGCATTTTTGGACCAAAAATTAATATAAGACCCTGTCCTGTTTTTGGGGAAACACAGTAATAGCATGTAGATTGCTGCCAAGTTCCTTCAGCAACAGTGCCAGCTGAGGTCTTGTTGCTGACAGAAGAGTGCTGTTCCCCCATTTCTCCAACAACAAATTGATGTCTTATGTTCCAAATTAATGTTGTTCCAGTTCTTCCACATCCCAGAAGCTTAAGCCTACATTCACTTATGTTCTGTGGGAGATAAGTTTTTTTTAAAGGACCTGTATGGCAACCAGACATTTTTTGCCTGTCCATCCTCCAAGTCTTTCATTGTTGCAGGAAGATCCTATACCCATAAGAAGCAAAGACATACATTTGGAGAAAAGTTCCTGCAATAGTGATCCAAGCAATGATAGGAATCTCCACGCTCTAAATTAGTGGGATTTTCCAACATAATAAACTTTGTTCAAGGAATACTACTGACGACAATTCCCTTCTCCCCTTACAGCAGCTACTGTCCACTTTTGGCAAGTTATTTGTAAAAATTGTAAAAGTTTTTCAGAAAGCTAGCTAAGTTCCAAGGGTCAGTTCTACATCCATTTAAAAAAGGAACTGTGTGGACATAGTTACTATGGAGAGCACATAACTGATTGAAAACCAGGACGAGTAGAAAATGTGCAGGCCAGGTGTTCTCAAAATAGTGTTGTATCGAAATACTTGTGTTGGATTGTTGAGGTCAATCAGATTATTTCCAGTTTACAATGACCATATGAAATAATGATCTGCAGAGGTCCGTAATATTAGTGGTCCTGCTCAGGTCTGGCAAATTAAAGGTCATTCTTTACTGGGTGAATGAATTTCATGTTAGATCTTCTACTTTTCCGAGCATTACTGTCTTTCCAAGTGACTTTTATCTTCTCATGAGACAACCGAAGTATGACTGCCTCTATTCATTCATTGTACAGTGGTACCTCGCTAGACGGCGACCTTGTAAAACGACAAATCCGCATGACGATGAGGTTTTGCAATCGCTATAGCGATTCGCAAAACAGTCATTCCAATGGGGGATTTTCGCTGGATGATGATTTGGTCCATGCTTCACGGACTGTTTTTTCGCAAGACGATGATTTTTGCAGCTGATGGGCAGCTTCGCAAAATGGCTTCCCTGTGTTTTTGGGACCCATGCTTCACAGGACAGCCATTGTAACAGCTGGTTGGCACTCACAAAATGGCTTCTCTATGGGCGATCTTCGCTGGACGACGACTATTTTCCCCATTGGAATGCATTAAAGGGTTTCAATGCATTCCAATGGGGAAACGGTTTTCACATGACAATGATTTCGCTAAACAGCGATTTCTATGGAACGGATTATCATCATCATGTGGGGCACCACTGTAGCTCCTATTGAAAATTGAGGCTTGATTTGCTCTAGAAGCCATCTATTCATCTTTCTGGTAGCCATAAAGTGTCCATAAAGCTCTACCCCAACATCACATTTGAAAGGAATCTATTCTTTCTTCACTGTCCAGTTTTCACATCCATACCTAGTAATTAGTAGGGCTACCATATAGGTGATTATGCTTTGGTCTCCAGTGATGCATCCTTACAGTAGAGGATGCTTTTTAATTCTTTCATAGCTGCCTTTCCAAGTCTCAGTCTTTTTCTGATTTCCTGACTGCAGCTTCCATCTAGGTTTATGATTGCACTGGGGTGTACCAAATCTTTCACTACTTTGTTTTCTTCATTGTCAATACTAACATTTATGTCATTCATCATCATCATCATCATCATCATCATCTTAAAACTGCAGAGCTGGAAGGGATCCAATGGACTATCAACTTTAGCCCTACCTCTGACTCCTCAACTACCTAAACTAGCTGAGCTATCCAGCAGTTCAGAAATGATTTTAACTGCAATAATTCTCAACTATAATCCTGCTTCTGTCCTTTCTTCTTTTGCCTTCATTTGATATTTTTCTATGGATTTTCACTCCTCCTTAATCTGAATCTAATACCGGCTACCTTAAAAAATAATTGCTTCTATTTGAACCACAGACTCATCTACACACAGATTTTCACAATGTATCTTCATATGTGAAGTTAGAATAAAACTGATGCATACTATCATTATGTTATAGGAATGTGTCATGTGGATAATTGCAGTGAAAATGATTTAGAAGCTGTAGCAGATCCATTTTTATGCCATTATCTGGGAACATCAGGAAGTATATATTTGAAAGGGAATATGTGTGGCCCAGATGTGTTTGAAGTCTACAGTGCAGGTAATCTATTTTATGTATTTATCTAAGTATATATGGCTTTTTTCTCCTGGCCTCCTAAAGAATTTTTGCTCTGTGAAGCTAATGAGATGCCATTTCAATTTTTATTGTTGTTTTTATTTAAGGTTGTAACTCAGAGCAGAGAACTATGTGCACGGATGTTTATGATTCAAGCTACTTAAAGAAAAAAGAAAGTTATTCCCATCCTCACCTACCTGAAGATCATTTTGACCCATATATCAGCTTTTCTGGAATACATACTCCAAGCAGTAAATTGTTTCCTTCCATTTACACTCAAAGTGAAGAAAGTGTCACAAGAAGCCCACCGCTAAACATGGACATATGTGATTTGAAGAGAAATCAAGGGCCGTCTTCTGCTACTACAAGTAACACTTTCATGGGTATGTTTTAATTGGCCACTAATGTAATAATCATAAATGTACTTGCTATGGAACTTGTTTGTCAATAAATGATTATCTCATAAGATAGGGATGGGAATATTCTCCAGATTTTGTTGGACTGTAACTCTCATCATCCCTCACCACTGGCTATGATGACCCGGGGTTAAGGGAATTACAAACAACATATGGAGTGCCACATGTTCCCCACCCCTTCTGTAAAAGTTATGTATCAGTAGTTCCCAGTCATGGGTCCCCAGATGTTTTGGGGGGGGGGTTCAACTCCCAGAAATCCTGGCCAGCACAGCTCATGGTGAAGATTCCTGAGAGTTTTAGTCCAAGAACATCTGAGGACTCAAGGTTGGGAACCACTGGTCTAGATGAAGCTTTTGAATAACAACCTGAACATTTCGTATTTCAGTTATTTATTAAAGTAGGACCGAAGTATCCTTGGAGAATTGGTTCCCACCCCACCCCACCCCACCCCACCCCCCAGATATTGCAAATAGTGGAAACAGGAAGCACTTACTTCCAGTTTCTCTGGTCTCTGTGCATGATTGGGAGAGGGAGCCCTGGCTCAGTCTTGCCAAAGAAATGGGTTTCCTGCCCTCCTGTTCTCAAGGCAGCCTTCCCTGAAATCAGCAACTGCTGCCTCCCCCGTGCTGTTTCTCCATTTCCCTGGAAGCTGCTTCCCTCAGAGACATTAGGCCACAATTGTGTTTTTATTAGGCCAACTGTATTAGCATTGGTTCCATCTAGTGGTCAATCTTGGTATTACATCTTGGGAATGTGAATTTCTGGGTTTCATTTTATTTTATTTGAGGCAGCAGATGAGTGAAACCATGGGTATTGATTCCATAGACATAGCAATCCTACTATAGTATGTTTTTATGCTGAACGCAGAAGGGCAACCTCCTCTGCACCATGGGCTAGGGCATTTTTCTAAATGTTATCTGGTATATTATCTTCAAGGGGTAATCGGTATGGTTTCCCAGTCAGCTGTTGATCTATGAAAGGCAGCCTACTGCCATGTGTATACATAAGCCCTCACTGGAACTAAGGCACTTTTAGAAATGCATCTGTTACTAAGTCCATGACGTTTCATACGAACTGTTTAAAAAAGTGAAGATTCAGATGCAAACAATGATTTAAGAGTATTGCATTGTTCTGTGTTTCTGTTGGTTCCTTTTTTTGTCTGCTTTTCTTCTTGAGAGGAAAGTTCATAGATTTTTCTCCCTCTCTCCCTCATTCTCTTTCAGGCACATTTGGAAAACCAATATGGAGACATCAGCTTGATTCCTTTCCGACCTCTAAGCCACCATCAGTTTGGCAACTAAAAGCCTCCCCAAATCATCCTCATGAATCCTTAGACTTTGACTCAGAGTCGGAGGATGATAACAGAAAGGACAGGACGTTTTCGGACGGTGACAGTGGCCATTATATGTACAGGCAGGCAGCTAAACATTTTAGGACTCCTACTTTTCTGTCCTTTGAGTTGGATACATAGTTTTCCTACCATTTCCACAAAACTGTTTTATGACCCAAAGAAATATACTACCTCAAAGCGGACATTATTTAAAGAGAGAAGGGGAAAAGGACATTCCGTTCTTCGTCGTTCTCTTAGAGCTATGATTCCGAAAAAAAGAAATACATTTTATATGGATGCAAATTTATTGCAAAACATTATATACAGTTTCATGCAGATTATACATTCCTTATAGAATATATTTCTAATAATTTTATAGCTTTGTTTTAACCAAATAATCCCCTTTCTTTTGTAAATTAATTGTGTGAATAAGAACTATGCAATTGTTACTAAGGCTTCATTTTATTCAAATAGGTGCTGAAGTATTCCAAATGAATGCCAACACATGTACTCTGTGTGTGTGTGTGTGTGTGTGTGTCTGTCTGTCTCTGTCTATATGTGTTTAATGGATATTTGAAAGTTCAAAGAGGTAACATGGATGTAGTTGCATATAATTCTTTTATGAGTTGGACTGCTCTGTTCACTGGAACACTGATTTAAAAAAACACACACATGCAGCCAAGATTTGTTTAAAGAAATTAGAAAGGTGATTTCCTTGCCCCCTTGCCCAGTTTGTCTACATTCTGGTTGCCAATGAGTTCTGATAATGAATGTATGCACAGAGGTACTTGTACGTTTCTCACTCTCTATAGATTCAATCTGTAAAAATGCTTTGTAAGTAACCCAAGTTCTGTGGTTGAGTCATCCAACCCGAACCAACATGTGTCATAGTTCGTAGCAAAATCAGTACAGTATCAGGACTTCTAGTCCCAGGTATTAGCAAATCTCAGTTATTAATAATTTAGGCCTAGTCCAGAGGTCCTAAGTTTCAGGCACAGGTTCTCCTAAACAGAGGAGAATCCTGTCCACCCATTTCTTTCATGGGAAAACATTGGAAGCATGACTTGGATGAATGTTTGTGTCATGCTCCGTTTGAAGAACTAGAATATTGTCCTGCAGATTTCCACATATTGATAAGGATCTGCACTGAAGAAGCCTACAGACAAGCCACTTCATAAACAGACTTCTTTAAAGCAGCAGCAGGGTGCTTCTGCTTTCTTGTAAATCATATGATGCCCTCTTCCTAGGTAAAATGGGACTTTTCATTCCTCAGGTTTGTACCTCCTCCTCAAGTCCTGAGTTAAACAAAATGATTGTGCTGCTGCATCCTGTACCTAAACACCTCTCTTAAAAGACTAGGAGCTGGTTTTTTGTGTGGCCATTAGTTTTGCGATACAGCACGTGTGCTCTGTGTAGAAGATCCCAAGTTCAATGGTAGCAGGTGATGGGAAGGACCTCAACCAGAGACCTTGGAAGCCTGCAGGCAGTCAAAAGAGGATTAGGTAGAAATCCTGTGCTATCTTATCTCGGAATATGTTCCACTGAATTCAGTGGGACTTCCTTCTGGGTAGTCGACCTGAGTAGAACTGCAGAACCTTTTATTAAATTGACAAACAGATTGATCTGTCGCCTTCTTGATTGGGTTGCCTGTTTCTCCACATCTACCTGTTCGAAGTCTGAGCACATTCTCGTGATGAGAAACTTGGCACATGCTGGGACAGTGAGGAATACACTGTCTACTTCTACAATGCCCGCTCCTGCTGAAAAGAGAGTGGCTGTACACTTTGTAGAAATGGTTTCTGGCTGTCTTAACATAGCAATTGTTCTGTCTGCTTTTCATCCTGCAAATACATGTCTGGAAACAGTCACATGTAGCTGGGACAGTGTTTGCATTTAAAATGTCAGCTCATTAAAGTGTCAAAAGATGATCAGTTTGCAACTTAATCTTCTTCATGAAACAGCTGCCAAAGGATAGAATGATGGGAAGGTTGTGGCTTGAATGCCACCTTGCTCTTCTGTTGGACTCCTGGTAATCCATCAATTTGTGTCAAAGAAGTGCCACTTCTCATGTAATTTACCGTCTTCAGCCCCATTTTGTGAACACACTCACAGCAGTGTTTTGTGTTGTTCCTGCGTATACTGCTGTATACTGTATGCTATGCGTATACTGTTGTGCTGTTATTTCTTAAGCTTTTTCTTCCGCCTCCTTATCTTCTTGTTGGTTAAGAAACAGCAGTGTAGTAATGGGTAAGTAATTTACTTGCCTCCTTCCCATCAAATGCAACTGTGCTTTGTACAAAGTAGATCAGCAACTTGTGGGCCTTCAATTGTGCTTCTAGGACTGACTGGAGTTGCAGAGTAACAACATCTGGGGAGCTACAGATAGTCCACCTCTACATCAGCTCATTCTGTTCTTTCGCTTTCATGACACTTTTGGGGTATTTACCTTCCTTTGTGGCCTGTCCTTTCTTCCATTTCACAAAAAGCCATTGTTGGAATCAAAGAGTTAAACTTTGAGGTAAGCTGCGTACTTCAAAGCATATAGTTACAGTAATAAGGACTAGAAACTTGTTTGGTTTTACTTGTTAAAAAACAAGAGCTGGAATTCTATTTCTTATTATTACTATTATTTTTTTTCCTTGTAAAGGTAGGGTAAGGTAAGGGGCAGCTGGGATAGGGGTACCCTCGGAAGGGGTGGATTTGAATGGATATATTACAAATCAATAGTTTTCATAGTAATTCTGTACATTCTCTTCTACTAATAGTTCCACGTATCATAAAGAAATATAAGCTGTGATTGAGAGGGAAAAATCAAATTCAGTCAGACATATTGTTATTCTAATTATTGATTATGTAGCTGATAGTCTTTATCCATCATTTATTTTGTCTCTTCTGCAGCCATACAGATAACTATGTATCAGTCCACTATTCTGTCTACCTCATAACCATGTATATAATTGTGACCACATTTTCCGATGGTCTTTTTTCTTTTTTGCATCTAGCCAATCTGATAGTATGTCCATTTCTGTGGTTTCCAGGATTTTATCTATCACTTCATCTGTTTGCATTGTTCTAGGTTCTCACCAGTGTTTTGCAAAAACTATTCTTGCTGCTGTTATAATATGAATAGCTAAATATGATTTTTCAGAGTCTAGTATATCTGGCATGATATTTAATAGGAATAGTTCTGGTACCATCAGTATTGAAGTTTCCAATATCTCTAATATCTCTTTGCCATCTCTGCATACATACATGCATGGTCAACGACTTGCTTGAAAGCTTCCCTACATACCGAGCTAGAATATTAGGCAGAGATCTCTGCTCGGATTGAACATTTTGTGACCTGTTACTGTTTCAAATAAAGGACAGGTTTATCAAGGCACATTTCACATTCCATGTTTCTCCCCAGAAATTAATGACCAATTAGATAGCTAGCTGTATGTATTCCTCAGTTAAGTTGTACAATTCAAACTTCTCAATCAGGTTAAAGCCAATGATCTTCCCCCTTTCCAAATAAAATTACAGTTTCAATTCAGTATTTTCTCTCTTGGGTTAAAAAATCAAAGCTTAGAACCTCTGGGTAATTAAAAACTAGATTACAGTAGAACAAACTTCATCTGTTTTCATTGGTTTCTTTCTAGGGTTTCTGAATACTCATATCAGCACGTGTCTCTCCCCATGCCCATGTGTCTATGTGGGCAAATGTTACTTTAAAAAAATCCATTCACTTCGAAGGTGCAACTTTATATAGTTGTCAGATTTTAAAAGCTAAACTGAAAGCAGCTGTTTTGAGCAGAACTTTATAGGTTGCATCTTTCAGAGGAAAAGGCAGGAGCAAAAGGTTTTCTCTGCTGACCTCCCTCCCTCCACCAGTGAAGTCAAAGCCAGGTCCTTTCTTCCCTTCAGGAATCTGGTATCCAGATTGCAGTATAATTTCCCTCTTTAATTTAGACACCAGTATCGGAGACAGGAAGTCAATCCATCTTCAGTCACTGGTGGTCCAACTGTACAGAATGGATTTTTCATGCTTTTGTTTATCAAATTACCAGGTTTTCTGACTCTTATTGTTAATTTGTCTTCATTGTTGCCAGATGTGGTTGTGTGGTAGCAGACATTGATATTGGCATTTGGGGGTAATTAACGGTATTTTGAAAGAAATTAATTTTTTTTCTGGGTTAGACATAAAGCCCTCTTGAGTCAATAATTCAAAAGGAGGGGGAGAATCCTAAATTAGATTTGTTCACTAAACCATGGAGGCCTCTGCTTCTTCAAAAATATGCGAACATAAGCAGCATACCAGGCATTGCTGTGCAAGTATCAAATGGAAACACAGTATAAAATATGAATCTACTTCAGAAAGAACACAGTGGACATTTTTTGTTGCTGCTGGAAATGATATCCATGTGGAGTTGTCAAGTCCTAAATGTAGTTTCATACCAATTCATGTCTTGTCCAGGATTTGTGACATGTTTTATCTGTGATTTTTAGCAGCAGTCTACACTGTTGTTCTATTTATGTCTAACCTGAAGGAAGTCTTATTAATTTCAGCTGGGCTTGTAAGTAAATATAGGATATCAGCCTACATTTCCAAGCCAGTTTCTATGCATACATAGAAAAGACTGAATTTTGGAGCAGGGGAGAGATGAAATAAGACTCTGTATAAGAGCTTTGCAAATAAGGAATTTAGCTTATATTGAAGATTAGTTTTTGAGGGGGCAGGGTGTCCCTGTAATTTACAGTTCTTCTGCAAACAAAAGGCTGGCTTGTGTCTTGCCCCAACCCTCAGGTCTGCCAGTCATTTTAGAGGAGCTACACAGACCCCCTTTTTAGGTTTGGAGCAGAGAAATGATGCAGGGTTCCACCTTTACACCAGCAAAATAGGGCAATACATTTTAGTATCAAGCTAGACTAAAGAGTCAATTACAGCCAAGTGGACTGGAGAAAATTGAATCCTCACTGAGGTTCAGTTTCATGAAAAACCCTCTCCTCAGGGCAGCAGAATTCTCCAAGTGGCTGTTTGTGGTTTCACTAGGAAATAAACACGGGCAATTTTTGTATTTCTATCTATATTTGTCATGTAATTGGAAGCCTGCCAGTGTGGATCACTTACCTCATGGCCCTTCTATTATATGTTGAGGCAATAGCATACTGGCCTTCATGTTTACATGTTGTTCCTTGATTTGGATGCTGTATACGTACAAATGTGCTTTAGGCATTTTGAAAGGAAAAGTGATTTTTTTTCTACAGGAAACCATTCCATTTGACCTAGTGTCCATTTTATATTGGGGACTTGGTTCTAAATTACCATTTGTCATGTAAAAATACCCTGAGAGTTGCAATTTTCTGAGGTACAATCAAGCCCAAGTATTTTTAATTTGTATTTGCACATAAATGCTTCCGTCTGAGTTCTGTTAGTATGGAAAAGGCTGAGAGTTTGAACTTAACATTGTAGGCTTTTGGAAAGTAGACTTACTCTACTTTTAAACTGATTTTTCCTTTTGATTTGAACTTTTGCACAGATTTTGGAAAGTTGCTTGTAAGAAGAAGAAATATAATGACATGCATAAGGCATACATGGCTCAGAATTGGTAGGATGGTGCTCTCTAGTTGTCGCCTAACTACTGTAACTTCCTAGCTCAAAGTGCCTTGGTAAACCAGGGAGCAAGGCGAGCTCTGAAGCAGAGAAGGTGTTTGGAAGCAATCATGTCAACCACCCGGGTTGTCTCTGTATACCATCTGTTGACCTGGATTTCAACAGGGTCGCCTACCAGTTCAGCTGGATACCTTCCTGAGGCCTCTCAGAACCCTTCAGGGCCAAGAAGCTTACAAGCATTTTCACAGGTCTTTTCTCCTTGTGGAGGGGGATCGCCTCAACATGTTAAAACTCAGCAGGAAGTGATCTATCCATGACAGTAGGCAGGAGCTCATTCTCCATACCCTAAGATCATTCTCGGTCTGCATAGTCGAGAATGTCAGCTTCAGGGTGTGACCTGCTATGTGTGTGGGGCCAATGACATGGGATAGGCTCCATGAATTCCAGGGCTGGCCCAACAGTTCAGACTCAGCATGGGAGACCTCAACACTGCAGCCAAAATGAACTTGGCCAGTCCTGGCAGAGAAAGTGCTGGGTTGCAGGTGAAGTGGTACACCAGCACTATCCCAAATCTTGCCCATCAATTACAAACGCTCTAGGCCTCAGCTTGAAAGTAAGGCAGTCATGCTGATATGGATGGAGTCCCTGTAGACAATTGCAGCGCCCCCACCCACCCCTCCACTCTTCAGTCAGACTTCCCAAGCTCTGCATTTAACCATGTGTTGCTTAATAATCTTAGAAGAATAGCTTTAGGACATGAATTTGCACCTACTAAGATGTGTTTGGAATGCCTCCTAAGTAAACAAGGAAGCCTAACATAGTACACTCTTACTTTCAAAAAAAGCTTGCAATCCTGACATTGTTCAAAATTCTGTGTTGGCTACATTTCCTTAAAACATTGAACAGCGTGGTGTTCTGCCAGTAAATTACTAGGGGATAGTAAAATGTCTGTACATTCCAAAACACAGAGCTATAATGATGTTTTGAAGAAATGCAAGTTTGCTAGATCGATATCTGAAGCTTTGACAGCCCATGGTTGGAACATGGAAGGGGATCATACCATGAGTTCTTCAAATTCTGGAGTTAATAGATCGGTTTGTTTTAGGTCTGTGATTTACTAGAGTCTTGGAGGGTGTCATAGCTCAGTAATAAAAGACCTACATGACAGAAAAGACACACTCCTGTTATAAATTAGCAGGTGATAAGGAAGAACATAAAGATTCTGTTTCAGTAAAATGACATAATACAGCCTGCCTAGATGGATCAATAAACTAATTCAGGATAAGGCATCTTATTAGTTTCTTAAACATCTGCTAATTCAGTAGTTCCCATCTTTGGGTCCCCAGGTGTTCTTTGACTACAACTCCCAGCAATCCTGGCCAGCACAGCTAGTAATGAAGGTTTCTGGAAGTTTTAGTCCAAGAACACCTGGAAACCCAAGGTTTGGAACCACCATGCTGATTGATTACTATGTGAAAATTTAAATCCAAATGCAAATTGCCAGTTCATCAGTGTAAGTGCTTCATCATGCTAATATTAAAATGTGTGTTATTATTTATTTATTTGAGAATTAGGAAGCCCATCATTTATGTATAAGAAAAGAAAGAAAGAAAGAAAGAAAGAAAGAAAGAAAAGTATTATGACACTTAAAACAGTTATTTCAGTGTGAGCTTTCATGGATTACAGTCTATTTAGATGCATGGATTACCATTCACTTTCAGTCACTTTTGGAATGGATTGTAATTACAATGGCTCACTCTGAAATAAATCTATTGGCCTTTCAGGTGCCACAATAGTTCTGTTTTTGTTTTAAACATGCTGAAACAGGCTAACGCATCTACCAAGGTGAAAACACCATAATGTATTATTTGTTATTACAGTGGGACACAAATACCCACACACCCTTGAATTTTTTTTAATTAAACATGTTTTGACTTGTTAGTTGAAATGCATGTGTTTGCCTTTGAGTTCACCTAACTTTTATTTGTTTAGCCTTAATATACTTTGTCCATATCTCATCCAGAAGCAGGAATTGCACACAGGGCTAGGTTAAAACAATTTGTAGTCTAAGATACGGGACAAAAAGACACCCAGCCTTACCGTATGAGTCAAAGCCAGTTGTACTGGCAGTTGATGACAGAACAGGATCTTACACTATATCTGCACACAACAGGCTAGTTGTAGCATCCCAAGACAGGTCAGTGAGCACACAAATCTCTTGAACCCCCCTCATGTTGCCCCCCTAGTGACAGGCCCCACCTCTACATAATGGTATGGCTAGTCCTTGTGCATAAAGCTGCAATCCTTTGCACATGGAATGGAAGGGGGATATGTGTATAGAATAACAGTTTAAAAAGAAGATGAGTTTGCTTATAGAAAGCTTTACCAGCACTTTCTTTACCGGGATTTGTAAGATTCCAACCCCACCCTGTTACTCTTGTCTGTTTCTAAATATTATGTGGCAGAAAGATCCTTTGAAACATTAAGAGTCCAATATACATATGGATTCCTATCTCTTCCCCCATGATTTTTACAGATATGGCAATAAATCACTGACAGAAATGACACAGCATTTGGCCGCATGACAAATGTTCCATAATAATGCAGCCTGGTGAAAATGTGGAATTTCCGAGGTTGCTACTTATAATGCTTTTGGTGCCATTGTAAATACCCAGTCATGTCAGTGTAGGTGGAAAGTAAGTCATAAATAAAATCCTTATAGAGAGATCTTTTCCTGCAGGCCAAGTTCTACTACTTCATTCAACTACTTAGAAAAACGAAAAGGAAAACCCTTAGTGAAGTTGTTAGAGTCTTCACAATTATACTTTTGTACTAGGTGTATTATAACGTTTCCTGAGCTTCAGATGAGTGCTCACACTGTGTACTGTTCTAAACCAAACATGTGGGGGATGCGCTCACCAAATGGGCCAAGGTATGTTGGAGGAAAGTACATATCCTCAGAAGGATCCTCCTTCACAGATTGCTGCCTTGTCATGGCAAAGGGGCTTGGGTAATTCAGAGAAGCTATGGGATATGCTGTGCAGGGACACCCAAGACAGACAGGTCATAGTGGAGAGTTCTGACTAAACGTGATCCATTTGGAGCAGGAACAGGCAAGCCACTCCAGTATCTTTGCCAAGAAGACTCCATCGATAGAAACAAAAGGCTAAAAGATATGACGCTGGAAAATGAGCCCCTCAGGTAAGAAGGCATCCAATACACAACTGAGGAATAGTGGAGGACAAGTACAAGTAGCTCCAGAGCTAATGAAGTGGTTGTGCCAAAGTTGAAAGGACGCTCAGCTGCGGACACGCCTGGAAGTGAAAGGAAAGTCCGATGTTGCAAAGAAAAATACTGCATAGGAACCTGGAATGTAAGATCTATGAACCTTGGTAAGCTGGATGTGGTCAAACATGAGATGGCAAGAATAAACATTGACATCCTGGGTGTCAGTGAACTAAAATGGATATGATCATTGTCTGAATTCAATTCAGACAATGATCATATCTACTATTGTGGACAAGAATCCCGTAGAAGAAATGGAGTAGCCCTCATAGTCGACAAAGGACTGGGAAAAGCTGTATTGGGATACAATCTCAAAAATGATAGAATGATTTCAATACGAATACAAGGCAGAGTTTCAACATCAGAGTAATCCAAGTTTATGCACCAACCACCGATGCTGAAGAAGATGAAATTGACCAATTCTATGAAGACTTACAACACCTTCTAGAACTGACATCAAAGAAAGATGTTTTTCTCATTATAGGGGATTGGAATGCTAAAGTATGTTGTAAGCCGCCTAGAGTGGTCGAAATGACTATATAGGCGGGGTATAAATACAATCAATAAATACAGTAGGAAGTCAAGAGATAAAAGGAACAACGGGGAAGTTTGGCCTTGGAGTTCAAAATGAAGCAGGGCAAAGGCTAATAGAGATTTGTCAAGAGAACAACAAAACAAGAGGTGACTCTACATGTGGACATCACCGGATGGGCAATACCAAAATCAGATTGATTATGTTCTCTGCAGCCAAAGATAGAGAAGCTCTATACAGTCAGCAAAAAGAAGACCTGGAGCTGATTGTGGTTCTGATCATCAGCTTCTTATAGCAAAATTCAAGCTTAAACTGAAGAAAGTAGGAAAAACCACTGGGCTAGTCAAGTATAATCTAATCCAAATCCCTTATGAATACACAGTGGAAGTGAAGAACACATTTAAGGAACTAGATTTGGTGGACAGAGTGCCTGAAGAACTATGGATGGAGGCTCGTAACATTGTACAGGAGACAGCAACA
This sequence comes from Pogona vitticeps, assembly GCF_051106095.1. NCBI lineage: Eukaryota > Metazoa > Chordata > Lepidosauria > Squamata > Agamidae > Pogona > Pogona vitticeps. Next base: position 140,786,908 of record NC_135787.1, on the reverse strand, counting down.
AAAACATGCCAAGGAAAAGGAAATGCAAGAAAGCAAAGTGGCTGTCCAATGAGGCCTTACAAATAGCAGAGAAGAGAAACAAAATGCAAGGGAGATAGGGAAAGTTACAGAAAATGGGATGCAGAATTAGAAAGAATAGCAAGGAGAGACAAGAGGACCTTCTTAAATTAACAGTGCAAAGAAATAGAGGAAAATAATATAAAGGGAAAAACCAGAGATCTGTTCAAGAAAATTGGAGATATTAAAGGAACCTTTTGTGCAAAGATGGACATGATAAAGGACAAAAATGGTAGGGACCTCACAGAAGCAGAAGACATCAGGAAGAGGTGGCAAGAATACACAGAGGAATTATACGAGAAAGATCTGGATGTCCCGGACAACCCAGATAGTGTGGCTGCTGACCTTAAGCCAAACATCCTGGAGAATGAAGTTAAGTGGGCCTTAGAAAGCATGGCTAACAACAAGGCCAGTGGAGGTGATGGCATTCCAGTGGAACTATTTAAAATCTTAAAGGTTGATGCTGTTAAAGTGATACATTCAATATGCCAACAAGTTTGGAAAACTCAGCAGTGGCCAGAGGACTGGAAAAGACCAGTCTACATTCCAATCCCAAAGTAGGGCAGTGCCAAAGAATGTTCTAATGTTCAATTGCACTCATTTCACACACCAGCAAGGTTATGCTCAGGCTTCAGCAGTATGTGGACCGAGAACTCCCAGAAGTACAAGCTGGATTTCGAAGGGGCAGAGGAACTAGAGACCAAATTGCCAACATTCACTCATTCACTCATTCACTCATTCATTCATTCATTCATTCATTCATTCATTCATTCATTCATTCATTCATTCATTCATTCATTCATTCATTTAATATCCCATCCATCTGGTCTATTTGACCACTCTGGAAGGCTAGAAAGCACATGCGCTAGATTGTGGAGAATGCCAGAGACTTCCAGAAAAATATCTACTTCTGCTTCATTGACTATGCAAAAGCCTTTGACTTTGTGGACCACAGCAAACTGGCAAAGAAATGGGAGTGCCTGATCACCTTATCTATCTCCTGAGAAATCTACATGTGAGACAGGAAGCAACACCTAGAACTGGATATGGAACAACTGATTGGTTCAAACTTGGGAAAGGAGTGCAACAAGGTTGTATATTGTGTCCCTGCTTATTTAACTTCTATACAGAATGCATCATGCGAAAGGCTGGACTGGAGGAAACCCAAGCCAGAATTAAGACTGCCAGAAGAAATATCAACAACCTCTGATATGCAGATGATACAACTCTGATGGCAGAAAGTGAGGAGGACTTAAAGAACCTCTTAATGAGGGTGAAAGAGGAGAGTGCAAAAAATGGTCTGAAGCTCAACATCAAAAAAACTAATATCATGGCCACTGGCCTCATCACCTCCTGGGAAATAGAAGGGGAAGATGTGGAGGCAGTGACAAATTTTCCTTTCTTGGGCTCCATGATCACTGCAGATGGTGACAGCAGCCACAAAATTAAAAGACACCTGCTTCTTGGGAAGGAAGTGATGACAAACCTAGACAGCATCTTAAAAAGCAGAGACATCACCTTGCCAACAAAAGTCTGAATAGTCAAAGCTATGGATTTCCCTGTAGTGATGTACAGAAGTGAGAGCTGGACCATAAAGAAAGCTGACCGTCGAAGAATTGATGCTTTTGAATTGTGGTGCCCTCTTCATGGATTGCTGCCTTGTCGTGGCGAAGGGGCTTGAGTAACTCAGAGAAACTATGGGCTATGCCGTGCAGGGACACCCAAGACGGACAGGACATAGTGGAGAGTTCCGACTAAACGCAATCCACCTGGAGTAGGAAATGGCAAGCCACTCCAGTATCTTTGCCAAGAACGCCCCATGATCAGAAACAAAAGGCTAAAAGATATGACGCTGGAAGATGGGCCCCTCAGGTCGGAAGGCGTCCAACATGCTACTGAGGAAGAGCGGAGGACAAGTACAAGTAGCTCCAGAGCTAATGAAGTGGTTGGGCCAAAGCCGAAAGGACGCTCAGCTGTGGACGTGCCTGGAAGTGAAAGGAAAATCCAATGCTGCAAAGAAAAATACTGCATAGGAACCTGGAATGTAAGATCTATGAACATTGGGAAGCTGGAGGTGGTCAAACAGGAGATGGCAAGAATAAACATCGACATCCTGGGCATCAGTGAACTAAAATGGACAGGAATGGGCGAATTCAGCTCAGATGATTATCATATCTACTATTGTGGACAAGAATCCCGTAGAAGGAATGGAGTAGCCTTCATAGTCAACAAAAGAGTGGGAAAAGCTGTAATGGGATACAATCTCAAAAATGATAGAATGATGTCAATACGAATCCAAGGCAGACCATTCAACATCACAATAATCCAAGTTTATGCACCAACCAGCATTGCTGAGGAGACTGAAATTGAACAATTCTATGAAGGTTTACAACACCTTCTAGAACTGACACCAAAGAAAGATGTTCTTCTCATTCTAGGGGACTGGAATGCTAAAGTAGGGAGCCAAGAGATAAAAGGAACAACAGGGAAGTTTGGCCTTGGAGTTCAGAACGAAGCAGGACAAAGGCTAATAGAGTTTTGTCAAGAGAATAAGCTGGTCATCACAAACACTCTTTTCCAACAACACAAGAGGCGACTCTATACATGGAAATCACCAGATGGGCAATATCGAAATCAGATTGATTATATTCTCTGCAGCCAAAGATGGAGAAGCTCTATACAGTCAGCAAAAACAAGACCTGGAGCTGACTGCGGTTCTGATCATCAGCTTCTCATAGCAAAATTCAAGCTTAGACTGAAGAGATTAGGAAAAACCACTGGGCCACTCAGGTATAATCTAAACCAAATCCCTTATGAATACACAGTGGAGGTAAAGAACAGATTTAAGGAACTAGATTTGGTGGACAGAGTGCCTGAAGAACTTTGGATAGAGGCTCGTAACATTGTCCAGGAGGCAGCAACGAAAACCATCCCAAAGAAAAGGAAATGCAAGAAAGCAAAGTGGCTGTCCAACGAGGCCTTAGAAATAGCAGAGAGGAGAAGGGAAGCAAAATGCAAGGGAGATAGGGAAAGTTACAGAAACTTGAACTCAGACTTCCAAAGAATAGCAAGGAGAGACAAGAGGGCCTTCTTAAATGAACAATGCAAAGAAATAGAGGAAGATAACAGAAAAGGAAAGACCAGAGATCTGTTCAGGAAAATTGGACATATTAGAGGAACATTTTGCGCAAAGATGAACATGATAAAAGACAAAAATGGGAGGGACCTAACAGAAGCAGAAGACGTCAAGAAGAGGTGGCAAGAATACACAGAGGAATTATATCAGAAAGATTTGGATATCCCGGACAACCCAGACAATGTAGTTGCTGACCTTGAGCCAGACATCCTGGAGAGCGAAGTCAAGTGGGCCTTAGAAAGCCTGGCTAACAACAAGGCCAGTGGAGGTGATGGCGTTCCAGTTGAACTATTTAAAATCTTGAAAGATGATGCTGTTAAGGTGCTACATTCAATATGCCAGCAAGTTTGGAAAACTCAACAGTGGCCAGAGGATTGGAAAAGATCAGTCTACATCCCAATCCCAAAGAAAGGCAGTGCCAAAGAATGCTCCAACTACCGTACAATTGCACTCATTTCGCACACTAGCAAGGTTATGCTCAAAATCCTACAAGGTAGGCTTCAGCAGTATGTGGACCGAGAACTCCCAGAAGTACAAGCTGGATTCCGAAGAGGCAGAGGAACTCGAGACCAAATTGCTAACTTGCGCTGGATTATGGAGAAAGCCAGAGAGTTCCAGAAAAATATCTACTTCTGCTTCATTGACTATGCGAAAGCCTTTGACTGTGTGGACCACAGCAAACTATGGCAAGTTCTTAAAGAAATGGGAGTGCCTGACCACTTTATCTGTCTCCTGAGAAACCTATATGTGGGACAGGAAGCAACAGTTAGAACTGGTCATGGAACAACTGAGTGGTTCAAAATTGGGAAAGGAGTACGGCAAGGCTGTATATTGTCCCCCAGCTTATTTAACTTATATGCAGAATACATCATGCGGAAGGCTGGACTGGAAGAAACCCAAGCCGGAATTAAGATTGCCGGAAGAAATATCAACAACCTCCGATATGCAGATGATACCACTCTGATGGCAGAAAGTGAGGAGGAATTAAAGAACCTTGTAATGAGAGTGAAAGAGGAGAGTGCAAAAAACGGTCTGAAACTCAGCATCAAAAAAACTAAGATCATGGCCACTGGTCCCATCACCTCCTGGGAAATAGAAGGGGAAGATATGGAGGCAGTGTCAAATTTTATCTTCCTGGGCTCCATGATCACTGCAGATGGAGACAGCAGCCCTGAAATTAAAAGGCGCCTTCTTCTTGGGAGGAAAGCGATGACAAATCTGGACAGCATCTTGAAAAGCAGAGACATCACCTTGCCAACAAAAGTCCGAATAGTCAAAGCTATGGTTTTTCCTGTCGTGATGTATGGAAGTGAGAGCTGGACCATAAAGAAAGCAGACCGCCGAAGAATTGATGCCTTTGAATTGTGGTGCTGGAGGAGGCTCTTGAGAATCCCCTGGACTGCAAGGAGAACAAACCTATCAGTTCTAAAGGAAATCAACCCTGAGTGCTCACTGGAAGGACAGATCCTGAAGCTGAGGCTCCAGTACTTTGGCCATCTCATGAGAAGAAAAGACTCCCTGGAAAAGACCCTGATGTTGGGAAAGTGTGATGGCAAGAGGAGAAGGGGACGACCGAGGATGAGATGGCTGGACAGTGTCTGCGAAGCAACCAACATGAACCTAACACAACTCCGGGAGGCAGTAGAAGACAGGAGGGCCTGGCGTGCTCTGGTCCATGGGGTCACGAAGAGTCGGACACGACTAAACGACTAAACACACACACACAATTGTGGTGCTGGTGGAGGTTCTTGAGAGTCCCCTGGACTGCAAGGAGAACAAACCTATCCATTTTGAAGGAAATCAACCCTGAGTGCTCACTAGAAGGTCAGATCCTGAAGCTGAAGCTCCAATATTTTGGTCATCTCATGAGAAGAGAAGACTCCCTGGAAAAGACCCTGATGTTGGGAAAGTGTGAAGGCAAGAGGAGAAGAGGACGTCAGAGTACGACATGGTTGGATGGTGTCATCGAAGCTACCAACATGAATTTGACCCAACTACGGGAGGCAGTGGAAGATCGAAGGGCTTGGCATGCTCTGGTCCATGGGGGTCATGAAGAGTCGGACATGACTTAATGACTAAACAACAAATCATCAGAAGGGAACTTTATGATAAGAAAGATTCCAATCTAATTGGTTGTCCCATCTTGAGTGAAACCTCTGAATCAATGAGATTTACATACTGTAAGCATTGACTCAGAATTTATTAGAGTCCATTTAATGGGTGTACTCTAGCTGGAGTAGCAGTTGGGGTGTAGGCCAAGAGATTGCATTGATATTGGTAGCATCAAATGAGAGTTGTTTGTATTTTCAGAGGGGGTGCATATGTGTGATTCCCAGTGTAGCTATGTGAGTGCTCGGTTGGGGTTGCCATTTCTTTTTTCTGTCAGCATCTCTGTTTTTAACAGCCAACTACAACACAGTCCTCTGAATGCTGAGGGTAGCTGCATCTATTGATCTGGCAATGCACAATAGAGGCTTTTGTTTCAATATGTATGTAAAAAATTGACTAAGATTTATAAGCAGTTTTATATTTAGGATAGGAGCATTTTCATCCTTAACCATTTTGACTGTGGAAGAAAATGAAAATTTTCACATCCTTATTATAATCATTGACTATGAGAAGGAAGGAGGAAAGGGGTAGCATTCTGAGTTGAACAAAAGCACCCAAAAGAGGTTGTGGTGTGACTGTACTCATTCTTCCCAGTTAAAGCAGTAATTCACACTTCAACTACTGGACTGAGTGAATTTATTTTATTTTATTTTATTTATACCCTGCCCATCTAGACTGAAGTCTACTCTGGGTGGCTAACAATAATAGATAATTAGTGAACTCAAGAATACTTTAAAAAAATTCATAGAAATTCTCCCCCGCGCCCCCAGCAAAACTGGGGTGGAGATTGCTTGTTTGCTTAACATGTTATCCCATCTTCTTTCCAAATTCCCCCATTTTTAAAAAAAACAGCTGCTCTGAAAACTAAAAAAAAAAGTAGCTGGGAATGGGGAAGGTCGCACTAGTGATAGGAAATGCCTCTCTGGAGTCCTCTGAACCAGGAATTGGTAAGTAGGCAAAACAAAATGACTACCTTACTGCCTCATACTTCAGAGTGCTGTCCTCTGAAGATGCCGGCCACAGAGACTGGTGAAACATTAGGAAGAACAACCTTCAGAACACGGCCAAAGAGCCCGAAAATCCCACAACAACCATTAGCTCCCAGCCGTGAAAGCCGTCGTGAATACATCACAATATTTCTTTCTGTTTCATCTAGAGCCTTAGAAATGCACCAAAAGGTAAACAGAAATTGGGAAGGGGAGCCCATGAGCTCCGCAACTATTTAAACCAAAGTGCCTAAGCAACGCGGAAGTATGAGACCATAGATTTACAGGGACAAGTAGTTTCTAAAGGGATAAAGACAATAAAGGATGTGTTCTAGTTTAGGGAAAGGCCTATCCTTAAAACATTAATCTTAAAATTGTTTAAGAACAGGAAAATAGAACAAAAAGAAGCACATTTTTAGCAAAGCATGTAAAAACCATATGGCAATTTCGAGATCCCTTTTGGCACTTCAACCAAGACTTGTCTGCACATAAAGGTCAGTGGATTCACCTCTCTAGCCACTGTTATGCTTGTACTTGATTATTCCCTTAACATTTTTTCCAGTAGACCTGGAAGGGTTCCCTCTCCCGCACAAGGAGAAGTAAAGTTATTGGCTTGAACTATCTGCTCAGGACCCAAAATGCAGCAGTTAATGCTACATACAGCTCTTGTCTGCTCCCTGTTAGGTATCTGACTGGTATGTGGTATTCAGACAAAATGCTGGGCATACATCTACTGTTTGTAACATTTATTTATTTATTTATTTATGGACTTATATACCGCCCCATAGTGCTACAAGCACTCTCCGGGCGGTTTACAATTTCATTATACAGGCTACACATTGCCCCCCCAGCAAGCTGGGTACTCATTTTACCGACCTCGGAAGGATGGAAGGCTGAGTCAACCTTGAGCCGGCTACCTGGGATTTGAACCCCAGGTCGTGAGCACAGTTTTAGCTGCAGTACAGCGTTTTAACCACTACGCCACGAGTAACATGTAACTTCCCTGTAACATGTAGAGTGTACAAGTGGTTCTGCTTTTGATCCTATGAAAGGATGATGCTTCTTGTACACGGCCCAGGGTTCTTTTGTTTCTCTTGCATTCACAACAATGTACACAGTGACTCATTTTTGAAAAAAACATTCTTGTCAGCATTCAGCATGGCCGGCATCAGCATGGAAATGTCTTGGAACAGCGTCTAGTGTGGCTGAGAAGGCCAATTTGAAAGCGACAATCCCTTCCATCAGCATGGAAGCCCTTTATATCACACAGAATAAGCACACAATGAAAAGCAGTTTACACACTCCAACCCTTAGAAGCTGTCCCAAGCCAGAGGCAGCCATATGACAAAAATAACACATTGCCATACCATATACTTCTGTTGTCTCATTAGATACGAGTTAAACTCTAAGTCCAACTAGAAGTCAAAATTCTATGGTAAGGGATGGAAGTATCTTGCTACATCATATATTAATCTCTAATCAATTTCTTCCTAAATCTTCATTAACCCATCATTCTCTATGGAAACATGTTTGAATAAACAAATGTTTGGGTGGTTTTCCTTTACTATTGAACTTATACAATTACATTCATTTCCTTCAGTCATATTAGCATATTCAGCCAAAACCGAGTTTAAGTTTTTTGCTCATCTATGAATGTCATGCACAGAACTTTCCAATCACTTCTATACAGTATGCAGGTTTTGTGTCTGAGCATTCATTTTAACACATGGCTGTTGTCCTAAAGAGATGGTGTCATTTCTACCAGAAAATGGGCAGAGGCAACTCAAGGAGGGGGTGGGTGACGAGTGGGATCAACAGTTACTTTGTCAGGTTTGTCAGCATCTCGAGGACCCTATTTCCAAGGGGATGGGCTAAAAAAGGCTAATTTCTTAAAATTAAATGCAGTGAGTATGTACTATGTCCACTGCATTAAGTTGGTTTTGTTAATTCAAATTGGTTTCCCAAACTGAAAAAGCTCCCTTGTGGGCTTCCTGGGGTATAAAGGGTAGGGGTCCCACAAAAACATGGCAAAATTGCCCTCCATGCCCACTGGAGGGCATAAGGGGACTTTCGGGGGGGGGGATAACAACTGAGCAGTTAAGGGGCTGGGGTGCCCCAAGGGTGTTGAAGTGTGTGTGTGTCCATGAATGTGTGTGTGCAAAAAATAGCCCTGGGGAATGCAACATGCATTCCCAGGTTCTAATCCATGAATGAATCAAAGTGTGTCCACTGTAGCTGAGTAGATCTGCAAATACCAGTGTATCAGTTACATCTCATCTTTCTAACACCATGAATCGTTCGAGCTTCTGTGCCACTTTTACATTCTTCCCTGCTCATACTTCGCAGCAAAGAGCTCATATTAATAATGTGAACATGTTCACAAGTTATTAGAACCATTACACCAACATGTCCACAAGTTATTGCAGAATGACTTGTCCCTTGTCCTCATAATTCAACACTATTAATTTGCAGGGCGCATTACAACCTTTATTGAATTTTCTGTTACAGCCTTGCTTACGTTGGTTTGCAATTATTACTAATTTGCAGTGGCTCGGAGCCCCACAGCAAAGATGTAACTGGAATCCTGCTGTCTCAAACCTAGCTCCAACTCTGCGTCTGCTGAAGCCATATCTCCTCAACACTGCATTAAGATAAGGAATAGCTCTTGAATCTTTGTTTTTACATTACAAGAGCAAGCATGGCAAGGCGGCGGGCCAGGCCTGTTACAGTACTAATGGGTTAAAGCTTTCCAGTCTGAACAGGGCCCCTTACGTACATGTGTTAACATCAACATCCAGTTTGGCCATGAGCTAACTATAAAGTTATGTCACTGTATTGTACCTTTGTTGTTCAGTGTAATATGGTTAGGGGATACTGGGAAGTCCAAATAAACCTCTGAGTTCATTGCTGCTGCTCCTGCTTTTAAAGCCGACTGGTAAATGCAAAAGTAGGACAACATATCATTTTTTAACAATGCTTTAGAATAGCTGAGGGGCAAGATTTCTTTTCCAGTTTGGGAAGGCAGGCACGTAATTCTAATAAACAACAACAACAAACATGTGTTTTACTGTAGGAAAAAAAAATCGCATGCTTACCCAGAAGGTGCAGTATAGTCCTATACTATCTTTCTTGGTGTGTGAATACAAAAAAAAAAATGTATTGTCAAATTTAATTTATTCTTTTGTTAACTGGTAAATGTAAGCATTTAATGACAAAGCTGAATGGAATAATTATGTTGCTTTGCTCAAAAACTCACCCAAATTTAGCATGTCAGATAAATATATCAGGTGCATAATGAATATTGACTAGCAACCGTTTTACTTACAAAATGCTAATCTTCAGAACACTTGGAATGGAACAATAACTTGTTGAGCTAGCTGAACAATAGAAAGCAGAGAAAGAAAATATTTATTTGAACTTTTGAAAATATCTAACAAAAGGCTTTCCCCTTTATACCCCTTTACACCATCTGTTTGAAAAAGCACCTTGTGTGATTTATATTACACACATAAGGATTCATAGAGTCATAGAATAAAGAAGTTGGAAGGGGCCTATTAGGCCATCAAGTCCAACCCCCTGCTCAATGCAGGAATACAGATCAAAAGATATCTGCCAGGTAGTTATCTAAATTTTTCTTGAATGCCACCTCTTGAAGTAACTGATTCCATTGCTATATTTCTTCAACAATTAGGAGGTTTTTCCTGATATTCAACCAAAATCTAGCTTCCTGTAACTTGAGGCCATTGTTGCATGTCCTGCACCCTGGCATAATCAAGAACAGATTCTGCCCCTCCTCCATATGACAGTCTTTCAAGTATTTGAAAAGTGCTATCATAATCATATCTCCCCTCAGTCTTCTTTTCTCAAGGCTAAACATGCCCAGCTCTTTTGGTCTTTCCCTATAGGGCTTCGTTTTCAGTCCCCTGATCATTCTTCTTGCCCTCCTCTGAACTTTTTCCAGTTCGTCCACATCCTTCTTAAAGTGTGTCATCTAGAACTGGACAGAAAGCTCAAGATGAGACCTAACCAGTGCCAAATATGGGGGAACAAGAACCTTGTGGGATTTGGAGAGCATTTTTAAGGTAAAGATAAAGGTTCCCCTTGACAGTTTTTGTCCAGTCATGTTCGACTCTAGGGGGCGGTGCTCATCCCCATTTCCAAGCCATAGAGCCAGCGTTTTGTCCGAAGACAATCTTCCGTGGTCACATGGCCACGGTCACATGGCGACTTAGACACAGAATGCTGTTACCTTCCCACGAAGGTGGTCCCTATTGATCTACTTGCATTTACATGCTTTCGAACTGCTAGGTTGGCGGGAGCTGGGACAAGCAACGGGAGCTCACTCCATCGCATGGATTCGATCTTATGACTGTTGGTCTTCTGACCCTGCAGCACAGGCTTCTGCGATTTAGCCTACAGTGCCACCACGTCCCTGAGTATTGTTAAAGCAACCTAAAATAGCATTCGTCTTTTTTGCCGCCGATCACACTGTTGGCTCATATTCAACTTGTGATCTGTGATGATTCCAAGATCTCTCTCACTCATAATATTGCGAAGCCAGGTATCCCCCATCTTGTAACTGTGTTTGGTTTCTTTTTCAGAAGTACAGTACTTTGCACTTTGTATTCATCCTTCATATTAAAAAAGAAAGGAAAAACAAAACATTCTGCCTATCGGCCACCGATTAACTGATTGGCAGTTGATAGGCAGCCAGCCACCCCACAGCCTATCCCCCACCCCTTCCTCTCCCTGCCCTAGTCCCCACCCCACCAACACCAACACCCACTTACCTTGATCGCCGCTGCTGAGAGCTCCATCTGTCCTCCCAGCCACTGCATGTAAAAAAGGGAGACTGGCCGCCATTTGCAAAGATGGTGGCTGTGGCTTCATTTAGGGTAGGGAGGCTGCAGCTGCCATCTTTGCAAAGGGCAGCCTGGATTCCCTTAAGGCAGGGAGAGGAAGGGGTGGGGGTAGGCTGTGGGGGGTGGCTCGGGGTGACAGTGGCTGGCTGCTTATCGACCACCGATGACCTGATTGGCGACTGGTAGGCAGAATGGTTTTTTTTAATAGAAAGGGGGTGTCATCAGGGGTGTGTGTGGGTGTGTGTGAAGGGGGTGGTGCGATGGTGGGATGGGGCAGGGGCCTTTTTTAAAAATAACCCCCCACGAATCAACAAATAACTTCCATTATTTGTCACTTCATGGGGACAACTTCGTGCTTCGTGAGTCATCAAGTTTTGATAACTCACAAAGAGAGACAACTTGCCAGAATGGTGAGTCATCCCCATCTCTAATCTACACTATCTGTTTATGGCAGTTTGATAACACTTTGTAGTGGCTTCATCTTACGGAACTGCAGTCATTCCAGGGAGGGCATCTTGGCACATAATTCTAAATATCTCACCAAGCTCTAAATCCCAAGAGATGGAGCCAAGGCCCTTGAAGCATTCTCAAACTGCTTTTAACTATGACATGTACATTGCCCTTTCCTCTTCTCCTTCAGGCAGCAGGGTGGAGTGTTGGTGAGGGATCTGTGTCTTTTTTAAAAAGGCAAGGGAGCAGCTGCAGCCCCTGCTTTGGTTCTCCTTCTCTTCATTGTAGAAGCTATTTCTCCTTCAACAGCAATTGCAGTGTCAGGAGCGCTGTTGGTAGGTGATCCCAGGCTGAAAATTGATGATGCTTTCCACTATGATACCATTGAAGGGAAGAGCCCCATCCAGACTAACAGCAGAGCCAGGCCTGCTAAGAATTGTGGGAGTCTGGAGTCCATAGTCCCTTAGGATTGAAGACCAAAGATTCTTCATTCCTGCCACAAACAGTTTCCCTCTATCAAGTCGAATGGGAGAGGAACAAACTACGATAGCTCCAAGACTGGTGAAATTCTTTCCCTACTCTTGAGGTATCCTGGGGTCATAGGAGGACTTGGTATACTGTAAATCCAAAGCCACTCCAGCCATATCCAGGGAATGACTCCAGAGCATTTCCTACTCTTGATTTCTCACATGGATGTTCTGCCGGAGGACTGAAGAGATATTGGCTACAAGCGGACACTCCCCTCTGAGGCTAGACTCTTTCTCTGCCATCTATAAAATGGATTGCAGGCTTGACCTTAAATGATCTAAACTAGCACGACTTTATTTGTCTTTTAAAATGTATGCAGCTACTTTCCTTCCTAAGCAGGAATTTAAAAGAGGCGAGAATTCAAACATGTGAGGCAGTAAACTAAATGCTAAAGATGGGCAAAACCCACAAAAATGGTGGTTCATGGTGGTATGTGGTTCGTGGCTATCCACAAATCATAAACCATCCACACTTTTTAAAAAAACAAACCACAAACTGGTTCATGTTGTGTGTTTTTTTAAGTTCATGCTTGAGGGTTGCAGAGGGGAACAAACCAGGAAACTCATTAAATAATTTTAAAAGTTCATGGTTTGGGGTGGTTCAGGTTCATCGGTTTTGACAAACCTGAACCAACCTGAACCAACAAACCAGTGAATTTTAATAAACTTTGCATTTTGTTTGTTCGTTTGTCCCCATCTCTACAAAATACCAGTCATGACAAAAAGTCTAGTAATCAGTTTTATAATAAGGATAGCAATATCAGATATTTTAATCAGAATTTGCAATCATTAAATAGATGGGGGGGCAGGGGAGATATCCATGATTTAGAAATGTGTGTGTGTGTGTGTGTGTGTGTGTAAAATCAAATATCAAGTGGTGCAACCATTTAAACAGCATTCTTCTAAATAACACGTGGGTTAAGAAAAAGCAACATTTGTTGCCTTTTATAGATAGTCCTGTTAATCTGAGAAATAAAAGGGTCCTTTCCCCCTCTCCACTTTTTTTTTAAGGCACACAGATAATTTTTATTGGGAGCAATTTGGTTTTAGTGGATAACCAACAATTTATTGCCAAGTTCAGGCCTTATTGCTTTTTCCAGCTTGTGGAAACCTATTTCCTTTATGAACAACCCTTTTTAATTTATCACCTCCTGAGAGCACTTAAGTAACTGTGATTCAACTAAACCCATGTTCAGGATGTGCCTGTGTTTCATACTCAGTTGATAAAAGAAGATGCTATATGTTAAAATTATTGATTGACTTCTAGGTATTTATGAGCTTAGCCAGTCTTTAATGATTGTCTTAAACTTTTGTATCTGTGCTGTAGAAGATGAAATCTCCAGATCTAATCCATACTGAACTCAGGCTTAGCAATTCACCTTTATTTAAGCTTTGTGGTTACAAATTTGGCAATGAAATCAACAGTAAGATGGGGAGTCATTCTTTATTTGATATATGTTGTTTGATGTCAGTATCTGATATCTGATATCTGAAATTAACTTTAAGGCCTAAATCCAACTGCTGATTCCATCTACAATACCTGTTGGATTCAGTCACAAAAACGGTGATTTTTCAAAAGACTCCAAAACATCTTGGAGTTTCAGATTTACAATAATTACATATTGGGTCAAATTCAGTTCAGTGGCTGAAATCCAGTAGTAAATCACAACTAAATCAGACCCATTGAATCAATAGAAGTTATGGAGAAGCTGACTCACCAAATCTCCACTTATTCAATGGGCTTACTTTAGTTTGCACTTATTTTTGGATTTTACCCAGCAAGTTTTTACTAGTTAGGACTTACACATGGAGTTAGCTGCCAATGATTATGAAAATTTATAGATATCATCTGGCATTCATACTTGAAAAGTGCAGTTTCAGATGTTTTGTCAGAAAAAAAAATATGTTTCAGTGATAAAGCCGCTGCCCATTTGATTTTAATATCATAGAAGCTGTGTAAATTTGTATCCAAATAAAGGTTTTTGTGTGCCATAGTGCAACAGATGGTGATGCCTGTTCATTCATCTTCTGTGACTGAATTGAGCAATTCTCCACTCTCTCCAAAGCTCACATTCTTTTTCCATGCCCATATGGTTATGCTGTGCAGTTGCGAACAGGATAATAGCCCTAAGAATATAAGACAATTTCTTTCTGATCTGGAAAAAGTGGTCTCAGGGCAAAATATGACTTCTGTGTGTTCCTATTCCATTGACATCAAAATGGGAGACATCTCTCCATTCTTCAGTGAGCAGGCACATGGCTACAAAGCCACAAATTGAGAGTTTGATTTCTCACTGTTATTTCAGGGAGAAAAGCCAGCCTGTGTAGCCTTGGGCAAGCTCGACAGCTGTACTCTGTACCAAAAAAACCATGAAAATGATTGCCCAAAGTTGAAAGTGACTTTTCAGCATGTAATTAGTTCTTATAGCGGAAACAGTGTGTGTGTTAACAAATAAGTCTCTTAACAGTGGTCTTTGCTATTTTATATCCCAAAAGTACCATGAAAATGAGGGTGGGATTAGATGTCACATAGTGTCATACTGAAATGCTTCTTTTTGTGGTCGTCGTCACTGGCGGGATGCAACAGTTGTAATGCCTGGTATTATGGGAATTGCAATGCAAAATGTCTAACCCCTCCCGGAAGTGCTAAGCCTCAGAAATTAGTTTCAATTTTCAATGCCATATCTGGCTGTTAGCAACAACGACAACGACAGTAAATCCCCCAGCTGCCCTGGAAGCATTCATCAAATGAATGGATTTTTCCTCTTCTGTGATGATAGTAAAGTAGGGGGTGAAGGAACTAGGAGGAAGTTATATATGAGAGGCGGCTTTTTGTACAACTTTGTTTCACTTATGAGGAGCTGTGAGCACTGAAATATAAATTCTCTTTTTAGGCTTACGTGGCACTTTCCCCACTATCTTTGGCTATAAAATATTTCATAGTGGCATTTCTATATTCCAAGAAATAGTATTTTATTGAAATTTTTATATCTCTTGCCGTTAGAGGTGGTTTCCATTTTCAGAGCATGCAGCACTAGATCATCTTTTGTATCATCTTTATGCTTCCTGGCCGTGTGCTATGTTTTTAATTTTGTGCATAATTAACACAATGTGTCTAGGAAGGAAGCATCTACCACAATACCAGGCTATGCTATCATCTTTCCCATCGTTCCCAATGTTTTCAGTTGATCATGTGTATGTAATTGGCTTGGGTGCGAAATAGTGTCATAACTGTAGAAAACTGCCTTTGGGAATGCAACTTTTTAAATGATTCTCTCTTCCCTGCTTTATCTGATAGTGTAATTTAAAAAATATTCCTCCCTTCCTGCTTTAAGCATGAACCTTAAAAACATCACTGTGTAGCCAGATTATACTTTCTTGGCTGGCAATTATCTCTGTGGCCATAAATCCCATACATTTTCCCACCATGCTAATGGCCACCAGGTAGAGAAGAAAAAGTTTGGTTTGGTTTGGTTTTCAGTTTCTTGCTATACCTTATGTTTGGGTTACGTAGTAGCCTGCAGGGAAAGATCTTCATTAATGTAACAATTTTACAGCCTCTCTCTAGTTTTTCATACATGTGGTTAAAGCAAAGTGGAACACAACAATTTAGAAAATGTAACCATATGCGTTCTTTTTTCTTCTTATTTTGACAAGCACATGCTTTAATATATCATTTTAATGCAACAGTTTGGCGGGGAAAAAAGTGAATTAGAGGCACTGTGCAAAGTACAGGGGTGGGTGGGGTGGAGAGAAGTGCCCCAAAATCACGGGAAAAAACTAAGTAGTTGACAAGTGAAAAAGTTAAAGGAAACGCTTACTTTTATGTTGCTAAATTCTATGCCTTCCTCTGGCTCAGCTCACCTATTTCTTAAAATGCTGCACCCCCAGACCAAGCTACAAAGCTCCACAACTCTTTGCACTTCCTTATATAACACATACTCTTATTACAAGTTTAGGATTCCACTTTGCTTGCAGTCATTAGTTCCAATTGAAGTCAAAAGAAGACAAAATAAAGTAACTCCTTTCACAGGACTTTATCAAATCAGGAAGTCTGGGCAGCCAGGAAAGTTTCACAGTGAGTTGTGAGGTAGAATTTAAAAAACCACACAAAACAAAACAAATGCAGCACTCTCGACCGCCTTGCAATGTTGCCACAAACTCAACAATGTAATGAAAATATGTTCTATGAGTCCTTGAAAATGAAGCAGAAAATGGAAGTGTCTTTCTTTCATGGATAAATCAACCTTTTGAGAGATGACAAATTATGCCATAGCATCTTTTCCTTCACCTTTTCCTGGAGCTGAACACAACACTGCCTTCTCTGATGCCTATTATCAGGACATACCGGGAAGGACCCATTGTACAGACAAACGATTCCTACAGTGGAGTCTAAAATTTGTGACATTTGGAAGGCCTAGGAAAGTTGTTGAACCCTGAAAAATATCTGGTGTTGGCTGGTCCAAAAATCATCCAAACAGATATATGTTTGACTGAAAAACATCCTAAGATGCTTGTTTTTCTAAGATCCTAAGTAGAGATGGGGACGACTCACTATTTTGGTGAGTCGTCCTGCTTCATGATTTGTCAAAGTTGATGAATCATGAAGCACGGAGCTCCCCCCATGAACTGACGAAGCACGGATTTATTCATTGATTTGTGGGGGGGGGGGTTTACTAAAAAAAACACCTGATAAACACACACACACACACACACCCGCAGCCCACACACAACCAAATATGTTGAAGGAAAGGCAAGGGAAAAAGGGTTTTTTCTCACATTCTTGATCCAAAACTCTTTTTGAAACTGACGGAACTGACCATGTGTAGTTAAATCACTCTGAAGATTAGTCAAACTCTCTTGAATTTCTGCCTCACCTTGAGTGGGTTGTACTTCAAATGGATTCAAAATCCAATTTGGGATATTCAGGTTTAACAGGTCATTAAATATTTCTTGCAAATCCTTGTGTGTCTGCTTAAGGTGCTTCACATAAATGGTAAGGTCATTGTCCTTTAGTGTTTCTGCAATTTTCTTCAGGTTTCAACATTTAAAAACTTACCAACATCCTATATTGTACCAATAGACTTCCAGTTTCTTAATGAAATAAACAATGATTTCCTTAATATCTACAAAGTTACAGTTTTTGTCCTGTAAAGTCTTATTTAATGAATTCAGAATGAAGAATATCTGCCAGATAAAATATGGTTGCCTCAGGATCAAGGAGTTTTTCCTCCATGCTCTTTACCAGACATGAAGGAAACTATGGTGTCCCAGAGTATAACAAAATGTTGAAAGCAGTTTCCCTTGGAAAGCCACCTAATCTTGGTGTGCAGCACCAGAGTTTGGAAGTATTTGCTATTTTCTTCATGTAGGTGCTGGAAAAGATGAATCGAAGGGTGTGGGATTTGACAATGTTTACAGCCTTTATGATAACTGAAAGTAAAATATTGAGGCTTCCACTCAAGTTTTTAGATATTAGGTGCTCACTGTGAATGATGCAAGGAATAGTAGAGGCTCCCCTTCTCACAGATTTCAATCTATGACCCCCCTTCAAATGTGCCAGCACCCCTATTGAGAATCGTTGATTTACAGAAAAGCAAGAGAGGCACCAATGCACTATCCCATGTGCCTTTCTATCATTCCCCTACTAGTTTAGCTTAAATTCAGCATTGCTGTGGATATTCTATGCTACCTATGACACACTGACTTTTATAAAGTACTTCACACAAACAAAGTCTAATATGAGAAGAGTCTAATCTAAGTATTCTCTAAAAACTGTATAAAAGTATGGCATTGTTTTCAAGTAATGCAGGGTGAGTTCCAAAAAATTGTTTCTGTGGGCCTGGGGAAAAAAAAATAACTCAATGTATTTGGAAATGAAAAATAATGCTAGCCATCAATTCACTTTATTTCACACAGTGCTCTACCAATTAAATGAACTTTTTAAAGTATTTACTTTGTTTTAAAGTATTGCAATTTTTTTATTTGTTAGAAGTGGAAATATTTAACATTTAACTTGACTCAAGTCAATTTTAAACCCTGGTAATTTATAACTAATTAAAATTTCCATTAACTTTCTTCATGATTGCTAAGTTTGAAGTTTTTAGATGGCTAATGGGTTATTTATGTGCACAATGTGACTAATATTCAGGGGGCTAGTGGATTTCAAAAGGTTTTCCATTATCTTCCCATATAATTAGACATTGGTTTGAGGTCTTCTAGTGCAAACATAGTGTAGTGCAGATTCCATTCTAAAGTGTATCCATGAAAAGACTGGGATTACATAATCACATACATGAAGTTTACAAAACACAGAATCACAGATGGTGCATCTTGCTATGCATAGATTTCAGGAGATGATATCACTCTTGAGAGCAACCCTGAATGTTCATACTTGACATACCTACACACATAGTAGGAAAAGAACAATCCAAAATGGGGTGAACTGTTATGATAGTAAAATAGAAAAATAACAGTGAAAATTTACTAACACAATAGAAAAACAGACTTTGGTCCTTGGCTGTTATGGAAAAAAATAATAGCATATACTCTTGAACCTCAACAGAGTGAGGGCTAATTGCAGGAATAAGACATATTTGATTTAACTACCTAGATAAGTCAAACGGGTAAGCATGCCTCTAACCGACCAGATAGGCGGGGTATAAATTAAATAAATAAATAAATAAATAAATAAACTTCATGGGAGTGTCTCACACATATGGTTGGAAGAATGTGGAAAGGACACTTCTTTTAGCATATAACTGCGATGGAGGAAAAAAAATCTACATGACGTCCCTTCTCCCTTCATCACCTAATTTTGTGGTTAAAATCAATTGAGATCACAGTCTCTGTGCAAAGATTAATTCAATCAATCAATCAATCAATCAATCAATCAATCAATCAATCAATCAATCAATCAATCAATCAATCAATCAATCTTCTATCTATCTATCTATCTATCTATCTATCTATCTATCTATCTATCTATCTATCTATCTATCTATCTATCTATCTATCTATCTATCTATCTATCTATCTATCTATCTATCTATCTGTCAAGTTATACACAACCCCCTTAATGAAAGCATTACTCTGGGTGGTTTATAAGATTGACATTTAAACCTTCAAAACCTCACAACAGCAAAAATACTTTAAAAAACAGTGGGGCTATAAAAAGGTTAGGGGACGTGGTGGCGCTGCGGGCTAAACCGCAGAAGCCTGTGCTGCAGGGTCAGAAGACCAAGCAGTCGTAAGATCGAATCCATGTGACGGAGTGAGCTCCCGTCACTTGTCCCAGCTCCCGCCAACTTAGCGGTTCGAAAGCATGCAAATGCAAGTAGATAAATAGGGACCACTTCGGTGGGAAGGTAACAGCGTTCCGTGTCTAAGTCGCACTGGCCATGTGACCATGGAAGATTGTCTTCGGACAATACGCTGGCTCTATGGCTTGGAAATGGGGATGAGCACCGCCCCCTAGAGTCGAACAAAAATTATAAAAAGGTAAAGGTTCCCCTTGACAATTTGTCCAGTAGTGTCTGACTTTAGGGGGCAGTGCTCATCTCTGTTTCCAACCCATAGAGCTAGTGCTTGTCTGAAGACAATCTTCCGTGGTCACTTGGCCAGCGTGCCTATACACAGAATGCCGTAGGGCTATACACAGTAATTAAAGAGTAAATATAAATAACATTCTATAATCAAGAATTAGTTTAAAAAAAATTGACAGGATCCAGAAGATTCAATTATGTCTCCTAGGTTCCTAGTTTCTTCTGGGGGTCACCTCTTATGGGCATATTAACAGCAGTCTACTCTCCATTCCCCTCTCCTCTTGGCTTTCTGTACCTCTTATTTTTGTCTCTTAGTCTGTCCACTGTCCTCCATCTTCAAAGACACTGCCCAGTTACACTGAGCAACCTCAATGGAAAGTGCTGATGGATCATACTGGACTAGGGAATCCAAGTGAGCAACTTTCATCGCCGTCGTTTAATTGTTTAGTCATGTCTGACTCTTCGTGACTCCATGGATCAGAGCACGCCAGGCCCTCCTATCTTCCACTGCCTCCCATAGTTGTGTCAATTTCATGTTGGTTGCTTTGTAGACACTGTCCAGCCATCTTATCCTCTGTCATCACCTTCTCTTCTTGCCTTCACACTTTCCCAACATCAGGGTCTTTTCCAGAGAGTCTTCTCTTCTCATGAGATGGCCAAAGTATTGGAGCCTCAGCTTCAGGATCTGTCCTTCCAGTGAGCACTCAGGGTTGATTTCCTTTAGAATTGATAGGTTTGTTCTCCTTGCAGTCCAGGGGACTCTCAAGAGCCTCCTCCAGCACCACAATTCAAAGGCATCAATTCTTCAGCAGTCTGCTTTCTTTATGGTCCAGCTCTCACTTCCATACATCACGACAGGAAAAACCATAGCTTTGACTATTCGGACTGTTGTTGGCAAGGTGATGTCTCTGCTTTTTAAGATGTTGTCAAGTTTTGTCATCGCTTTCCTCCCAAGAAGCAGGTGTCTTTTAATTTCGTGGCTGCTGTCTCCATCTGCAGTGTTCATGGAGCCCAAGAAAGTAAAATCTGTCACTGCCTCCGTATCTTCCCCTTCAGTTTCCCAGGAGGTGATGGGACCAGTGGCCATGATCTTAGTTTTTTTGATGTTGCGTTTCAGGCCGTTTTTTGCACTCTCCTCTTTCACCCTCATTACAAGGCTCTTTAATTCCTCCTCACTTTCTGCCATCACAGTGGTATCATCTTCATATCGGAGGTTGCTGATATTTCTTCTGGCAATCTTAATTCTGGCCTGGGATTCCTCCAGTCCAGCCTTCTGCATGATGTCTTCTGCATATAAGTTAAATAAGCCGGGGGACAACATACAGCCTTGCCATACTCCTTTCCCAATTTTGAACCAATCAGTTCCATATCCAGTACTAACTGTTGCTTCCTGTCCCACATATAGGTTTCTCAGGAAATAGACAAGGTGGTCAGGCACTCCCATTTCTTTAAGGACTTACCATAGTTTGCTGTGGTCCACACAGTCAAAGGCTTTTGCATAGTCAATGAAGCAGAAGTAGATATTTTTCTGGAACTCTCTGGCTTTCTCAATAATCCAGCTCAGGTTAGCAATTTGGTCTCTAGTTCCTCTCCCCCTTCGGAATCCAGCTTGTACTTCTGGGAGTTCTCGGTCCACATACTGCTGAAGCCTACCTTGGAGGATTTTGAGCATAACCTTGCTAGTGTGTGAAATGAGTGCAATTGTATGGTAGTTGGAGCATTCTTTGGCACTGCCTTTCTTTGGTATTGGGATGCAGACTGATCTTTTCCAAGTCTCTGGCCACTGCTGAATTTTCCAAACTTGCTGACATATTGAATGTAGCACCTTAACAGCATCATCTTTTAAGATTTTAAATAGTTCAACTGGAATGCCATCACCTCCACTGGCCTTGTTGTTAGCCAGGCTTTCTAAGGCCCACTTGACTTCACTCTCCTGGATGTCTGGCTCAAGGTCAGCAACTACATTGTCTGGGTTGTCCGATATATACAAATCTTTCTGATATAATTCCTCTGTGTATTCTTGCCACCTCTTCTTGATGTCTTCTGTTTCTGTGAGGTCCCTCCCATTTTTGTCCTTTATCATGTTCATCTTTATGGTCCAGCTCTCACTTCCATACATCACGACAGCAACTTTACAGGGACATATTTCACAGCTTTTTCTGTTGCCTTTTCTCACCTCTTTGAAAGCAAAATGAAAACTGGGCAGGTTTCAGAGTAGGTGTTGGCATGTGACATTCAGATTGCAAATTCAGGAGCAAGACATGGTGCTCCTTGTCACCAGGAGGACACGGTTCACAGTCCTTGTGTGGTTTCTCCTTCAATAATATACCTTCCTCCAGCTGTTGTTGGTCCAAAATTCCCAACAATAACAACTTCCCCACCACCACAAATGTTGCTATATAGTGCTGAGTTGCCAAAAACCTCTGAACAACCACAAAGTTTCATAAACAAACCTCTCTTCTTTATAGATAATTTTAAAGTAATCCCCCAACATGGTATTTTCCAGATAATTCCCCTCAACCCTAGTCAATGCAACCAGTGGTCAGGCAACCGGGATTTTTAGTCTAAAACAACTAGACAAAACTAGACTAGGGAAAAATAAGAAAAAATAAGAAAAAAATCAAACATACATTAAAGTCCATGCGAAACACTTATTTCATTTGTGTCAGAGAACTTAGAAGACTGCAAGTCCTTTCTGTACCAAAAGGGCTGAACACACTGTCATGGCCACAGCACAGAAGAGAGATTGAGATAGGGAGAAAAACTGTACAGCTGTGATTTTACAGTCATAGGTTCCTGATTCTTTTTTCTGTTCCTCTAGAATACTGATTCCCAACGTTGGGTCCCCAGATGTTCTTGGCCTAAAACTCCCAGAAACTTCCACCACTAGCTGTGCTGGCCAGAATTTCTGAGAATTATAGTCCAAGAGGATCTGGGGATCCAAAATTGGGAACCACGAGTCTAGAGCAGGGGGCTCCAAACTATGGCCTGCAGGCCACACCTGACCTGCCTGGCCTTTTTATCCACCCTGTGTGCCCCCGCACATGTGTGTGTGCAGGAAAGTGTGCTTGCAGGTGTGCGGGCAGGCAGGAGTTTGTGCATGCATACATGTACATGTGTGTATGAACATGCTCGTGCCTGTTACTTCAGCCCTTGAAAATGTGGAAAGTATATGATGTGGCCCTCAATGGTGAAAAGTTTGGAGACTCCTGCTCTAGAGCATATACTGATAATAATGGTAAAATCTGGCATTAAAGGAAACACATATTTCCTCCAATTAACCCATTTTTCTTCCTCCGCGAGATTTCCCCAGAGATATATTCTGCAATTAGATTTGCAAATGAAGCCTGTGCTTGTCTTCCACTGACCAATCACAAAGTAAACCAAAGCATGTTCTCTATGAAAATCATGTGCTATGACCATCTTTCACATCTTTGGGGAACACCTTTATGAAAATCATGCTAAGTGTTCTCAATCAGTTTGACTCTTAATAGTAACAATGGGGCAATAATGTGGCCACACATCTGTGGGACACCTGAGGCTAGCAATGGTTTTGGGAGTCTTTACAGAAACTTGACCATAGTAGCTAGCAGCTAACTGAGCAAGTTTCCCTAGAAGGGGTTACTTGTATTCCTGCTTCCAAGAAGGAAACTGACAGCTGGATATCTTTATTGAGAGTTCTCACAATGCACCTGGCTGGCAATGAGGAGTCACAAGCTAAATAACTTCCTTACACTGAGAGACAACATGCATGTGTGCCTGATTATGTGAGGAGGATTTTGTGTGGGGGAAAAAATAAAACTTAAGAAGCCTGTGTATGGAG
Organism: Pogona vitticeps; assembly: GCF_051106095.1. NCBI lineage: Eukaryota > Metazoa > Chordata > Lepidosauria > Squamata > Agamidae > Pogona > Pogona vitticeps. The sequence continues at coordinate 140,763,414 of NC_135787.1, read as the reverse complement.
TACTGTACTGTGGTCTCCACTTATCATAATTTTTGCACATTGTTTTAATTCGGGATTTATTGCTAAAGAATTCTTGTTTAATAAATGACTAAAGAGTTCTTACTATTTTATACATGCTAACAGGCTCAAAGCACATGACTTCATTGTTACTGTGCAAGTTGAAACATGAAAGATGGAAGCTTCAGGTCAACTGGCACTCAAGCACAGAAGTTTGTTAAGGATGCTCTGGAACACCGATGTGCAGATAAAATAGACCCAGCTCTGGAAACTGCTTTTTGTAACCCATGGACAAAGTACATTTGCCTTTGGTGGAGTAACATGTTGGGACCATATGTGATTCCTGCTAGCCAGCTAGTCTTAAGCAACTTTAAGACTTCATTTGTAATTTTTTTTTTTGTAATCGGATGAAACAAGAGCTTGAACTTGGCTGTTGCTGGCTTGCAAATCAGATTGTGGAAGCTTTCCTAAGCATTCTGCAGAAACCTGTGTTGGCTGTATGGTATTATATAGGACACCTGAACCCATATTAAAGAAATTGAAGAGTAACAACACAGTGATAAACAGAAGAAGTATAAAACGTGGATGTTCTGTGCCTGAAATGTCTAAATTCCAAATATGTAATTTAAGGGCACCTTGAAACTTCAGAGTGAGTCCTCAGAGGAGTTAATTGAAGGACATTCACATAGGATAAGATTTCTGCTCCACTCATCACTTAACATCTATCTTCACCCCCTGAAAATCTTCCCAGAGGGAAAGTTTTGTTGTTTTAAAGGACAGGAAATGGGGGGAAAGCTGTAGTTGGAGGGGGAAATATACCTAAGCTATATTGGTCTTCTGTGAACTCCTTAACATTGCTTTATTTATTTATTTATTTGATTTATATCCCACCCATCTGGTATATTTATACCACTCTGAGCGGCTAACAACAGCATATATACAAATATGGTAATATAGATCCAAAGCATCGGTTATTAAACAGAACATACCAAAAATCATAAATGATAGATAGATAAGGAAGAGGAAAGTAAATTAAATTAGATTAAATGCTGGCAGGAGGGAAGGCCTGAACATAAAGCCATGTTTTTAGATGAGTTTTAAATGTACCCAGCGTAGGGGCCGCACGAATCTCAGGAGGGAGATTGTTCCAAAGACCAAGCCCTACTACAAGAGGTGCCCTCACTTCCTTGTGTCACATCTTAATCCCATAAAGAGCCACTTGCCCAAGAGAGATTTTGAGGGTGTGTGGGCAGGCCAAAATTGAAATCACAAAAAAGTAAGATAGCTAACTCAGCTTGTTATATTCTTCAAGTAACAACGGGCAACAATGCTGTTTTTTAAACAAACTGAACATTTCTTGAGAATAGGTCCAATTAATAATAGTTGATTCCTGTTACACATTGGTGGTTTAATTAACCATGGATAATTAACCTTTAATTATCTCAGAGTATGTTTTCCTTTATTGTTTTACTTGAAAATAAGGGTCCTGCACTGCTCAAAGCAGCATGGGGCCTTGACTCTTTCTTCTTTGACTGCTACAGAAACCAAGAAGAACTGTCGGCCATACAGCTGGAGGGCTTGAAGCTTCTCACGAACAGAGCAAAGCGCTAACTAGCAAAACAAAGCACTAGTGAGTAACTGAACCATAATATGAGTTTTTCCTGCCTTCCCAAAATTATGGCAACAGTAATGGGGAGTGTATTTTGCCACATAACAGGTGATGGATATAAAAGTAGCAAATTACTTTTTAAAGATACAGTTCTGGACTCTCAGGTGAATTCAGGAGCTGGAATGAAAAGTGGAAATGAACTTTCTCAAATTAATTACTGTTTTGCTCTAAGCCATTATAATGAACATAGGGATGCTACCAAAAATAGCTCCTAATAATGGAAAATAAATCATTTTGGTTACTTCTGAGAACCACGGAAATGAGATGGTCATTTTAAAAATGTATAGAATGCTAAAGCAGTTGTGTTGACACATAAATGAAATGCCAAATTCAAACTGAATACCTTAGTAGACCATTAAAAAAATAAAGGCAAAATATTGCCTGTAACATTTCAAGGAGCTACCAACTCTTCATTAGCCATGGCTTTACAAAATTGGGTAGAAAAGAGGATGGGAGAAAGGGAGGGGTCAAAAACAGCAGAAACTGGCCAGATCTTAATGTGTCTATGTCCCCATTCTGTTCCAGGCAGAAAAAAATTCACAGCCAGCTCTTGCAACAAATGGAGGACCTAAAGTCTTTCTTAGTTCGAACCAGAAGAGTGGGTATTTTTGCTGGAATCTAACATAAGCAATAGGTCCCCAAGGAGGGACCAAGGTGAATCGCTGCTGTTTTTCCCTCTCAGCTGGAGCATGAGTCCTATTCAAGCATTATTTAAATGAAACAATCATTTATTCTCTATTCATTTATACATCTATTTTCTTCCCCATCCACCATCACTTTCTCTGCAAGGAAACTGCTCCATCTGCAGAAGTGTTGCTGCTTACACATGGGCTCCCCGCATGAGCAAAAGCCCTAGCAAATCATGGGGGGGAGAGATATATATGTTCAGACACATCTCTGCAGATAAGATGCCTTCCATACACATAACATTATGATGGAAGGGGGAGGGGTTAAGGACTCTCTGACCCGGGTGGTGATTTTATTCATGTAAATAACACCTCTGCAGGACTGTATAGACTTTACAACCTCATCTTCTCCCTCTATTTCTCTGTTCATCTCCCTCCTGCATTTTGTAATTCCATGCCTGACAAAGGGATAGCGGCCAGGAGAGCTGTAATTTTGTGCCTTTATGTAACTGTACATAGTTGTATTATATACACATAACCATAATGGCCACTCACTGTTCTGTGGGCTCTCCCTCATACAATTGTTAGTTATGACCTCCTTTTTAAAATTTTCTGAGCTCTGATTTGGTTTATTCTCTGCAGTGTGGCGCCACCGATTGATATTTTCCCCCATGGGATGTGTCTCTGTGTTCTGTCACTAATTGATAGGACACCTGTGGAACAAAATCATCTGAAGGCATTTTCATAAGGGACAGATTCCCCGACTTCTTCACATTGCCAAACAACACCATAGTAATATTGTCTGTGAACCTCACCCCAGCGTGGAGCCGAATTCAATTTCCTAGCCACTGTGCAGTGGGAAAAAGTTTAATGAGCAGAATATAACTATATCTCCACATCAATGCACTTATAACATGGTAAGGAAATGTGTTGAAGGCTCTGTAGCAACAATTGTTATACTTCCCTCCTCTGTTATAAAGGTGCCAAAGAAGCAACTGGATATCCCTATATTTGTGAGAAGAGCGGATTAAAAATAACAATGGATTATGGAATCTTGGATTGTGGTTTCTGCTTTTTTTAAAACCAGGTTGTCAGCTCCAAAGCCCTTATTTGCATCAGCACAGGACCTGTTATCTCTTCTGTCAGTCTACTATGTGTTTAGCCTCAACACCTAAACAGATAATGGCATTATTTTTGTTATGAGGGTAATATCATCAGTGCAAGTGATGACCTGGCCGAAGCTTGGGACTGTCATTATCTCTCCATACAATAAGTGGTTCAAAAGTGGAACTAAAACCTGGAGGGAAAGGGGAATGTTGACTGTTAAAGGTCATTGTCATTAAGAGCCATTGAAAAAGCCTTACTTACTTGAAGCCTAACTTCTTATAGGTGCTGGCTAAATCTGCTACTGATGGAAACAGTAACAACATCAATATCAGATTAACCCACGAAACTACTGATGGAGATGCCATTAAAACACAATTCCATTGAGATAAAGGGTTTAACTTGGATTTAATCCTTCTCCAATGTATGTGTTCACTGTGGCGAATGTTTCATCTTTCTAATTCATCTCTTAGTAAGACTGCAACACAGAGTGCATTTTCCTCTATACCCCTTGAAAGCAAATGGACTTATTGACAGAAAGTACTTAATGGCAAAGTAGATGGGACATTAAAGCCTCCGGTTTATTTATGTCCTGTTTAGAGAAATACAAATGCCATTGGATGGATAATACTTCTCAGGACTCTTTGGTAGCCATGAATCCCTTTTTTCCTGAACACACACGATCTCCCTTGATTTTGGAGAGTCAGCAGGGTCAGATTTACTTGGTATTTGGATGGGAGATAACAAGTAGGGCTAGGAAAGGATCTTATCTGAGGCACTGATGAACCACACAAATATGAAGCAGGGCACCTACAGTATTTCTGCATCATGTAGGGTGAGAACAGCCTGTTTCTCAGAAACGATGGGAACTCTGGGCTTGAAGAAATCCAAAGCTATCTTTGTGACCTTCTTGTCTCCTCTCTTTTTCTGGCACAAAAGGTGAACCATAGCTCCTAAAAGCCTCAAAGAGTGGCAACCTGTGTTTTTAAACAAGTCACACACACCCTATACCATTTAACACCCCCCAAAAAGCTAATTTCTGAAACCAAGTGAATGTCTAGCCATTTCAAGGTTTTTTATTTTAGATATATATTTTGATCTCCCCACCCCATCCCACCCATCCACCATTTTGGGTGGTTTGTGCTGCCCCTGTGAGTCCTGAGAAGCAGAAAGTTGGTCCATGGACTTGGCAATGTTGCTCAACCTTCTGTTTGAAATGTGTATGTACATTTAAATGGTTTGAATTTATGTTTTTCCCTACCTCCTTCCTTTGGAATTGCACAGAAACAATAAATGTTTATTCTGAGTTGAAAAACATGTGCATGCTAGATTTAACGGATTCTTTCTTCATTTGTGGTGAGGAACCAGATGTGTATTTTTTCTTCTTCTTCAGAAAGATGTTCAGTCTGAAGAGGGAACACATCTGCCATCATGTATGAGGAACTTGTTTCCTTGTGAGTGTGTGCTAGAAAGTTAAGCCAAATATACATCACTTAGGAAGAAAGCGTTTATCACCAAAGAGCAGTATCTACAAACAATCTCCATGTGGATGTAATGTCCTCCAGATGTTCTTGGCCTGCAACTATCATCACTCCTACTTCATGATGATGATGATCATGATGTGTTGGAATTAATACTTATGGTATAATATTGAAGTATGTAAATGTTTATTTTCAATGTTTTATGTTTCACCAGCCTTGTTTTTCAAGGAACATAAATACAATAAGTATAATTAAATAGCTAGATAATGAATAGAGGAATAGATTTATTAAATATACAATTAGCTCTGGTTCAAAAAGAGGGAGGGTGGAAAGTCTCCATTAAAACCTTTGGCGCAAGGCAAACCACAGGCCACCTATTGTTAATTATTTTAGAAAATGCCAAGGATTCTCATCATCATGATGGGGATTAGCCTTCTCAGTGAAGCTCAGAAGGAAGAGGGAAAACATTTCTCCACTCTTAATGTCCATTTCTTCTTTCTTGTAATCAAAACTGGCATTTGTAAATAAGTAATAGTAAAATACAAAGTTTATAGATTCATGAACTCATCACATCACCCATACGGAGTGCCTTTTTTCTGCCCCCAGAACTAGTTGCTGATTATCATTACCTCAGGGAGGCCACTGCCATCTTTGCAAACCTATCCATTTCTAGCTCCACATGGCTCAGCCAAACACCCAACTGGAAGCCCAAGTGTTCTGGCAGTTGCCACTAACTGCCTAGAGTCAGCAAATCCAGTGACTCCCTCTCCACAGAACTAGAACCAGACCTGCAGGGAACAACAATACACCACTCAACTGTATTGCTGGCCAAAGAGCCAAGACTGGATTTAGAACTACAATCTCCCTACCACATTCTTCCCAAATTGTGTGGAGGATTTTAATTTTATTGCAGAGATACTAAAAGGCAGACTAATAGAGGGAGAAAGGCTTTTAGGAAAATTTAAGGTGAATGCAAATTAAACTCAAAATAGTTTGGAAAAGAATCAACACATAAGAAAAATAACAAAACCAGCTTCCTTTCTCTATAATTATCATGGGATTCACTTCAAACATAGTCAGACAAAGTTCACAGAGTAACTAGCTGACATCCAGAGACCCGAGGCCCAGTTTAGTCCTGCACTGACTGGCTATTACATTTTTACTCTCAGCTACTGTGATTACACCCAATAACAAATCACAATTGAGTTTTCCAAGGACCTTCTAGGAGATTAACAATCCTGTTCATCTTCCATAGATGGGGTGGGGGGGGCAGGATTGGAGTTGCTGAAACCTACTGAAAATTAAGGTCTCTCTAGGAGACAGTTCAAGTTGACCTTGATTCCTCTTCATTTCCTGATAAGCAGGTATCTTCTCATGAGAAATGACGTATCACTCCAGCCCAGCTGGAACCATTCCATTGCTCATCAGCTAAGCAGGCCACCACCAAGATGGTGACGGTTCAGCTCTTTGCATTTCAGCACACAAATTCAAATACAAAGGGAGTGGATAGGATTGTAGCCTGAGATTGATAAACAAATAGTCAAGGAGTACCTTACTACTTTAAATGAGTTCAGATCTCTGGGCCCAGATGCACTGCATCCAAAGATATTGAAGGAACTGGCTGAAGAGATCACAGAACCACTATACAGTATATTATTTTCTTGAAATCACGGAGGAGGGCTAACATCCCTACCTTCAAAAAAGGGCAAAAAAGAGAAAACTGGGAACTACAGGCTAGTCAACCTGACATCAATCCCAGCAAAAATTCTGAAGCAGATTATATTCTGGAGTCAGTCTGCAGGCACCTTGAAAACAATGCAGTGATAGCTAAAAGCCAACATGGATTTCTTAAGAACAAATCCTGCCAGACTAATTTTATCTCATTTTTTTTAAAATTAGGTAACCTCCCTGGTAGATGGTGGGAATGCTGTAAATGTAATATATCTAGACTTCAGCCAAACCTTAAACAAAATGCCCCATGATATTCTGATTAGCAAGCTAAACTAGTTGTCGGCTGGATAGAACAACTATCCGGTGAAAATACAGCTGATTACAAAATCGTACTCAGAGAGTACTTATCAATGGTTCTTTCTCAAACTGAAAGGAGGTAACAAGTGAGATACCACAAGTCTCAGTCCTGGGTCCTGTGCTCTTCAACATTTTTATTAATGACTTGGATGAGGGAGTGCAGGGAATTATTCAAAATGATCTTGATAGGTTTGAGCACTGGGCTTGAAAAGAACAGAATGAAATTTAAGAGAGATAAGTGCAAGTTTAACACATTGGGAAAAAGCAAAACAAATGCACAGTTACAAAATGGGGGATACTTGACTCAGTTATACTGTGAGTGAGAAATATCTTCGAATTGTTGTAGATCAAAAGTTGAATGTGAACCAACAGTGTTATGTGGCTGCAAAAAAGCCAACTGATATTTTAGGCAGCATTAACAGACATTTAGTCTCCAAATCCCAAGAGACACTAGTTTTCCTCTCTTTAGAACTGGTTAGGCCTCATCTAGAAAACTGTGTCCAGTTCTGGACACTGCACTTGAAGAAGGATGCCAACAAACTGGAGCGAGTTCAGAGGAGGACAACAAAGATGGTCAGGACACTGTAAACTAAGCCTTGTGAAGAAAGACAGTTAAAAAGCCTTAAGAAAAGATTTGGGGGAGATAATATAGCACTTTTCAAAGGTACTTGAAAGGTAGTCATATAGACAAGGAGCAGGATTAGGAGCAGGATTTGTTCTCAGTCATTTCAGTGTGCAGGACATGTAATAACGAGCTCAAGCTACAGGAAGTCAGATTTTAGGCTGAATATCAGGAAAAAAATCTTAACAGTCAGAGCAGTCAAACAATGGAACGAATTACATCAGGAGGTGGTGAGTGCTCCAACACTGGAGGCATTCAAGAGAAAATTGGACGACTATCTATCAGATCTGGTTTGATTTGGATTCCTGCATCGGGCAGGAGTTTGGACTTGATGGCCTTATAGGCCCCTTCCAACTCAATTCTATGATTTATTAAGAAGAGAGAGATAAGTGCCTAATTTAGTAATTTTAGTTCCTCTGTATTTATACATTAGTTTATATCTGGAAAAACTGTCAGAGCAACTAACATATTGTTGGCACATCAGCAATCTCATATGTAAATCTGACACACTAACTTATTTGTTTGGATAGCTGACCAATTAGATGGGCTCATCTTCCCACTGCTAGAAGAAACCTCTTGCTATACATGTTTACTGTTTCGTTTATTAGCTTTCTTCTTCCAAGATGTCCCCAGGGAAGGATGCAAATGAAGTCTTCTCTGCACAGCATGGATCCCTCCAGCCATATGGGGCTGATAAATCCATCTCTTGCTACTTTTAATCTTCTTTCTTCTTCTTCTTCTTCTTCTTCTTCTTCTTCTTCTTCTTCTTCTTCTTCTTCTTCTTCTTCTTCTTCTTCTTCTTCTTCTCATAACTTATGATTCCTCATGAAGACTGCTGAATAGTGAGTAAAATACATTTTTCTGTTTTCTACCTAAAGGTAGCCTCTTGCATATTATTTCTACAAAGTGCTGGTTATGGGAAGGCGTGATTTAAGAAAGGGAGACTTGTAAACTAAATTCTGCTCAAATCAGCTGGGCTTATGTTGCACATTTAAAAGGAATCCAGCAAAATTCCTACAACTCTGAACACACATCAATAAAAAAGATGAGACAAACCCTGCCCTGAGGTTTCCAATCTGAAAAGACATCACACAAAAGTAAAAAAGTACAAGAGTTGGAAAGGAAAACAAGAACAGTCAGACATAAGATGTGAGTTGATCCTTTAGCTTGATGGAATGGCTGTTAAGAATAACTGGAGAGAGGCAAGCACAAGGAAGCTGGCTCTCAGGAAGGCTGATGATGGTCTTACTCTGCCATCCCTCCACCACTTAAAAAAGCACGCTGAGCTAAGTTTAAACTTGAAGAAGCATATAAAAATATGTGCTACACACATACGGATGCAGGCACACACACACATGTACAAGTCCTTGGAATAGTCTTTTGGCAGCTAAGGCTAATAAAGCAGCAATAGCCAGCCAGGCTATCCAGGGCAGCCACAGAAAGATTCAGCCAAGTCAGCAAGAAGAGAACCATTTACAAACACACAACCCTCCAGCAAAAGACTGCCAGCAATTTAGATTACAGAGTGTGGTTTATGAGCTCATCCACTGCCAGGCTTGCTTTGTGGGTGGCCATGGGTGCACTAATTAGTTCCTAGTCAACGAAAACCTGGTGCCAGTATTAGCTGTCGTTCACTCCAAGAATGAACAGGCCTGATTTCAGGATTCCCCTGTGCAGCCAGTCCTCTGTTGTCCAACTGTCTCTTCCCACCTGCCATTCTTGATCTAGCTGTTATAAAGCAAACTATCAGCTGGCTCCCAGAAATCGCTCACTTCTGTCATACATTGCGTAAGCTGATGACTAATAAGCAGTGGTACCTCAGCTGTAAAATTCATGTGGTAATGTTTAAAAACAACTGCTCCAAAGAGGCAATGTATGTGGAGTGTGGGGGGCTTTGGTGTCCAGAGGTATTTTAAATATACATCTCTTCAGGGCACAGCCTTATTGAATTCAAAGGAACATATTAATCAGCAAGGTGACCACATTGCCCAAAGGTATGTCAACCTGAGATCATTTTTCTGCTTCTGCATCAGTGCTGCAGTGCTGAACCAGAAAGGGCAGGAGGAAGCTGTCAGTGGGAGGAAAGGATGGTGCTGTATTTGTTGTGGGAAGGAGTCAGTTGTGTTGAGTGAGTCAAGTACAAGGTGGCAATCACAGCCTCTGGAGAAATTGTTGTTTCTGGCAGACAAAATAGAGTGTATGGACATGTATGAAATTAGACTTGGGATAGGGGGCAATTCCAAGGATAAATAAATGTAGAATTAATATTTTGTACTCTTAAATCAATATAACTGTAATGTAGCAATATAAAGGTTATATTGTGCATTCATATAGTTTACAACTGAAATGGTCTTTTAATTACTGTTTTGAAATATATTGTGCCTTCAGGTATAACTGCTATGTTGTGCAGCAGTCCTATTGTTAAAATACCACTTATGATCCAATACATTTTGGATAAAAAATACATATATCCAACAGATTGTATGTAGAAGATTTGAAAACAGGTAAACATAAGCACATTTACCAATTACACTGCTACCACAGTTTAGTCTTTTGAAGAGTGCTTCCTGCAGCATAGTTCCATCACAATAAAAAAACAGTGTGCAGATTATGTTCTTGAAGACTTTCATGGCCAGGATTCAATGGCTGTTGTAGGTTTTTTGGGCTGTTTGGCTTTGTGATGGATGCAGAACATGGCCAAACAGCCCAAAGAAACTACAACAACCAAAGGCATGCAGATTTAAAAAAAAAAAAAAACTTCAGATGCAAAGCATATGATAAAAGACCTTCTTGCCTAGTTATGACCTGTCATTTTGTATCTTCTGTATTTTTAAGAACCCAAGAGTTTGAAATGTAATGGAACTACATGATGGAACCACAGACTCCTACTTTGGGTATATGTAAGTGGCTACTTTTTCCCCACTTCAGCTGATAATTTTCTTCATGAGCTGCTTCAGGAACCAGGATGCTGGGCTTGATAGATCTTTAGGAAAAAACAGTGTTCTTTCAAAATTTCTGGCCATTGGGGTCTGTATTTTTATATTCCTATTATTTTCTTTTCCCACCTATATTTCACTGTAGTAAAAAGTATTTTACAATATATCTGTGAAGATGTATTCTCGAAGGCTTTCACGGCCAGGATCCAATGGTTGTAGTAGGGTTTATGTTTTGTTTTCTTTTTGTTTGGCCGTGTTCTGGAGGTTTTTCTTCCTAACATTTCACCAGTCTCTTTGGCTGGCATCTTCAGAGGACAGGAGCTAGAACTCTGTGTTCTGGTGTAGTGTGTGGGATTATTGAGTATTTGTAGCTGTAAGATCAGGTTTTCGTTCTTTTCAGGAGATTGGGTGATTATTGTGATCAGGGTGGGTTTTTTGCTAGTAATGTATTGTTGTGATAAGGGGAAATGATCTGTCACTGTGATTGATGGGTGGCATTAGCTAGTCTTTTGTGTGCAATGATCACTGGTCCTTGTGACTGGGTAGAATTCATTGAATTCATTTTTGCAGGCTGTATTTTTCAAAGCCAAGCTTTGTTGATTTTTTTACTTTCTTCTTTTTTGTTGAAGCTGTGCTGGTGTTTGTAGATTTCAAGGGCTTCCCTGTGTAGTCTAACATAATGATTGCTGGTGTTGTCTAGTACTTCTGTATTTTGAAATAGGATTTTAAGTCCAGTTCGTTTCAGGACATGTTCAGCTACTGCTGATTTTTCCGGTTGTTTTAGTCTGCAGTGTCTTTGATTCTGGTCTGGATGCTTCATTTTGTGGTCCCAATATATACTTGGCCACAACTGCAAGATATCCGGTATAGTACTGCAGTGATGTATACCAGATACCTAATGACACCTATTAGTCACAGTGACAGATGATCTCCCCCCTTATCACATCAATACACCCATAACAAAAAACGCCCTGATCATAATAATCACCCAATCTCTTGGAAAGAACAAAAACCTGATCCCACAGCTACAGATACTCTACAATCCCACACACTACACCAGAAGACAGACAGAGTTCTAGCTCCTATCCTTTGAAGATGCCGGCCACAGAGACTGGCAAAATGTTAGGAAGCAAAAGCTCCAGAACACAGCTGAACAGCCCAAAAAGCCTACAACAACTATCTGTGAAGATTTTCATTCATCCAGGTGAGGTTATCTGGAAGCTGAGTCATGGCAACTGAAATTCTTTCTTATTAGGTTGAAACGTTTCACTACTCATTCAAGTAGACTGAAGAAGCTACTTAGATGAATAGCGAAATGTTTCAACCTAATAAGAAAGAGGTCCAGTTGCCATGATTCAACTTCCAGATATTTTTACAATGGTATACAGATGATATTCCTTCTGAGATTAATTCTTTATTATCAGCATGATTCTTACCAGTGCTAGCTCCACTTCTTCTGCTGCCTGAGGCATGAAGAGAAATGATACTACACAATGTCCCATACTTGTAAACACTCACTGAGGAGGAAATGAAAAAAAAAAAAAAGGAACTGGAAGAGCATGGCAGTGGCAGATGTGGTGCATTTATAAGGAAATATGACAAAGATGGGAAAAATTTTACTTTTTCTCATATGTTTGATTACTCATGGACTGAAATGTCACAAGTTATCAGCAAATTACTGCAACCTACTTAAAAACTATTTTTGTACGTAAATTGTGAGGCACAAATACATTTTTATTTTCCAGAACACTTACCTCAACTTAAATATGCATTAATGTTTGTTTATTGAATTAGTACATTTAGTAAAGTATAAGCAACTATCTCTTCATTTCAGTGATGTGTAATTATTAACCATTGCCATTTGTACAGTGTCGTCCTGTCATAGACTGTAGTTCTGTTAGGATAAACATTGTACATGTATTGTTCTTTAATCAATGCTTGTTTTGTTTACTTATGCTTGGGTTGCATTTGTGTGACAGAAAATACAATGCAGTTGGCTCTTTTAGTAACTGCTTTACAGATTTATACACTCCCTGTTCCCAGAAATTCATGTCTTGGCAAATGTTGTGCTGCCACATCAATATGCCATATCTCTGTGTCATCAGCTAAGCATTTGTTAAAACCATGATTTTACATAATAATAGATGAAGTCCTGTTGCACAGCTCTGCATGCACACCTTCAAATCACTGCTTTAGGCATTTCAAGGTGCAGATGACTTATTGTATTGTTTATGAGTCACATGCGTCCTGAAATCACCTTTTGTTAGTGGCAATTTGCAGCCTCTGCTGCTGTCATCACCATTACACATACAGAGCTATGCAACAGGATTTCAGCCAGCAAATCATGCTGTGCCATGTAAGGTAAAGGTAAAGGTTCCCCTTGACAATTTTTGTCCAGTCGTCTTCGACTCTAGGGGGCGGTGCTCATCCCCGTTTCGAAGCCACAGAGCCAGCGCTTGTCCGAAGACAGTTTCCGTGGTCACGTGGCCAGCGCGACTAGACACGGAACGCTGTTACCTTCCCACCGAGGTGGTCCCTATTTATCTACTTGCATTTGCATGCTTTTGAACCGCTAGGTTGGCGGGAGCTAGGACAAGCGACGGGCGCTCACTCCGTCACATGGATTCGATCTTACGACTGCTGGTCTTCTGACCCTGCAGCCCAGGCTTCTGCGGTTTAGCCCACAGCGCCACCACGTCCCTTGTGCCATGTAAAGAGAACAGTATTTTGATTTCTTGAACTTGACTTAAATTAGGCAAAAACAAGCACAATCAGCATGCCAGGGAACTTCTGTCTAACATGGAAGTGGATAGGGGAAGCCATTTGTTTTGGCAGAAGAGGATTACCAGATACCAAATATGCTGGGTGTGATGTAGCAGTGAATATACCAGATTGGAAGTTCTCACTATATATTTTCCTGAAGGGTGGCTGTGAAGAAGAAGCATTAGTACAATAATACACAAGTCAACTCACCGGTTTATAATCTGTAGTGGTATTAAAATGAAAGCAAGAAATCTTAGAGTTCACTTGTACAATTTGTTATCTTGAAAACAGGATTAATTGTGGTGGCAAAAGGAGAAATGACACTACAACTCCAGTCCCATATACAGCAACCAAATAGGCAGGCAATTGAATCGTACATCCATATGGCTACTGTGACATTTTGCACACACCTGAAGGCAGCACTTTAGTTTAAGGCATGCACATAAACCACGTGGCACATATAACTCTGTCCATCTAAACCTCAGTGCCATCCCCCAGCATCTACTGCCTGTGCCAGCCTCTTCACTCTGTCTAATGGTAGGGCTTGCAGTGCTGGACACAGTATATCAACCACTTAAACTATAAGGCTGGGCAGCCTTGTGGCTTTACAGTTTTTGTGATATTAAGCAGGCATCCAAATTAGGAGGATGAATGATTGTGTTCTGTGTTGCCAGTGATGGCTGGAACGTGGTATTCTGACTGATGGATCCCAACCTCCTCCTCCTCCTCCTGTTTTGGGGCTTCTCTTGTACAGGAAAGGTCCTAAAGAGGACCTCCAAAGAGCACGTGTTTAGGACGTTGAGATATTACTGTAGCTTCAGTGGTGACAAGCCACTTCTAATTTATATTACCATTTGACAGCTCTGTAAATTGTCTGTTGTCTGCCTCATCCACAAAAGACCCTGTGTGGTACATGAAAACATTTGAAATATTCAACGGTGAACCAAGCTGCCTTCCTACTCTTGTGTTCCTTTCTGGAATCTTGGGAATATTACTATTCAGCAATGTTCTCAAATAGTTTCAGGTCACACAGCACGTATAAGTAAATTGGTTCCTCTAACTAAGGAAGAATTGTTCCAACCCTGTGGTCTAACCTCTAACTGAACCAAGCATGAACCTTCTAGATCTCTAAAATAAGCACAGGAAGTTCTTCCTTTTAAAAGAAAAGCCATACAAGATAGAAAAAGAGAATATAAATTGAACATTCTCACTCTGCTTGCAGCAGGAAGTCAACAGCGCTGAAATATTTCCCCAAAAGACCATTCCTGGAGTATTATTCTACTGGACCAGCCAAAACCAGAATACACTGGAAATTTCTCAAGAAATCATGTGTGGGTAATTTACAGACCAAAGCAGTTCAATACATGTGCCAGAGTTTGAAATTGTATTTATTTCTTGTCTCTCTGAGAGTCCTGAATAGTGCAGATGGGTCTCAAAGTCTCTGTGGCATTTCCTTTAGGAAATGAGTGTGATTGGCTTTCACTTCAACCCCTTACTTGGAAAGTCCCATCGGCATTGGTGTCAGTTCAGGATCTTATAACACAACAACCCTACCATTTGTGTGGAGAAATAGTGCATGTATATTTTAAATGTACATAGCAATGAGCAGGAACAAAACATTTCAGATTGGAATAGATATTTGGGATCCCATTGGAGATGAGCGTTTCTGGATGTATTACCGTATCTAAGATCTTAACATTATTTGCAATGTATAGTAATTTAGGAGTCAATCAGCTTCCGAACTGAAAACGCATAAAATAATCTGACTGTATTTCAAGGAACTAGGATTTGGAATGACAGTATCACTGTCTGGCTGGTGTCTGCCATTAGCCCAATCAGGAAATAATTCCTTTGTGGCTAAATTGTCAGAAATACTGATATTATCTTATACATTTATTTATTTATATATTGGCTGCCTTTCTCCCAACAAGGGAACTCAAGACAGCTCACAGTATTAAAAAGAATAGAATTTAAAACACAGGAAGTTATACATTAAAAGAAGAATTAAATGATTATTAAATTATAAAACTGATTAAAAAACACTGAATAATTAAAAACATTCAAAATGTTGAAAAGTATCTTAACTGAACAATGGCATTCAGAGACTCACTCATGACTGTTAAAAACCTGCCTGAAAAGAAGAATAAAAGGGAGGCAGCCAACCTGACTTCCAGAAGAAGAGCATTCCCTATCCTGGGACCAGTCACAGAGAAGGCCCTCTCCTATGTCCCCCATCAACCGTGCATGAGAAATGGTAATAGAACCAAGAGGAGGGTGTCCTCTGAATCTTAAGCACTGAGAAGGCTCAAAAGAGGAGATACAGCCTTTCCTGAGTTCTTTCAGCTACCACCCAAAGTCCAACGATAAAATCTTCTGTGCCATTTTCTCTATGTGGAGAAAACAGAGTGGAATGAAGTATTCTGGAGGAATCTATGGCTGTCTGTGAAGAGTAGGAAGCCTATTAGGTATAATGAGGACACATTGCAAGCTTTTGTTACATTTGTGAATTCCATATGCAACTTGTTTCAATGGCTCCGGTTCAGAAGCAGTTTGTTTAGGTTCCTCTGATGGGCTGTTCATGCTATACAGTATGATCTATTTGCTATGAGCACTAAAGTTATTAATAGCTTGCGCATAAATTATACTGAAAGCCCTGGATATGGAAATTAGTATAGCATTGCCAAACTCATGTTATTCATAACAATAATTATTGCTGACCAATCTTTGGGGCCAGAAATTATTGAACGGTCTTTAGCAGTGAGGGGTGAACTTTACGCTTCAATTGTTTTGAAGTCCATTTCATTCTGTTTATGCAATATGTGCAACAAAAGGATTCAAAAATTATTATTTTTATCACATCCAGAAACATATATTATATCTATTTGACATTGCATATTTGGCTTTAAAGGGACGTGGTGGCGCTGTGGACTAAACCGCAGAAGCCTCTGTGCTGCAAGGGCAGAAGACCTGCAGTCATAAGATCGAATCCACGCGACGGAGTGAGCCCCCATCGCTTGTTCCAGCTCCCGCCCACCTAGTGGTTCAAAAGCATGCAAAATTCAAAATGCGAGTAGATTAATGGGTACCACCACGGTGGGAAGGTAACGGAGTTCTGTGTCTAGTCATGCTGGCCACATGACCACGGAAGATCATCTTCGGACAAACACTAGCTCTATGGGTTGGAAACAGAGATGAGCACCGCCCCCTAGAGTCGGACACGACTGGACAAAAATTGTCAAGGAGAACCTTTACCTTTACCTTTATTTGGCTTTTCTAAATATACAGTAGCACTAATGCAGTTCCTTTTGGGGAAACTTTTAAATTTTCCAGTCAGTAGTTATAGATAATACCACTTCATTTCATTGTAATGTGCCACAAGTGTTTAGTATATTTTGGTCTAGAAAAGTGTGGATATATCTGTGCCCAGCTAAGGATAATGCTTTAAATGAAAGCTTGGAAACATTAGTGGTTAAAGTTATCACATTAATGCTAATTCAAAATTTATTTCATTAATATTAATCAGAATCGGAAGAGTGCATCATGAACCTAATTGGGTTCATTAATCACAAGGAGCCCATTAGTGACATATTATTTTTAGGAAATTCATTTTTTAAAATTTATAAGTGACCAAAAAAATGTAACCTCCCATTATTCCCTAGCCAACCAATTAAAGTGACATGAAAGCTTAATAGTTACTCAGATTGTTAGTGTCACTGATGTTAAAATAATTAAAATAATGACTTTTTAAACTGTTGTCTAAATGCATAACGTATTATGGCTAACTAATTTTTTTAAAAAATAATTCCAAGTTCTGCTTTGATCATGTGACGTGCCAAAAAGAAACTTAGACTCTCATTGGTGAAATCTTATTGCCACAATATTGCTAGAAACCTATACACACTTAGCCAGTGCATGTAAGCCTCGTTTAGTTCAATGGGGAAGATCTAACCTTCGTCATTTTAGAGCAGGCCCACTGAAACCAGTGTGATTTAGCTCCCTCTGACTTCAGGAGGCCTCCTCTAAATATTGCCAAGGCTAGATCCAGATTGATGCAAATTACCTCTCAATGCAGAGGTCATATATAAATACATCTTCCAAAATAACAGTAGCTATCACTTGCCAACATTGTGTTACTGAATTCCAAAAATGTATTTCTTTCTTAAAAATATTTATTTCCAAATATGCTTGCACAAACTAACATAGCTACTTTGAAAACCATATGAAATAAACAGGCTTGTCTCTATGCAAAATAATATACAGATACAAGTGTTTTATCGGAAGCGGCAATATCCAAAACCTAGTGTGGAGAATAGTTCAATAATTCAGCTAAGGGTTCAAGTCAGAGCTTGGAATATTATTAGTACTCTTTTTAAAGAACATTGCTGTTTTATTATTATTGTATGACAGCTAGGCAATCATTAAGATTATCCTCGCTGTGCTCACAGAAGCAATTTGCTACAGAGAAGATTGCTAACACGTTGAACTGCTGAACAGCTCAGTAGTTTAGATATCTGGTAGTGGAGCCAGAAGTCGGGAGTTTGATTCCCCACGGTGCCTCCTTGATAGAGGCTGGATCCATAGGTTCCCTTCTAGCTTTGTGGTTCTAAGATTATTTTTATTATTGTGCCTATTAGCAGACTCTTAAAATGAAGAAAATGATGGCAGAAAGTGAGGAGGAATTAAGGAATCTGATGGCAGAAAGTGAGGAGGAATTGATGGCAGAAAGTGAGAAAGTGAGGCGGAATGAAGGAACCTTGTAATGAGGGTGAAAGAGGAGAGTGCAAAAAATGCTCTGAAGCTCAACATAAAAAAAAATCTAAGATCATGGCCACTGGTCCCATCACCTCCTGGCAAATAGAAGGGAAAGGTATGGAGGCAGTGACAGATTTTGCACCCCATGATCACTGCAAATGGTGACAGCGGCCATGAAATTAAAAGATGCCTGCTTCTTGGGAAGAAAGCGATGACAAACCTTGACAGCATCTTAAAAAGCAGAGACATCACCTTGTCGAAAAAGGTCCACATAGTCAAAGCTATGGTTTTTCCTGTAGTGATGTATGGAAGTGAGAGCTGGACCATAAAGAAAGCTGACCGCCAAAGAAGTGATGCTTTTGAATTGTGGTGCTGGAGGAGACTCTTGAGAGTCCCCTGGACTGCAAGGAGAACAAATCTATCCATTCTAAAGGAAATCAACCCTGAGTGCTCACTGGAAGGACAGATCCTGAAGCTAAGGCTCCAATATTTTGGCCATCTCATGAGAAGAGAAGACTCCCTGGAAAAGACGCTGATGTTGGGAAAGTGTGACAGCAGGAGGAGAAGGGGACGACAGAGGATGAGATGGTTGCACAGTGTCATCGAAGCTACCAACATGACTTTGACCCAACTCTGGGAGGCAGTGGAAGACAGGAGGGCCTGGCATGCTCTGGTCCATGGGGTCACAAAAACTCAGACACTACTAAACGACTAAACAACAAGAAGAAAAAGCAGGGAAATACACTCTGGTTCCATCTAGTAGTCAGTTCTGATATTGTTGATGAGAAATGCAAAACAGAACAAAACAAAACTTCTTTGGCCACTTAGGATTGATAAGAAAAGGATATAAAACTTTAAACATATTAGTCAGGATGCATCAATAAATGACTTACAAATGCCCTTTCAAAATAACTTTTGGATATAATTGGGAAACATGCTTTGTTGCAGCAAAAAGAAATTCTAACAGGCTGAAATTCTGTTGCTTAATGCAGTAAGTTATAACTTATGTAGACCTAGTGAATCAATGGAATTTACAGAGAAGTTGACTCACCAAATCCCCAATGATTCAATGGGCTTACTTTAGTTGTGACTTACTTTTCTATGTAACAGGATTCCTGCTATTCTGTTACCTTTGAAATGTGCTGAAAATTAATTCATTGCAGCTGACTAAATTCCCTCTAGTTACTTAGTTCCAAGTTGTAGGTTCAATTCTATGTACCGTGGTTAAACAGAGACAAAGGTGTTTACTGTGTTTGTTCATTTTTTTAAAAAAAAATAGACATCACTTGTTAATCAGCTCACTATTGCAAACGTATCTGTCTTGTTACTACCTAACAGGTGTTTTATGAGTGCTTACTGTTCAGATAAGATTCTACTTTCAGCATTTTAATTCTTGGCTCTTTTTACAGTCCCCATTGCCTACCATCACTCCTATGCTTGTGCGTCTCTGGATTCAATGAGCATATATACACCAGATATGGGCAACACTGGTAGGTTTGGTGCCCAGTTTTCAGTCCCCTGGGGTCTTCTGGGTGGCACACAGGGTGCCAAACGTGGCAAAACCTGGAAATAACAAAACTGGGATTCTACTTTCAGTTTTGAAAACTGGGTGAAGGAGGTTGCTATAGAGTGCAGGAGAGCCATTTGTTGTTATTTACATTTCAGTTCTGTCTTTCCTCCCATGGATGGAAGGCCCCCTATATGGTTCTCTTTCTACTTGGTTTTCTCCTCAGAACATGACTGTGGTATATGGCAGTGGTCCCCAACCTTTGGCCTCCAGATGTTCTTGGACTTCAGCTCCCAGAAATCCTGGCCAGAACAGTTGATGGTGAAAGCTTCCGGGAGTTGTGGTCCAAGAATATCTGGAGGCCCAAGGTTGGGGACCACTGGTATATGGCACAATAAGTGAGATTGGCCCAACGTCACCCGGTAAATTTATCAGTCCCTTTTGCAGTTCAGCATTCCAACTTTTTTACCACATTGACTTTTTGTTGACATGTACACCCCTATGAAAAATGTATAGGGTTGTGCTGTTCATGCCCAAGGTTTTGTTGTTTGTTTTGCTCAATAGCATTTGTTATTGAAACACACTAACCTAACTAACCCTTTTAAAGTTATTGTCTACAGTTGTGGCACCAAGGAGAAGTTCCACCCAGCTCCTATAGAACTCCCACAGAGACGAATTTAGAGAAGACAGATTCTGACTGTGATCATGTAACAGAGCAATGTGTTCTGTTTTCTTTTCTATCAATAGTAATTAAATTACACCACTTGCAGGCTGAAGCATTATCTGATTCCCTCCATTTCCTTTCTGTGCTTTTACAACAGCTCGTGAGCTCAGGTGGGGCTATTTTCAAAAACCAGATAGAAAAGGATTGATTTACCCCCCCCCCTCCTCCAAGCTCTTCCAAGCCAAAATCTAGGATGCATATGTTGTGAAGTAATTTATCTGTGTAACAGAATCTTGAAGTGGGAACATACTGACAGTTTGTTCAAGGACAGTCAAATTGCCTCAAGAGGTTGAAGAGGATTTTAAATCAAATTTCCTCCCCTCCCAGCTGGGTAAATTTACACTTCTTTCCTTGAGCCACGTGGAAGCTGAAGTGAGTGGCATTTACTTAGAGAAAAGTGCCGAAGTGCATCTTGGCCATTTTAGCTACTAGTCGCCTATTACTGCAATGAAATTCAAAAAGCAGGCAGCATAATAGTGCAGCCACCAGCCTCTTCCCTACCTTTGTAGGAGGACATAATTACAAAAATATGATCATAGTCCAAGGGAGTTCTTCTTCAACTTAACATGAACTTTGCCAGAACATGGCAATGGGTGGTGTGGTATGGGGATCACATTATAATAATTTCAACAAAAGTATCATAATTATTTAAAAAGAACTCGTCAAAGATTTCACCAAAACATTTCTTTTCTCTGTAGAATGCAAATTCAATACAGGCAACTTTGCTAACAAGTCAGTTTAAATATGTCCTGAAGCCTGAAGTTGAATGGAAGATTCAGTGGTCTTAAACATTTTGTCAGCTCTAAATAGGAGGAAAAGGGAGTGGCTGACAATATATTTTTAAAAATCTCTAATACTGAAAATGTTTTGTGGTAGCATGTCCTTGCAAGCCAATAAGGCAGAGAGCATTTCCCATGGTGCTTTTTGCACTTCAGACATTCCTTCAGTGTAACACTGTACAAAATATCCATCACTGTGAAGAACATAATCTCGTTCCTTGGCTTCGTTTACTGTACTATGACTTATCTTTGCACAAAAATGTCACCCCATAACAGCTTACTTTTCCCTAGGTGTCACTCATAGGAATGGAACTAAGGCCAAAGGAAAAAAATGATTAAAAGCATCTATACAGGCAACATGAGGAGAACAGATTACAAACCCAGTGTGACAAGCACAAGGCGTTAAGTTCAGGAGGAAAACTGCCACACCAATGGAAGAGAACAACACTCCAGAGTCTATATAACTATTGAGTGACGCAAGTATCACTCATATTGTTCAGAGTACAAAATAGTAACAATATCATGGTGTGTCTCTTGTGAGAATTAAACAATGCTTATGAGATACATAGATCAGGATTGTTTATTTTCCAGAGCTGGTAAAGAAAATTGAAGCCTTCTTTTGGGAGCACTTTAAACTTTATTTAGGATCAATTGCACTATAGTCTTTCTCTCAGACTGAACAGTTGATTGAAATGCATTTTGATTAATGCAATAAGCCCTGTTTCTATCCACTTCCATCAGTGGTTTCTATTTGTTACACATTAAGTAACTGTGTTGATAAGCCACTGTAGTGGTAGCCACATGTGCAATATAACTGATATATACGTAGAATATAGAGTCATAGAATGAGAGCTGGAAGGGATTCTGAAGGTCATTGAGTCCAGCCCCCTGCCAGTGCAGGAAATCCACAGCTAAAGACCCCCTGGTAGGTGGCCATCCAACATCCACTTAAAAATATCCAGTGAAGGAGAGTCCACCACCCTTTGAGGCAGGCGATTTCACTATTAAGTGGTTCTCACTGTCAGGAGGTTCTTCCTAATGTTTAACTGCAATCTCTAGAGTATGAGAACAAAGAGGGTACTGTTCAAGTCATATGAGCCCTGTTCTGATGGTCAAAAAATAGTTAATCTGAATGTAAAAACCTGGAGAATTCTTTACAATTCAGATCACAGTACACTTGTGTTGGAAATTAGGTGTTAAGGTGGCCCAACTCCAAATAAGATGCGGAGGAGTTGGGCCAATTTTGCAACCTGGAGACTCAGGGTGTGATTAGATGGACATTCGTCCTGCTGTTTAATCAGCTTTGGGGACAGGCTGGTTTGCCCTTTTCTCCATTGACTGCATGACTACATGCCACTGTGAACCAGCCAATGTCTGATCACCCACAGGTTTTGAGTCCCTATCAGGGGCTACTGTGTGTGTGTGTGTGTGTGTGTGTGTGTGTGTGTGTGTGTGTGTGTGTTTGTACACACAACCAATCCATTTTAGCTCAGTTCCAGAGTGTGTGATCACTGGATCAAAAAGGTCCAGCCTGAAGACTGGCTACACTCACAATTCTTCATGTGTGGTGTGGTCACCAAGAAACAGCTTGCACTGGACCACTGAACAAATGATCCAAAATGTGATCTACTTCCCCATTTCATCACATCCTGATCCAGCAGAACTAGACGTGTCAGCATGGATTGCATTTGCAAGGTAGACAAAAATAGTGATAGTAATTTTTAAAAACCCAAACTGATATATAATATGATAAATAATATTCTTTATATCTCTTTATGAGCCTTTCATTTTTCTTCCAAGATCTACATAATTTCACTGGTGATGAAATTTCATTGCCTTCAATCTTCAAACTGTTGCCAAGCTCATTAAAACGTTTCATATATTTGATTGACCCTTTCAGCCTTTGCCTCATTTGCCTTTGACTGATTTGTTGAATCACCTGGAGTTTTAAATGAAGGCTTGACAATGAAGCAAGCCAAATCAAAACCTTGCTCAGCATTTGGAGAGGAATCAAAGGTCTAATCAAGGCAATGTTTTTCTTGTAAAAGATCAAGAGTGGCACAAGATGGATTGCTCTGGGGCTCATGCTTTATGAGCCAAATAGAAATGGATTGAGGTGCCTTGACTATATAATCAAACACTATGCCCTTGCCAGCTGAAATGGCAAGAAGGACAGGGGATGGCCTTACCCACAGGCCATTCTTGGGTGGAGATAAATTAACATCTCAGTGAAGGGATGGAAGTTAAAGAGAATCATCTTCTGGAAGAGATAAGAGTACCTAGCTCCTGCCTTAACCTCCAAGGATTAACATGTAGGAGTGTAAATCTTGACTGTGCCTTCACGATAAGTAATAACAACAACAAACCTTTAAAAAAATCCTCACCATGAGGCACCGCAAGATGTCAGGTTTCCCACTTTTGGTCACATAGAATTTTTGCATATTTCTGTAATTCTTGGTGCAGTAGTAGAAGACACACAATACTGGAAGATGTGACTATTGCTTGAGGGTGCTGCATGTTGAAAAAACTAGCCCAGAATGGGTTGCTTGTTTCTTTTATTATCATTCATCCTGTCCTGCTCTGCCTGCAGTTGTGTGTGCTTTACACAAAGAAAAACATACATTAATTTTGTGAAGGAACAAGAATTTTATGCACATGATGTTTTGCACAAATTCTAGAAACCACAGCAAGAAAAAGTCTTTGTTCTTTTAGAATCAACATATCTTGAGGGCACTGAAAAATCTTGTAACAACTGTCTTGCTATGCCAAGACAACTGGTCTTGACTAGAATCCCAGACATGGCAAGATTTCTTCACATCCCTTCACATTCTCCCTATGAAGAGATGTTATATATCCGAATCTACCACTGTAGCCTCCAGGGAAGGAGTTACTTCCCGTGTTCCAGTGGTGGCTAGTGTTTGGCAGTGATATGACATAAACCAGTCTTTTTTATTGTCACTCAGGTGCAGATGTTTTCTGATAGTATAGTGTTAGGTCATTTTCCAGAATTTTTGTAAGAATGTAGAAGAATTTTGGATCAAGCCAATGTGCTATCTAGTCTAAAATTCTGTTCAGAAATTGTTGAACAAGATGCTTATGTGAAGCCATGGTATATGAAATAAGACGTAAGAACCTTCTATTTTTATTTCCCAAAAAACATGTATTTGAGGCATATGCCTTTGATGCTGTAAGTAATATATAGCTGTCATAAGTATTAGCCATTGGTCAATTTATTCTCCATTAATTATCTCAGCTTCTTTTAAACATTCCAAGGTGATGACCGACATTACTTCTCATGGTAGTGATTTCCACTGCTAAATAATGTCAAGTGGGAAGAAGTACTTCCTTTTACCTGTCTTATACCTCCCACCATTTAGCTTCACTGGATAAACCTTGATTGCACTGTTTTTGCTGTTTTTGCAAACAGGATTTTTTTGCCTTCTCAATGTGAGCCATCCCAGGTCGTTCAGTAGTAGGTACCCTAGAATGGAAGGGCAGAAGCAGTCCTGTTACAAGAGAAATGCATGAAATGAGAGTGGCATTGTGGAATGACTATCTGAAAGTTTTGCTTTCTAAAGACACCACAGTCTGTGCAGAACTTCAAGCTTAGTTGCTTCATTTCTCTTTGATGTCTTTCAGAAACATTTGTATGTACATATAAACATTTATATATGCCAAAGGCATCTGGCTGGACACTGTGAGAAACGGGATTCTAGACTAGACAGATCTTTTGTCTATCTAGAGGACTTTTCTCATATTCTTATGAAGCAAAGCAATATCACAACATACGTCACCCCAGAATGCTGGAAATACAGCATTACAAGTAGTGTGATAATTACTTGGTGTTATGTTTTGATATAATGAAGCAACGGTGTTTTTTACAAAAGAATTAACAACTAACAATGTCCTTCTTCTAAAGAGTAACATTTACTTGTTACTCCTAAAACTACATTTGCAAGGATTATTGAAGTAACAGCAGACTTTTAAATCTGTTTTAAGTATTCTTTTAAATAACCAGCCTTGTGTTAGTAATGTGTAACTAACATGTTTACTCTTTAAATAACAAGTAATAAGTAAAGGCAACCAGTCCCTTCTTTAAATTAACAAGTCTTTACTTCAAAATAATGTTCCAGAAGTGCCACGTTTTCTTTGTGATCTAGCTTTCAGGAGGGGCAGGGGGGAGGAAGAGGAAGGCATCAGAAACACAATAACATCAAGAGAGAAACACAACTCTGAAGGTGATTATGTAAGTGATTAAAATGGTTCTAAGTTGGTAAAATGTGTTTGTGAAAAATATAGGAATTGCAGACTGCAAATGAAGGAAAAACAGATTTGAAGGATATATATCCTTGCATGAATTGCTGCTGTGAAACTGTTTTGATTTTACTATTTTTTATACCATACAAACTTTCAGAGTTGAACTTCAAAAAGCATTTAAAATAAAAGGATGAACACAAGATAAGAGAAAAGTAGAAAGTGTTGGGCTTGGTGCCCACTTAGAAGAGAGGATGCTTCAGGTACTCTTAATGGGATACAAAACAACTAAAGATGTGAAGATTAAATATTTGCATTAGAAGCCAATTTAAGTAACCTTCAAGCAACCTGTGTGAAAACAGCCTTTGGCAAACAACCTTGAAATGGTTCAGATTTCAATACAATCATGGTGGTAGTTCTAAACTATTCTGTTGTTATTCTTCTATGTGAACTTCAGCTACAAATTCAGTACTTTAAGGATGGCAAGACTGTACTAAAAAACCCATAAGGGTCTGACTGTGGAATACACTCCTTCCCCTTTGTCATCACATGCTTTTTGAAGGCCATCTTCACTGTGATTTGTCATTTAATCTCCTTATTGCCTGTATTTCCAGTTTCCTTTTTGAGGCCCTAATCTAAGCCCCTACAAAATGCAATGCGCATTTCAAGATGCATGTCATAGCTTTTCATTGGTACTAGAACATATGGCCAGCTTTTACAAATAAGAATCAAGTAGAGGCTTCAACTGTAAAAAACTGGAGTCACCATACCTGCTCTGCCTTTTTAATACACTGCCGCCATCTAAGTCAACATTTAGAATTTCAGCCACAACTTTGTGTTAGCATGTCAGCTCAGCTTCTGCCTTTTCTTGGCAGGGTAAATTGAGCATATCCAAATTAGTAGGTGTGGTCTGTCATGCCTCTTAAAGAGACAGAAAGCCCAGTGTTATGGGCCATTTGCAACTTGGAGCCTCGTAATAACCAAAGACACTATTCTGTCACATTCCATAAATTTGTTTGCTTTGCCCCTTCCCATACAAGAATCTCTTCTGGCCTTTCCTTCTAATAATAGCATCTATGTGCTGTCAAGTAAATTCCAATTGCCCACTCTACCCTGGAATAAAGACGCAAGACCAGAATTTTGGGTTAAACACGGGCCACACTTTATTAATCGTAATCAATGTTGCCATTCTTTTGCAAATGGGGGTCCTGCTGTAGTGCAGCATCAAGTTTAATCACAGAGATCTCAAAAGACCCCTTAAGCAACAAATGGGTGAGTCCCTGGCCCCAAGTCTTCACAGTCTTAAAGATAGCAAGAACCTGACCGGCCCCAATTTGACCTCCCCCAGACCTAAAGCCACCTTCTCCTTGTTGGCTGTTGGTCCGGGTGTGGCCCCAGTGGATCTTTCTCCCCAAGCACTGTAATCACACGATCCACAGCGCAGGGAGGCCAGATGAGCTATACCTTACATGAGATTGCAACGGGACTCACTAAAAACCTGTTTTATCTGCACTATCCGCCAGTGTGACCAAATCTTCACCTGAAAACTTGTGCACCTGTTCCAGTGTGGGATAGGCTAAAAATCCCTACATCCAAAGGTCAATCAAGACACAGGTCAAAAATTCCTAAATAAATAAAAGAAAAAACATTCCTATCTGGTCCCAAATATACCCACACTAGAATACAGTTGCCAGCAAAGGAAGAGGAAGGTTAGAGGGGGGAACGTCCCTTAAATAACCTAATGTTCCCCCCTCTCCTCCCACACTGTTCTCATGGGACAGCAAGTCTCGCAGGGAGGGAGGCAAAGATGAGCCACACTGCCAAAGTGTTTACAGTGAACAGTTCCAAGGTTTTCCAGGTATAGAGTACTCGGATGCGATTCCCACTTCCCTAATGTGCAACCTGCCCAAGGCTACACCAACTAGCTCTTCTCCCAAAGCGCATGGTGGAGAATTAAAATCGCAGCTATCTAGCTCAATACCTACTGTAGTTGGCTGAGCTATCCAGCAAGATCACTAAATGGTAATAATAATAGTTATATTTTTGAAAGACACCCGATGCCTGTTCCTGTATGTACCTACACAGTCTGGTCTGTCCACTATAAAGTGACTTGTCCTACAAGACCGCAGCCAGGGTGTCTGACAAGCAGAAGAAGGAGCAGAGCTGGAGCAGAGGAGGACCTAAACATCAAAAGAATCTGAAAGCACAGCATATTTTAATTTCTCCCCCACCTTTCCAGACAATGCACTCCCAGCAGATGTGGGATAGTGTTGGTTCTAGGAAGCCTTTCTGGTTAACAGAGGTCTAACCAATGGAGCTTATATCATACATGAATCTAGACTATTTACAGTAATTAACCTTCTCCCTGATTTACGAGCTGAACAATTTAGCATATTCTCTGAGGTATGCAAGTGGAAACTCTTTTTTTGAAATTTTTGTCTATTTTTTTTAGTATTCTATTTCCCTTTCTCTCATCTAACAAATAATTTGAAATGTCAAGTCCTGATTAAAAACTGGTGGCCTCCTTCCCATAGATGGAGAGGCTCCACTGAGAACACTGGGATTATCCTAAATAGTGAAATAATTTTGCAAAACACCCAAAAACAAAGCCCTCCAAGTACACATCACATTTCACATCCATGTTCCTGCATCTAAAGGAATGGCTAGTGCACATCAGAGCCTTCCTGGGAGATTGTGAGCTCTAATGGAAAACAAGTAACAAAGAACATCACTGAGATGACACAAATAATGAAAATGAGCCACAAAACATCATGCATGGCTTATTTCTGTTCCTTGTTGGCTCATCTGACTCATTTCAGCTTTTACATTCAAGTATTATTTTCAGTCTATAATGGAATTTTGGACTGGTAGATATTTTTTGCAAAACTGAAGCTAATTGTATAGTTGGCAGATGAAGCTTTTTCTTCTAGGTACCTGACATCTTACCTTATATAAAATTCCCAATTCTATTTGGGCCAGATTTGCCATTTTGCTTCGGTACTTTGGTAGGAGTTAATATTCTATATACTGTACTATGGTAAAGATTATTTTATTTTTGTAACCTGCTGTGAACTTCAGTTGGATAGAGGGGTTAAGAAATGTGATGTGGGCAAACATATCAGTTTTGTCATCTCTATCTATAAATGCATTTTCTGGGCAGTGTTGATGAAGTTAATGAATTTGAAAATGGCTTTAAAAGATGAGATGTGTCCTCAGTTTTATGGAAGCAGCTTGCCCAGATCATTCAGTATTTTCTCAATTCTTCTTTCACTTTATACAAAAAAAAGTGTCCATTTTAATCTGATAAATGTTAGAGTAGTGCTCCCCAAACTTGGGGCTGCATATGCTTTGGACTACAAATTCCAGAAGCTCTAAGTACAACAGCCAGTGTTCAAGGCTTATGGGGGCTGTAGTCCAAGGACATATAGGGCCCCCAAGTTTGAAAACCACCGTATTAGAGCTATGGGATGCTAAAAAATAAAAATATTCATGTTGTTGTTGTTTAGTCGTTTAGTCATGTCCAACTCTTTGTAACACCATGGACCAAGAGCACACCAGGCCCTCCTGTCTTCATTTTTTTTCATTTTCATGAAAATTTTCATATTCATGAAAATATTCATACAGGTTGTAAATGATAGAGAAGGTCCATGGCTCAGAGGTAGTGAGTGCTCTAATTATGAGAGAAAGAGTAGGTGACCCCATTATAAAATCCTACTTTAAAGAAAACTGATGATGAAATGAGACCTTATAAGGCTCTGTTTCCAGACCACCTCTAAGCCCTATCTCCTTATTTGAGAGACTGCCATTATTAAAAACACCAAAGGTGCAGCTTGTCCTATATACGTCCCCCTGCCTAGTGCACTTCCTATGCCACTGGAGATGCACAATATTGTCGGATGCACTCAACTCCATAAGTTCAGAGAGAAAAAATATTTGCAAGAGTTCTAGCTCTGATTATGCATGTTGCTGTTCCAGTAGCTGCTATCTGCCAGCTTCAAGATCTTTGGTTTGATGTTCAACTTTAGGAGTCTCATCCACGTCCTGGTTTGTAGGAAAGTAACCTCAGGATCAGTTGGCTCCTCCCCCTTCTCTGGCACTCTGCTGGAGAAGTGACTGTACTAAATAGAACCAAGGTAGGATATAGCAAAATGTAGCAGGAGCTCTCTGGCCCCCTGTAATATAAACACTGGGGCGAATGTACCTTTTGGAGTCTGAAAAATCACCAGTGAAATGAGACTCATTGTGCATGAGTCATGCAGGAATTTTTAACTACCCACAGTTACCCCCTGCTGGTGATGTCATCGCTTTTGCAACCAGCATAATTTTTGTAATAGGTTTTTGGCCAGAATGAAGGAGAGAAAGACTGGTGCTGCACTTCCATATGACATGTATGTATGTATGTATGTATGTATGTATGTATGTATGTATGTATGTATGTATGTATGGATGGATGGATGGATGGATGGATGGATGGATGGATGGATGGATGGATGGATGGATGGATGGATGGATGGATGGATGGATGGATGGATGGATGGATGGATGGATGGATGGATGGCAAGCAAAGGCTGCATGCCCCCTCACTTGCTTTTGCTGACCCACACTGCCAACCACTGCTGAATATCATGCCATGGCAATGAAAAGGGTAGAGAAAATCTCATTTTTGTTTCAAAACAAGGCATGCTCTCCTCATCCATCTTGTTTTAAATCAGAACCAAATACTCAGAAATGGTACTTCTCATTTTAAACAGTGCGTGCTCCCTCTCATTCACTTTGCTTTAAAACAGAAGTTAAACTTTATTCCCATAACCAAATTTGGGTAGCCGTTGAAGTACAGTATGTGTGGAGACGTGAAGTGTTAACTGGCTTCCTGAGTTCGCCCACACCTGATGTATGAAGTACCTCTTAGACAGACAGATCTGTCACAATTTTCCAGGTGTGTTTAGGTGCTGTTTTTGCAAGCCCAGGCATGTATGAACTTCCTAATACGAAACTGCATCCAGGTTCATACTCAGTTCCAGAAAATGTGATTGCGTAACTGAGTTATGAAAGAAAAGCCTTGCTAGAGCAAATTCCCTTATGTTCTACTGTTCAGGGTGACTTAGTTTTAATCTAACAGTAGAATTCTAATATGATGCAGCATTTAGACTGTGGAACCGAGATTAGGGAAACTTGGCTTCAAATCCTCCCCATGAAACTCATCAGATGTCATCATGGGCCAACTGATGTCTTTCATTCTAAACTTTCTCCCTGGGCTAAGGTGAGGACAAAAATGAGGAGGAGAGGCAGGTTGAGGTATGATACATTTGGCTTCTTGCAGGAAAGGTGGGGTAAAAATATAATAAATAACATCAATGAATAAGGGCACTCATCAGATGGAAGTTATGCTGAATTGAAAGGTGCTGAAGTGACTGTGGCTATGAGAGTAACCAAGGAGAATGGATCCCTTGTAAAATTGCTTTCACCCCTCCCATTGAAATGAATGCTCTTGTGCCATCTTTGTTCATTTAAATGGGACATATGCCAAGGGAATTTACTAGCAAATTTTAATCTAGAAGGCTATATCCTAGGCTGCATTATGGAACAGTACTTTTTCTGTCCGACTGTCTTGCAAAGAACCACAATATTGGCAATTGCATCTTCTTGTATGATAAATATGGAAGAGCATAAATTTGGCTGGTAGAAGCAGTCATTGTAACTGCAAATTAGGTGAGTAAATCAAAAGAAATCTGTGAGAATTTCATTTGTGGAAATGCAGCAAACAAGCAAATTGTTCTGTGAGTTAACAGTTCATAAGGGAAAATATGTGATATATGTCACAGTTGTTTCCTTAAAAATACCTTTAGTTAGGATGCCCTTGATTTATCACAGTGTCATTAAGTAGCTCATGGTGTATTTGTCAAATGACTGTAATAAAAGATGCCAGTTGCACTTGTAGATACTCTTTGTCTTTTATAGCTGTCTTAATTTAACCTTGAGACTTCTGCACTCAATTGACAAATGGAAAATTCCACAATATGTTGTCTTTGGAGAAAGATGTTACTAGCAGTTTTTCACAATGAAGGCACACATAAAGTCCAAAATATCTGGAGGACCAAAGATTCTTCATCCCAAAATTAATGATTGACTGAGAATCTCAGGGATGCATCAGGCCAAAAGGACTTCTGGATTTATATCTGAACAAGCAAAATTTAGAATTCAAATCAAATCTTGGTTTCCTCCCAAGTTTTCAGATATGTAATGCTATGACCTTCTACAAGAGAAACCCTTGTAGAGTTGTCCTTTGTGGAAGACTATGGCTTAGAACTATTTTTCTTAAACATTCTATCATAATTTTTACTGAATTGATATCTTCTTCAGTGCAGAACAATATAGCCCACTATCATTTTATTGAAGTAGAGGTACAATTGTGTGCATGTCTACTAAGAAACAAGCCCCACTGAGACTTGTTGGTATTTTCGTTGTGGGTTTAGAAGCCGATTTCTGGATCAAGTCCCCCCAAGTCCGGTGATTAACTTAAATTGGGTTGAAAATAAACTTTAACAACCTCTGTCTAGCACCTGCCCTGGTGTTTATGTTAGGAAGGTCAAGTAGATGTATCATGTTTTGTTGTTTTCAGATTTAATTTAAAGTTCCGCATATAAACAATTTCCTCCCAGATTGCTAAGATGTTTAGGCTAATGTTTTTCAGATGAATATGTATTATGCTGTCCCTTTGGCTGAAATAAACAACTTGGAAATGAATGTCATTTCTCAGCACAGTTTTGACCTTCTGAGCGGTGAGCTATTAATTACGTGTCTTGCTGTGGCTTCCAGCCACCATTTTGTGCTGCAGAAGGAATACAGAGGAACTGTTTCTGGATGTAAACTCCCATGATGAATTGCCCAATGGAATTCAGTGAGATATCTCTGGCACCTGGTGCATTGCCTCAATTGCTGGAGATATTCTCCATGCTCCATTATGGCCTGCCAGCTCACTTCCCGCCTATTGGATACCGGCTGCGCTGCTTTCTGTTTTGCCCCTGCCGCTTTCCAGTCTTTCACTACAGCTGCCAAGCTTCTGTCAGAGACAAGGTGGAGACTGGCATGGTACTAAAGGGAGAGATAGCTAGCCCCAATTTAGCAAGCAGATTGGTGCAATGTGTCTAGAATAAAGGATGAGGAAGCATAGTGCTATGGCAGAAAGCCTGAACAAAGGCAGCAATTTCCTGGACATATGGTGGAGATGCTGTTGAACAATTCTGGGAAGCAAGTCTCCCAAATGAAACAAGAGAAGCCAGCATAATGCTGTGCAGATTTACTCAGAACTAAGCACAGCTCGATTTACCAGTGTGTCCTTTCACACTGCCACCTCCTTTTTTCACAAAAAACACAACCTGGCCTCCAAGATACTCTGGAATGCTGCTAGTTTTCTATTTCAGTTCTTCATCTCTACAATGGAGATAGA
Source organism: Pogona vitticeps (assembly GCF_051106095.1). NCBI lineage: Eukaryota > Metazoa > Chordata > Lepidosauria > Squamata > Agamidae > Pogona > Pogona vitticeps. Next base: position 140,730,725 of record NC_135787.1, on the reverse strand, counting down.
AATTGTCCACATGAAAGTAGAGTTCACATATGTCCAGCAGGTGATGGGAGTATGTGAAACCAGAGCTCAAATCAGATATTAAGGTATCTTCTTTGATTACCTTGTTCTCTTCTGTAACAAGATTGCCTCAAAGACAGGTGCCACAGCAATTAGACTTGCTAATTAAGCTTGTGTTTACCTTCCAAAGAGCCAATCAGGGAAAAAAGATGCTAAATGTAAGATACATAGTTGAGGAAAATCTTGTGCTATTACATATGACCTTCACAATTTGGGGGAGCATGTCTTCAAAAAGCATGCTAAGCAAATCATTTAGTTTGGCCCTTTGAGTTTTTGGATAAACATATATAGCTGACCCCAAGCAGATTGTTATACAGGATTATGGCTATTTATATTTATTAGAGAGAATACTATTTTAGACAGGCCATTTATCTGATCACTCATTATCTCCAAGCTTTAAGCCATTTTAGCAACAAGAAGAAATAATCCTCCTCATCCAAATGGTTGCATGTGAAGAATATAATTTTTCCACTAATTATGTGATCCACCCTTCTTTCTCCCCAGCCTCAACACACACTTCATTATTACTGTTTTGGGCCAATAGGAAGGGGAAAAAACTGTGTGTGAATTAGTTTCCCAGAGCACATGTATAGTTCCCTCTCCTTGGCTCCTATATGTATTGCTCCCAAGTAAGCTATTCACTTGAATAAGTAGTAGGATGGCTATTTACAGATCTCAGAAAAGGATATGCAACATTAAAGAGGAAGATTAAAAGAGGGCACCAATTTGCAAAACATTGTTTATGTTCATTTAGACCTACAGATGCAAAATTAGGCTTTTAAAAGAAAAAATTCAAATAAAATTACAGCACATTTCACTTGAGTGGGGAACAAAACTTGCCACTTAGGACAATTGGTTTGGTATACAATTACAGTTCTATGCCTTCAAGATTGGTAAGATATCTTCAGGCACTTCCATATCCAATGCTCATCCAAGTAAGTGCCAGTTTTATTGAGCTTAATGGCACCAACAGGTATTGCAGAAATCAGCTTATATCTCTGAGGATCTACTGTGGAACTATAGCAATTTCCTTGGCGTCAGGGTCTATTGAGAGTAATGAAAAATCTCAGGGGAAAAAATGAGATGGCTCTTATATAGATGGGATCATCGCAATACTTTTTCTTCATATGACAGATGCACGAGAATGCAACACATCACTCGTTAAACCATACAAGGCAAAGCCCCATCACATTTTGTTTCTTCCTTTTCTTTTTGATCCACAGGCAAGTCTCTGTTGTAGATCAGCTGCAGACCTTCCATGCAACGTTTCAAGGGTTAATATTCCAATTTGTCTTTGCTAACTCCCAGGAGCTGGATGATTAATTATTTTTAACATTAATGGTGTATGTTGTGGTTCTGTTCATACAAAAGCTTCCATTTTCATGCTTCTGAACAGATGGTGTGGAAAGAATGTCTGGTTTATTTTGTTTCTTTTTCCCTTCTACTGTTGTTGTTGAACAGTAATCTTCAAAATATGGAGCAAAGTTTACCATAACAGCAACTTAAAAATAGCAAAACTGGAAACTATTTGCTTGAGACCTAGGCTATAATGCTTTTTTTTAAAAGCATCAAATATTTCCAATGTAAGCAAATCTCAGGTGTGGAAATGTGGTCTGCCCACGTCTCGGTTTAAATTTGAAGCATAAAGTAAAATATGCAGATGCCACCAGCACATTCCAAAGGTAGGGAGAAGGTGTTGACAGTGGAAAAAAGTAGTGAAAGGTGTCCTGTGTGTCCTTCTTATAATCCAGCCATGTTGAAGCAGAGGAACTATAGTGAGATAAATATTGTATCTCATACAGTAAGTAAGAACTGAAGAATGTTTTACAACTCTGTATATTCAGACATTCTTGTGTGCATAGATGTAATCCAGCTGCATGCCCTCTTTAAACTGCCAATGCATTTTAATACCAATCATCATTTCCAGATCTTGTGTATAAGGGGAAAAGAGGTGGGGAGAAGATGAGGGGAAGCAAGCTGTTTTGAAGCCTGCTATGCATGTTTGCACTGAAGGCAAGAGTTCCTTGATGCACCCTGCCAATTGGCCAACCGACTGAGCCAAGTCAGTAAGAATGTGCTGATGCAGGAGTAATGAGGCAAATGCCGAGTGCAAAATCCTTGTATATTTAGGCATGATTAATAGTAGAAGATTATTTTTTAAAAATAATTGGTCACCTTTATAGTTCCAAGGTCCAAAATTAGTTGTAGCTCTGATTTAAAAATAAACTTTTTCTCATCCTCAAATGTAGTTATTTTAAAAAGGTATCTCAAAGTTATAGGTTGCTGACTTGCAGCACAAAATGCACTCTTCACCTGTCTATTTAGTCATCATTCCAACACTCTTAGCAGAGTAAGTCAGCATTTGAACCCTGTTATATTCCTTATTCTATCATTTGGTGAGGACACACATCCATAGCTGGAAAACTAACTGATAATTTATTGTTACATCACAAAAAGAATGGAGTTATCACTTCTTAATTTATTAGCATAAAGTTACTTAGTGAGGTCTTTGCTATCAACAATTTTTAACTGGTTATTTATAATTATAACTAGTTATTTATTATGAGTTACTTCAAAGCTCTGGTCTGCCCTGGGAATACACATCAGTTGTGACATAGGTGAAGTTCGTAGGACTATTTACTCACATTCAACATGAGTTGATTCATGTGCCATTCCCACTGTTGATCAGGAACCATCTATATCACTCTGAAAAAAACTGGTGTCTGCTGCTTCAATAAGATGGAGGCAATGAAGGAAGAGTGTGTGGCGTTCCTTTCCCTCCAAACAAACTGTTTGGCTGTCCACCAGACTGGCCAGGAGAGGTTCACAGAAAGCTATTCCAACAGCATACAGTGTGGCTGACTCTCCCATTCAACAGAGTGAATGGCCTGTCCCAGGAAGTGGTTAATGTCAGGCTTCCCAAAATCTCCTCCCACTCATGCCTTACTTAACCCCCTGAGTCAGTGCCATAGAGGTAGAAGTTCTTGCCTCTTCCTGCCTTGAACTAACTACTCGCTTAGTGACCCACAGCCAGTGATTATGGGATATGTTAGATGATAAAACAGTGTGAGTGTTCTGTGCACCCTAGGCTAGCTTGCCACCTTCAAGTATATCCCATTGCCATGGTTACCACCTCAAAAAGAGGAAAAGTGTTTTTGTCCTTTAAGCAGCAACATACGTTGCCCTATAGATAATTTATTTTATTTAAAATAGTTTTGCCTCACCTTTCTCCTTAAAAAGGAGCCAAGTCAGCTTACATCATTAAAAGACAATATTTAAAACTAAAAACAATAATCATACAAATACTAAAAAGGATCAAACAAATACCATACTAAAGAAATGGTAAAACAAAAGCAATACTAAAAAAAAAAAATCAAAGCAGCAGAGCACAACAATCTGTTTTAAGGAGTGTTGCCCACCCACGTACCCACACATACCTGGCCTGGGATCTCCGCTGTCAATAATTTTACTATCAACCAACCACATCTGGTTTATGCTCCCCCTTTTTTCAGAAATGTTCTCTACTTCCCTAAATTCAGGCTTGTTCCATTGCTTTGGCTGACAGTCACACACATGTTTTCAACCTTAAAGTTTGCCTCATTTGGCTTTAGTTCTTTGTTGCAGTCTTTGAAACCATTGGGAGCGGAAAAAATACAGCTGTTAGCACGATTTCCTAAAATGTCCATGGAACTAATTTTCCAGGCATTTCTGTCAAGGACCCTGAAGTATCAGAAGGAGAATAAAAAGGCCAAGAGACATTTTCATGAAACTGAGTGCAAAATCGGTGTACAAGCAAACATTTAGAAAAATCATCCTCCATTCTTCCAGCAATCAAGCTGAAACCTGTTGAAACACATGTGCAGTAATCAACATGTAATTCTGTATTGAGGAGGTGAAACCATATTGTTGGTGCATTCCATATATTTATATATTTAATTATATTTCAAAGTTTTGTGTCTTCCATTTTTTTCATAATGAATTTTAAAATACAATTGAAAATTAAATTTAAGAATTAAACATTAAAATCCACAAAAGTGCAGCAGTAAGAGTAAAACCACAGGACTGAAGTCTATCATCCACTAAAAGTCTTGGAAGAAGAGAAGCAGCTTTACATGGATGCTACCTAAGCAACTCTGAGGAGAAAATCTGAATGGACTTCCACTCCAGAAGCTCCATCCTGGGGACCCAGAGGTGAGGAACCATTGCTGTGGCAGATACCTCCCAAATGAGAAACACATCCTCAGCAAGTTTCCATGGCGACTTTGAACCCAGATTTCCCAAGTCCTAGTTTGTCACTCTATCCACTAGATCACACTATGTATCCACTGGATTCCTAAATATGTTAATTGTTCTTATGTAAGACACAAATGCAGTATGTTGTAGTGGGATGCATTATGCCCACTAATTATGCTAAAGCACCACTGTGCAATTTTGTGCACTGTGCAATTCTGTGCCCCACATGTAGCATTCACAGTGCTACAAGTGAGTGGGTTTTAGCATAACACTGGCTTTATTTTCAAATTCTGAAGACGGGGGAGATGTATCCAGATAGTCTGGAGGGTTTCACTCTGAATATGTTATAGTGTGTGTGACAAACCCAGACCTACTGGGATCTATCACACAGTTACTAAGCTGCCACCAACCATTCCCTATAATAAGTCACACAGACCAGGGATGGATTTTTCAAACAATAAAAAGAATAAGGTTTATTTTAAATACACACAGGGTAAATAAAACAATCAGGTGAATAAAATAAAGTAACGTGGCTTATTCTCACACACACAAGCATACAGTTTGGTTCACCTAGAACCTTTAACTTAAAGCACAGACCCTGAACCCATCAGTTCTGGCTAACCCACAGACACCTGAACCTATCAGGTTGGTACTCTGACACACAGTAGTACCCTGTCAGACACCCAGACTCCCACAACAGCTTCTTCTTCCCCAGCTGCTGCTTCGTCCCAACCCAGTGTCTCACAGTCTGTCTCAGCATCCCCTCTTCACCACACAGGCATCACATATTTATACAGTACAGCCCCTCCTCCTGATGTCCCGCCTTCCACTCCCCATAGGATGGAACTTTCCCTCCAAACCCATGACAGACAGGTAACATCAGTGCTGTATGTAACACCTCCCCTCTTTATAAGTTGTTTTGTAGGGGGAAAGCTAAGGTGCTTTTCACCAAAAAAACAACCTGCATAAAATACACAACAACATTTATACATACCATATAATACTTACATATACTTACACTCCAAGTTAACCATAGCAAATATGCATTTAAACATTTTACCATATACATTACATTAATTTACCTTTATTAATACCAACCAAATTCAAAACCAGGTACATTTTAACTTTTTGTTTTCATTATATACATATAGTCCATGTTCTTTCGCCGTCTTCAGTCTTCAGGTCTTCTTGATAAGGCGTCAGCAACACAGTTCACTGACCCTCTGACCACCTTCACTTCAAAGTCATAGTCCTGTAAGTTCAAAGCCCACCTCATAAGTTTGCTATTGTGGGTTTTCATCGTCTTTAACCATTGCAATGGTGAATGGTCAGTACACAGAATAAAATGTCTTCCCCAGATGTAAGGCTTGGCCTTCTGGATCGCGTAGACTATGGCCAAACACTCCTTCTCCACGGTTGCCAAATGTCTCTCACCTTTTTGAAGTTTCCTACTCAGGTAGGACACTGGATGTTGGTCACCATTCTCATCCTCCTGGCACAGAACTGCTCCTACCCCGCTGTTAGACGCATCGGTGTAGATTATGAACTCCCGGTCGAAGTCTGGAGCACGCAGGACAGGATAGTTGATTAACGCCTCCTTCAACCTCTGGAACGCCGCCTCACAGTCGCTGGTCCACGGGATGCGGTCATCAGCCTTCTTCCTCGTCAGATCGGTCAGCGGAGCCGCAATCTCGCTAAACCTCGGGATGAACTTTCTGTAGTAGCCCACCAACCCAAGAAATGATTTGACTTTTTTCTTGGTGTTGGGTCTAGGCCAATCACGAACAGCTTCTATTTTGGCCTCCAGGGGTTTTATCATTCCTCCCCCTACCATGTGACCCAAGTATTTTATTTCTGGGCTACCCAGCTGACACTTGCTGGCCTTTACTGTTAGCCCTGCTGCACTTAACCTCTGCAGCACAAACTCCAGGTGTATCAGGTGATCTTCCCAGGTATTACTGAAGATCCCTATGTCGTCAATGTAGGCCACTGTAAAGTCACTGAGCCCTGCCAAGGTCTGGTCCATCAGCCTTTGGAATGTGGCTGGTGCATTTCTGAGACCAAAGCTCAGGACTCGAAACTCATAGAGACCAAAAGGGCTGCAAAAGGCAGTTTTTTCTTGATCCCTGGGATCAATTCTTAATTGCCAATATCCCTTTACCAGGTCCAATGATGAGATGAACCGACAACCCCCTATGGTTTCAATCAGGTTGTCTAGCCTGGGCATTGGGTAGGCATCAGGAGTGGTTACACGGTTTAATTTCCTGTAATCAACACAAAACCTAATGCTCCCATCAGGCTTGTCCACAAGGACTATCGGAGAGGACCAAGGACTAGAAGAGGGGACGATTATGTTCTCCCTAAGCATTTCGTCCAGCTCCTTCCGCACCTTGTCCCTATAGGGTCCCGTTACTCGGTATGGGGATACTGCCTGCGGGGGTGCATCCCCTGTGTGGATCCGATGCATCACTCCCTTCACTATCCCCGGCTTGTTGGAAAACACCTGTTGATATTTACTAAGCAGCATTTTCAGTTCTTGCTGCTGGTCTTGGGTGAGTGCAGGACTGATCTTTACCTCCTCTGGGTTGTATTTTACTTCCCCTCTACCCTCCCAGAAGGGTAATTCAGCTTCCTCACTCTCAGCTGCTTTTATCGCGAATAAAACCCTCTGTTCCCCTCTGTAGTAGGGTTTTAGGGCATTCACATGAACCACCCTCCTTGCTTGGTTCTCCTCCTGCTCTATTAGGTAGTTCAGGTCTGACATCTTGGAAATGACCCTATATGGTCCTGCCCAGTTGAGCTGCAGTTTATTCTCTCTGCAGGGCCTAAGCCAAAGCACTTCCTCCCCTGGGTCAAAGTGCCTCTCTCTAGCTTTGTGGTCATACCATGTTTTCTGTCTGACCTTCTGAGCTTGCAGGTTTTCTGCTGCCAGCTCTAGATTTCTCCTCAGGTCATTCATCAAGGTGTCTATGTATGTCACAACGTCTTGTGGGTCACCCTGGGCGATCTGCCCCCAACCCTGCTCGATCAAATCAAGGGGCCCCTTCACCCCTTTCCCAAATAAAAGTTCAAATGGACTGAACCCGGTACTGGCTTGTGGCACTGATCGATAAGCAACCAAAAGGGATTGCAGCTTCTGGTCCCATCTCCCCCTTTTGAGGTATTCCTCAGGGTTTCTCTATATAAAATCCCCTTTTTCTCCAGAAATCTCACTGGGGTTTCAGGTGTTAGCTGGGCGTCAGTCACCTGTTCAAAACACTTTTGGAGAGTGGCGTCTGCCTTTTGCTCCTGTCCAAATCTGCTGTCTGTGGTTAAGGTTTCCACCACAGCTTCTGGACTTCCCCCACCTGCTTCCGTCTCTGGCTCATCATTACCCCCCTGAACTGTCCCTGTGGTGGCTTGTGAGCGTGTAATCACTAGCACCCGTTTCACATGTTCAGCCAGGTCATTTCCCACGAGCACGGCTGCTGGCAGAGTCGATGAAATCGCTATCCGCCAATCTCCCCTCCAGCCTTGAAAGTTGACAGGTACCTCTGCTACTGGCAGAGAGATTATCTGCCCCTCAATCCCTGCCACCTTCATGCTCTCATTTGGGATTATAAACTCCCTAGGAATAATATCTGGATGGCACAGGGTTACCTGGGAACAAGTGTCCCGCAGCCCCCTATACTGACGGTCAAGTATTCCTACGTCCACCCCGGCTGTCTCAAACAACTGAGAATCTGTTTTTATCAGCAAGCAGCGCTTTACCTCCAGAAGAGGACCATTTTCCTCAGCCTGATCAGCAGAGGTAGCTGTTCCAGACTGAGTAGCTATGGCAACAGGCTCCCTCTGTGACACTGAGCCTTGCTCTTTCTGGACACAGAACACAGCTTTTGGCTTGGTCCCACTAGAATTCTGAGGCACCATTCCTTTTAGCTGCTTCAATTTCTCACACTTTGAGATCAGATGACCCTTTCCCTGACAGAAATAGCATTTTCTGGTGTATTTTGATTCTCTCTCCTCTTGTTTGGGTTTTCCCTCCAAATTCTGAGGGCTTGGTTTCATGCCTGAGGGCTTCCCTTCACCATGGGCCCCTCCCCCTTGCTGGCTTTTCCCTGGTCCCTGAGAGTACTTGCTGTAGGTTTCTTTGGGTTTACCTACAGATTTCCCCTCACCCAAGGGCTTTCTTATTTGGGAGATAAAATCCGCGATCTCTGCGGCTGCTGCCACAGATTTCGGTTTCCTTTCCCTCACCTGGAATTTCAATTCCCCATGCAGGACTGAATAGAACTGTTCCAGGGCTATCAAGTCTTTAAGCTGTTCATAGGTCTCTGTTCCCTCCTGCGACAGCCATTTCTCAAGCAGCCTCACCAATTGGGCCCCCACTTGGGTAAAAGTCTGTTCTGGCTTCTTGGTGAGGGACCTGAACCTTTGTCTCAGCTGCTCTGCATTTATCCCATGTCTTGCGAACACCAGTTTTTTAAACTCTGCAAAATCTTTCATCCGTTCCTCAGGCATCTCGGCATAAACCTCAGCCAGGCTACCACTGATTAAAGAACGCATGATGGTCATCTTCTCAGTTTCCCTCACTGAGAAGTCCACAAACGCTCTTTCCACTAAGGAAAAGAACACCTCAGGACAATCTCCCTTGTGGTACACAGGGAATTTCTTCAGGTCAGCTTTAGACAGTTGGCCTCCCTCAGAATCCCTATTGTTATTATTGTTCTGGTTCATCAGTTCCAGTTTTCTTAATTCAAACGCCATTTTCTCTCTCTCCAATCTTTCTTCTCTTTCCAATCTCTCTATTTCAAATTGCCTTTGTTTCTCTCTTTCCCTTTGCTCCATTTCAAATTGCCTTTCCCTTTCCTCCCTTCTTTCTCTCTCTAATCTTTCCTCCATTTCCCTCACCCTCAGCTCATGCTGTTGGGCTAGGAGTATTTTTCTGAGTTCTGGGTCCTGCTCTCCTGTGCTGTCACCTTGCACTGAGCCAAATTCCTCCTCAGAACCTTGGTCAATCTGGGGGTCTTTCACTTCACTCATTTCTGCTACTTGGCTTCGAGTCAAGGGCATAACCCCCCCCTCAGAACAGGCTGCTTTAAAAAGTCAAGCCTCAAAATAAAACGACCACTTTTTTCCTTTTTGCCTCAGAACCAGCTCTCCCCAGAGATTGCTGCTGTTCTTCAGCACTAAATTTGCAACAGTATCGAGTCAGAGCCTACCCCCCTCTGCTGGGCCTCTCAGCTGGCAAGCTAGCTCACTGTTGCTACGCAGTTTTGCCTCAGCGTTTTCCCGCCAAAATCAGGCTGCCTCAGAGCACCTTAATCTAAGTCTCCCCAGTTGGCACGTTCTTCTACTAGTGCACCTCCCCGTGAGGTACACCTAGAAGATTACCTACGCGCCTCAGACTGTCCCTGACTAGACCCCCCTTGCTCTGGGCACACTTGCCAAGGCTTTGCTGGACCGCTGGACAACTGGACCAGTCGTATCCCACACGCTGGACACCAATCAATGTGACAAACCCAGACCTACTGGGATCTATCACACAGTTACTAAGCTGCCACCAACCATTCCCTATAATAAGTCACACAGACCAGGGATGGATTTTTCAAACAATAAAAAGAATAAGGTTTATTTTAAATACACACAGGGTAAATAAAACAATCAGGTGAATAAAATAAAGTAACGTGGCTTATTCTCACACACACAAGCATACAGTTTGGTTCACCTAGAACCTTTAACTTAAAGCACAGACCCTGAACCCATCAGTTCTGGCTAACCCACAGACACCTGAACCTATCAGGTTGGTACTCTGACACACAGTAGTACCCTGTCAGACACCCAGACTCCCACAACAGCTTCTTCTTCCCCAGCTGCTGCTTCGTCCCAACCCAGTGTCTCACAGTCTGTCTCAGCATCCCCTCTTCACCACACAGGCATCACATATTTATACAGTACAGCCCCTCCTCCTGATGTCCCGCCTTCCACTCCCCATAGGATGGAACTTTCCCTCCAAACCCATGACAGACAGGTAACATCAGTGCTGTATGTAACAGTGTGCTTAATATAGTCAGTCTTGGATATGTCTAGTACATAACACTGTATCTCTTTAAATCTGTTTGATGTCATAGGAGTCCATTCATGACGTTATTAGAAGATCTAACACTGAAATCCTCATTTATCTTATTCTGCTAATTGTAGCCGAGGAGGAGAAAAAAAGCCACAACTCCTCTTACATCAAATAATTGTTCGCTTCTGAATGGCCAAGCGAAAACTTTTAACAGTTAGATATGTCTTTCTATTTCCTCCAGTCCTTTCAAGTGCACATTTCTCCCAACTTGTATCAAGCATTGAAGTTCATGGTGTCAAAGATTGCTAGTCTGCTTTTATATACAAGCAGAAAGAATAGTGAGCCTGGTAGTGACTAGCCCAGGTACTTGGATTGATTGATTAATTGATTGATTAATTAATTAATTAATTAATTAATTAATTAATTAATTAATTAATTAATTGATTGATTAATTAATTAATTAATTAATTATAAATAAATAAATAAATAAATAAATAAATAAATAAATAAAGTGAGCATGGTGCCTATCAGGAATATTGGAATGCTCCTCTCACTTCATTCTGCTTCTTTCTGTCTCTTCCTTGCTGTTGTCAATTACAGACTCTTAGATGTATTAGTTTCAAATAGTTATGCTAACTCATGACATTACCCACAGCCATTGGAAACTGACCACAGCCCTCCATGTTCCAAGGATGAGCATGTGGAGCCTGAGACCTCTGGAGATGGCCCAGGCCTGACATAAATCAATGCTCCTCTGTGCTGTCATTTACATGTAATATTGGTTCTATATTTTAAGAAGCCAGCACAAGGTACCTGTGGCAGCCCCTTCAGTCACACTGGTCAGTCTGGAAATGCACTTTCCCTGACGTTTTGGTGCCACGAGAAACTGGATCTTCGGGTCTACTTTGGTCATTCAGTCGCTACATTGACTGCCATTCAAAATGGCTGGGTGTATTCCGGCAATTGTGACAAATACTGTCACAGCTGCCACTTCTTCTACCAGATAATTGTGCATTGGGGAGCTGGGCAGGGATATAGGGTCCCATGGGCTTAGACAAGGATGTCAGATATGCTACCGACTTAACAGAATGTGCAACTGGGTGCCCATCCCAATGTTTATCCAAACGCTGCTTTAGTTAGACGACAAATCAGGATAGGGTGGACAGGGAAGCATTGCTGCAGTTGCCTTGGAAACTGGCTGCCTTCCCTGTTTCCCTGTTCCTCCCTGGCCACTTAATGGAGACCAAGCAATGTATATTTGTTTCATTGAGGAAAAAAAATGTATCTGAAACTCGCCTTCTCATTTTTGCTTGGCAGTAGTTTTACCCTTTTAGATTTAATCTGTTTGGTTTACAATGTCAGGGCCTGTTAAGGCAATTGCTTTCATCATGGTGTTTTATGCATGAACTGCAGCATTATATTTTGGAAATGAAGAACCACATCCCAAATGAGGAGAACTAGAAAATGCATAAACAAATAAAAAAAAATGTGAGCACAAGCTTTGGAATCACAGGCAACGGTGTGCTCTGCTGGTGTTTTGCATCGTTTTCAGTGTTGTGTATATTTTTGAAAATGTTATTTTATGCAATACCTCCTTGATGTAAAATATTTGCACAGGATAATGACAGAAGTGGCCAACTGGCTTCCAAACACAATAACATGTTTTACTGGCCCAGCAACAGAAAGGCAGATGGCGTTCGCAAGAGCTTGTTTGGTGTCATGTGAGATCTTACTGAGAACAACTACACATTAGATAAAGCAAAGTGAACATGGTAGGTCAGGAAGCAAACTACCACTGATTCTAGACACGACAGAGGTGCTCTTGGCCAGTTGAAAAGGCATAGCCAGGAACAGGGATCCAACTTGCTCCAGATGGGGTTTTACTGTCCCAGAAAACTCAAATTTCCGGCTTTACTGTGCTCCTGGATACATCTCTTAGGCCTAGATGCCCAAGCCTTGACAGTGGCCAGGAGTGTATTTCCACAGTTAGAACTGGTGCACCAGTTAGGCACATTCCTTCAGATGTCTGATTTCACCAGAGGGGCACATGCCTACAACTAGCTATGTGGACTATTGGAATTTACTCTGTCTGGGGTTGCTTTTGGAAACTGTTGGGAATAGAGATGAGCATGAATAGCCGGTTTGGTGGTTGGTACGATTCATTTCTCAGCCAAACAGCTGATTCATGGTTTGGCACCCCATCCCCTCCAGCATTTATCATTCAGCAGCAGCCCCTGAACCATGGATCAGCTGCTGCCCTAAAAGAGTTAGAACAGAGAACAACCAATGAGAAAAAAATTTACAACTTCCCCTTACCCTGCATACTCTGCTGATGTTTGGGAAATTAGCTTTTATGATAATGTCAATGAAGAGCACTCTACAATTTGACAACCCAGATGCTCTCTCTCCCCCCACCGGCCCACAAAACAATTTCCATTGGTCATATTTCTTTCTTTTCATAGATCAATCAAAACCATGATTGTGAAAAAAAATTTTTGCAGTGCTGATTGCCCTTGATATGGCAATCTATAGGAGCATTGACCCACACCACCAGGTTCTCATGGGCCACGCTCCTATAGATTGTCATCTCAAGGGAAGCTAGAAAGACTTCCACCAGAAACCACACCTTTTCACTTGTGGTACCATTCCTCTGGAATGGGCTTCCAGTTGAGCTGCACGTGGTTCTCTCCCTCCCAACCCTTTAGAGTAGGCTGAAGGTGATGCTCTTTACTGAAGTTTTTCAGAGCATGTTCTTACAAATGCTGCAAAACTATGTCACCCATGCATCTGCTGATTATGCTGATCTTGTCAGTCTTATTCATTCATTCATTCATTCATTCATTCATTCATTCATTCATTCATTCATTCATTCATTCATTCATTCATTCATTCATTCATTGTTCTCCTATTTGTTATGATTTGACTGTTAACCATCCAGAGTAGTGCCTGGCACAGACTGAGTGGTATAAAAATTAAATAAATAGTCTTTCAAGTATTAACATCTATTTTTAAAAAAATGTTTCCTCTTTCCTCTTCATTATAATTAATTTTTATTATGCGGTCAAAGACCCAAGTTAAAACAATACAACAAGAACAAAATAAAGACAATTATTATAACATGCCCATATTTAGAAAAAGTAGTCAGATTAAATGGCCTTTTAATGAGATCTTAAAACAGAAAACAGGAACTTAGCTACAGACTCAACATTTCTGATTTATGCCAATTAATCTGTAAACTAATTATCTCACTAAATTCTTTTCATCATGATTTTACCCTCTCCATATCTTTTAAAAGATTTTCCATTGCTAATAACATGTCATCAGCAAACAAACTGATCTATAGGAAAAGGTAAAAGGTTCCCCTTGGCAATTTGTCCAGTCATGTCCAACTCTAGGGGATGGTGCTCATCTCCGTTTCCAACCCATAGAGCTGGCGTTTGTCTGAAGACAATCTTCCATGGTCACATGGCCAGCGTGACTAGACACGGTAAACCGTTACCTTCCCACTGTGGTGGTACCTATTTATCTACTTGCATTTTGCATTTTGCATGCTTTCAAACTGCTAGGTTGGCGGGAGCTGGGACAAGCGACGGGGGCTCACTCCATTGCATGGATTCGATCTTATGACTGCTGGTCTTCTGACCTTGCAGCACAGAGGGTTCTGCAGTTTAACCCACAGCGCCACCACATCCCTTATTCTCTATGATCTATACTCTATCCTTATTATCAATATCTACAAACTCCTCTAATACCATTCACTAATAATCCTATAACTAAAGTGAACAACCATATTTTCATCAACTTTTTTGTTTCATCGATTATTTTATTTTGCTGAAGAACACTAGTATCTAACCTTCATCTTTTAGCTTCTTTATAATCACATCTAATTTTTATATCCATATTAAATAAAGCATGGCCTGTTACTCCTATTAATCCAACAGTTTTAACTACTCTCAAAATGAAGTGTCCAGTTTTTTCGCTAGCTGCTTTTATAAACATTTCTTTCTTGTAGAATTTTGTAAAGTCGACCACAATACAGTATCTCTGAGTATCATCCATCGCTTTAGTCCCATGCCATGCAATCTCTCTATGTTTTTGCTTTTCCTTGGATTGTCCTCTCTCTGTCTTTATAGGGAATAAAATACTATATTTTTAAGAATGTAACCTAAAACATTATTTTTGATATTTGACTTCATTTTGACCCTGTTTTTTAAAGTTTTTGCTTATGACTCAAGTTGTGAAACCTGCATCTTGCAAGAATGCATCTTAAGTGATGTACTTACGTTTTTACATGACTGCAAGACTTTTGGATTTGAAGTATTTGTGCCTATAGTTTTTTTCCTCACAACTGGATGACTGTCTTCAGTATATTTGAACTTACTGTTTTGAAATATGGAACCTAGAAGCTATGTAGAAATAAAAGGCTTGTAGAAAATTAACAACTTTTGAGTTGTCTAGAAGTATTACAACAAAGTAAAGAATTATACGTTGGTATCCAGATGAATTTGGAAATATTTGTCAATGATCGCCTGATTTCATTTTGGGATTAACCCTTTACCAGAATCATGTCAGCTATGATGAACCATAGGCTTCTGAACTTTTCCTAGGAGATCTATAGATCTCTGTAGGACTCCTGGGCAAGTAAGGCATCGTATCAAGAATCTGACACTTTGGATTCTCCAAATACTGCATACCATCTGTTTCAACTCTCAGTAATCTTGCTGTATTTGAACTTGCTTGCTTTGTCAACATTTGAGACATAAGGTGAGATCTATCCTGTTTCCAATTCTTTCATTCCCCTCTCTTTGTCTGTCATTTGGATATTTAAGCTGAAATTCCTCATGGTGGGGAAGAGCTAATTAATACATTGTCACCCCTTTCTTAACAGTTGATGGAAAGCTGCATTTCTCCCTCTTTTAGTGCAAAACAAACACACAAAGAAACAAACAGAAAACCCACCGTTTCAGTTCAGTAGTAGGGGAATATTTGTTAGTTCTTTACTTTGTATCATATAATCAATGGGAAAAAAAATGTAAATCAGCCCATCCTGAATCCATAGAATTTCCTGCAATTTTTATCAACCTGCTTGCCTCCTCAACAGAACTTCAGAATTGGCACATATAAGTTTGCACTACGAAAGTGTGGGGCCTGTTAAACATTAGGGTTCATGAGGAGAAAGTGTATTAGATTTTTGATGTGTTTTTATTAACTGCAATAATTTGGCATTTTAAATAACTACATTTCTTTTTTTCCTTTACAGGGCTGGAGCGACAAATGCCTCCCTAGACAGTACACTTATGTCTATTATAATTATTACTTTTAGCTAGAATAAGAAGTGTTTGGGTTTTGTGTTCCGGGGATATTCTTATAGTCTACTTGAAAAAAAGAAACATTTTCTCAGGGTTCTCAGTTATCTCTAATGTATGTTTTTATTTTTAAAAACATGTTTGTAATAAGGTTTTCTCAGCAGGGGAAAGAAAGAAATGCAGATTTGGCTGGGACTTAATTTAAACTGCAAGTGAATATGCAGGGAATAGTTTCATCAGAATGTATGATCTCTACAATGAATTGAGCTGAATAGCTCTTTTTAGTCATTTGGGATCAGGAGGCACAGAATCCAGGAAGGAACTTCTAAGAGTGTGCCTGGATAGCACCATGTCCTAGACGTTAGACACACATACACAAAACCAACAGCTTCAGACAGAAGAGGACTTACACAAGTACAAATAGACATATAAATCCCTAAATGGGGGATTTTTTAAAAAAAAATGTGCAAACTTTCCCCATGTTGAGGGAGTGTCCTAATTCCACCTGCTACCTTCTGGCAAAGCCCCTCTAGGGTACAGGCTCTGGGGCAAACACATGCAAATATATCCTGAAAACAACTTGGGCTTTCTGAATGTCCTCTGAAAAGTTTGCATAAGCCTGGAGTGTTTTTGAGGTTCTTTCTGAAGCTTCAAAAAATCCCAAGGGCTGATGGCTTAAATCCCTTCAGTTTCACCACAACCTCCCACTTCTTTTTTTACCAAATGAGAAGAGGTAAGTAGAAGCAGTAAAGAGCAGATTCCCCGTCAAGCCTGGCCATTGACCATATTGATGGTGGTGGGAGTTTTGTATGTGCGTGTTCTGTGGTGTCAACTTGGAGCCAACTTATACTGATCCTAATAGGGCTTTCATGGTAAGTATTTATTTTTATTTATTTATTTATTTTATTTATACCCCGCCTATCTGGTCATTGCGACCACTCTAGGTGGCTATAAAGGGGGGATTTGGGGTAAAGGGGGGATTTGGGGTGTTATAATCTTTAAAAAGCAACAGCTCCCCCAAGCTCTGAAAAGATGATTTATTTCCACAATTCAGGATTTCTGAACAAAATATTCCTCTCTTCTCCAATTTACATTTTTGGATCCTACCCAACCAAAACCCCCAACTGCGATGTCATCATCACGACCCACTGTCAGCACAACTATAACGTATTTCTACCAGAGAAATATCCCTGTCAATTTGTAATGAGGTCTCCTAGTCTTTCACCTTTTTTGGTGTAGCACAGCTTGTGACCAAACTCTCAAGCAAATGGCAACACGTCAGGACTCCAGATGAAATTATTTCATGGCTGACATTTATAGCTCAGTATTAACTCAGAGCCATGGCATACGGCAATACTCATATTTAAAAACAACAGTCATTGTTTTGAGGACTGTCAATTTTTACTTACCCCTTTGCTTCTGCATTTCTTCTCCTAAGCATCGATTTATTCTGGAGCTATTGTTGCTAGCAGCTATCAAGAGATTAATGTGTCCAAACCCAATGGGAGCAGACCTAGACTAACAGACAGATTTTCATAATACATAAGTATGCAGTATGGCTGGCTGGGTAGCTCAGTGGTTTAGGTATTTGGCTGCAAGCCAGAGGTTGGGAATTCAATTCCCACTGTGCCTCCTGGTGGAAGAGCTGGCCTTTGTATTCATAGGCAAGCTGCACAGTTCCAGGGTTCCCCCAGAAGAAAGGAATGGTAAACCACTTCTGAGTATTTACCTGGAAGGGGTCACCATAAGTCTGAATTGACTAGATGGCATGCACCTATTATTATTGTGCAGCATACCTATGCCGATAGAGTATTTTACTGTTCAATGTTTCATATATTTGTTCTTGGATTCACTGTTCATATTAGTTCTGCCTGAGTGTACAAATCCTCCAAGTATGGGGGAGATGGGGGGGGCACATAATCCAACCCCATCCTTTCTGTTCAATACAGGTAGGTCATGAGTGGAAGGGCAGGGTCTCAACTAGAATGCACAATTCCACTTCCCTCTGAAAATGTCATTTAATTGTTTTTAAAAACATATGTATGACCTTCCTCAATGAGTTACTGAGCTCTTAAAGCTGCAAATCAGCTTTTTAAAAATTGAAATACAATGCTGGAGGGCACAATCTATGTAAACCACTGACAAGTGACATTCTAAAGTACGTGTGCAGTATAATGACTGACTTCATACTAGAGACTGGGTATAGGGACAACTGAATTTTTATTTATGTCTTAGAACTAGCATAAATTGTCTCTCACCAGCAGAAATACTGAGCTTCGCAAAGCTTTCTTTCTCACACACGGATCCCAATTTTGAATTTTCTTTCTTTCTTTCGAGTCTTTCACTCCAACCTTAGCGCTCATCCTGGCTTTTCCTTTATTGAACCTGCCTGCTGTTCACTATGCTGCTCACCCACCTACTCTCATACACATCTTAATATTTGAAAAGTTTGTGGGTCCTGTATGTGCAATGCTTTGTAGAGTTGCCTAAAGACTCTTTGGAGAAATTTATTTACCAGGACTTGTTGCTATTTCCTCTCTGCTGGTAACAAAAGGTTAATGGACGCTGCCACATAACGAGAAGGTAGCACTGTGAGCAATGTATTTTACTTAACTAAAATTAATCATTTTTTCCCTTAAAGCTGAGGTCCAACATTCATAGGGTTCCCTTAATATGAGTGCACAATTTTAGATCCGTATATTACGAGCTATAACACATACACACATTCGTTCTCTTCTTTTATTACGGATTTATCCTGCAAAATTTCCTTTTTGTTGGTCTCTGAAACACTTTTTTTTAGTACTCTGTGTTTTCTTTGATCTCATATTAAACTCTGCGGTGTAATTATCCATACATACCACAAGCCGCACCTCCTATAAGCAAATATTATGAAATATACATTATTCACATAGCAGTTTTAAGAGGCAAACATCTCTTTACTACTTTTAGCCTGGTCATTCTGAAAACCACCTTGCAAAGACACCATTTATTATTCATTGATTGATTATATTTCTATCCCACGTTTCCTCCAAGGTGGAACAGAAGCCCTGTGCTTTCCCATTTTGTCCTCATGGAAAATGTGTGAGGTTGATAGAGGTGAGAAAGTGACACTTAATGGTTTCATGACACTGTGGGGATTGCAATGTAGCCATTTTAATCCCTTTAACCATGACACCACCCTGAGACTCTGTTTCTTTCTGAGCTGTAGAAGATGGAACAACTACACGTTAATGAACAATGGCATGCACAACACTGTTTTAAAGTCCACCACTGAAGTATACGTTCAAATTTGATCTGTGAGCTTTGGGTTAATTAGCATTATCACTATCTTGGACTATACAGGATCTCAAGATTCTCTTTCTATGTGAGAGCTTATAGGTAGAGTGTAGGCTTTGTAGAAAGCCCCAAATCCTTGATAAAAATCATTGTGCTTCACCACCACTCAGGAGAGGACTTCTGCAAAGAACTGTGATAAGCACCTGTTTAGTTTGGATTCTGCACAATTGCTTGGGGGAGAAAAGAAACCCAATGAGCTTGCCATTTGCAGGACCAAAATATAAGACTTTGATTCATCAGGACAATTTCAGACCACCAGGACTGGAGGCAACATAGGACATTACTTGCCATAGTTATCTAAAGGTACATTCTTCAGTCACATATTCAGTACAAGTGTTTTCATCCCATATACAATTCTCATCAACAGCAGGGATTTCGTTGCTGTGGAACTGGACTTCTAAAAATGCACAGATGTGTAAAGTCACACATGTTTCTATTTTTGGGCAGCCTGGCCGCTATACGCGCAGGTTCTTTTCCACTCCAAAGCAAGTCTGAATATGTCTTGGGCTTTTACTTGCAGGCTTTTCTAACCCTGGTTCTTTGCTTTCTTTCTTTCTTGGTTCAGAATAAATGCTTTTATTATTATTAGGTCCTTGATTCTAAATTTTTTAAGGAGATAGAATGGCGTGCAACTAAGTAAAAATATTGATTTTTTAAAAAGAAAAATGTAAAACAAGAGAGGGAGAGTGGAGACAGAGAGAAAGAAATAGGAAAGCCATTTGAGATGAATACTTCTTTTCACAATTCACACACATGATTGAACTTGGCACTGAAACTGTTCTTAATTCAATCCATCTGCCCACTGCTCACTGCGTTTCTCAGTGCCAGCATTCACAGGGAACAGAATAGAAATTGTACCTTGAATTTGCAAGAAAAGTGAGAGCCTCAAATTCATTCCTTCATAAACTATTGCATCTTTTCTAGGCAAGTAAATAAGTCCTAAATGTTTTTAATGCCTTACACATATGCCTTGTTCTGTATATATAGTAGTTGTGGATTCTATATGGTCATAACATAGCATAACTTTACTGCAAGAATGCCCCCCCAAAATCCTATTAAAAATTGTAGTTTCATCTTGAAGTACCCTGAATGACAAACCAAATTCAAATAGATAATTCCGCAAGTATGCTTTACTTTCAAAACTGAAAGTTTCCCTCAACTATACCACCAGCAGCAGTATGGATCAGAAGGATTTGCTTTAGATAAGTAAAGTGGGTATTATATTAGACAGTATATCATATTATGCTGTCCCATTAAGGTTCTATAATTCAATGCTTTAACAGAGGGGGTGTCGGAAGACTAATAGTCTAATGCAGGAGTTGTCAACCCCTGGACCGTGGACCGGCATCGGTCCGTGGGCTTCCTTTAACTGGGCTGCGGACAAGGATCTCTGTGCCCCCTGCATGCACGCATGGGGGCATGTCGTGCTTGCGGAGGGGCGTGTCATGCTTGCAGGTGGGCATGTCATGCTTGCGGAGGAGTCTGTTGTGCTTGTGCACATGGCCACCCGCAAGCGCAACACACCCAATCGCTCTCAAAATCTGCCTGGCTTCTAATTTTAGCCCAACCTGGAGCGGGAGCGGCGGCACCTACTTGGCAGTGGTCTTTTCATCCCTTTCCTATTAGAGGCTGGATGTCATTGTGGCCATTCTCACCATGCATGCAACAACTCTAAACAATGATATTGTGTTGTATCCAGATCAATAATTAATTATTCTTCCTGCACTGCTTCTTCCATTCATTTTACCTTTTACCTGTATGATCAGCGGTAACAATCTGTCACAGATTGCTACAAATACTATCTCCATCTGCAGCTCTTGGAAACTTCTGTTTAAAATTTATAAGGGTCCAACCCTTGGATCTCTATCCTTCAGGATCAAGAGAAAGAGGAGAGCTTTTTTTCTTATGTCCAAATGGGAATCCCGCTAGTTTGATGTTTTCTTGATAAATCAGCAATGCTGTTCATGTGAGCCCTGTCTTGGTAATTCACCTCTTGTGTGATAAAGAGGCAGAATCAGTAGGAAATCATTATAGTGTCAGGCCTGTGATTATTCTTGTGGATATCCTACATTTGGAGGGGTGGAAGATGGAACTTTGCTAGTGGCAGTCAAGACTGCTTTTGGGACGAACTGTGGAGCTGTTGAAAAATAATACAAAAGAGAAAATGTAGAGGAGACATGTAAACTGTCTGGAAAGCATTTGATAATTTTTGTAGTTAAAATATTCCATTGTGGTCCCTTGTTGACTATTGACACTTTGGAATATACAGTAATACTATGAATTTCCAAAACACTGTAGATTTATTCACATTATATTTTAAAGTTCATGAAATTAATATTCAATGTTTTCCTCCACCACTGTTATTTAATCTCTGTCTGCCCACTCCCAAAATAAAGAGAAGGACACAGGTGTTGGAGTTAACTAGGGCCACACTTTATTGCTTTTAACCCCCAATCACTCTCATCCTGCAGAGGGGCCTGGACGTCATGTGGATCCCTGGGGCAGGCTCTAGGGGTATCTCTTACCCCCTCAACCAATCCTAAGTGGGTGAGTCCCAAGCTCCTGGTGAGAGCTGTTGATACAGAGTACATCTCTACAAATTATGAACCTGAATGGCTGAGAAAGTCCACGGTTAAGCCCGGATGAAAGGTAAATGTAAGTAATTTTGAAAAGCCAAGGTCTCTCTAACTCACTCTGCTCCCAATGGCTGTTCAGGCAGGAAAGCAGCAAGTGGGCAAAGACCAACTGTCAAGAACTTAGAGCACTGTTGCTCCAGCAACCATATGACCTCAGATGTCATGTGACACCTTCTCTCATTATGTCCTCAGTGGTATGTCAATAGTTATTTAAATGTCTCTCAAACTCTTAAGCCCAACCAGGCAGCTTGTAAAATTGAAATAAAAGTCTTGTCCTGTGGGTCATAAATACTTCTGCATGGGCTGCTGTCGGGCTGTTTCGTTTTTGTTTTTCATATAAGCTCATAAATGACAAGTAGTATCTCCAAATGAGCATCCATTAACTATCTTAGTTAATGATGTGGAGCTATTTACCTACTCCTTTTTAGGTCAAGAGACAAGAATGGAATATTAGAAGATGTTGGAGAACTAATTGCCATTCAAAGCACTATTTATGTCACAAAACCCTGGTCCAAATTCAGAAAATGTTAGTACTAAAATAAATCTTTCTTTCTTTTTCTGATTTAGGGCACAATCCTAACTAGCCAGGTTGGCCTTAGGCTGGCTGAACTAGACCCTCACAATTAAGAAGGAGATGCCTGTTAAAGGTACAGTGTGCCATTTCCCCCAAATGCAAGTCCTTTCTGCAGCTGCCATGAAACCCATTGTAACACCAGTTTGCGCCATAGAAGGCTAAGCCCCTACTAGTACATCTGGTGCAGTCAGAGTGCCCCCATGACACCTGCCTTTCTCTCATTTAAATGTCTACCCACCCCACTGTCTGAGAGAACCACAGGAGGCAGCCAAAGAAAACTTCTGTTTATTGATCAATAGGATGGCCTCACATTACTCCCTCTTCCCCTTGCCCTTCCTCATGACTAGTGGCAAGGTTAGTGACTAGAGCTGTGTAAAGTTATACTTCAGGCAAGAATTATTAGGCTGTGCTTTCCAGGGATCCTATAGTCTGTTGTCCATCTGACACAACCCTATACAATTCTACACAACTCTACACAGTTCAAGGCCTGGCCCTTTCACTGTCCATCTTCCTGCTGTCCTTCCTGGTTCAGTAATATTGACTTTGCACTTGGACTCTTCCTTCTGATTTTACTCATGATTGGGCAGCTTGGGTCCCTTCTACAATACTAAATTTGTGGCTTGTGATTGGAGGGCCAGCTTGAATCCCTGTCACTGTCAATCCACCTGCTCCTTACCTCCTGGTTCATGATGGGGAGGGGCAATTTGAATCCCTCCCACCCTCGCCTCTTGGCTCATGATTGGTGGAGCCAACTTGTATCCATCACAGTGATATCTTGCCCACCCCCTACCTCCTGACTGATGATTAGGGCACCAACCTGTATGCATGCCAGGTACCCCCACCCCCAACCGGTCCACACATGGAGCCCACACCCCCCCAAACAGTCCATGGTCCCCAAAAGGTTTGGGACCACTGATCTAACGTTTTGACCTTGATTTCAAAACGTAGAATTGTATCCATTGTATTTAGCACATGTACTTTTTCATCATTACTATTAGCTTTTTCTTACAGCATAAATAAATGCATGAGGTTGCTTCAGAAACATTAATATTATATAAGAACACTCGATAGTGAGAACAACACAAGAATAAAAATTACCCATGTTAAGAGTCTACAAGGTCAAGCACCAAGTATCATTTTAATTTCTCAAGTGCCACTGAATAATAAATAATATTGAGTGATCAAGACATAGGTTTTTTTTACACTGAAGGAAAAAAAAAGATCTTAAATTATTTAGGAAGCCAGAAGTCCAAATTATTTTAAAATATTACCTCAGATGAGTACCTCAAGATATTATAACTAAAACTAATCCCGTTTGTTCACGTTACCTACTTGTTTGTATTATTATGTTGTAAACTGCCCAGAGAGTGCTCTAGCACTATGGGATGGTAGATTAGTAAAAATCACTGCCTCTCAACTAAAATGCATAACTGCCTTTATTTGGCAAAAAACATTATTAAAACTAAGGGGCATGTAGTGTCTTCCATTTAGTGGAAGCTAAAAATGTATGTGTTGTTCTGAAATAAGCAGCACTCAATAACTGGGTGAGGTGGTAATCTTTCTAAGCCCTCTAACCCAGAGGTTCCCTAACCCCCGGTCTGTGGCCCAGTGCCAATCTGTGGCAAATCTCCCCCCCATCCTTGCATGCACTCCACCTTGCACGAGCACTGCACCACCCTTTTGCGCATGCACGCGAGCATGAGCACGGCCATACGAGTGCCCCCACTCCTTCGTGCCTGTGCGCACATGCAAACAGGTGGGTGCCCCGCCTTCCCTAGCCAGTCCATGGGGTTAAAAAGTTTGGGGACCACTGCTCTAACCCATGGTTTATGACTGGGATCTTTCCTTGACCCTGCTCTCCTTCTGTATTGTTTTAAACTCATATTCAAGCCAGGGAATACAAATTCATTTCAATCAAGTACCAAGATTGCAAGGCTGGTTCCAGATTCGTATTCTCATACAAATACAAATATCCCTCCACAGGTGCAGATAATGAGCATTTATCTACCAACCAACCACAATTCCACCACTGTCACAAGCTCTACAGTGCCTTCCTATCTCTCCATTGCTAATTATGGATGAGCTACTCTTCGACCTGGCACAGAGGCTCATCATCCCACCTTCTGGCTAATCTATCATGAGCAATGGAGCAGTAGGAAGTCACCACGGAGCTTGCAGCAGTGGCAGAATCGTATGTGGTCGATCTGCCCCAAGGGGGCTGGACTCTCATTATCTGCACCTTGGGGGGGATATTTGTACAGTGGTGCCTCGCATAACGTTTTTAATTGGTTCCAAAAAAAAAACCTTATGCGAAAAAAACTTTATGCGAAACACCATTTCCCATAGGAATGCATTGGAAACCGGTTAATCCGTTCCAATAGGCACGGATTGGTGTCCTTAA
Organism: Pogona vitticeps; assembly: GCF_051106095.1. NCBI lineage: Eukaryota > Metazoa > Chordata > Lepidosauria > Squamata > Agamidae > Pogona > Pogona vitticeps. The sequence continues at coordinate 140,706,133 of NC_135787.1, read as the reverse complement.
GCAAAAAAACCCATAGGAAACATTGTTAAACGATACAATGTTTCCTCCATTGTAATGTATTGAAGCCGACTCAATACATTTCAATGGCTTTGCGAAGTCAATTTTTGCAAATTTAAGTGTGTCATAAAAGGGTCAAAAATGGTTTTAAATGCTTGGATTAGCTTCTGCACCCTCTAAAACGGATGCAAAAGTTAATTTGGCTTTGATCTGACTTTTCGTTAATTTATGGTGAATTTTTCCCCCCAACTTTTGACAGCTGTCAAAATCTGACAGCTCCATTGTTTCCTATGGGGGAGAAAAAAATTCACAAAAAATTAACGAAAAGTCAGATCAACGCCAAATTAAGTATCCACACATTTTAGAAGGTGCACTAATGATTCCAAGCATTTAAAACCATTTTTCAACATGTTAAGACACTTTTGTAATTGAAAAAATGAACATCGTTAAGTGAAGCAGGGGACCTAAAACCAAAAACGTTAAGCGAAGCATGGTCCCAAAATCGCTATGTGAAAATCGCCCATAGGGAAAAACGTTATACGAAGCACAATCTGACTCTGAAAAAATAAACGTTAAGCGAAAAAAACGTTAAACGAAGCAAACGTTATGCGAGGCACCACTGTATTTGTATACAAATACCCCCATCTCTAGTTCCAGATCATGTTTATTCTGTCTGACTAAGACTGGTGAAATTGTTCCTCCTTGTATTCATTAGTGGAGTACTCAGAATGTTGTATCAGGTACTCCAGGGGAGTAGAGGAAAAAAGGGTGGGCAGAAGTGAGGTCAGAGGGAGGAAGGAAAGGCTTTGGGCTGTAATACTACTCATAACAATAATGAACGGTGAACTCTTGAATCAGTTTGTAGCCCCTGTGTGAGCACTGATTGCTCTTTCAGACATAATACAGGCTATGAATCCAAATTGCAGCAAGGCTGAAATGTTCTGATTCAGCTCTTCAAGGTAGGCACAGCCCAAGTCTGCTTGGTTTCGCACAATGGATAGGCAAACTTCAAGTTTACTGGATCTACTTTGCAGGGTTTTTTACTACAACATTGAGATCCACTAATCTGAGCCAGATGCAAAATACATACAAGTTCTATTTAGGCATGCAGCCCAAACACATTTAGGGTTCAAAGAGTGGTGGGGATGGAGACCTGAAAGCAAGCATCACACACACACACCCCAAACCTCATTTCAACCAGACATCTTGCAGTCCTCATGTGCTTAGTGTAAAAGTCTGCATAAGTGCATTCAACCGACCTGAAATTTCTCATGGATGAAAAAGCCATACAGCAGTTTTGTGACTGGCAGCCCTGATAAGGCACAGGATACCAGTCTTGGAAACATTGAAGATGTGGAAATCTGTGGGACTTCTGGGTCAAGTTGGTTGGGATGTGGAGGCAAGGCTTACCTGCATCCTGATGTCACATTTGAGTTGTTTTTCCATATACAAATCTGTTTCTGACCATCCCAGTCTTTCTTTAAGGGCACAGTGTTGGAATCACATGGTACTGCTATCATTAGAATACTGGGAGTAAGAATCTCTGCTGATCTAATGTAAACCACCTATAGATCTAGTAGTAGGTCCTGTATTGCCTTCTCCCCATTTCTATCTTGGAAAACCAATTCTATTCAGAATTCTCAAGTCTATGTTAATGTTCTAAATGCCTAACAGTAGCCTTTTAAACAGCAGACTTTTGAAAGAAGTGAATTTACTGTAATATACTGGACTTGCAATTAGTCTATTTGAAGATGTCACCCAGCGGGTCATTTCTCCACTTTTCACTTGGAATGCAAAACATTTTCAAGAATCATACTTTTTCCTCTGTCACCTTTCTCCTGCATTATTAGCTGTATTGGAAATGTTTTTTTTTTTAAAAAAAAGATAAAGCTTTTCAGAGCACTCATTATCTGGTCTTATTATTTCTTCTGCAGCCCCAGGCCTCTTAAATTAATGTTTGTGCATAGATTGTTTTTTTAATTCTACTGTCGGTGATTAATATACCTGTTTGATTTAATTTAGTATGCATTTTGTATTAGCCATTGTATTCTTTCAGACTTATTTAATATGGGCTCTATCTCTTGTTTTCCCAAGCCACAACACTATATTCTTTATATAATTAAAAGTGCTTCTGTTCTTTAAGTGAATATTATATTCATATAAATCTATGTATGATCAATGATTTGGTGTCCTTTTACTCTTGTGGAAGATGTCAAAATAGTAGGTCAGATTATCTATTAGAAGGACAGAAAATGTGGTTTCCCCTTCCATGTAAATGAGCACACTCTTTCCTTATTACATGGATAAAAGACATTAATATTAATATGGACAGACAGTGACCTTCAACCAGAGAACTATAAATGCAGTAGAAGTCTAAGACCCTCCATTCAAAAATCCTGTACCGTATTGGGCCTCAACTGTAACTGTGCACAAATTGCTTTTTCAGATTCTCTACCTTACTTGTGGAATCATGTCATCTAATTTCTCCAGGGGAAAGAGAAATTATCCAACAATTTCTCTGAAGTGGAGTTCTACTATTAGTGGCAAAAGTATAGCTTTGTTGCACACACATCCTGCCACAGCAATATGGGTTTTTAATGTAACATTTGGAAGGCCTGGAGAAAACAGTGAATATTGAAATGCAACAGCAACTATGTTTTCAGCCTGGGTACTATTTTCATTCCTCCACAGGGCTTTCTACCTAGTATCGTTCTAGGGTATTACATAATACATACTTTATTGTTACAGCATCAAGCCATACATAAAACAAAATGGAATGCAGAGCTTCAGGTACTGACATATACTGCAAAAAGCCAAATCAAATAAACAAAAAGCAATAAAACTACAAATATAACAATATAAGACCAATGTCTAAGGGTTTGGCTATCTATTCTGGCTACTATGGCATGCCGCCCAAAATTTTGCTACCAGTTCTGTAGTAGTCTGATTTTGGTCAATTAACAATTGGTTACAGTAGTCCGAGTCTGATTGGCTTGTCATGTCTTTTAAGAAAGTTGTAATATATTTTGTTTTAAGAAATATTTTAATATATGGTATTTTATACTGTTTCTTAAAATGTTTTTAATGTTTTTAGGTTTTAATGTTGTACGCCACCCAGAAGCCACTGGCAATGGTGCGGCTAAAAAATATTGTAAATAAATAAAAATAAATAAAATAAATATTTTCCTCAAATCTTGTTAGGCCTGTTACATCTGAGCATCATATGCTCAATAGATTCTATCTCACCAGATTCACAAGGGCAGAGTCTCTGTTCCTTTGGGATCTTCTTAAATTTGCCTTCCAACACCGCTGAGGGGAAGGCCTCACATCTAGCCAGAGTAAAGGCTTTCCTAAACATATGTCTCAAGCTGTGATAAATAGGCCATGGGGAGCAAGCAATATTTGTGTGTGTCTATCACTCTAAAGTTGGGGCATCTACTAAGATCTACCTGTCTTTCCATGTCCATTATTCTCTGTTAAAGGGCTGATTTCACTTCATCCCATTGCATACTCAATATTGCTTGTGGATAACTAGCAATTTGTTTAGGACTGCTTTCAACCACTTCGATTGAAAATTGTCCTCTAGAAGTAGATAGGTTAATCCCTGTAATTGAAAATGTATTTTAAGCCAGTACTGAAGGGAGGCTAGTGTAATTTTGGCTACCATTGTTAGTGAGCCTGTCTCTAAACAAATTTGTGCATTTGTTACGCATCTTGGAACTTCAAGAATTGCTCTAAGGAATTTAGTCTGAACCCACTCTATCAGATCAAAGCAGCTAGATGAAGGCCCTGTACAGATGCCGTAGAGCATCCGGCTGACCACCTTTGCCTGAAAGAGTTTTTGGGCTGCTGGAATATATTGACCCCCTTTGGGATGGTAGAACCTTAAGATGGCATTTGTTGTTTTTTCCTCTTGGGTAGCTGCATCTTGTATATGAGCATTTCTGTCCCCAGTGGATTGAAGGGCCATACCTAGATATTTAAAACAGGAAACCTGTTCAAGAGATTGCCCATTTATAGTCCAAGACCTTTTCTTTTGTCTTCTACCAAAGGCCATAATTTTTGTCTTTTGATAATTTATTTCTAATTCCTTCATTTTGCAGAAGTCTGCAAATTTCTTAAGGGCTCTCTTTAGGCCAATTGGAGTTCTCACTAAAAGCACAGCATCGTTCGCATAAAGAAGGATAGAAATATGTCTTTGATATAATTTTGGATGGTGGAGACTAGGAGAGTTCAGGTATTTTACTATGTCATTTATGTATAAATTAAACAGTGAGGGGGCCAGTAAGCAGTCCTGTCTTATTCCTCTATAGGTGTTAATCGGTTCTGTTAAATTTCCTTTCCTATTGAACCTAACCTGGAGATTGGTATTGTCATGTAGTACACACAACAATAGAAGTAATCATTTATCTATTCAGTTGGCTTCTAAACTGGCCCATAGTTGCTGTCTCAAGATCAAATCAAAGTCTACTTTCAGATGAACAAATGTGGCATATAATGAGGTTTGACCCTTTGACACATATTTCTCTATGAAGTGTTGGATAATGAGAGAATGGTCCATAGTGGATCTACACTCTTTAAAACCAGCTTGCTCTACAGCTATCCTATTTTCTTCAACCAACCAGGTCTCAAGTTTATCTTGAAGATGCCTAGCATCTAGTTTACCACATAAGTTTAGGAGACAAATGGGGCGATAATTTGCCGGTTCATCTCTTAGTCCTTTTTTGAATAGAGGTACTATTATTGCAATATTCCATTCTGCAGGAAAGAGGTCTGTAGAGTCGATATATGTAAATAATGCTGCAAGGAAAGGAGCCCACCAGTCAATATTCTCTTTGAAGAGTTCCAGAGGCAAACTGTCTGACCCTGGTGCTTTACCTATTTTCAGTCGGGCAATATGGGATATAACTTCCTCTTGGGAAACTGGAGGCCAAACCGGTAGAAGTTCAGATTCACCAGCTGAGACTGGTATTGGAGGAAAGTCTTTATAAAGCTGATTATAAAAGGCAACCCATTTACACTGGGAGATTGGAGGATCAACTTGGTAAGGGAGGTTTTGTTTCTTAACAGTAACCAGTTGCCAGAAGTTAGAAGAATTTTTCTGTTTTGCAGCTAGAATTACTTCTATCCATAGCGAATGAGTATGGTCTTTTTTCTTTTGATAAATTAGATGTTTACAGTGGTGCCTCGCATTGCGACTTTAATTCGTTCCAGCAAAATCGCTGTTGAATGAAAACGTTGCAATGCAAAATAAAAAAGCCCATAGAAATGCATTAAAACGCAATTAATGCATTCCTATGGGCTTAAAACTCACAGTTCAGCAAAGATCCTCCATAGCACGGCCATTTCTGGTGCCTCTTAAGCGAGGAATCCGTCCCAGAAAACAGCGGTGGCCATGTTTTTTCCCGGTGGCCATTTTGAAACTGCCGATCAGCTGTGCGAAAATGGTCGCTTTGAGATGATCGGTCATCGCAAAGCGAAAATACCCCATAGAGAACATCGCAAGGCGATTGCAAGAGCAATCGCAAAATCTTTGTCGCAAAGCGATTTCATCGCTAAATGGAGCGCTCGCTAAGCGAGGCACCACTGTATATGCTGCTTTTTGAACCCCAAGCGTCTGTTGAATTTCCTGTCTTTGTTGTTTGATTTTTAAATTGATAATAGACAGCTGTAAGGGCTTTTCTTGCTCCTTGGAAATCTTTATCAAACCAGGGTTTGGATTTCCTATAAGTTGTTAATGGTTGGTCTTTAGATTCAGTTAAATTTGTTTTTAGTTCCTGTACTAGACTGTTGTAAATCTTAATGGGATCATTCTGTATATTGTAGTCTAGGTCTTCAAATTTAGGAATACAGTGATCTTTGACCTCTATTACTTCTCTGAACCTGGATTGCATTTGTACAGACCATCTCACCCTACAAGTTAGTACTTGCGAGCTTTCATGTGAAGGCTGATCACTCATAGTTTGAGTTATAAATAAAGGTTTAACCTGAAGCAGTAGGGGAAAATGGTCACTTTCTAGATAGGGTAACATTTGAAAATTGGTTATCAGCAGAATTAGAGAGGCACATAATAGCATATAGTCAATAGTACTGGATCCTTGGTCTGACATGTAGGTGAACTCTGCGGGATGATCCTTCGTAAAAGTGCCATTCAGAAGGTACAAACCCAACTTGGAGGCTATCTTGGCCAAATACAGTCCTGCGAGGTTTGAATATGAATCTTTGAAAAGCCTAGGGAGGGGGAGAAATTTATAAAAATCATCCGGATCACTTATAAATTCCTTTTACTTAGATTCAAGATTAGAATAATCAGGGCCGAGGCATGCATTAAAATCTCCTAGGAGTAGCACCTTAGCCTTAGGGTGATCTACTAATAGGTTGGCTGTATATGTCTCTAAAGAGCTCCAGGCTTCAGTTATTTGTAGTTTTAAAGTGAGTGGGGGGATATATACATTTATTAAAATTAGGCTATCTTCCCTACTTTCCACGACTATTGCCGTAGCCCTTGAATCCATGGGAGGTTTCACTTTACATTTGAAATTTAGGGTATCCTAGATTAAAAGTGCCAACCCTCCTTTCATCCTTCCTAGACCCCTTCTGGCTTTCACCCGTTGTTGTACCCTTGCAAGGTGATTTCTTGGTTGGACCAAGTCTCTTGAATTGCTATAATACCAAATTTCTGGTGGTCAAAGGGATTATCATGTGAATTTGTTAAACTGCGAAACCACCCTGCAACATTCCATGAGAATATTTTAAGTGGGGAGATTAATATTTGTCATTCCATTTTATCAAAGTTATCCAAGATTTTTATGGCATCAATGAATAAACATCCATTGTGATTGAAGGAGTCCCTGTTTTTTAATACCAGAGGTGGTAGAGGAGATATCATACTGTCTGCCCATTTAAATCTTGATTTGTAGCTCCTAGGACAGATGTCGATAGTGTGGTCAAAGGTATCCTATCCTCCTTAATATTTAACAACTCCAACTCACATGTGGTGCCACTTAGTAACATTGGGGGGGTCTCCCCCACTGCTAGCTGGAAGTTGGTCAATAGCAATTAGAGAGATCTCCTCTGCGTCATGTGAGCCCACATTGTCCTGTATGTTTCCCTCTGGTGTATTAACAGGCCTTGCTGAGTTCTGGAGTCATGAGGGCAGTTCTTTTAACCTGTCCAGAATCTCTGATTGTGCTTCCCTTAATGGTCCCGGGATAACTGCCAATGTCCCTGACTCCACCGTATCTACCATATAGCTGTCCTCCTTGTGTGCAGTATCCGTTGGCTCTGGCCACATGATTAGTTCAGTTTCCATGACTGTTTATGCCCTTGGTTTCGGTGTTAACAATGTTATTCTTGCCGGCTCTTTGTCAGTAGGCTTGTGAGTGAGATTTGGGAGGAGGGGATAAATCTTGGTGTTTTGGAACGTTCTAGTTGGAAAAAGTCTGAATTTCTTTAATAAGATTATCTTCCTCAGTATCAACAATGGTTATTTGTTTGTTTGTTTGGAACAATAGCACTACATTTTGTATCTGGTTAGATTTGTTTATGGTTTCAACTGAAATTAGGTCCTTTAGAAAGGGAGGAGTCTTCAAGAGAAAGTTCTAAGGTATTGTGATAAGAGTGTTGGCAATGAACTCCTCAAAAATGTTGAAGTCCTTTTGGAAAGAATTCTGTAAAGTGACTGTGACAGCCTTCTCACACGTCACAAAGGAGCTGCCACATCACTCTCACACACACACTATTCACGCTGCCACCAACCATATATAACACAGTACTTCATAACATGTACAAGCCCTAACACCCTAAGTCCCTATCAGGTCCCTATCCAAACCCTATCTAGTTCATATCTTGTCCCTATCTTAGATTCTATCTTAGACCCTATCTGACTCACACCTCATTCACTCCCCCCTTAAATACCATGGCTCCACCCTCTGAAGTCCCACCTCCCGTCATGCTATAGGCAGATGAACTCCAGCCACAGCAATGACAGGCAGATGACATCATCGCTACCGTCACAGTGACCTTTTATTGGAGTAACACAGTGGTTCCCAATCTTGGGTAACCCACGTGTTCTTGGACTGCAATTCTCAGAAGCTGTCACCAACTTCTGGGCAGGCTGGGTTTTCTGGGAGTTGGTGCCCAAGAACACCTGGAGTAAGGGAAAGAAACAGATGGAGAAGAAAGTAGAAAAGCAGGATTGCAGCTGAACATCAGGATAACCCAAACAAAACAAAAAACAAAACATGACCACAGAGGAATTACATAATTCCAGTGTTGACACTGAAGAAATCAAAATTGTTGAAAATTTCCTACTCTTCAACTGCAATGGAGATGGCAGTGAAGAAATAAGAAGACAAAGCCTTGGAAAGGCAGCTATGAAGGAACTAAGGAAGACCCTTAATTATTATGACATGTTGATGGAGACCAAGACCAATATTCCCCCTAGTATAATATACTTACCATGTATCTTATTTGTGTGAATGCTAAGGAATGAAAAAGGTAAATTCATTTGAATGTGGTGTTGGTCATCTTAACAGATGAAATGGTATGCGATAAAGGCAAATCAATGGATTCTAGACTGGATCAGGCTTGAACTCTCACCAGAAGACAAAATGATTGGACTATAGCTATTATACTTGAACCACCTCAGGAGAAAAGATGTGCTGAAAAAGAATATAATGCTAGGAAGGGCAGAAGATAGTAGGAAAAGAGGAAGATCTAAGTTGAAATGAATTGAGGCAGTAAAGGAAGCCATGGTCTTTTGTTTGCAGATAGACGGTTAATGAAGGGACCTTTGACGGTCCTCAGTGCATAGAGTTGACATGCATTTACGGTGATCTGGTGGCACACAACAGTAAACAAAATAAAAGCATCAGAAATATCTCTTTAGAAAAATACCCTCTCAGAAATGTAACGTTTAGAAGGCCTGGAGAAAACATGAAACCCTGAAGTACTAAAGCAAGATTTGTCAGGACATTTTTCTGCTACTTTTACTTTATTTACTGTTATTCTGTGCCACCAAATCCCCTTAAATATATGGCAACTCCAAGCAAGTGCATATTCTTTCCTTGTAAACCTTATACCATATATAAGGGATGGAGATGGGTGAGTCACACCATGAGACAAGTAGATGGGCAATGGAGTAAAGAAATACTGTATATCAATGGTGACCTTAGATCAGAAGAAAGAGTAAAAGAAGATTGCAAACTGGTTGGACAGAAGATTTAAAGCAATCAGCAGGACTGACATGGTGTAGAATAAATAGCACAAAATGCAAATCTACAGAAGCAAAAAAAGGGGAGGCCTATATCCAATGATTCCCGGTGTGGTGTAGTGGTTAGAGTGACAGACCAAAGCTTTGGAGAACAGGGTTCAAATCCCCACTTGGCTATGGAAACTCACTGGGGAAGTGGAACTGGTGAAACATTGCCTGACCTTGTTGCACAGGGGTAGGGGGGAAAGCCTCGTTTATCGTTTTGATGACTGTTTCAAGGAGCATTGATGTAACTTTAACATATTTATCTTCTTGCAGTGGAAAGTATAATCTTGATTGTACCATTACAGGTTTTAATGTCAATAAAGGTTTTTGATTGATTGATTGATTGATTGATTGATTGATTGATTGATTGATTGATTGATTGATTGATTGATTGATTGATTGAGTGAGTGAGTGAGTGAGTGAGTGAGTGATTGAGTGATTGATTGATTGATTGATTGATTGATTGATTGATTGATTGATATAGCTTTTAAATAATGCTTTGTAAATGTATTTATATGATAGTTTGAAATTTTCATTGTTTTTTTTTCATTCATTGTTGGTTCAAAATTTTTGTAGGCTGCCAGTGGTCCCCACAGGGGGAAAATGCAGGATAAAAATCAAATTTAAAAAATTAAAGTAAATGAGTAGAACAAAAAAAAGGGGGGGAGGCAGCCACTCAGCCATTTTAATCCAGAATAGAAGTATTAAAAGGAGATATGGATCCAGCCATAGTCCTTACTCTTCCTGCTCACCAAACTACTGTATATGATAATACTAGGAGTGTAGAAATGTCCTCTGCTTTGATTTGGTCTGAATTGTTTGTCTTATAATTCACTCACTATTCACTCTGAGTGATTCGTAGCCCATCTAATTTGATTTGTACCTTACAATTTCAAAGAATTTTTTTATATATGTTCAAACACGGAAAAGACTCCTTCTGATCTGGAATGGGGTTGAAACCGAGTGCCAGTATCTAGTGGTCCCACCTCCAATGGAGGTAAAACCCTCATCAGCTTCCTCCATCCCACCCTGCCTCCCTTCCCATTGGTGGGAACCATGCAAGTTACTCTGATTTTCTCAGTTTTTTGTGATGCAACCAGATGAGTAAATAGGTCACATTTTGGACTGCTTGTAGTGTGGTTCGCTGCAAGCTACTTCCTAGCAACCACGAGACATGCAGGCAATAGCCATACAACTCAACTCTGATCTGTGCCCAAACTAAAACTTTTTAGTCCAGCAGCAAGGCTACTCTTTTAGGGTGGAGCAATTCCCACACGGACAGAAGGATCTCTATAGAAGAGATTGCTCCCAGCAAAGTGATCTTTCCAAGTGCAATCAAACATGATCCTTTCTGATTGCAGTTTCTTCCACAAAAACATTTGCTGAAAGGGGAAGGAATATCCCTGGTTAGGAACTTCACTGCTCCAGTGGGTAGTATACCTGATTTCTGCTTTGTGTGCCCTGTTTGTCATCCACACCATCTGGAACATGGGCACCACAGAGTGAAAAAACAAAAAGCCAAAGTGCTGCAAAAGCTAAAGCCGTGACATATTTACAAACACAAACATTAAACTGATTGGACGCTAAAGTGCAATGCAAAATGAGATCTGCAGCTGTCCAGAAGAAAAGAAGAAAAAATTCCAATGCACACCCAACCTCCTGAAAATGAAAGCAATGTGAACGACAACCTCTGATAGACTAACACCCTTCCTCACCCTGCCAGGACATGAAATGGACACTGACATGTGGATAGGGGGATTTATCTGGTTTATCAGAACCCTCACAGGGACTCTGTGGTTGGAGTTTCTAAGAAAATATTAACTTTGATGCTTCAGCTGTCCTTCTCCACTTCCTTTGGGCTTTTTGTGCTGTTGAAACATTCCTTTTGTCTTCCAAGTGAGATCCATTAGTGCACTCTGTGTGTATGTATGTTTGTGTGTGTGCGCGCGCATGTGTGTTTTAATTTTTTCAGCATTTTAAACCTCCAAAGCACCAAAGCAATATTCTTTACCTTGGAGAGCTCTGGTTTGATTTGAATGCTGCTTCAGGCTTCCTTGATTTGCTTCAGTTATATTTAGTAATGAATAGATATCCTGCTTCACTTTCTTTTCCAAATAAATTCTGAATCAAAAGGACATCCTTAATAAATAAAAGAACAGAAGGCCTGTGAACATACAAATGTCATTGTTGGGAAAAGTAATGTTTTGTTTGGTGGGACTTATTCGATGCTATGATCAATGAGATGTAAAATAAAAGAAGTTGAAAAACACTGCCCTATCCCACTTAAGAAATTATTAGCAAAGGTCATTCATGGCAGTTATACAGTTTGGATTCTATTGAGAGATATTTGTATGCCAAGCACTATGATCCTTCACACAGAGATGCTCAGCATTTCTCAGTGTTTTTCCATGGGGTGTCTTCTTTCTCCTATCTTGCTGAAATTACAGTTGAAATTAGTGTGCATTGATGTCTTTGGCACTGGAAGGTAGCAGGAGACCAGAAAAGGTGTTGTTTTTTTTCCCTATCTGCACTGCAGCAGAACCATTAACAGAAATCATTCTATAGTCCAGGTATTTTATTCTAGAGAACCTGGTGCTTTTCTCCATTCAAAATAATTAAGGTAAGTATTTTCACTCCTTAACCAGCAATACAAAAGAGCCATTACTGGTTATGACCCAGTGATCACTGACAGCCATCATGCCGACATGGTGTAGATGCCTAGAACATGCCAGAGTACCTCTATTTACACTTCTTGCACTTCTTACACTGCTTTGTCTATTGCTTTTTTAGACTCTGGGATATGCATGCAGAGGCTTCCTATGTGTACTTGGTTCCCAGGGACATTAGTCCTACTGAGCCTGTGAATGTACTCTTTGTCATTCTTGAATTGCCCATGCAAACTGATGGCTGTTTTCGTGGACTGAGGAACAGATTCCATACATGATACAACTGCCAACTTCAAATGCCTTTGGGAGCCTTGGAATGGGAGAACTTTTAATGCATAAAAATTGCCACCAGTGATATAAAAAATCAATGCACACACATAATGTCCCAAGGCTCCCAAAGTTTTCTCCGGGTAAAAAGAGAACTCTAGAGATATAGGCAATTGTGAAATGAAGATTACTATCCCTATTACTGTTTACATCATCAGGGTTTATGTGCACATACTTGTGCAACAGGATCCCAACCATTGTACTATACAGACTCTTTCTTGCAGGGTTATTGAGGGTTAGCCTAGACATTTTGAGATATATGCTGAATTACATATGCAGAGACAGAAACTTGACAAATATGCACAATGACAACACAAATATTGTTGCACAGGTTGTTTTGTGTGTTTCTACTATTCATGCAACTGTTCTGCAAATGTCAAAACAACTTTTATTTTATTTTTGTACTACCTGGAATTTGTCCAGACAGGGCAAAACTTCCAATTTGGCTTGGCTGTGGTTTCTCCTGGTTGATTGGAAAGCTGAATAAGAACCCTGGCCACACTGAAAATTAAAGCTCCACATATCTCCTTTTCTTTGAGAGATCTTTTAAATCCTGGCTCCTCTTCTGGAGCTTCCCTATCTCTTTTGATGAAATATTAAAATGGTGCACTTATTCAAAACTTCTGATCTGGAGGTTCCAAAAAGGAAAGACAGTCTCCATCAGAAACACTGCGGCACTAAACTCCAACCCCAGAATGAATCCCAGGAAAAAAAAATAAACCACCCTCTGGAGGAGGAGGAGGAGGAAGAGGAAGAGGAGGAAAGGCAGGGATCAGATAATAGCAAATCTTGAACAAAATGGATGACATGAAAAATAGAAGAACCATCAGTGACTGATGGGGTACTTATACAACAGCAAATGTTCTGTCTAGACAAGCCATTCTCTTTCTTTCTTCTTTTTTAAATTTTAGGCAACTTGCTATAATTGACTGGAAACTATATGTGCAGGAAATGCTGCAATACATTGAACTTGGAAGGAAATACGAGGAAATTTACCTAGGGAACAATCTTCATAAACTCAGATACTCAGTGGCAAGGAAGATGACTGGGAGGTGCCAAACGGAAATGGATATGGAGCACAAATTTGGCTCCCGAATAGCAATGTACAATCCATGAGAGATGGTTTAAACAGTTATTACATCAGAGACCAAAAAAGTAGCCCATTGCTTTACAAGAACATCTGCTTGTAGCGTACTGATGGAAAAACCATTTTTAACAAAAGGAAACTCGGTCCAAACATTTCCTCAGACACTGAATAGAATCCAATCCTGTTTGATGTTCCAACAGGCCACAGTTACATCGTGAATGTGCCAACACTCTGTGAAAGAATCTGTTCTTGCAGGAGATGTAGGAAGTACTAACGATCTCATGAGAATTTTTTTCTCCATTTAAGTCCTTGCGCCAAATTCATCCTTCAGAGCCTTCCAATAAATATTTGCCTCTTGCTTCCAGACTTCAGAAACATATGTGAATTGGAACAAATGCTTCAAAAGTCTGTTTTTTTTCTAATGCTTTTTCTTCTCACTTTACTACCTCTTTTGTAGTGAAAATGTAGATTTGCTGTCTCTCCTAATCACCTCCTAATTCCTGCATTTAAAAAAATAATCAGCAAATATTGGTAAATTTATGTCATCACCTATCTTGTGTGTCATCAAGGAAGTGCACTGCATATCAACACCCAGTTGTGGCTGGTCACTCATTATAATGATGATTGTGTACTGTCAAGTTGACTTCAATCTATGGGGAGCCTTTCCAGTGTTTTCTAAGTATAAAGTATTCAGAAGTGGTTTACCATTCCTTCTTCCTGGGGTTACTTTGGGACTGTGCAACTCGCCCAAGGCTACACAGGCAGGCAATTTCCCACTACTGTTTATACCATTGCACTTTCACCAGCATGACTAAGCAATAGGATTTCGGTCACTTTTATCTAGAAATAGAAAAAGTATTAGCATTGTTAGACATTGTTATATCAATGGTTCCCAAACCATTGATATAACAATGGAGTCTACAACTCCCAGAAATCCTGGCCAGCACAGATAGTGGTGGAGACTTCTGAGAGTTTCAGTCCAAGAAGATCCAGGGACCCAAACTTGGGAACCATTGCTTTATAGTATCTACCAAAAATATTTTCCATCTGAGAATAAGAGATAATGTTTGTATATCTAAAATGATGCTGGTCACAACTGGAATAGATCCATTGACTCACTGGGATTTATATAGGTGTTGGTGTACCATTTACAAATTGATTTAATGGTCTAGTGCCTAGTTGAGATTAGCAGTAAGATATTGTTCCTAAAGATTAAAAAGTAATTCTTATTAATTGCACATCATTTGAACGTATCATGTTGGTGATTCTTTATGTTCCATTTGCAGTGAGATACTGTTGCAGTAATGACCTGAAACTGCCTCTAAAGGTAAAGGAGGGAAAGCATGTTTTTGATCCACAGTTACAGAACACTTTACTGGAGCATTTAATCTGCTTTGTGTTTTAATTGTACTTACCACAGTCACCCTGAGTGCCATTCTTGGATAGAAAAGCAGGCTATAAATACTGCGTACATTGTATGTGTATACTGTACGTAGGCACATACATATGTATGCATATAGCATTCCCAAGTCTGCCTGTCAGGTAGAGTTCTCAGGTACAAATCTTCCCCTCTACAGTATTCTATGTCACACTATGCCTTGTGTGTCAGTTTGTTTTTAAATTATTTTCTTCACATACACCAGTATGGATGCAGCTCCAGCATGATTTCAGCAGCAGCTAGTAGCATCTTGTCACCACTGCCCTGTCACTTACACCAGCTTATAGCCTTGTGTAAGTCCCATGGACACCATATAGTCTTAGTGTTACAGCATTTCAGACAGGATTAGGTTGATTTAAGTTGGTTTAAAGCAGCATCCCATTGGCTAGGGATGTGCCAGTCTACACACTTATTTTAGATGCCCATTCAGGATTCAGGCTTTAAAATGGGAGGTCAGACAGACTAGGCTGAACTACCCTTTTTGTACCAGAGTTTGAAAATTTTATTATTATTATTTTTTGCTGGGGTGGGGGAGATAACAACTCCCAGGATTCTCTCAGCCAAAATATCAAATTGGGCTGGGTCCATTTTGTGAGCTGTTCTTGAAAAAAAGTCACTTTTCCAGGCTGTGCTATCTGGCCTCATACAGCAGCACAACACACTTTGCTTTGAGGAGGGAAACACACACAGAGAGAGAGAGAGAGAGAGAGAGAGAGAGAGGGGGGGAGGGAGGGAGGGAGGGAGGGAGGGAGTAGCTGAGGCAGCCATGAAAAAGATCTGCGTAAATACCTTCCAGACTGCACTTCAATGTATCCACCCATTGACACAGTTCCTCTTATTGTTCAGTCGCAGGAAGCATTTTATTTTCATTTTAATTATTAACAGAGTTTAAAACAACAGCCTGAAGCCAGTCCTCTCAAGGGACAAGCTGCTTTGCATGCTTGTACTTTAATCCTCTGTCTTTGCCATAAGGGTAATTTACTCCAAACAAGCAGAAAATTCAAAAGACACCAATGGAGAACAAGCACCCCAGCCTGGAAAACTTAGATATACACATAATACAGTATCAGTTGCCAGCATCTGTTCCAGTCCCCCCCCCCAAAATGTTTCTTTGTTTTTGTTGTTGTTTAGTCGTTAAGTGTGTCTGACTCTTCGTGACCCCATGGACCAGAGCATGCCAGGCCCTCCTGTCTTCCACTGCCTCCCGGAGTTGGGTTAAATTCATGTTGGTCGCTTCGATGACACTGTCCAACCATCTCATCCTCTGTCATCCGCTTCTCCTCTTGCCTTCACTCTTTCCCAACATCAGGGTCTTTTCCAGGGAGATTTCTCTTCTCATGAGATGGCCAAAGTACTGAAGCCTCAGCTTCAGGATCTGTCCTTCCAGTGAGCACTCAGGGTTGATTTCTGCCCCTAATTACTGTTGTCTTATCAACAACAGTACAGTAATTCTGATCTGAGATACCTTTTAACAGCTATAAGGGTTACCTCAGTTAATTTTAGAACATGTGGATGTTGATGCCCTTAAGCAAGCTGCTGTCCCTTCAGCTAATTTCCCAGCGTGAAATGAAAAGAAGATGCGGCTGGTCACTCTGTGTGTATAGCCATGTGGCGTTGGGGGTTAGTTCTTCTGATAGGGCTCAGTGTATTTATTTTTATTTTACACAGTGGATTTTCTATGATTATTGTTCTTGGAGGAAGTGATTGCTTTTGACAAAACCTGCCTCTAGGATTTTTAAAAGTATTGTCTTCAACTGAGAAGATCTAGCCTCAAGAAGTAAGAAAACACAACCTGAGTTCCACAGCAAGCAGCCAGGTGAACCAATCAATGCCTGAGGCTCCACCACTAATGGGGAGGTTTTTATAGGCCCTTCTCACATTTATTGATTACCTTTTCTTTTCATCAGTAGAAGCATTTATAGAATGAGGGCTCAGAGATCTAGAAAAACCTAAGGAAGATTGTGCTAGGAAATTACTGGAACATTATTCAGTTCCTTAGGCAGGAAATCTATGCCTACTCACCTAAGAGAGAGCCCCACTGAACTCAGTGGGACTTAACTTTTGAGTAGACATATATAGAATTTATCTGTTAGCATCTGGTATGGTATTAAGCATTCAAACAGTCCAGTCTTTAGAATGCTGTTATTGCTCCCATACTATAGAAACAGAATCAGCTGAAGGGACAGAAAGTTGCTTAAAGAAAACATAAACAGGACACCATTTCATTTGGAGCTCCTTCCATAGGGTTGGATTTCTCTGAGTTGAGAGAAAGTTTTAATAGAACTTACACATCCTGGATGATGCTTGTTTTCAACATACAGTGGTGCCTTGCATTACAATGTTAATTCATTCCAGCGAAATCACTGTAAAACGAAAACATCATAAAGCGAAATTCAAAAGCCCATAGAAATGCATTAAAAGAGCCTCGTGGCGCAGTGGTTAAAACGCTGTACTGCAGCTAAAACTGTGCTCACGACCTGGGGTCGTCAACCTCAAGGTTGACTCAGCCTTCCATCCTTCCGAGGTCAGTAAAATGAGTACCCAGCTTGCTGGGGGGGCAATGTGTAGCCTGTATAATTAAATTGTAAACCTCCTGGAGAGTGCTTGTAGCACTATGGGGCGGTATATAAGTCCAAAAAAAAAAAAAAAAAACCCTGTTTAATGCATTCCGATGGGCTTAAAACTCAATGTCCAGCAAAGATCCTCCATAGGGCAGCCATTTTCCCTGCCTGTCTTGTGAGGAATCTGTCCCTAGACAGAGCGGGGAGCCATTTTATTTACTCGGTGGCCATTTTGAAACAGCCAATCAGCTGTTGGCAAATTGTCGTTTTGTGAAGAATCGGTTCCCAAAGCAGGGAACCGATCATCGCAAAGCAAAATTCCCCCATAGGAAACTTCATTTTGCGATCGCAAAAGTGATCGCAAAAGTTCATCGTAATGCAATTTTGTCATTAAACGAAGCGATTGTAATGCGAGGCACCACTGTACCATGTAACACACCTTTCCAAACTATTTGAAAAATGAGATAATATAAGCAGTGTTTGAAGGACAAGAAGCTATAAGCTGGCATTTTGTCATGAGTATCTGCATGGTTTAGTCAAATGTAGCTATACTGAAACCAGCTTCTTTTTTCACTTTGTAATATCCATACTGTAGGAATGTTAGCTGGAGGAGCCTATGAGTGATTATAATTCAAATGACCTGCAAAAACAAACAACACTGACTGGATATAGGTATTTACTATGTCTGACCAGTGCAGGTGGTTATGAATCTTCTTTGGTGAGCAAATAGGACTTGTGAGTCAGGGATAAGGCCATTGTCAAGACTGAAGAATAATTCAGAAGCAAAGCCAGAGAAGAAGCATGGCTTGACTGTGATGGGAATCATATTTTAGTCTTTCCTAAGCAGAAGTAACTTGAATCTGTGCAGTGTATCCAGGGCCTGAAGATACAAAGCTGTTGAGGTGGCTGCTTCAACACTCTATATGTTGGAAAGTCACATAGAAATTCACCATCTCCTAGTCTGAGGATCAGTGTTTGAGGCGGGGAGTGGTATAGGGATATGTGCTGTCTTCAGATAACTCTGTAAATATGAGCCAGACCAATGTATTCCTGAAATGACCACAGGGCAGAGAAAAGAGAGAGGATAATATATCTCTGTGCATGTCACTGAACTGACTGAATAGTTCAGTGGGTTAGAACTGTGAGCCAGAGGTTGGGAGTTTAATTCCCGCTGTGCTTCTCAGAAAGTGGCCTCAGGCAAGTTGCACAGTTCCAGAGCATCCCCAGAAGGAGGGACCGGTAAACCTCTGAGAGCTGTGGGAACTCTAGGAACAGTTGCCATAAGTGAGAATTGACCTGCTAACCCTTAATTAAAGCTATGTCATTGAAGAACACTGCTATGTAAGAGAAAATGCCTATTTAGTCCAGCGTTTGTTTTCCATGGTGGATGCCCACAGGAAGTCCCAAACCAGAACAGGAGGGTAACAGTAATCTCCCACTTATGTTCTAATATTTTGTCCTGGCTCCTGCAGATGACACCTCTACCAAGGATAAGCTGGCACTCCATGAAGCTGGCATGGCAGAAGAACTGCCAGATCTTACAGATCCTGATTTGTTAAGGGCCTAGGAGGCTGAACTTCCAAAACAAGGCAGATCTCTGCCTGATTTGAGGTAGGAGGCTGAACCACTTCCCAATTTATAAGAATGCCACAGAATAAAAACATAAGCCATCTATAAGCCCCCCCCCCCCAGCGATTTGCTTGCCTGTACAGAAAGACTCTTTGGGAGAAGATGTCTTTACAAGAGACCTAAAAGGAAAACTCTTCCTCCAAGGAAACCAGCTGGCCAAATACTGCAGGTTGGTTCCTTTTCCACCTTGCCAAATGCCTGAAGCTGTGGTCTGAGTAGGGTTCCACCTATACAGATATTAAGATGGGTCTTGCAGTTTGTTGGCAACAAGATATCTTGTTGGGCTAGTGCTGAGCAGGCCCTAACTAATCCCTTTAAACCTACATACAAAGAAGACAATAAGCAATTCTTCTGGAGAAAAAATAAAGGCCACGACTTTATTGGTTACAGCTAGCTGAAAAGCAGCAGGAGCAGGCTGGCCTTGCCTTGCCTTGCTACCAGCTGGGGTAGCTGACTCTCGTAACAACCGGGTTGTCCCCCGTAAGGTTGGGTCCCCATTCCTTGTTCTAGACCGTGCCTACAATGTATCCTAATCCCTGCTGCTGACTCCTTCTTGGAATTTCCCTGGGTTTTACCTTTGTTTGTTTGTTTGTTTGTTTGTCTTGAGTGGGAGGCTTCATTCTAGATTGTTCTTGGACTTTGCCTTCATATCTCCCCCATCTGGTTTCTCTGACTGTCTCATAGGACTCGGTTTGCTAGAGCTCTGCATTGATATGACCCTGATTCTAGATTCTCCTGACTAGGCTTATTCATGCCTCAGCCTGCCAAGACCTTGGGGCCAGCCTGTTTGGGAACAGGACATATTTAGAGCCATGCTGCCTGTGATCCAGGAGATAATATATGGCTATGATGAGTGATGACTTACAACTGCTGATAGTCTTATCTTCCAGCCAGCCATCCTTTATTTCAAACATTTGTATCCTGCTGTTTTCCCTCATTATAGCCCAAGGCAACTTAATATATTAAAACAAACTGTATAAAAAACAGAAAGGGGAGGGGAGGGGGAAACAGCTTCCCCCCACCCCCCACCCCCCCACCTTTGGCAGCTAGTTACTGTGGAAAAGCACACTTGAAGAGAAGAGTCTTTGCCTGCTTGTGGGGAAAAAGCAAAGAGTGGGTCAGTGGGGAAATCTACACTTCCAGAATAATCCACCAGACTTTTGGATTCAGGCTAAAGTTACGTGGACTTTAGGCTGAATATAAAAATGTTGCGGCGATGTGTGCATCAGCACATGCTGCCCTGGTGAAGGGGTGGAGAGTCAGGCTGGTGAAGGAAAATGCATTCAGGCAGACAGCGGAGGGGAGCAATTGGGCATGGGATGGGCAATCAGGCTGGCAATGGGGGGGTGATACATCTGGCGGGAGGCAATTGGGTGAGGTTGATTGAGCTGGCAAAGGGGGGAAACCATTGGGCATGCAATGGGGTGGAAGGGCAATTGGGTTGGCAAATGGGTGAGCTATCAGGCTGGCGATGGGAGGCAATGGAGCTGGTGGAAGATGATCGGGTGGAAAGGAGCCATCAGACAGAAAACCTGGAGGGGGTGTGAGCAATTTTGCTGGCAGGGGCCATTGGATGGGGAGGGGAAGCATGGTGTTTATTTTTTAAAAAAAATTCCTGCTATCTGGTACAGCACTCTATCAGAGAGCAGGAATAATAGAAAGCAGCAAGGGCATGCACACGTGTGGAATTGATTCAAATGATTCAAATGAATCAATTCCACATCCAAGGCAAAATAAATCGGCCTCTGCCAGAGGAGCAGAAAAACTCACTTCTCAATACAGTACATGCACATGACTCATGTATACACTAAAATCCATAACAAGGTGTTTTCAGCCCAAGCCAGAACAAAACAGGGTTTCGATGTCAGTGGGATCGAACCCAGTCTCTGTAGGAGAGAAAGTTCTATAGTTTGGAAGCAGAGACGGGCAAGGCCCACTCTCATATCGTCACCAAAGGCACCTGGATGGGTGGTAAGATGGCGAGAAAGGCTTCCTTGGTTTATTTTAAAATGCAGGCAAGCTCAGAAGAGGAGAAGTGGTTGTTCAGATAGCTTGGTCCCAAGTTGTTTAGGGCTTTATAAGTCAAAACCAGCACTTTGAATTATGCCCAGGAACGGGCTGGCAGCCATGAATTTGCATAATCGTCTTCGAAAGCTTTTCAACTTTGTTGACCAATTTTATAGCTAGGTGAAGAAGCATTTTCTTGTATCCGTCCACATTTTCCTACAAGAGATGGGCACAAATCACCAAAATGGTGGTTCATCTTTGTACACTATTTTTCCCAAATGAATCCCCTCTTTTTTTCCCTCCTTTTTTTTTTTAGGCAGCTGACTGGCCTATCAGTTGAGAGACTGGGATATGTGCAGAGGCCAGTGAACCAGCTGACATGCCTGCTGTCATGAAAAAAAATGTAGTTGTTGTTGTTGTTGTTGTTATTGGCTGGCTGGCTGGCTGGCTGGCTGGCTGGCTGGCTCCTGGCTGAGAGGCAGGTGCATGTGCAGATGCAGAGACAGAGATAGCAGGCTGCTGTTTCTGTAGATGGCAGTGGCGGAGTCAGGACAAGGTAGGGAAGCACCTGGCGCAGAGGAAAGGGGTGGTGGGTCAGGGGTGAGGGGAACGAACCAGGAAGTCCATTAAATCAGGAAAAAGTTTGTTGGTTCGGGAAAGTGTTCCAGTGCATAACTGACCTTAATTAACGAACCAGCAAATTTTGATGAACTTCCTGGATAGTTGTATTTGTGTCCATCACTGTTTCCTACCATTCAGCTTCACTGATTCTTGTTATAAAAACATTGAAAAAATTCTTTGTAATATGCAAACTTGAATACTATGAGTGTTTTTGCTCAAGTGACACTAACATTTTCAGAAAGGTAGCAGTTATTATGTTGCAGCATGTATACACACACACACACACACACACACACACACACACACACACACACACACACACACACACACACACACACACACACACACACACACACACACACACACACACACACACACACACACACACACATATATATACCCTGAGGCTAGCAATTTATTTCAGTGTAAACTTTTATGGATTATGACCCAAACCATGAAAACTGACAAATAAATCTGTTAGTCTTAAATGTATGTTTGCTTTTTTCTGTTGTTATACATGACCAAAACAGTGCCTGTTTATTACTTGTCCACGTTTTTGCCCAAATCTCTTTTCCTGACAAATGCATGGGGGAAAAAAAGACTTACAGTGCAACTCTGTGAATAAATCATTGGTGCTGAATTTTTACACATATACTTCTTTTGTGTTTTATTTTAGTTTGCCTTGAATTATTAATTACTCTTTTTCCACCTACCGATTTTTATTTTTAGTTTTGTGTACATGTGGTTTATTTCTTGTCCAAATGTTTGATACAAGAAAATGTTTTCATTGCTTTTTAAATTTAATTCCCCAAGCATTCCAATCAAGTTCTTTGTAAGTCATTTCTTATGCTTATTCCTTCACAGCCTGAAATAGTTTGCCTGGGCATGTTTTCTATCACTGTTGTTTATTTTGTTTCATGGCTTAAAGTATTAGATCATTGACTGAACTGGCTTGAAACAGACTGGGTTTAGAAGGAGCTGATGGTCCATATCAGAACAGGTAAAATACTTCCCCATTAACATATATGTCCTTTCTAATCCATTGGAAAGGCATGAACCTGTTAAAATCCCATAATCCTATTGAATTAATGCCTGTCTTTAAAGCACTGTGAATTATCTGTTTCAAGTATTTTCTGAAAGCAACAGAGCACATTTATTTGTATATGCATTTATTTATATCTCTCTTGAGTCTAAAAGAAGAGGGATTTTAATAGCTTAGATCTAAGATTTCTGTCTCAGTTTTGAACATTCCTTTACATGAAGCATCTCCACTGATTTAAATGGGACGGACTGTAACCTGAGAACCAGGTAAGGTTCTCAAAGGCTAGTGAATATACACCTCTGTCACAAAACAATAGCTGGACTATTAGTTCAATATTTCTTCCCAAGAGATTAAATGCATGGTATAAATGCTGAAGTGCAGGCGTTCCTTATAAGTCCCTGTAGCCACATCCTCAAGAAGAGCTGTTTTGAACCACATCAGCAAAGTTGTCCTTGCATTTTCATCTCCTCTAGAAACAGCTAATGGACCTCAGTTTCAAACTCAAGATCATAGCCAAGCATTAACGGTACTTCTTGCTATCTGACACCATCAGAATTGGGACCTTCTTCCCTCCCCTTCCTATTGCATCCTTCCATGATGCAAGACCCTGATGTGGGGAAAGTGTGAAGGCAAGAGGAGAAGGGGACGACAGAGGACGAGATGGTTGGACAGTGTCATCAAAGCTACCAACATGACTTTGACCAAACTCCGGGAGGCAGTGGAAGACAGGAGGGCTTGGCATGCTCTGGTCCATGGGGTCACAAAGAGTCAGACACGACTAAATGACTAAACAACAACAATGATGCAAAACCAGGAGAAAATGCCGCTACATTACTTCCTAGTCCTAAGAAGCACATTTTTAGGATACTTCTGGGTGGCAGAAAGGAGGGATAGTTGCTAGTTCTGGTGCAATCCAGTGGCAGTATATTATTGGGATGCAACTACTTTACACTGCAGAAGGCGTATCTTGAAACTAAATATTGCTGAACATCTGGTTTCCTTGGAAGGAGTGAGAGGCTTGCAACAACTCTCAGAGGCAACACAAAAGCTTGAAGGGTGTAGCAGGTGATATCTCTATCCCTATCAGTCAGAAAGGTACTGAGGCATTCTGACTGTATGAACCCTGGCTCCATTACACCATTAGCTCCAGGTGCCAGGCTTAATGGACAAGGTGATGGCACAAGTTCTGTCAGAAGTGAACTATTAGTCCTATTCAGGCATTCCTTCTGAAAACATGCAGGGCTGAAAGCAGGAATGCAAGCCCCGCCACATATCTCCACCTCACTTGGAAATCCTGGATGTTTTTGTGTTTTGCCACAAAAGTCTGCATAGGTGCTAGAATTACATTCAACAGGGTGAGGTGTGGATATGGTGGGTGGGACTTGCCTGCATCCCCACATTCCCCTGACCCTTTCAGCCTTAAGTGCTTTCAGGGGTGTCTGAATAGGGCTACAGAGCCGGTAGCCTGAACAAGCAAGCCAATCCTAGTCAGTAGAGGACATCACCGAATAAAGCAAAGGGCAGAAGGAGAGCCTCTCCAAACTCCCAAATCAAACTGATTTGAGCAAAAGGAAGGAACTTCTGTTCAAATTAGCTCTGGAGATAATCAGCAAACCAGTTCTCATGGAGCCATAGAATGTCCAGGTACCAACCCTAATAATCAGCATCTTTTTTCACAGGTATAATTTCCCCTTTCATTTCTGATTTAGTGTCAGCATTCCAGCTGGAAATGGCCTATGAGGCAGAAGAAAGCTTTGGCTCCAAGTGGGTTTCCTGGAAATATGAAAACTGTATGAGAAAAAAGGAGTGTCCCTGCATTCCGATTCTCACAGTCTGTTCCAAAGCTGCTTTTTGGCTGCTTCCTTCACTCATATGAGTCAGCAACCTACTTGAATATAATACGTGAGCTTATTATTGCATTGCCCATTATTGGAACAGTGAGTTTGGGAGGCTCAGACGGGCTCTGTAATTCTCCAGGATTCTGTGTTACATTGCTCAAATGAGTATTTCGACTTCTTTTCTAGTTTATTTTCTCCTAACTTTCTCTAATAATAATTAAACATTTACAATAAATCAGGTATGGACAATTGGACACCTAAATATTATTAATAAGTTGAGTTTTTTAAGTTATTCACAACTCTTCCTGAATAATTGAATGAAATGGAAATGGAGAAGCAACAGAAAAAGAAAAAAAATACCCTGGCCAAAGGTTACAGCTACAGAATTTATAGCTGAATCCCCAAATGATTTAGCTTGAGGTATGATGGCATCAGGTGTCACCACAGTGCATGCAGAATCACTTGCCTTTCTCCATAGAACTGGCAAATATTCCGTCGCCTTTCATTAAAACACAAAATAGGACAGCAGTTCCTAATTTAGCAAAACTGAGGATTGTAGTGGTTCATCAGTTAGGAACAATCAGTAGAAGCTGTACTATTATTTATTTATTTATTTATTTATTTATTTATTTATTTATTTGTTTGTTTGTTTGTTTGTTTGTTTGTTTGTTTGTTTGTTTGTTTGTTTGTTTACTTACTTACTTACTTACTTACTTACTTACTTACTTACTTACTTACTTACTTACTTACTTACTTACTTACTTACTTACTTACTTACCTTATATGCCTCACACACTACCCAAAGGTATCTGGGTAGCTTACAACAATTTAAATACAGTAAAAAGATAAAAAGATAAAACAATTAGAATACAATAAAAAATACAGTGCTCAAAATTGCTGTCAGGACCCACAGCTGATATTATTTCAGTTAAAAACCTTCTGGAACAGGAAGGTTTTGACCTGGTGCTGAAATGTCATCAACATTGGCGTCAGACGAATCTCATTCAGGAGGGCATTCCATAGTCTGGGCCAGCTGCCGAAAAGGGCCTTTTGTCTACAAGCCATTCCTCTTACCTCCTTGAGGAATGGCTCCTTCAGGAGAGCCCCCTGGCTAGATCTTAATTGTCAGGTAGGTTCATATAGAAGGAGACGGTCCTTCAGATATCCAGGGCCCAAGCCATTTATGGTTTTATATGTCAAAACAAGCACTCTAAATTGGGCCCAGGCAGCTACTGGTAGCCAATGTAATTTAAACAGAATCAGCTTGATGTGTTCCCTAGCAGCCCCACCACTCACCAGCTGTGCAGCTCAATTCTCATCCAGTTGCAGTCACTGGACCATCTTCAAAGGCAGCCCCACATATACCACATTGCAGTAATCTATACAGGATGTTACCAGTGCATTGTAACTGTCATGAGACTCTGCTCATCCAGGTAGGGCTGTAGCTGGTATAATTTCTGCAGCTGAAATTATAACTCTGGAAGCCCTGGCCAGCAATGCCTGGAGTTGCCCGGCCACAACCCGCTCCAACACCTTGCCCAAATAAGGGAGGTTTGTCACTGGTCAGTAGTTAGCCACCATTCTTGGGTCCAGGTTAGGCTTTTTAAGAAGTGACCGAATTATCACCTCTTTTAAGGTGGTAGGGACTGCTCCCTCTCTCAAAGAGGTGTTCATGGCCTCCTGGACCCAGGTGCGAAACCCCCTGGCAGATCTTCCAATTAATCAAGATGGGCAAGGGTCGAGCGGAGTGGTGGTAGAACAGACAGATCCAAATACCCTGTCCACATCCTCGGGTTTCAACAATTGAAACTCATCCATTAATACTTGACCTAAGCACAGCACACTGAACACATCCTCTGATTCTGCACTAATGGTGGAGTCCATCCCACTGCAAATCTGAGTGATTTTTCTCTCCAAATGAATGACAAACTCATCACCATGAGTTGATGAGTGGCCCGGGACCTCCACAAGATTTCCTGGTTGAAGAAGATCCTGGACCACCCGAAACAGCTCTGTTGGATGACATTCTGAAGAAGCAATACGGATGATGAAATACTGCTGTTTTTGCCAACTGTATTGCCACAAAATAGGCCTGATAATGTGCTCTAAGTTGTGTTCAATCAGACTCCCAGTGGGATTTCCTTCACTTATGCTCCAGCCGTCTCCCCTCTCGCTTCATTGCCCATAGTTCAGATGTATACCAAGGAGCTGTCTGGTCTCTGCGTGCAGGGAGATGGTGCTTAGGCAATCATGTCAACTGCCTGGGTCATCTCCCTATTTCAAAGGGTGACCTGAGCTTCAATAGGAGCACCGACCATATAAGATGGATAATCCCCCAGAGCATTCAGGAAACCAACTGGATCCATTAGTCTCTGAGGATAAAACATCTTAGTTGATCCCCCACCCTTGCACAGGAGAGAAGAAGCTAATAGACTAAACTTGACCAGGAAGTGGTCTGACCATGACAATGAGGTCACAACCAGCCTCGCCACATCCAAACCACCATCTTTCAGTCCCATTGAGAAAACCAGGTCCAAAGTATGGCCCTTCTCATGTGTTGGGCCGAAGACACATTGAGACAGCCCCATGGCTGTCATGGCAGCCATGAAATCCTGAGCTGCCCCAGTCAAGGCAGCCTCGGCATGGATGTTGAGGTCCCTCAGCACCAACAACCTGGGAGTCCTCAACACCAGATCCGAGACTACCTCCGTCATCTCAGGCAGGGAGACTGTTGGTACGCAGCAGAGTGTGCGGTACACCAACAGAATCCCCAGTCTGTCTCGTAAGCCCAACACACAATACAGGCCCTCAAGCTGTGAGAGGGGATACTATAAGTATTTGTTATTTGTGGAAAGTTGGAGCCCTCAGTGTAGTGCAGCCTCTCTCAAGTGATGCTAAGTCTCCTTTCTGTTGTGGTAGATAGTGTTGGAGGGTGTAACCCAGCTTATATTGAAGATTCATGACTTTGCATTTGGACAAGTAGGTGGAGAAAGGCGGATTTCATAAGGTTTCCTAGACTGTCATTACCTGCTATGAATTCTGGCGATCTTCCTTCAACCTGGAAAGGACTGATAACCTTACAGTCGCTGATTCCTTTTCTATAAACTCTTTCTTACTAAGGAAACACCCCACCTTTATTTCCTAGAAGGCATCTGACAGCCAATTTCTTCCCTGCACCTTTACCCTAGTTCATTAGAAATAGGATTCATATTATATTTCCTGTATTTTTAAAATAAACACTAGAGTTCTTATTTTCTTAGAAAAAGTAGACTGGATGAGATTCCTTTCCAAAGTGGAAAGTGTAATCTACTAACCATTCCAATATTCAGTGGCTAAATCCAGTAACTCAGATGCAGCTGCTGCCAAGCTCTATCCAGAAGTGACTATTGGTGAAATTTTCCATAGCAAAATAAAATAAAATTAAATTTAAAAGTGGTGTGTTCCATGCATAGAGAGAGAGAAACCAAAGTGAAATATGCAGCTCAGATTTATTAGTTTACCTATGGGCCATAATGATCAATTTCTTTCATAACAATTAATGGAAAATCACTTTGAAATAACTTTTAGTGCATAGAGAGCATGCAGTCCCAGGGGGAGACACATCACTTTACTCCTCTGGGATGTAGTACACCCTGCCTGGATCTCAGTCTGACACTGTTTTTGTGGAAACTTCATTCAATATCATAGAGTTGAGAACGGCAGTACAAAACAGCTGGAGAGAGGTCGCAACTCTGCTGGAAATTTTTGCTGCATCTTGATCTGCAGCCTGTTCTATGTTTCTGTTCAGATCAGATGATCACACAGAGTGCTTCAGTGTCACTGTCCACACTGACCCCTCAGTCTGATGCAGTTTGATACGTACTACAGTCCATAGCCCTCTTTCCTTTGATCCCACCCTTTGCCAATCCTGGTTCATTGTAAAACCTATGGGCTGTTTAAAGTGTTGCATAGTGCTGGAGAAGAGGGACAGTTTTCCAGAATTTTCCATAAGATTCAAACCCATACACACATACTGTTGAAACATAATAGTCTGCTGTTTTTCATATTGATTTTTTATTAAAGATGGTGCCTGACTTCCCTGCCCCATATCCTCTAGCCAGTGACTCTGAGTGGGTTCCCTGCTGGAGGAGGCGAGGCTTTGAAGTGCCAAGTACCTTTTTGATTTGGCATGAACTGGCATGAACTGCCATCTCTAATTTTTACTTTTTTTGTCTATATAGAGGTGATCTAGCACTAAACCAGTATATTAATGTAGCGATAAGGGAATGAAAGATTGTGGGGGGTGGGTGTTCCTGCTGTCTAAAACATCACACACAGCTTAGTACATCACCAGAATATCACCCACAAGCCTGCCGTTCCTGTCTTTTTGGAGAACAAAACAACTGATCACGTGGGGGAAAGTCCATTCAAATCATTCTGGCCTGAAAAATGTAGAAGCCCCCAGTGGGAGCAAAAAAAGGTCAGATTGATTCAAACTGGTCTTTTTGTCCTGTGATCAGTAAAGAAAAATGTGCATTCATCCATGCTAATAGTGCAGTGCTGCTGCACCCAAAACTGTGCTCACGACCTAGGGTTCAATCCCAGGTAGCCGGCTCAAAGCTGACACGGCCTTCTATCCTTCCGAAGTTGGTAAAATGAGTACCCAGCTTGCATAATTAACTTGTAAACTGCTCAGAGCAGTGATGGCAAACCTATGGCACGCATGCTACAGCTGCCACGCAGAGCCCTTTCTGAGGGCATACGAGCCATAAGTTGCTGGATCGCTACTCCCCCCCTGTGAGAAGGCAGCTGCAGCCGTGGTGCTGGCACTTCGACAGGTGGATCCGGAGTAGCTGGCACTGGAAGCAAATCCAGAGTGGAGTCTCTAGGCACCTCCATGCCTGGGAATCCCCCTTCCACCACCACTTCCAGTTCCGCCACCACCACGGCACGCCACCCACTGGGTTTTTTTTCCCTAGTTTGGGCACACGAGCCCAAAAAGATTCACTGCCACTGGCTCAGAGTGTGCACTGTGGGGCAATATATAAGTAGCACACTTTGCTTTTGGCTTATGTTATACCCACAGCAAATGCTGCATTATTTTCCTGCATAGTCACAGCCACACCCAGTTTTCAGGAGTTGCTGGTATACTTCAGACCGAGGTAGATGATGGGCAAATTCCTGGCCAGCTGCTACTTTCCCTTTCAGTGATGGGAGGAAATATTTGTAGTGCAGGACAGAGCGTTGTAGCTAGTACAGTAGCAATTCTGTTACTAATCAGATTATTATTTATAGTGGTGCTATAGCCTATGGGTCGGCTTTTCATCCAGCAGGTCCAAGCCAAAACATTCTCTGAACAGCAAATCACATTCTTCTGACTCCTCCCAAAATCAAGGTGTAGAATAGCTATGATAGCTAAGTTATCTTGCCATATGGGGAAGAAGATTTCCCAAATATCTCTGGAAATATAAACACAGTAATAAGGAACTAAATATGTTCCTCTTTCATTTTGTGAGTGCAGTGTGCACAGCATTGGTCATGGCATCACCATGTCCTCTGCAGTTTTCCCAGCCCAGAAAGAGGATGGTAGGCATTGCTTTCTTGCCATGTTTCTGCTGTAGACTGTTTTGTCCACTAAACTGCAGCTCATATCAGCAGCTCATATCAGACAGTTATTGTCCATCATTTGTGTGAACAAATATTTCCAAGGTAAAAAGAGAGTGCACACTTCAGCTTAATCTCAAGAGTCTGCACCTTCTGGACTCCCCAAAATGTTCTTTTCCCCTTCACTTCCATGGCTGTTGAATGCATCCATTCCATGACCCTGTAATGCAGATTACAGTGGGGTCTTGACTTAAGAACGGCTTGAGTTAAGAACATTTTGACTTAAGAACCACTCTCATAGGAAAATATTGACTTGACTTAAGTACTTAGATTTGAGTTAAGAACTGAAAAAAAACCACATGGGAGGCAGGGAAAGTATAAAAATGTGAACTTTCAGTTAACTGTTGGCCAGTGAAAAGGGTGCCTGTCTGCTTCCTCACTCCTCCCAGTGTTTAGAGAGTGGATTGAGAGACAGTCTTCAGACTGCCTGGTACTGTACTGCCTGGACTGTATTTTCCCTGCCTTCCCTGAACCTTTCTTGACCTAAGAAAAAAAGAAACAAAATATCCCCCTCTAGTGGTCGAAGGCAGAATAGCAGCTTCCCATTAGTTTCTATGGACGGAAAAGAGCAGATACGGATCAAATGATTTTCAATGCATTCCTATGGGAAATGCAGATTTGACCTGAGAACTTTTTGACTTGAGAACCGCCTTCCAATACGGATTAAGTTCTCAAGTCAAGACCCCACTGTAGAATGAAATCTAAAACAACAGTGACTAGTTTGGCAAGCAGTCTTTGGACAAAGAGACTTTAATGAAGCAATTTCAGCATTTCATTGCACAGCACAGTTTTGAATGCTCAGTCCACAGAGAGCAGGAAGTGTATTTAAAGACATCTTCAAACATGCAGTCAAATGCTCCTAATCACCAGTTCTGTTGTGAGTGCAGTGGGACTTGTTAAGTACCAAATAAGATCCCCTTTTGTGTGGATTTTCTTTTGACATGCATTCATTCCCTCCTGGTACCTCTTAAGGTCTTAGCTTTCATGGGCTGATATGTCCAATTCTTATGTTAACAGGGATTCCATCCCTCAAAATCCCATTCTGTTCAATCTACAGAAAATAGATTGTTAATCAGTATGTAACTATTTTTCAAGAATATTTTAAGGCATGTTTCCACCAGGGCAGGCTTATGACTAAGTAATTGATTGCTGGATTCTTTTATCATGCCAAGAGCCCTGGAAATACTCTGTTGTATTGATTAAGGGCTCAGCTTCTCTGTGCATAAAGGAGATTGTATGTGAGTCTGGCAATCAGCGAGTAGCAGGACATCAGGTTTCAAGATAAGCTCACATATTTCTTTTTTGAAAAATTAAGTATTGTATTGATTTGTGTTTTTATTATATTTATTGCAGTGAATTGAAAGTTTGTTGGTTACAGGAGCTTTTATTTTTCTTTCTCTAAAAAACAACTACCCAACCCATTGAGGAGGAAAATGTAATATTGTCTCAATAGCTTAAACATTTGGAGCCATGGTGAGGTAAAACTGGAATAATTTCTAAACCATCTGAACAGCATCCACCCAAATATACAATTCATGACATGGACATGAAATCCTATTTCAAAACACAGAAGTACTGGATAACACCAGCAATCATTATGTTAGACTACACAGGGAGGCCATTGAAATCCACAAACACCAGCACAGCTTGAACAAAAAAGAAGGTTTAAAACTCTACAAAGCCTGGCTCCCAGCACTGAAAAATACAGCCTGCAAAAAGGTTAATGAACTCTACTCAGTCACAAGATCGGTGATCACTGCACAGAAAAGACTAGCAAACGACACCCATCAATCACAGTGACAGGTCATTTCCCCCGTTATCACAACAATAGACCCATTAAAAAAAACACCCTGATCACAATAATCGCCCAGTCTCCTGAAAAGAACAAAAACCTGATCCCACAGCTACAAATACTCAACTATCCCACACACTACACCAGAACACAGACAGAGTTCTACCTCCTGTCCTCTAAAGATGCCGGCCACAGAGACTGGTGAAATGTTAGGAAGAAAAACCTCCAGAACATGGCCAAAGAGCCCAAAAAACCCACAACAACCAACAGATAGTAAACTTTCTACAGTAGTACCTCAGTTGACGAATACCTTGGTTAACACAAGGATAGCAAGGATTATCAAAATCCAAAATGGAGGACATCAAAAGGATTTTCACAGCCAACAGTAAAAAGGTCACCAAGCAGCAAAAGATAGGTTATTTCTACCTTCCAGGCCATTTTAAAGATTCTTCAAACTGCTGCCCCCAACATGCTGAATTCTGCATGACTCACATGAAGCTCTTTGTTGGAATAACTGATGAGGCAGACAATGAGGATGATTTCCTCTGATAATTCTACAATTTAAGGCTACTAAATGAAGTTAATTGGCAACAGATTCAGGTCAGACAAAAAGATTTGGATCAGAAGAAAGTAACGGTTTCATCGCACAATGCATAATTCACTCATGATCTATAGCAACATCTTTTTATTCATTAGGCTGGGGGTGAAGCATTGTCTGAAATAATAAGGGATGGGGCAGATTTTTTTTTATCTTAACCCTTTGCAGAGCATTAGTTGGCTACACAGTGAATAGGCATAAGAACAAAAAAGGTGACTTATTTCTTTTTTAATTCCATAGCAGATAATTCATATTTGACTATGATTTTTGCTGATTTAACAGAGTTCTGAGGTAATCAATCTACAGCAGATAAATACTTAAATTCCTAGCAGAAGAACAGATGAAACAGTGTTATTGTCTGAAGTATACCTGTGAGTTAACTATTGGTGAAGTGATAATAAAGATTTTAATTATTTCCCATCTGTTAGGATTTCAGTTAGTAATCTGCTCAGCATAGATTGCTTCAAACCTCATTGTTTTAGTCTGTATTCCCTAGCCAAAGAACAGTGCTTTGAGCTTTGTTCCGATGGGCTAAAAGATATATATTCAAAATAAAGAAAATTATGCCTATTATCTTACTGTAGCAGATGTCATTTTTATGTTCACTTCTGTGTGCAAAAGAAATGTGTATGTAATATTCTTTTAAAAGTATGTGATCATGTATATTTATAAGATTCTAATTGAAATGTATCCCATTAGGACAGCCTTCCCTATGTCACCCCATTATTTTGGATTACAGTTCTCATCAGCCCCAACCAATAGGGTCAATGTTAGGAATGATGGGATATATTGCATTGTTGACTTTATGGGACCTATTTCCTAGTAAACATGTTTAGGACTCTTTGTTCATGTCCATTCAATTCAAGATTTACAGGCAATTCAAATGTTCAAGAAAGACTAATAGGAAAAGCTCAATGACTGTAAACATCCTTTTACATTTCATATTCCCCTTCTCGCCATGTACATATAAAAGCTTGTCTACTGAGGCAAAGGTCAGTTCATTTAAAGAAGTGGATTCATTTCCTCCAGAAATTTTGTTATGGGGCTTTTACCACCTCAGGATGAATGCTGAGTTATATTATTGCTGTACAAGAATGTGGCAATGATCTTGTTCTGGCAGATCTAATCAACGTTCTATAAAGCAATTCTAAAAATGGGGAAAGCCCAAACAAAATAATTATAACTTTTAAATGAGGCTTCAATTTGGCACGGTTATGGCAGACAGTCTACTCTTGTTCTGTACCACATTTGGAGAAGTTTGTGCAAAGGGTTTTTATGATTTTTGAAAAAGTAAAACTGCGTTATTCCCCACTCCTGCAGAAATAAGCAACCCTAAATGACCTCAGATTTAAAATAGGTCATATAAATTAAAAAAAGATCAGTCTTGTAGGGGCTGAAATATTGGTCCCCAGAAAAGTCTTTTCAAATGTGTGAAACAGTGACTTCTTATCTCACTGAGCATACATGGAACAGGTTTGCCAGCAACAGCTTTGCCAAGTAGATACATTATTACACATTCATGGGCAGGGGAATGAGATATTTGGAGAGTTTAGGGCAACTAACGTTCACAGAAACAAAATCAAAGGACAGGTTTTCTTTGGAGAATAAAAAAGCAGGCCTGCTTTAAAGAAAATAACAGAGTGACAGTATTTCAGAAAGGGGGACATTTCACCATGTATCTCCAATTTGCATACAATGTTGTAATGCATATTCAAAGTATTACTGCATTACAAAAGCACAGTGCAGTTGTGTTTGTCCCAGCTCTGAGTGTATTCATTAAACACTACCTCAGGATTTTTGACACCAAGATTTTGACACAAATTTTCAATGGGAAAATCAGCTCCACCATGGACAATCTGAACTTTTGAACCTGCCAATCCTAACCCAATAGAATTTTAACTCCTTCCTGTCAGAAGGAAACAGGGATTTGTACAAACAGGGATTTGTACTTGTGAAGAGACTCTGTGTCTGATTGTAAAAATATTTAAAAAGATATTTTAAAAAGAATAAAGAACATATATTTGGAAGGTCACTTGTGTAAGCCATGAAATTACTGGGGTTTTGTTTGTTTGTTTGTTCATTTTGTTTCTTGTTTGTTTTGCTTTAGGGTTGGGAATGGTCTTACTCAATGTTAGCAGAGCTTGGTGCCTATATCCTTTTTAAAACATGTTATTAATTTTTCAATATATCTGCATTCAATTTGAGCTTGTTAAACACCGTATTACATTGGTTGCTTATAATTATTTGATTTTTGCGTCTTGGTGTCTTCTTAGTTGTCCCTTCAAAATCTATACAATTTTTTAAACATTTAAGCCTTTCATGTATTTTAGTGTAAAATATTGACTAGTATCATAATATTGTTCTCATAATATACAATGTTCTCAAAATTTTCAAATAACATACCTAATAAAAGTAATTCTGGTTTCAAATCTATATAATTTTGAGGTGATTTAACCGACCAACTTTGCATTTTATACCAATAATAGCTAAATAGATTCCTAACACATAATAGATGTTATCTAAAGCATTTCATGGAGATTTTCTTTATATCCAGTAATTGTTTAGCCATTTCTATCTCATCATTTTCTATCATATCTATATCAAAATCATATCTAATGTATGTTTATTAAGTACTATTTGTTTTACCTCATCCTTATATTTAGCTTCAATTTACCTTAAGAACCACCGTGTTATGCCTTTACCCTGATTAATGATCCCTTATTTCAGTTTAATTCCCTTTTCTAATATATAGGATATGCCCCCTTTCAATTCTAGAAGTTAGGTATATAAATGCTTTCAATGTTGAAGGCCACCTTGATATTTTTTCCCTTTTCATCTTTCTAAGTAACTCCTTCTCTTGTTTGTCTTTTCCCAATTCTTATTTCTATCTCTCTAAAAATTCTGCAATCCCATCTGAGAACATTTTATGCACTTGCTCTATCTCCAATAGATTTTCCAGGCTCTTTTTTATTAAATCTACTGATTCTCTCCCCTTATCTTGCCTAAGCACACCTAAAATTCTCCTTGGCTCCAGGGTTTGAATTAGATCTCCTAGATTTTCTCCTTTGATTTCCTCCAGCCCCTCCTTTGATTGGCATACATTATCCACCACCCTCTCATTTACTTGCTCATTATTCCCTATCTCCTGTTGATTATAGTCCTTCCTTAACTGCTCCTTGAATAATTCCACTTCTTCATTTCTAGAATTGCTTGAAGGGTAGATTTTGTTTCATCACCAAATTTTTCTTGTTGTGGGATTATGTCCCGGATATCAAATAATTGTATTCCAAGCGAAAGTTGTCCAGATTTTTAAAGTAATTAGTCCAGTTCCATCAATACTTGCTTTCATAGGTCCACTTTAATAGATTGATCATCTTTAGGGTTATACTTGAATCCAGTCCCAAATAGCCATAGTGTTCAAGGTCATTGTTCTAGGCTTTTTACCAACGCTTTAGATAACTGTAGCCACAACATAAACAAGTTTTGTTTCCCAGAGTTTTAGCTAATGATGGTTTTAAGAGAAAGATTCTTAAGTTTTTATTGACAAAGTAATACCAAACTTCCTTCCTTGAAGTATAATTAAATGTCTAATTAATGTCCAATTTATTTTCTTTGCATCTCTTTGCGTCTCTTTCCTCTCTCCACATTCACCGCTGCTTTATAATTGGTGGGGATAGAAAATGCTATTTCTGTTGTAGGGATAGTCTTGTCCATGGATAGTCATAAAACAGTACAATTAAAAATATTTCTCATCCAGTGATAACACGATGTTAATTAGCTGATTTATCACTTCTTCATTGTCGGCTGCTGATGACTTGCAAGCAAGCTATTTCAGCTGCTTGTTTCCGCCCACTGATTGATTTCGGAGTTTCCTGGATGAAACGTGGGTAACCACCATCCCCTCCATGATCGACAGGCTTCTCTCCATTTCACCGCCTCTTCATGGTGGTTTTATCCCCCTGGGGGGATCCCAAACAGGTTGGAATTCAGCCCAGGGGACAGAGCTCCATCTTCCTGTTGCTGTCTTGTCGCAGCATCAAGCCGGAAATCCCTGGTGCCTATATCCTATCATACTTTCAACCATTCCACCCATCTTGTCACTATGCAATTGCTTGTAATTGAGAAAAAAATTCCAAAGATGTTATATGTTATTAAGCCACTAGTGTGGTGGGTATATGAGTTAATGACCTCCAAAATATCCTATGATATCCACTGTTCAGAATTTGCAAACCAACACCATCTCATATTAGGTTGTTCTCTTGTCCTACTGCCTCCCCACCACCACCACAAATTAGGTCTATTGTCTTTTCCAGTAAGTTCTGCTCTGGCCTTGCAAACTATCAGCTATGGCTTCTTTTATTGAGACAATGGCAGAATATCCCCGTTTCCTCATGTTTGCACTAGTAAGAGTTCAGGCTTCATTTGATTGAGCACCCACTTATCTGCCTTTCTGGTGGTTTGTGGTATTTGTAATGTTCTCCTCCAACACAACATCCTGAGATGATAAAGCTCCATAACAATTGTCACAATTTGTAGAAGAAGAATCATATTAGTCTCTTTTGGCAAAAACAAAAAATAATAAAATTACCCAAATCACTACTTTGAAAAAGAACTATCATTATGACTCTGTAATCATAAACAGTGTGGTGGGAAATCACTTCTAAAATATGGGGAAGTTCCTGGGGTTTTCTAGGTAGAAGGTACTCAGAAGTGGCATACCAGTCCATCCTTCTGGCAATACTCTGAGACTGTGTAGCATCATTCCATGCTACTATAAAGTGGCAAGGCATGCAATCCCATCAATCACATACACTCCAGCTGATCTGAGCTGGCCTCCTAGAAGGCTTAGTGGGGATTCAAACTTCCAGCCCTCTGGTCCTCAGGCTGGTACTCCAGGTCAATTAACTGTATCAGTGCACAAGGTCATTGTGAAACGTAAAATGCTTCTTCTTATATATTATATCAGAGTCCTGAAGAGTGTGATGGCTGCAGAAATGATATTGCCTGCATGGGCAATAGGATGGCTTTGTGTCACTTCTTCCCCTTGAGAAGGCTTTGTGAGTGAAGGATCAATTAGAGTTGAACCCGCTTAGTAGTTGTCTGTAATTTCCTTTCTCAGAGCAACTGGCAGATATCATAACAAGAGGGAGGTTCATAGTAGGGGAATTATCCCCCTCACCCCCTTTTTTGTACTCTTTCCTATGCACAGAGTTTCTCTGATTCTGTATAAAGATCTCCTAGTGTTGGGTTTGTCAATTACATACATACCCATCCTTTCCTTTAGCGAGCTCAAGGTATACACTGCTTTCTCCTTCCTCATTTTTATTCTTAATGGAATCTCAAAAAGCATGTCATGCCGAGACCCCAAGGTCACCCACTGAGTTTCATCAGTCATTGGCAATTTGAATCTGGAACTCCCAGGGCTGACTCCAACATTCTAACTCCTATATCCAACTGGCAGTCATTCGTATGCAGTAAATAGGCTCAGGTGTTTTGATCTCTGTTATAATATATATTAATTTATACATTGATTGAAGTGAAAATGTCGATACAGTATCATGTTCATTCCTGGGTTAATATGATCCAGTTTCAGTAAACCAGAAAGAGCTCTAACCCTATTTCAAGCGAACTGTCATTTCATTTCATTTTATTTTGATATTTTCTGTGCCTTTGAAGCCATAGAAGCAAAGCATAGTTCTGCAGGAAGGAGGACACAAAGCAAAGTTTTTTAAAAAAGTAGAAGAGAGGGGGAGTCTTTATAATTTCAATGAGTTCAGCAAAATTGCAATCCAGGCAGACTGGAAGAGCCTTAGGTGACATGACTTAAACCACTTGTTTCACTTATTGAAACCAGATAACATAAGCCCAAAACAAATCCAGGTGCATGGTTAGTTTTGACCTCTTATTGAGCTGTTGTCTGTTGTCACTTTGACTTGTGTTCTTATATTAAGAAAGCAAACAATTAATAATGCTTGGTAGGTACAGACTTATATTATTTTAGCATTACCTCCCTCTTATGTTTTCAGTGTAATACTGGACTTCTCTGCTTATTTAGCAACTCCAAATACAATACACATAAAAGAGTGGAGAAGGGTAATAGAATGCTCTTATTCAAATACTGAAATTATTTGAGTCTGTAAGCACTGGGAAGAGCTAATGTATTTATTTATAATACTTGTACTGTACTGCATTCTTTCTCCAAACAAGGCACATTTTATGCAAATCCTCCCAGTGTTTGGGGCCAGAGCTCTTAACCTTAAATGGCAGGCTTGTGTCGTACTACTTCAGACCAGAGATGGAAGCCTGTATCCTTCTGATTGTAAAGCCCTCACCTCCACCCCTAAGTAGTAACATGAGACATGCTATTGGCAAGAAGAGGCCAGGTTTTCTTTGCAGAGATCAGTGACTGCATGATGGCAAGGTTTCCATCAGCAGCAGGATCCTGACTTATTACCCTGGCAGGGTTTTCTACTTCACAGAGGCTCAGAAGGATACTAGCTGGAATCTTTCAACCCACAATTCAGTTGCCCACTGCTGGAGACTATGGATGACTTGATATACTTCCTCATCATCATAGGCATCCTTCAGAGGGAGGGGGAGGGGAGCCAGAGCCAATCTCTCCCGGTTCTTCCCAGGACTGAAAGAGAAGAGATGAAATGCCAGATCCCTCCAACCTCTGCAAGGCATGTGAGCTCTTTTTATTGCCATCAGAGGCACCACCATACTATTGAAACAATCATCATCTTCCTTCTCCTGGGACAGTGGAGCTGGCCCAAGGCTGCCCCAGCTGACTCTTCTTGCGGAACGTGGCACAATGGGGGGGGGGGGAATCGAACTCCCAACCTCCAGCTCAGCAGGCACCGATCCAAATTAAGTACTCTTCAGCTGCATCAGACTCCAACTCTCATCATTCCCAGCTACCATGGTAATTACACCTATAGTTCATGGGAGTTATAGCCTGACATAGCTGGAGGGCAACAGTTGGGAAAGAGGCCAGGATAGTATTATTTAGTAAACCCTGCCAAGAACTGCCATATACTTTTACAATACACAAATAACCAAGATAATAATAATAATTAAGGATGTGACTTCTATATTTTAAGGACTTCCACTCCTGTAGATTGGTGAGAATCTCGATGTACTTTATATGGAGGCAGCCTCTGTTGAAATTTGCCCTCACGTGCACTTTTGGAAGTCAGAAAGGAAACCTTACCACACCCACATTGTAGCCCAGGGTGCTTTCCTTTCTGCTGAACAGAGGAATGGCAGGGAGGCAAGGGAGCTGCTCTGCTTTCTTCTGGTCCGCAGGCTTTCAATTTAGCTTGGGGGGAGGGTTTCTCACCAATTTATGAGAGTGGACGTTCTTAAAATACAAATCTCCCATTCCTAATACCAATGGTGAGATAATACAAAAAATATATAATAATTTAAGGGCTAGCTCCAGTTATCCGAGAGATTTCCCACAATGCCTTGGCCATAGCATCACTCTATGGCATTATGAGAAGTTATAATGGTGATTATAAGGTCTGAGTCTTAGCAATTGTATCCAAAATCTCTCCCTGGGGATTGCCATTTCAATGTGGGAACTTCAGTTTCCAAATTATGATTCCCTGTGGATGATGGGCTAAATTGGGAAGAGGAGATGTTTGCCAGGACATAGCTCCAGTAAGTCAAATTGCTAAGATTCTGGGGGGGGGGGGACTTCCACGTTACCACAGAACCTTTAACAATTCTCAGTTGATGGGGCATAATAATACATAAATAAGCAATATGTGCAAGGGCCACCATAACATTGGCAAAGCTGTGGTGAACACAGCAGAATGGAAGTGGGAGGCCACTTAACTGTTCTGGTGGCAAAAGATGATGTCCTGGCTGTTACTGTTGTTGAGGTAAGATTCAGCTCAGTCTAATTAGCAAAGTACACAGAAACTGAAGTGCCATCTTTTCTTTTGCCAGATGGGTGACAGATTTCTATAGTGTGTTTCTGTGTGGTATTATGTGGGAAGCAAGGAAAATGTCTGTCGCTTGCTGTGTTCCTGTGGTTCTCAGCCAGCTGAACATTTGTATATCTCTGTAGTGGTTAGCTGCATCCCGTCAGAGGTTCTTTGCAACTCCCATAATTGTCTTCTGGTTAGGGCTGACTGAAGTTGTGAGCCAAGAACCTGTGTTGCTTGGGAATTAGAATACTGCCCCAAATTAGTAGAAAATGCTGTATGACTTGTAACCACCATGGTTAAGCCAGGTGCACGTGTTTGGAAATGTATAACCTAAACAGCGTTATAAAGTGATCCTGGGTTTTTAAATAGCTAAAGCCCAGTCAGGTGCAGTCTGCACTGTGTTTTAATTTTAATTATGCTGCAACAGTTCTGTGACACAGTTGTTTTAGTAGTCTGGGCTTGCTCTTTAAAATTCTTTCCATCCACTTCACTGTTTATGTAGGAGAAATACATGAATCCAGCAATCACATTCATGTTGGGAAATGACACACAGTGGTTAAAAGCTCATTTTTTGGAAGAATTTGTGCCTTTACAAGGGCCAAGAAAGAGTTCTTTAGTGGATGGCTGTGAAATAAAACAGAGAACCACCAGCTTAGTTGAACTGGTGGCCTGAAGGCAGGAGTACATGGTGGCTACCACTTTTATTCTCTATGCTCATGAAGCAGAAGTGCAGCAGAACTCACATGGCTGAGCAAGCTGTTTGAAAGTGCGACAGTGCCACCCACTGCCTTTGCCTGGTGATGATACACCATTTCCTAGTGAATTTACCAAACCTAGCATCATATCATGTTATCAATGACAAGTTACTGCAACCAAAAAATTATTAGTTCCCTTCTCCCTTCACACCATATAATTTGCTATGACTTCTGAAGTTAGGAAGCCAGTTCTGAACAGTGGATAATGTAGGGTTAGGTCAGCCATATATATATAAAACCATTCAGACAAGATTTGAGATGCAGGAAGTCCTGTAAGAGCAGTGAGATCATGCAAAGAAGTTCCAGGTCCAACTTTGCCATTTTGAGTAGGGACCACTACATGTGTAGAATCATCTGCACAGCCTATCATAGTTCAAGCATACAAAGGCTTGTATGTGCACTCACACCAATAAAGGTAAAAAGCCACTGCAGACCTCTTTGTTGAATATGGGAATGTTGTAGATTTAGAGAACAGAACCAGCATGCGGGAGAACAGTGATGGGCCAGCATTAGTTACGTATATATTATTGTACTCTATTTTGGCATAATATTAGAGTAAGTGAGATTGCACATAATTTTTATCTGCTGTATATCCCTCAACAATCAAAATGAACTGGTCCATTTTATACAATTCTATATGAAAGTATACAACGTGTACATGAAATTGCAGTGGTTCTGAAAAAATAATCTGACATATTGAGGGAAGGAGAAAAAAGACTGATTTTAGTCACTATGTTTAGCTTCTTATTCGAAGGCAAGTTCACAAAATCATCAAGCCTTGTGAATAATCTAATCTATGGTTCTAAAGACTCAAGCTTTGTATAGCAGCCTTTGTGTCAACCATAATGCTTGTGATTCCCAGAAATTTTTACTAGTATCTTACTGCTATCTAGGGATGAGCAAAATGGGAAAAATTATCAGTTTGAAAAAAAATTGTGGATGCTTCTTTTGAGTTTTCTCAGAGTATCATCTAATCATCTTCTTTCCTTCTTTGTTCATGGATAAGTTTTGTTTATTTTGTATTGGAGAAAGATTGACTCCTAAAAGAAAAACATCCTGTATACCAAAAGATGGCAAATTCTGTCATATTTCTATATACACATGTATTGACACTAATTCTGGGAACCTATAGAGTTCATTTTAACCTCCATGAGCCAGATTTAATAAAATCACCTAAGGACACAGGAGGAGAAGCAACTTGTCTGTGAGGAAGTATAATCAATTGGTATTTACATCTACCTGTCCTCTGTAAACTTTAAAAACTTTTTTTTATTCAGGACTAAATTTCTTTTCTTTGGAATTAGATGCAACAAACTACCCATCCTGCAGTATTTAGTGCTACACTAAATTACTTCCACATACAGAGCAAGGGCATGAATTTGATTTTAATTTGACAAAGTGGGAACTGAGCAGGAAAAGTCCTCAAAAGGGAGAGAAATCCATTGTTAGCCATCATGTTAATGACCAGAAAAAAAGTCAGCTGGTCATTCCATCAGTTTCAGATGAGAATTTTATTTATTTATTTATTTATTTATTTATTTATTTATTTATTTATTTATTTATTTATTTATTTATTTATTTATTTATTTATTTATTTATTTATTTATTCCTATTACCACAGGTATTTCCCACCAATAGAAAACTATTGCTATTTAGGAGCCACTAGACTGCACTTCCTCCTAGAATTGAGAGACTGAAATCCCATTGTGCAGCTACATATATGTAATTTGCTGTTACATGCATGGGAGCTGCCATATGCGAGTAGATGAATAGGTACCATCTCGGTCGGAAAGCAACGGCATTCCATGTCTAGTCATGCCAGTACCCTGACCACAGAAAGTGCCTATGGACAAACGCCGGCTCTTTCGCTTACAAATGGTGATGAGCATTGGACACAACTAGACTTAATTGTCAAGGGGAACCTTTACCTTTAGCTCCCATTACAACAAGGCAGAAGTGCTTTTCACATTGTACTCCTGCAGGCGCACTGTGCAACTGGTCAAATGGGAACTGTGTGATAGATTGTGCAATCAAACTGCTTATTACCAGAGCATAACACCTACCATGTTTACACAGGGGAACATTCCATTACACCAAGAAAGAAAGAATTCTGGCTGGTAAATATCAGGTGCTCCACCAGCAACAATATATAAAAAGCACCATGCCTTTCAGGAATATATGCACTCTCCCCTCCACCTCAGGCTTTCTTTTATCTCATTCCCAATTGGAACAACAAGCCTGAAGTTCAAAACCCTGATTTTTTTTTAAGCTAGGCCTAATATTCACAAGAAAATCTAATATCCTCCAAGAACTTGGAAAAGTTACTGTTCAGACTACACTTCCCAGAAGCCTGCAGCCAGCATAGCCTCAGGTCATGTTGACAAGACTATTTGGGAAATTTTAATCCAAACCATGACTTTCCAAGCACTGTATACACCGGGCACATTTTGAGTGAAAAAAAAATGGCTAAGTTTAACTGTTAAAGTCCTTCCGTTTTTATCCAAAATTACTTCCAATACAGCTGCTTTAGACCTGGAAATGTGCCAGGTAGCAAATGCTGTCAAATATCAACCATTATCAAATACATAAAATTTTGTGTTAAAAATTGGCAACATAACAGATTTCCTATAATGTCAGTAAGTTACATTCTGCAAATATATTGGAATATTTTTATAAGTTTCATAATGAAATGATCAATAATGGCAGAAAGATTTATCCAAAGCATTTAACAAAATAGAATTCTCATTAATGGATTGCAGCGCTGAAGCAGAAGGAGGTACTCCACCTCAGAATTTGGGAGTGAGGTACACCACCTGCTTGGAGCACAAGCTGTATCTGAATATTGTTCTGTAAGGTAAAGGTAAAGGTTCCCCTTGACATTTAGTCCAGTTGTGTCCGACTCTAGGGGGCGGTGCTCATCCCCATTTCCAAGCTGTAGAGCCGGAGTTTTGGCCGTAGACAGTTTCCTTGGTCACGTGGCCAGCATGACTAGATACGGAACGCCGTTACCTTCCCACAATGGTGGTACCTATTTATCTACTTGTATTTGCATACTTTCGAATTGCTAGGTTGGCAGGAGCTGGGACAAGCGATGGGAGCTCACTCCATCACATGGATTCGATCTTACAACAGCTGGTCTTTTGACCTTGCAGCACAGAGGCTTCTGCGGTTTAACC
The DNA here is from genome assembly GCF_051106095.1 of Pogona vitticeps. Lineage (NCBI taxonomy): Eukaryota > Metazoa > Chordata > Lepidosauria > Squamata > Agamidae > Pogona > Pogona vitticeps. The sequence goes on along the minus strand of NC_135787.1, from coordinate 140,661,760 downwards.
CACAGCACCACCACATCCTGGGGACGTGGTGTCCTTTCTACTGCACATTCTGCATCAACAGGGCAACATACAGAGATTCTTTGGTAGCTGAAGTTGGCTTCCTTGGCAGATACTTCAGTGTAAAAAATGTTCCCTAAAGGCAGAAAGTTTAAAAAGCATATATGTATCAGCTGTCAAATACTAAATTCCATTGCATGTCAACTTTCAGCTTTTGTCAAATATCAAATAACTGATAAAGATCAAACACTGGAACCAAACTCTCTGTACAGTGAGCTCCAGTATTGAAGATTACGTTGATATATGTGCCTCAAAGAAAACAGATGGAGAATATGCAACATCAATATTTGACAGGATAATTGATACAAAAAAAAAAGTATCTACAGTTCATCAGAAGTAAAACTAAGTTTGACTTTGCAGTCTGTAAGTTTGTTATTCATGCAATCCCTCAGGAATCTATTGGGTCATTCACTTTCAAAATATGTTACAGCCTTCTTGTAGCAAGAGTCTATATTACAAAGACACTGCAAATCTGCTATAGTATGCTTTTCTAATAAAGTGATGTAAGGAACTTCACAGTCTTTTGTAAAACCCATCTACAGTGAAAATAATGGTTTACAATTCACAGCCATATATTTTTTTTTTCTGGAACAAAAATTACAATGCTGGAAGCAGTTTCTTTACCTGCAACATTTGTTCTTCATGTTATCAACTGGGTATTCACACTTATAGGTCTGTGCCTGCTACAGCCATGCCTAAGAACATTTTAGACATAGTTTCAGCAGTCACCCTGTCCTTCCTGTCTGCAGCATACCTTGTGGCCTGGCTGTTGTGTCAGTGCAACTATACAACCTGGTCAGAGACCAAATCCCTGGGACCATCACCAGTGTTATCTTCTGGTACACTGGTGATGGTAATTCTGACTTACAACCTAACTAATTAGCAATTTTCTATCAGAGGTTGGAAGCCACCTATTAAAGATGCTTTAGCTGTGGATTTCCTGCACTGACAGGAGGCTGGACTTGATGTCCAGTGGGATCCCTTCCAGATCTACAGATCTGTGGTTCCACGAACCAGCAGATTCCTGATGAATACAGTTTTGTGGGTTTGGGGCTAATACAAGCAACAAGGGTAGAGGCATGACTGCAAGGGGGGGGTTCACTGGAGCTGTGTTGGTGGTTAAGATGTATAGAGCAGTTTGCAACACCCAAGAGGTTGATAAATAGATCAATGCTATTGCAGAGATAACACTGAGAATGAGAAGTGATATAGAGGCTCTGTCAGAAAGTACCACTACAAAAACAGAAGAACGAAGAAGATAAGCTGAATTGATGTGAACCACTGCAGAGTAGAGACTGGATGTGCTGACGGTCATGGACTTCCAGGCTTTAGAGTAGATTATTAATGACAGGTAGACATTTGGGAATAGTGATGGGAGGAGCAAGAGGAAGTGTGACAGTACTGAGGGGCAGTATCTTCTGTATGAATAATAAGTGTCATTGACATAGTAATGTTAATGTGAAGAGAGGCTGAATAGTCAAGATGATGCCAAGCGGGAGAGCAGGACCAAGACCAATACATTCAGTGTCAAGGGCCTTCATAATATTTCTTCTCTTCAAATGTCCCCAAAGAGTGATAAGATGAGGGAAAATATTCTCTGTATATGAGAGATATGGCAATCAGCACATCCACATTGGGGCATTTCCAGAAGCAATCACGTTTGCTCAGCAGCAGTGTGTTCAAGGGGTTTCACATTGATTTCCCCCCCTATATTTCTCCTTCAGACCCTGAAGCAAGCACTTTTGTCTTTAGAAGACAGTTGACTTTGGGCGAACATTAAATGGGAAAACCCAGACTCCCGAATCTCTGATAGTGGCTACTCAGAAACCATTTGCACTTCAAAGTTTTTACTTCTATTTAGGGCAAGCTGAGGAAACCATTCTCTTCTTTGATTTGCAGGTGTTGCCATGGAGAGTTGGTGTTGAGGCTGGGACCAATGCTAATGTTGGTATTGACATGGTTATAACAGAAGGAACAGTGAAAGATAAGTCAAGGTCAGTACAAGAACTACTTTGACCAGCCCCAAAGTTGCTGATACATGTTATCCATCCATCCATCTTGTGGATTGTATATAACCAAGATGATTCTCTTAAGAAGATGGGACTTCTCGGAAGATGTATGAGTGAGCATACAGTCTGGTTAAATCAGAAAAAGAATTAGAGAAAGAATGGCAGGCCTTACACACAGAGGAGTTGAGCCATTTTTTGAGACAAAAAGGTATTTTGTGGCAGGAGGCGTGGATTTTCCTGCCATGAAGAGGACAGTGTTTAGAGAAAGTCTCTGGCAGCGTGAGCACTGAGGAAAAGTAAAAATAGTAAGGAAAAAAATCCTGAAAACAAACTGAAGCAACATGGAAATAACATACTTCTACCGGACAACTGCTAATTTTTAGTATTGCTACCAAGTGTAAAAGACCCTCTTCTCCACAATGAGATCAAATTGTACTGGGGGAGCATACAGATTTCCAAATAATATCTCCTTCTCAGTGGTTTGCCTATTTATGTGCTAAGCAGAACTCTCCTTAGTCCTCTCTGTGTGATTTTCTTCCAATGTATTTATCAAGACATTTTCAAAGATTGAACTTAAAAAAAACCCCCGAAAAACCTGTGTTTCTAATCTTTTAAATCAAACATAAAGTGGAGAGAAGCAGCAAGGGTCGAGGTTTTGATATCACCAGTGGTGGAAATATATCCTGCATTGGGGTAAAACTCTGTGAAATCAGCTGTCAGCACCTCCCCCTGCTCTAGCTGCTACATTGCAAGACCGTGAAGAGAACTGGAGCGGCAGCTGATGGTTTTCTTCGATTTCAATGCACCCTAATCATATTCACAATACTGTACTTTCTCAACACGGCAGGAGATGGCAGAATTTTGTGACAATTCTGGGAAATGCTTTTTGATGGCCCTCCATGAATTATGAATGTTTCTCAAAGCACTAAAGTAAGTGGAATAGGCTTGTTTTCCCCAATGCCAACTGTTAGTTGGCAGTTAGATTCTTTGATCCTTTTAGATCTCATGTTATTACCTTTCAAGTACAAAATAGACATCCCAAGGAATGAAAATTTGCTCCAAATTATAATGGCCAAAGTTAATTTTTATATTTCTATTTACCCAGGGGATAATTTCAGGTTGGATTATTGGTTACAGTAGAGTTTCCTGATACTAGAGAAGTGTAGTTTCTTTGTTTTGTGTCTTTTGTTGCCACTGTTGTTAAAAACACATTTAGACATTTATTTGGTACTATATCTGACATAACTCTTCATGGTATTGAGTAACAGGGTGGACTAAGTGTGTCACCTCCATTTTACACAAATCCCTATATTCATTGTGCCCCTTTCTCCTCAGATATAAATAGAAGCAATAATTCAGACGCAACCTGGTCCCCCAAGTTATAGAATTACAGAGCTAAAAAAAGACTTTTGTAGATTATAATTCCGAGAAACCTCAGCCAAAAATTGAGCAAGATTTTATTTGTGCAGGTTGTGCATGCTTGGCAGCCGATTTAAAGCCCATCATCACAAGGGACAGACATCACTGTCATTAGATTCCTTTCATGGGAACATGAATTCAAGACGGAAGCTGCCCTGAAAAGATGCCCAGGTTTTGAGCAGTAAGGGCCATGCCAGGGTGTGGAAGTGATGAATTCGCCACTCCTAGAACTCTACTGTCTGAGGGACTGCAACATTCTACCTCATGGCAAGGCCATGCCTCACTCAGAGAATACAACATACAAGACAAACCATATGGTACTTCCACATTTTAACTAATAAGGGAAATAATTTCCAGGTGTGAGGAAGTAATATCAGAAAAAGTGGAGAAAAGATTGATCCTGCTGCTTGGTCACACTGCCCCAGTCTAAACCTGGACCAATGTTGCTGCTTATTAACATTTTTAAAATAATGAAAGCAATCCCCTGTTAATCTGTTTCATGACACTCAAGTAGATATTAAGTGCATATGAACAGACTGTCCATTATATATTTGCATTTTGGCAGTGCTCTTCTAGCTAGATATGTATATTATGGAAAATAACCAAAATGTACACACAACAGAAAAAGATGGATTAAAGCTTCACAGTACAATAAAATGCAATACTATACCACAGGGGTCCCCAACCCCTGGTCCGCAGCCTGGTGCCAGTCTGTGGGCTTCCTTGAACTAGGCCGCGGACACGGATCTCCGCCTCCTGCATGCATGCACGATGGGTGTGTCGCACTTGTGGGTGGGCGTGTCACACTTGTGGAGGGGCATATCATGCTCGTGGGGTGGGTGTGTCACGCTCACGGGTAAATGTGTCACACTTGCGGGCATGCGCACAAGCACGACATGCCCCTCCACAAGTGTGACATGCCCACCTGTGAGCACGGGGGTGCCCCCTCCCCCCACGCACAGAGTCTGCACTCCTCAACCAGTCAGGGGTCTGAAAAAGGTTGGGGACCGCTGCTATACCAGATCTCAGGTTTGTTTCAAAGTAGTGCTGAGTCAGAAAATTCATCACTTGTATGTATGTATGTATGTATGTATGTATGCATGCATGCATGCATGCATGCATGTATGAATTTGCTCACTCTGCAATTGCGACACACCCACCTGTGAGCATGACACACCCACCTGTGAGCACAGTATATATACACGCTGAAAAAAAATCGAGGGGGAAAAAGGGGGGAAACAGAGCGAAGGATATGAGATGAAGGTAGGCAGGCCAGCAGGCAGATATCCAAGGTGGAGGAATCCAGGAGCTCAGCACACAGTAATTCTACTATCAATGAATGTTGAAACAAAGAGAGTATTTTTCACTGAGTCCCAGGCCCTTTTACAGATTCAGAATTTATATATATAGATATATTTAAAAAATTACATATAAAAATTCTGAATCTGTAAAAGGGTTTCTTTGAATTGTGTTTGCTGCTGCCAGGCAGGCTGGCAGAGACAGCCTTCCTGGCAGCAGCAAAAACAATCCAAAGAAACCCTTTTACAGATTCAGAATTTTTATATATAATTTTTTATATACATAAGAATTCTGAATAATCTTTGGGATTTTTTTTTTTTGATCTCTCTCTGCACTTACTGCTTCTTTAGTTGTTCGATAGGTGATTATAACGATGATGGCTGTGGTAATATAAACTTATGCCTGTATAGGCATGATGATGATTTTTCCCTCTCACATAGTGTTGCCTGCATTTGGCATAGATTGCTTCTCTGTTGTCTTGCATTGTGATTGAGGAGGCAGTCCTTACTTCTTTCCAGCTGAATCTCATGGAGTGAAGTTGACCATGGTGGTAGAAAGACAACATTTGCTGTTGTGCTCAATCCAACATCTAAGATTGTATATTTTAAGACTCATCCTTGGATATGATTACTTTTGGGCATTTAAAAAAGGTGACAAGGAATGTATGACCCTGCTAATGTAAACAGTAGTAGAAAAGTCAGCATTTCCCCGGCCGGAACATCACATCCTGTACCTGCACATAATTCCCTTTGTCACATAGATGTTTTTTTTTCTTCTCACATCCACATGCACACACAGCAAAAAAGAAACATTATTTGAAATGTTCAGACAAACTCTACTTTACAGTTTATCCTGTTCACAGCAAGGAGGAATAGACAAGGTGAAGCGAGAGCTTAGTGGCGTGATTTTAAATGCAATGTGTACATACATACACAGTCCAATGGCATCTTTATCAATATGGAAAAAGCACAATGAGAGCAAATGACTGAAGCGCAATGGCACAGCACATGCTTTGCACAGAGAAGTCGCCACAGTCAATTCCAGGCCACAAAAAGCTTGCTGCCTGTTAGTATCTCCAGCAGTTGGCTGGCATAGACCAATGGCCTGCCTCAGTATAAGACAGCTTCCTCCATTTTTAAACTCCAAAAACAGCTCTGTCTAGTACTGTGGATAATTTGTTTCATCTGTTTCTAGTTATTTCATAGACTTTTCATGCACATTTTAGGGAAGCCCCTCCTCACAGCACATCTTGCAGCATGAGCAGTGTATGGAAACATAACAACATATTGTTATAAAGCCCTAAAAAGGGTGAAGGAAAAATTTAAATGCACAAAACTACATTTTGAGGGTACAGTTCCCAGCATATCCCACCAAATCCAGGACATTGGGGGTGGGTAATGTTTCTTCATTCTGAAGAACAGTTAAAAATGTCTCCAAACTCTTGTTGCTGCCAAAGAACAATCAGGCTTATTTGGCACCTCCTTACATGGCATTCATTCTGGGTCTATCAGTCCAAAATAAAAGGCAGGAAGGATTCTACATCCCTGGTTTCTAGCAGCATTTCCTAAAATGAATCATTTAATACATCCTTGTTCACAGTACAGGAAATCATATTTGATCAGGTCTCGGTATTCATGCACGTTGTCCTTTTTATTTCATATTATGTTATTTCTAAATTTTGGGGGAATATAAATAGGATTTGCCAACATGCTAAGAGAGCATTTTCTACATGCGAGGCCAAATGCAGTGCTAAGAATAATTTGTTGTGTGATCAGGCATTTAATTTTGAAATTTAAAGCAGAACTTTCTGGAATGGAGGCTGGTGCTGCTGTAGAAATTCTCATAGTGAAGAAAACAAAAACTAGAGAAATCTGTGTCTCTTTGGAATTTGAACAAAGATTTTTTTTCCCTACTTCCTAATTCCTTTTCCTCAGTTACATGTTTTCTAGCCTCCAAAGTTGTATAACATAGGAGAAAATGACTGGCATGCCTCTCCTATTTGGATGTGAAAATTTATTATTTCTTTCTGGTCCATTTGCCACAGGTTCCATTTTTACTTGGCTGCACAAACAAGAACAAGAAAATGCAAATATCCTGGATTTATATAGGAGCCTTGTGGCGCAGTGGTTAAACTGCTGTACTGCAGCCAAAACTGTCTCACAACCTGGGGTTCAATACCAGGTAGCTGGCTCAAGGTTGACTCAGCCTTCTATCCTTCCGAGGTCAGTAAAATCAGTATCCAGCTCGCTGGGGGGGGGGGGGGCGGCAATATGTAGCCTGCATAATTAACTTGTAAACTGCCCAGAGAGTGCTTGAAGTGCTATGGGGTGGTATATAAGCAGCACGTTTTGCTTCATACTGCACAAAAAACTATTGCACAGGTCAAAAATGAAAATATAGGATATATTCGGGAAACATGCATACTGAATCATGTCAAAAGCAATAGCAGTGGATTTTTGTAAAAGAATTGCAAGAGTTAAAAAGCAAGAACATTAAAAGGTTGTTGTTTTTTTTAAGCCATTGCAACAGGTACATATCCAAGGACGAGAACTACATCAGGCTGTGGAATCTTAGATCAAATACTCCCGGTTTTTCTTTTCACCCTTTGGGGTCGTTTCTCTGATAAATAATTCAGAGACTGCAGTAGCAAGTAGTTTGCATACTGACAAGATTAAAAAGAATGCTTTGTCTGGGTTAAATTTACAATCTGAAACCTTCCTTTAAAATGTCAAGAAGGTAAATTAATTTAAGATGGTTTGCAGAGCAGAATCGTCCGATTCTGTCAGAACAATTTCATTTCCTGAGGGTGAAAGGGACGTTGCATTTATCTTGGCAAAGCTTTTGGCTGCATTTTCTTTGCCTTTCCCTGCCTTTATCCCTCCACTCCATTAGTATTACTATGTTACTCATAGCCTTCCTGAGGTAAAAATTAGCAGGGCAATCCTTCCTCCTAAATTTCCCTCCCTCCCCCAATTGCCCCCCAATGATAAAGCAAAAATGAGCAGCAAATTACCACCGGAGAGGGAATGAAATACCAATCAGACCTTTTGATTAGAAGGGAAGTGTGTGTGTGTGTGTTTTCATAGAGAGTGCTCTCCCCTGCCTATGCATTCAGACAAGCATTTCTAAGAAACAGCAGGAAATACATAAATTTAACAGCATGAAGATTCAGTTTGGACATAGGAAAGCCTTCTGTCCCCATCAGTGCAGTAGTGATCTCTCTTATGACTGAGTGCCTAAGTGCACTGCAATCAGCAGAATTTTTACATCTGTTCTTCATGGCTTTTTTTTAATGGGACTAAACATTTATTAGAAATTGTGCCACCTCAGCTTAATCCCTGCAGGGCAATATGAATGTGATTAAGCAATATAGCATCATTTGGAGACATTGTTTAAATAGTGTGTTCATAGCTATATATACATCTTGAATGCTGATGAAGTATTGAAATAACATAATTGCATTAGAAGCATGTGGTTGCCTCATAAACTCACTTGCCTAGTAGCTGCTGATGGTGGTGCTTTCTCTTTCTCCTCCTCCTCATTCTGGATTTTGAACACTAATATTTATAAAAGGCATGTATTTTAATTTGTTTGAATGTGAGATACTTTTACTATGGGAATTGAACGAATCATTTAAGTCACTTTAATGGGCTTTCTTGTCAAAATGATCACATCGTACTTACTAATTTATTTATCTATTTAATTATTTCATTAAAAGCACTCGTGATAATTAAATGCAAGTAAAGCTCAAATGAGTATAAATAGACCATTAAAAGCAATTAAACATACATACATTTTTAAAAACTAATCATACAGAATCACTAAAAAACACACCCAACACTACCACACTTTAAAAAAAATCATAACCTAGCCTAGAAACTAGTAGAAATCTCTCATGATTCTAGATTAACACTTGTTGAAAAAAAAAGCCATAACAATTATTTTCTGTGTGGTTAAGTGATTAACTGATGAAAAAAAGGAGTCAGCTTCTGGGATTTTCCCTTGTGTGGTGTTACTTTGTGAACTGTAGTGAGCACAAGACGATATCCTGTAAACCATTTTGACTGTTGTCATTAGTGTTAACATTCACGCTGCTTTTATCTATGTAAAGCTTGGTATCCTTTTTCCTGCTGGCAATGCAAGCATGATATAATGCAGCAATACTGGGCCATTTCCTCGCATTTTGAATTGTGAATACAGAAACACACTATCTCACATTCATAAACTGGAGGTATTTTTTAAGAACTGAATTTTCTTCAACGTTCAATTGCCTCCTGAATGAACAAGGCCGTATCTGTCCAGTGAGCTCACAGCTTACATGGTTGAAAGGGCTCTCTTTAGTCTAGGTAGCTCAGCTGCTCTCATAGGAGTAAATGTAGCCACTTATATAAGAGCCCAATTCAGGCGTTGCAGCTTGTGTGTTCATCAATGTGCTCAAAGAACAATGCCTATGGCCACCCCCTGAGTTGTCAGTTTCCTCAGTTGGACAACAATGAGTATGAAAATGAGAGATTTCTGCTAGTTTCTAGGCTATAAAATGACTTATATGTAAAGCTTGCAAGTGAACAAGAACCTCTCATCTTCAGGATTAGCTAATGATGGCTAATGATGTACAGAGTGGGGCTAGCTGCTTCGCTTAAAGCTTAGTGACAAACACAGGAGTAATAATGCTTAAATAAGGCTAAGGATAATGAACATACAAAGCAGTGGGTAAAGACCCTTGAATCAGAATGGGTATTTGCAACTTCTCCCCTCATTTTACTTAGGAAGGAGGCATGTTTTATTTCAAAATAGTTTATAGCTCCTCTCCCCAACATGTATGTCCAAGAAAACCTGGACCAGGAAGCCCAGACTGTTCTGGCATCTGTAATCCTAAGAGCTGTTTGGGGGAACAACCAGTAATTCTTTGCTAAAACTCCTGGCTCCTTTAATGCCCAAGGTGGCATGGGGACATGCAAGGGCAGTGCAACTGGTTTATATAATTACTGTATGTAGTGTTCTAGTAGCAATCACAATCAACCACCTTAATCAGACGATTTCTTCCACATTTAGACTGAGCTGTAAGATAATATCTTAATTCCTTCTATATTTAGACTGAGCTGTAAGATAATACTATTTTAAAATGCCTGCTGACTACTAAAGAACAGCAGCATAATGATCTTCACTCACCTGGAAGTCAGCTCCATTGAACTGAATGGGACTTTCTGCTGAATAGAAATTTATATCATTGCACTATTAATGCCATTTCTTCACAGCTGAAAGATATAAACTATGTATTATATGATGGGCCATACTGATGCTACAAAAACATTCTTGTGGCACTGTAAAAACTTGATGTTTTTATTATGGCATAAGTGTTCAAGGATAACACCTCACAGTATGTTTAAAATCATATTATTTATAATTTTGCTATTGTTATGTGTCATTGAGTCACTTCCAATTTATGACAATTGTATGAATTAGTGATCTCTGAAAGATCTTCCCATTAATAGTTGTGAATTATAATTAGTTCCTTCAAAAGAAGAGATTACTGGCTAGTACTAGAAGAGATGTCAGCCTTCTCTGGTGTGCTACCTCACTAGCTTCTGTTCTCAATAGAAATTCCTACAATAAGTAATTTTAAGGGAATCCAATGGATTATTCTGCTGAATAAGATATAGGTAAAGCTTGAGAGAAGACTGAAGGCACCCTTTAGTCTCGAGAGACTATGGTAATGTGCTCTGTATGGAGGACTTGGAACAGCGTCTAGTGTGGCTGAGAAGGCCAATTCGAGAGTGACAATCCCTTCCATACTGAAGACAAATCCAGTCTGAACCCTGTCCAGCTCCCTGATTTTGCTGCTTTTGGAACTGCCTCTTTGCCTGAGCCTGCTGGACAAGGGTCTCTTCAAATTGGGAGAGGCCATGCGGCACTGCCTGCCTTCAGGCTGAACACTCAGATGTCGAAGTTTTCAATCTGTTGACATCCATTCCTGAGGCTTTCAGATCCCACTTGCAGATATCCTTGTATCGCAGCTGTGATCTCCCTCTGGGGTGCTTTCCCTGCACTAATTCTTCATACAGGAGATCTTTTGGAATCCAACCATCAGCCATTCTCATGACATACCCAAGCCAACATAGATGTCACTTATCTGTACAGACATAGATATTGCCAAGCCGCTGAGGATTTCAAATAAACTTTTGCTTCAAGGTCATGAGGAGTGTCTTTGAATCCCATTTTTGGAAGAAAGGTTGGATATAAATCAACCAATGACTTGAAAGAATCGTGGTTCAATATGAACTAATTAACACAGAAATGTCATTTATTGGCTCATAGTTTTCACACAATTAGTTTATGGTTATAGTTTTGGGTTATAATAATGAATGCATTGTCCCATGTGCAATCTCATTACATGAAAACAAGGTCAAATAAAACACAATTGCTGAGTGACTTTGATATGCCTGTATGTTAATAGTCTTCAAATGTATCCGGTCCAATCTTCAGCATGACAGCTAGGTACAAGTGAATATTATTCCCAGTGGCAAAGGAATTGCCCTGATTCTCCTTATCTTGCACTTACCTGTGCCCTGTTTTCCAATCTAGTGGCCCAAACAAAACATTTGAGAGAAAGAGAGAGGTCTTCTTGGAAGATTGGGAAGTAAAGCTTGAAAAGACACTTGCTCCTGTATGTATGTGTGCACATGTGTATGGTAAAGCCTGGCTTTTCATGAAGAGTAAACAGTCCAGGCTGTGGATATTTTGCTACCAAAAGCAAAAATGTAATCCCTGCCATCTGAGTAAAGTATTGCTAGCCAGCCAGTTTACACATACTGTTTTAATACAACTGAGAGGCATAGCTTTGAATTCTGTGGACTGCAACCTTATATTGTCTGGTTTAGCTATTGGAGTATTCATAGCTCTGAGAGCAAATTATCTCCAGTCCAAAGGGGTATAGCAGAAGGAATGATCTTCATCTGATGTACTGATCAATTGGAATTAATCTACTTGGAAATATAATTCCGTCTTCTATGTCCTTTTGGATCACTTGCTTTCAGACCTTCCATTAATCTCACACCTGTATCACAGGGCACCAGTGGTGAGGTTGTCCTTAGAGATGGGCATGGATTTTAAAAATGAATCACTGAATTCATTCAAACATCACTAATCTGTCCATTCATATTTGTACAAATCAATCCCCTCAAGGAATACGAATCAATGAATTTTTAGTGATTTTTTATTTGTTGGTTCGTTTGGTTATAAAACACCACCCTAGGCACCTACTGTGTTTCCCCAGAAATAAAACAGGGTTTTATATTAATTTTTGCTCCAAAAAACACATCAGGGCTTATTTTCAGAGGATGTTTTGTTTACAGTCATGTCATCTTCTTCTGGTTGCTGCACAATGTTGAAGAGTGGGGTTTAACTTAACTGGTGCTTATTTTTGGGGTAGGCCTTATATTAGGTGCATCCTGAAAAATCCCACTAGGAGTTATTTTTAGGTTAGGTCTTATATTTGGGGAAACAGGGTAGAGACACCAGAACTGCAAAGAAGGCTCCTCTGATTCTCTACAATCCCTCCGCATTTGGTGAAGGTTGGGTTTCAGATGTCCGAATTATACACCCACAAAGAGGGCCCTTCAAGGAAAATGTGTCCTAGGCACCTAGAAATACCAAATTGCAGAGAAGCTTCTACTGATGCTACTCTACAATTTCTCCAAGTTTGGTGAAGATTGGATATCCACAAGCCAGCTGCTAAAGGGCACTTTCCAAGGGAACCCATTTTGTGGGTATATAATTCAGATGTCTGAAATCCAGTCTTCACCAAACTTGGAAGGACTGTAGAGAAGAGAAGCTTCCCTGCAATGGTTGTTGTGGGTTTTTCGGGCTCTTTGGCCATGTTCTGAAGGTTGTTCTTCCTAACATTTCACCAGTCTCTGTGGCCGGCATCTTCAGAGGACAGCACTCTGTGCTCTGGTGTAGTTGGCTTGGGAGTGGACTACACCAGAGCACAGTGTGCTTTCCTCTGAAATGCAGGCCACAGAGACTGGCAAAACATTAGGAAGAACAACCTTCAGAACAAGGCCAAAGAGCCCGAAAAACCCACAACAACCATTAGATCCCAGCCTTGAAAGCCTTTGAGAATACTTCCCTGAAATGTTGGTATCTCTAGGTGCCTGGGGGAAACTTTCCTGGGCGGGCACTCCTTGTGGTTATATAACTCAGACATCTGAAACCCAAACTTCACCAAACCTGCAAAGCTTGTAGAGAAGAGTCAAGGGAAGGTTTTGTGCAAATACGGTATCTCTAGGTGCTTGGCAGGAGCATTTTATAGAGGTTTTTTAAAAAATTCCATTCGGTAATGGAAGATCATAGGGAAGGAGATTTGGCTCAGGGTATTGGGGAAAATAAAAGGCTCAGGGTATTGGGGAAAATAAAAAATACAGAATGTGATAGAGAACAGTATATATCATTATTACATTTGTCGATATGTTTCTTACTAAGCTTACTTCACACTTATCTTACCATTTTTTCTAAGTCTTTAAAATCTTATATCTTTTATTTTCTTTCTCATAATTGTAACCAATCATGTTCTCATCTCTCATCCAATTATAAAAAGGTTCCCACTTTTTTTCTACCCTCAGCAATTTCTTTGTCTTTTAATACTTCAGTTAAAATATCAAATCTCTGCTGCTTTTTTAAAAAAATCTATTAACTCCTGGGTTGTTGGGGTCTCCTCTTTTTTTCGGTATTTGGGCATTCTATAGAGCTTTAGAGCAAAAAAAAATGAATTGACAAATCAATTCATTGATTCATCAGAAAATGCCATAAATTCACAATTTGTGATTCATCGACCTTGACAAATCGCGAATCAAAACGAATCACCATTTTTGTAGTTGTGATGCACAGTTTGTAAGCCATCAGTTGTATTTACATACAGACTCATCTGACCAAGGCATACTTGCAGTTCCAGAATCAACAATACTTCACTTTGGGGGGGGGGGAGATAATGTTTTTTTCTTCATTTGCCTAAAGATTAAGATACAAATGGAGAAAACATGTAGCTTTCCTCTTCTTTCCAGTGGCAGCAGGATCATTTATAGACATCTACATAATAACAGGTCTTAGAACATTACTTTCACAAAGGAACTTGCTCCATTGCTCATTACTTTACCCAGATATCAGGCTATTATTTGTTTCATTGCTAGTTATGGCCACATTAGTGTCATTATGCCATTGTAAATGCAGGAAAATGCTTTGCAGTCTCCTCCCTCCATCCCTGAAGCACTCTCATCTACTACAACTAATAGAAAAAATGAATAATTTCCTGCCATTTCATGAGACCTAAAATCTGCTTCCTGAGGTGACAAAGAAATGTCTATCTCTGTTCACTAGCACCTTTCAGCAGCATGTCACAGATTTTACATTGAAAAGTCAGGAGACCATGGCAGTTTTAAAACTTATATTCTAAAAGATTCCATTGCTGCTGCATTTTCAGAGTTCTCATGATTTGCTAATTTTCCAGGGAACTGGAAGTGTGACATTAAAAAATTACATAGGTAAATGACCTGTTCTTATATAACTCAGTAATTTATAAAGCAGTGAATGGATTCTAATTTCACTATATAGTATAATGAAATTACAATCCATCAAAGAAAAGAATGGGTTACATAGATCATGGATCTCTCTTTATTCCAGGGGATCTCCATTCAGGAGATAAGGAATTCAGCTTCAGAGTACAAGTCACTGGAAAAAAAAAGATGTGTATGAATTTTAAATTAACTTCTAATGTTCCTTGTTAAAGAAAAAAATGATTAGATTTAAAAAAACAAATAATGTCTAACATTTAGAAAACTCATTGTTAAAAAGGTTTCGTGTGCAGGAGGGGTGTGGCCACGCCCTCGAACTGCGCAGTCGGCTTTGCTCTCCTGGCCCCGGAAGAAGCAAGCCAACTGGGCCACGTGACAGGGGCAAGGGCTGGCCCTTATAAGGAAGGGCCAGCCCTCCGTTTGTCCTCTTTCACTTTTGGCAAGGAGAGAGAGACTGGCTGCAGAGCTGTGGTGACGGTTTGAGCTCCCTCCCTGCTTCTTATTCCTTTGTCTGGTGGAAGCATGGGGGAATGGGGGAGGACTTTTATTTGCTTAGATTGGGAGGCTTTAGGGGACTAAGGAGAGAGAGGGTGGTAGTGGGGCAGGCGTGTTCGCCCCGCCGCGCACCAAGAGTCATCGTTCAGTCTCCCCTCCTCCCCGCACTGCGTTCAGGGGATCTTGTTGGTCGGGCTTCCCACTCCCTTTGATTGGGGGGATAGGGTAGTTAAAGGCAGGGAAGAGCTCTAGGAGGCATCCAGGCATCCCACCCGGTTTAATTCATTAATAGGGGCGCTGGGTACTGAGACAGCTGGGAGGTTAAGGTGGGGGGCTGGTACTGGCGACTTTTGCTTGGTGGAAGTTGGGGAGTTTAAATATAGGCTGGCACTTGCTTAAGCCTCCCCCCCCGGGTTAGTGATTTCTCTCCCCCCCAGTGTTCTTATATCTCACCGATTGGGGGTGGTCGTTTCAATCGGGCGCCATTTTGTTTTTACAGACACCCGCCTTGCTTAACTCTATCCGCCATTTTGTGAGCTGATTGCATTTTTTTAAAAAAAATCTTTAAAACAGTGAATTTAGGGTTAAATCGATTTGGATAATTAAGAGGGCTAGGATTTAGTGGGTTAGGGTGACAAATCGGGGTTACATATTAGCGGGGAGGGACATAAAAAATAGAGATAACAAGAAAAAGAACTAACAATACATAAAGACATTTCAGGGTAGAAAGGACCAGTTAAGGGCAGGAATTGATGTTATAATTAATATACATTCATCATAAAAAATAAATATGTATCTGTCAAACTTACAGTTCAATGTATTTCAATGGGGGGGAAATTCACCAAAAATTAACGAAGAATCAGAACAAAGCCAAATTAAGTTAGCAAAGGTTTTACAAGGTGCACTAATGATTCCAAGCATTTTAAACAGTTTTTGAACATTTTAAGACACTTTAAAAATAGCGAAAACGGACCTGTCAAAACCATTGAAATGCATTGAAACCTATTCAATGCATTCCAATGGGGGAACCGCGTTTCGCTTAGCGATGTTTCCTATGGCAATTTTCGCTTAAGGATGGTAATCCGTTCCCATTGGAATGGATTATCCAGTTTTCAATGCATTCCTATGGGAAATGATGTTTTGCTTAGCGATGTTTTCCCATAGGGATGTTTTTTTGGGAACCAATTAACATCATTAAGCGAGGCACCACTGTATATTATCTGACTGCCATGGAACTATTAATGACAAAAGGCCTGTCAGAAAAAAAGGAGTGGCAACTCAACTTCACCAGAATTAAATACCCATAAGACATCATACCTGGGCTTTAAAAGCTAAGTACTCAAAGCCCTCTTAATGGACTAATATAAGCTCCCCTTTCTCACACATTTTCCACTCAAACATCAGGTTACTTCCTTCTTTTTTCTGAAGGAATCTGTGATTAAGGTAAGTTCTTCCTTTAAAAACTTAGAGCAAATGAAATTTTCAAAGTTCTCTAGAGAAAACAGGAAAGATATTAAGTGCTCACACAAAGGTCAAAATCCTATTGCTTAGTAGAGTCAATTACACTAAAGTAGGCCCACTGAATTAATGGAGATTTAGAGAATCAGATGTTCCATAAGTTCAGTTAATTTGAATGAGCCTATTCTAATTGTAACTTTCTTTACCATGATAAATCAAGGTTAAAATTAGGGCCATTTGAATCAGTGGAACTTATGGAGGAGCTCATTCATTAAACACCCCCATTGATTCAATGAGCTTCTTCTAATGCTGTTTGCCATACTAAACAATAGGATTTTGGCCATAGTGTAACATAGTTTTGAAGATTAAACTGTTTGAGATACATGAAAGAGAAGCTGACAGGTGGAGATTCTATATGCGAGTGGGAAGATGTTTGGAGACAAAGTAAGTAAAGATCATTCCTCCTACTATCTGCCTTGTCTGGTGTAATGCTTGCACATCACAGGGGATGTGATAAGTGTCAATCAGAGGACAGGGTAAGATTGAATTATGTGAAAGAAGAATTCTAGGTTTCACAGCAGCAAAATAACTCTGGGCTTTATTCCAGGAATGCTCACACACAATGTATTCTCTGCCAGTGCAATAAAGTTATCTCCAGCTTTTTAAAATTAAAAACTTAGGAAGCTGAAGCTCAGCCATATCTAGTTTGATTGAAAATCGCTTACTTAGAAATTATCAGCATTGATCACATTGTCTATTCAGCTAGCACAGGAGGATTTCTTTGAAGGGGAAGATTTTGATATTTAAAAACTTGTGCTTCTCTCCCACGGCTTGTCTGACCTTTAAATAATTTCATAGTATGAAAACTATGGGAGCCACAGGACAGAAGGAGGAAATCTTCACTTGGTGCTGCTGGTGATCTTGAGTAATTATCACACACACTACACCAGAACACAGAGTTCTGATTCCTGTCCTCTGAAGATGCCAGCCACAGAGACTTTTAGGAAGAAAAACCTCCAGAACACAGCTAAACAGTCCAAAAAACCTACAGCAACCAATTAAGGAGTTCTTTCCGTCTCACGGCATGCCATGGGTTCACATGATGAAATGGATTACTTGTGAATCAGACATGCTGCAGAAGAAAAGGGAGGAGTCTCTAATTACTGAAAATCTCCTTCTGCCAATGATATCGTCACCTTCTGCAAATATAATATGAAAATAATAATGTGCTCTCAAGTCAATTGTGACATATGGCAAAACTTTCCAAGGTTTTCTAGGTACAAAGTAATCAAAAGTGGATTACAATTCTCTACTTCCAGCAGAGTTTTTGGATTGTGAAGCTTGTCCAAACCTCCACAGATTGGCTGTTCTCCTGGGATGCAAAGTGGGGAATTGAACTTCCGTCCTCTAGCTTTGCACACAGAAAACTGACTCATTGGGTTAATTACACAAGAGGAATTTGGTTTAAATTTCTTTGGACCACAACAGCATCTAACCAAAGTTTTATCTTTAAATCTCATTATCTATAATATTGTCATGCCATGCATCGTCATAAAAAACTGAACAGTGAAATGATGAAAAATTAGGAATAATATGCTTTTCCTAGTCCTCATTGTGAAGGTTTGACTTTTGGCTACAATTCAGTTCCAGGAAATCAGTATAATAAACAAGTGTCTGGAACATGATTATGAGTCCTTTCGCCTTCTGCCAACGGGTCTGGAAGGGGCTTCCATTCATTAAACAGGAATGGATTTCTATAATTGTTGTCCCATGGTCTCAGGAGATCAGTGAGAACCCAGTCCTTTATGGTCTGCCTTGTCCTGCCTTCCAGCAGGGGCACAGTCTCCTTGTCCAGGTCATCATCCCACAGGATCCATCCATCAGGGTCTTGGTTCTCCCAGGGTCCTCCCTGTAACTCCTCCTCTTCATCTCCCTTACTCTTCATTCCAATCTTTCTCCCATTTCTCTCTCTAGTTGTTCCGTTTCCTCTCTCAGTCTCCTCCTCCGCTTCCTCACCTCTGCTTCTCCCCAATAATCTGCTTCCTCTTTTGGCACTCCTAATCTCTCCCATAATCCAATCCAAGGATTCTGCATCCACACCCATTCCCAACTGGGCGGTAACTGCTCTTACCTCCTCCCTACTTCCCCCATCTGAGCTGCAAACTCCACCCTCCTTTTTCTCTCTCTTACCACCTTTTCTCCCCAAACTTCCCCTATCATCACTTTCTGTATGTCTTCTGTCAGCTCCTCTATCACTGTCTCCTGCTGAGGTTCCAGTGTGGATTTGGGGTCAACTTCCTTAGTTTTGTTGGTGAGGAGGAACGGCTCTCCAGCGAGTGGGGTAATCTCTCACCCTCTGTTTCACACTCATCCCGCGCCATATCAACATGAACCTATATTTCTTGCTATATTATAGCAGTCTTTTATACCTGATGGGCATGATAACATCTGTCTGTTTAAACATTAAAGATCCATAGAAAATAGAGATGGGGAAGAATGCAAAAATGGACAGGGAATTTTCCCCCCAAAATAGCCAATTCATTAAATATTTATCGATCCATATTCATAAGTCCCAACGAGTACAGTTTGATGAATATTTTCCCATTTTTATTCATCCTACGTAACTTTTTAAAAAAACATTCTGCCTACTGGCTGCTGATTAGCTAATCGGCAGGCCAATCCACCCTAATCCTAACCCCCACAGCTACCCACCCCCACAGCCTATCCCCACCCCTTCCTCTCACTATCTGAGCCCCCTGACACCAACAACCCCTTACTGTAATCGCCACCGCTGAGGTCTCCATCTGGCCTCTGCAGCCACAGCATGTAAAAAGGGAGACTGGCTGACCTTTGCAAAGATGGCAGCTGTGGTTTCATTTAGGGTAGGGAAGCTGCAGCTGCCATCTTTGCAAAGGGCAGCCTGGATTTACGGTAAGGGGGTGTCGGCTGGAGTGGAGGGGGGCAGCCAATCAGTAGCAGTGGGGTCATGGCAGAAGGGGGTTGGGGATGGCAGCGGGGGGTGGGGTGGGTGGTTTTTTTAAATAACCCCCATGAATCAACACATAACTTTGTTATTCGTCACTGCATGGGGCAACTTTGTGCTTCATGAGTGTCAACTTTTGATGACTCACGAAGTGAGACGACTTGCCGAAATGGTGAGTCATCCCCATCTCTAATATAGACTCGCATGAAGATGGAAGTATTGTTAACCATCCCCCTTTGTCATCACGTTCCGTGGCCCTGATGCATATGGAGGGCAGCAGGTCTGAAGAGAGTCAACCCTGTTATCTTTAGGTGAGTTGAAACTTTGGAAAATCAGGAGCCAAATTCATATGGAGAGTGCCTGGATCTCTTCCTATTGTCTTACACTTGTAAGAGGGTGCTGAAACCAGGAGTGGATTGGGAGAGGCTGGAGGGGCATCACTGAATTAATATCAGTGCAACACATTCCCACATGTAGAAGCAGCTATCAGCTGTCTGGTTTCCCAAGCAGGGAACCAAGATTTTTCCCATTCAGCGGCCCCCACTGGATGCTTTGGACTTCCCTGTTGAGGATGAATAGGGAGTTTGATTCTCCACTGTGCCTCCTTGACAGGGACTGAACTCAATAATTCATAGGGCCCTTCCAGCTCTGCAATTCTAAAGCTGTGAGTAGAGGGACTTCTTGTTTCATTATCTTCCAGGATCTCACAGGTCTTAGTGGTTCAGGAAGATTACCTCAAAGGTCTCCTGTAAATTGCTAATGCATCCCCCAGTCCTGAGTGCCAATCCTTGAATTGCAAGTCACCATAAAGGTGCCTCAGGATGCTCACCAATCCTGCATTCTACCTTACTTTATTTATTTTATTTATTTTATTTATATCCCACATACATATCAGTCTATTATAACAGAACTAACTTAACAAAGACTGCCCATCTTTGTTAGTCCCTTCCCATGGCGTCAATGCCAGGTAGGTGAAAGAAAATTGTTGTTTGTTTCCATTGGGTTGGGAGTCCATGAACAACTAGCTGAAACAAGAGACGGATACAGACAGAGATTGGTTTGTTTGTTTTGGATACAAAGTCCAGAATCCTTCAGCTGCTATGGCCAGTAGCCATGGTGACTGGGAAATTCTGGGAGCTATAGTCCAAAAAGTATATATAAATAAATAAATAAATAAAATCTAACATTTTGATACCCTGGAAAAGGAAGAGGGCTCTGGGATGGGTTACTGGCTAGGTTATCCTTGA
Source organism: Pogona vitticeps (assembly GCF_051106095.1). Taxonomy (NCBI): domain Eukaryota; kingdom Metazoa; phylum Chordata; class Lepidosauria; order Squamata; family Agamidae; genus Pogona; species Pogona vitticeps. Next base: position 140,641,227 of record NC_135787.1, on the reverse strand, counting down.
AGTCCTGTCTGCAATTGTTATACTATGGATGCATCATAAGTTCCTGATATCATGCATCACATTAATACATCCATAGTATGCCTCTGCAATGAGGCCTTGAGAAGAGGAAGGGTTGCTGATGGTTATCCGCAGTCTATGGTTGCTGATGATGACAATTTGCCAGGGGAGACTGTTGTCTTAGTGACGCATGAAGGAAGCACATGGAGCTTACATTTGTTGAGGGGGCTATGTTGCCCCCCCAGGTCACACTGGATACAGAAGTATGTCTGAAGAGGGAGAGGCAGTTGTACCTCAACAGCTGACTCCTCATCCACTCATCCCATTAGCGCTTTTGGCTCTTGTGGAGAGGCTACTCAAGTAGAACAGCCTTTCTTTCTTCAGATTGCCATACTTCCATATTTAACAGGATGCTCCTCTCATCACATGTGGGTTCCACACTGTTCTTGAACAACCGAATGTGGTGTCTATTTGCAGCTTCTAAATACTGATTAAAACAAGCTTGTAATTGGTTCACCCCAAATGAGTTCTGGATATGCATGGTTAGTTAAAATATCTATGTTACACAACTTTTGTAGATTTCTGGTGGAAAATGCCAATTTAGCTTTTTATTACTGGTTGGAGAAATTCCTCCTAAATTCAATTTCTATGCCATTAATTTGATTCCAGGTTCAATTTTAAAGACTAGATTGACCCTCTCTGTTACATTAGATTGCCACCGTAGTTCTAATATACTTTACCAAACGAGATGATTCATAGCTCAATTGGATCCCTATGAGTTATTCTGAATAAATAATTGGATAAAGGAATATTGGATGTCTTTGCAAATGTAACAAATTTTAAAACCACTTACTCTGGATGGTTAACTAGAGTTAATACACTGAAAGTAATGATTTTCAGAGTGTATATATGAAAAATACTATAGGACAGTGATTGCACAGCTACAGTGTTCAGTGCAATGAAATTAGGTCTTTTGTTAGCAGTCAAAAATGTACTGTGCTAACCTGTTCTTAAATGTGACTTCACAACTGAGTGAATATAAAGACACTATCTAATTTTGAGGAGTAAACAATAAAAGTGGAATGAGACATAACTCCAGCAACAGTTAATTCATCTGGTCATTCTGACATCTGCTACAAAACCCCTTGTATTTTATTGCAGAAGAACAACAGAAAATAAATTGGTGGATTGTTTTTAATTATTTATTTACTCTTTCATAAACGCAATAGACCTGGATGTCTGAAGGAGCATAGAGGAATGGTAAAGAACATCTTTTCTAATGCTGTTTCACCATGGATATTTTGGGATGTATGACTTTAAAATGTTGGCCTTCCAAAACGTTTGACTGTTTTGAAGTATGTTTTTTAGCTTTTTATGTGCAGATCTTGAAAATTTATTTTCACCAAATAATTAATGACAGTCATTAGGGATGGGAGGTTTGGGTTAATTTGAATGATGGGGGAAGAGAGAGAGAGAGAGAGCTTTTACTTTCATTTACTTTTTATCTTCATGGTCCAGTAGATAAACTGCAGTACTGTAATAAAGACTCTGCCTATGACCTGAGTTCAATCCTGATGGGCTCAGATAGCCAACTTGAGGTTGACTCAGCCTTCCATCCTTCTGAGTTGGTAAACTGAATGCCCAGCCTGATGGGGCAGGGCATAGTGTAGCCTGCAAAATTAAATTGTATACCACCCAGAGGAAGCTTTATATACATATACAGTATACACAATGATGCTGCCTGCCAACTCTGTCAGGACCTTGTTGTTTAGTCATTAAGTTGTGTCCGACTCTTCGTAACCCTATGGACCAGAACATGTCAGGCCCTCCTGTCTTCCACTGACTCCCAGAGTTGGGTTAAATTCATGTTGGTATCTTTGATGACACTGTCATCAAAGTTTTTCCTACTTTCTTCAGTTTAAGCTTGAATTTTGCTATAAGAAGCTGATTATCAGAGCCGCAGTCAGCTCCAGGTCTTGTTTTTGCTGACTGGATAGAGCTTCTCCATCTTTGGCTGCAGAGAACATAATCAGTCTGATTTCTGTATTGCCCATCTCTTGATGTCCATGTGTAGAGTCACCTCTTGTGTTGTTGGAAAAGAGTGTTTGTGATGCCCAGCTTGTTCTCTTGACAAAACTCTATTAGCCTTTGCCCTGCTTCGTTTTGAACTCCAAGGCCAACCTTACATGTTGTTCCTTTTATCTCTTGACTCCCTACTTTAGCATTCCAGTCCCCTATAATGAGAATGTGATGACCAGTGATTCCCCTTCATGGATCACTTCCTTGTTGTGGCGAAGGGGCTTGAGTAATTCAGAGAAGCTATGGGTGGAGTGCCACCCAAGATGGACAGATCATAGTGGAAAGTTCTGACTAAATGTGATGCACCTGGAGCAGGAACTGGCAAGCCCCTCCAGTATCCCTGCCAAGAAAACTCCATGGACAGAAACAGTATTATACAGGGCTCCAAAAGTAACAGGTTATCATCACAGTTGCAATGTTCAAAATTAACTATTTCCCCATTTCTCAGAGGTAACTAAAACTCTTTTAGGTACCTTTTGGAAAACATGTTTATGCCCTAAGCTGCCATTCTGTTGTACCAAAAAAACAAACAAACAAACAAAAAACCCAAAACATACACACATTTCCCTCTTTTCCACCTCGTCCTCATCTCAGTACTCAAAACAGAATATGAAGAAGTAGCACATGCCAGGACTTTGATGCTGTGTTATTCCTCCTCTGTTGTTCCATAAAGCCAGATGCCCTATCACTATAACAGTCACCTTAAATGTTATACAGGTTACAGCTATTTCCATCTAAGAAGCTACGCCTGGCCCTAATAGCAGCCATCAAACTTTAGGACTTTAATAAAAACATAATTTTGGAGCTACCCACAAGACTTTGGTGCACAGCCTGATGAAGACTGTTATTTGTTATTTGTGGGTTTTTAAAAATATTTGTAGTAGTCCAATAAAGGTTTCACCTGTTCTTATTTGTATTGTTTGGGGACCACACAGCCTTTTACTTAAATGTTATAATAGCTGTACACTTTAACTGTAAAAGTAACTTTAAACATTACAGTTAAATCATCAAAAGAGTGGCATTGCCTCTTGTTCACTTGCTATAGTAATGTAATATAGCTATATCTTCACAACTGGGAAAAGTAACTACAGTAGAACCTCCCTATCTGCAGGATCAATATCCACTGAGTCATTTATTCACTGGATGAAAATACTAAATAAAGACATCCCAGAAATATCTTTTTATATGTATTTTCCAGAACTGGTGACTAGATGGTTCCAGAGACCATGGAATGTGTAGCATTTGATACTTTTTTCACATTTTTCATTATCCTCAGGGGGTACTGTGGTCCTACTGTACAAGTGACAGGCAATGCTAGTCAGATTCAAAGATGAGCCAGCTGTAGTGGCTTGAAGTAGGAAGCCTCTTGTGCTATCCCTGTGCCCCTCTGCTGGTTGATTTCAGATATCTGCCACCAAAAGGATTTGTCAGCAGATGTCCTGAGCTGGCTTAAGATCAGCCAAGAGAACAGCCAAAAGGTTGGAGAGAAGTTGAGGAAGACCTATCTCAGATCCAACCCTGTTCTAGCCCAAGGACCCAGCCACTCTGTTGGCACAAAATGTGAAGATGTGTATGTCATACGTTACCATGTCATAACCAGCTTATAGTGACCCTAATGTGGTTTTCAAGGTAAGTGAGATATTTAAGGGGTGATTTTACCAGTTCTATCTCCCCAGTGAATTTTCATGGCTGATCAAGGGTTTGAACCCAGGCCATCTTAGTCCTAGTCTATTCTATCCATTATAAAACACTGTGTATCAGCAAGGTGAGAAAAGTCTCCCCCCCCCCCACTGCCAATATCCTGAGGCTGGGATGGATTTTGATTCGGCACAACCTCAACTGGCCCAGTGTCACTTCAGTTGCCCCTCAGCCATGTTGGCTAGTTAGGACTGCATCCTTTGTAACCAGCTCCTTCTAAGCGCTGCTTATAGGTTTCAAATGCCCTTAAGAGAATAAAAAATCGAACTTGGGAACAAAGGATGTGGACAAAGGCTGTGTTCGTGCACTTTATACATTTTGTGTGTCTAGAAAGAGAAGAACCTGGCATTTAGAAGAAGCTGCTATTTAGTTTCACAAAATCAGGAGAGGTAATCCTTTCTTTGTTTGCTGAAAATGAATTATACCCTCTGATTCTTGCAGAGAAAGCAAGCAAACAAACAAAGCAGGTTATATTCATGGAATAGCTGCAAGCACTTGGTCTGACTCACAAACGACCACTTAGGCTTACTGTTGCAGCTCATGCCACTGAGGCTTGTCCACGCTAATGCCAAGGCATGAATTCAAGAGAGGAAATAATGTCCTTGGCCTCAGCTAATACCCTGGAAGACAGAAACAAAATTTGAAAAGATCTTAATAGGCTTGAGCACTGGGCTGAAAACAGAATGACATTTGACAGGGATGGGTGCAAAGTTCTACATGTAGGGAAAAGAAACAAAGTAGATAGTTACAAGATGGGGGATACATGGCTCAGTAATGCTACAAGTGAGAAGGAGCTTCAAATTGTTGTAGATCGAAAGCTGAATATGAGCCAACAATGAAATGAACAGCAACAGCAAAGGCAAATGGCATTTTAGGCTGCATTAAGAAAAGTACAGTCTCCAAATCCCATGTAATACTAGTTGTCTTCTATCTGACAGTGGTTAAGTCTCATCTTGAATACTGTGTGGACACTCCACTTTAAGAAGGATGCAGACAAACTGGAGCAAGTTCAGAGGAGGGCAACAGGGATAGTCAGGGGTTTGGATGCCATGCCTTATGAGGAAAGACTGAAAGAACTGGGTGTATTTAGCCTTGAGAAAAGAAGACAGATATGATAGCACTTTTCATACAGAGGAGGGGCAGGACCTGTTCTTGATCATTCCATAATTCATGAAATACGATAATGGACTCAAGTTACAGGAAGTCCAATTTCAGTTGAATATCGGGAAAAACCACCTAACTGCTAGAATACCATGACAATGGAACCAATTACCTCAGGAAATGGTGAGTGGTCCAATGCTAGAGGCATTCAAGAGAAAGACAGGCATCAGTCTGATATGCTTTAATTTAGATTCCTTCATTGAAGCAGGAGTTGGACATGATGGCCATATAGGCTCCTTCCAACTCCATTATTCTATGATTTTTAGATCAATAGTTCAGCATTACGATTCTCAGGACCTTGCTTCCAGAGAGAGAGCCTTAGGGTGGATTGTCAGTATTTCTTTGGGTCAAGTGGCAAATCTAGGAAATGTCTGTTGCTATGGTGACAAGCTGGAACACAGTACCTGAGACAGAGGCCATACGCTAGCAGATTTGCCATGATGATGATGATGATGCAACATTTCTCCCAACAAGGGACCCAATGCAGCTATAATAACTTTGTGACTCTGTAGACATGTTCACAAGATTTGTCATTGTTATATTTCACTAGAAAGCCCCACTAGACTCACTGGACAGGCAGGCACTATGAAAAACACACTTGAACAGCATATCTTGTGCTTTAGAATTCAACAGAGACTGTTCATTTAGGTTGGATGAGAAGAGCTTAATGTTCTGCAGTGAGAAAATGCAAAGTCTGGAAAAGTTACATTTCCTGGACTATCACTTCCAGATTTATCCAGCTTGGACAATGATGTGGCTACAAACATCACAATGTGAACATTATGCTTGACATTATCTGAACTATATGAACAAAATACAACTATTGCACACCATGTATGTTTTGCAATGCATGAACTGATTTGTGTCCAATCTCTGCAACTTCAGAGGCAAAAGCTTGGCTAGACCTTCAGAATACTGCAGAATGAACCTGATTAAAAAAGCAGCCAAAAGCCATAATTGGCACAGTGCAGAGAAAGTTAAGACATACGGAAAGCCAGCTGAACTCAGTGGGCTGGAAATATACAACTAAATGCAAGATTTGTTCATTTCAAAGAATTATAGACATATAATTCTCACCCACAAAATTTAGTCTTTCTCCTCTTCCAGTGCTGTTCATTCTGAGATTGGTGTCCTTACCTGGAGGCCTGGCAAAGCTATTTTCTGTGACTTTTTGCAGCACCATGAGATCTAGTGAGCCTACTCCTACCACAGTTGAGAACAGAAGTTTAAATGAAAAGGTATCTGTCCTTCTACTTGTGTGTATGTGTCTGTGTTTTGTAGGAATTTGCAATCAAAATAGGATGGAAACCATGTCCATATTTGTCCTTGCACTCTTAATACGAATATGTGAATAGTTCCTCCTCATTATGAAACAGCAAGGGGTTATTTTGTGTTTTGGCTGCTTTGGGGTGAGTCTCGCAGATAACTTGGGCAAGACAAGCCATTGCAGATTTCTGTAAATGCTTAAAATGCAAACTTACAACAACTCCCTTGATGAATGGGTCATTCACAGTAAAAGCATAGTACACCTTGGTTGTATCTCAGTCAGCTGGTCCCTTTGTGCTGTGCCCAAGAGAGATTATGCCGGGGCAGCGTTGCAAAGGATAAGGATGCTAGAGGTATTTTGTGCAATCCATGCAAAGCACGTTTCAAAGAGGGGGGAAAACACTTGGTCTCTTGCTCTTTTCCTGGAAGTGAGATTTCTCACAAGGTGGAGAATCCTCAACAGACTGTCTTATTCTATTGAAAGAACCTGTCCTGACCATAAACAAGACGTTATCAAAATTGCTTCACATGCTTAAATCATAATGTCTCAGACAATGAAAATCACCTTCTGGCTGTATTGTCCAATACATGGTTTGCTCAGGAAGAGAAATAACATGGTAAAACTTAAATGTTCACATAGATCAAATAAATTAACATAGAATTCTTCAATATAATGCAATTTAAAAATCTCTGCCTCTGTTTATGTATTTGATCCTACACTTAGAACTAGAAAACACATACACCTCCCTTTCGTTTGCCTTTCTCACTGCCATAGCCTTCCCCGAAACAGTATTTCAGTTTATCACATTCTCTTCTGAGTTTCTCACCTATAAGAAACCCTGATCTCTTGAGATGGATGTCAATCTTCACCTTTCCAAATTATTTCCAACATGAGATCTATGTTTCTCCTGCTTAGGATTCTCCCTTTTAGCAGCTTGATTGAATCAATGGCCCACAGCCTTATTGGGCACCAGTATCCCAATGTCTATTACCTCCTCAGTTATTTCTGGTGGATGAGTTTTCAGTCTGTAGTGAGAAAATACAAATGTTAACTGCTAGGAAAACTAATTAATGAAAGGTCTCCTTCAATTATGCCTAGTTCCATAGGCGAGCTTTTTCTTGGCAACTTTCTACTGATATTACAAAATAATATTATAAAATGCTAGGTAGGAGGACAGCAAAGATGAGAAGAGGAAAGGGGTGAAGTTGATGACGTTAGTCACAAAACCTGCATGATCAGAGTCCTGAGGAGTGGAGAAGCAGGTGTAAATGAACTACTACAAGCAACATTTGTGTTACACTGAGGACTCTTGCAACAAGGAAACATGACTTGGCTGATTTCCCAAATTTAAGAGATAAAATTCACTTGTTCTGGATTTATCTCTTACCTTAAGTTAAAACATGTAGATTCTTTGGCAGGTAGAAAACAAAAAGAACATTATTTTCCTTGTTTTAGCAGAGCCAAAGATTAATTTGAGATTGTGGACTATATTTAAATTGATAGAGTTACATAGTGTCTGGAGGGGCAGTAACTTTCAGAAAGTAAAGCTCCATCTTAAAGTTTAGGTATTCTTTTTCTTCCAGTTGCATAATCCTACTCCTGAATGGCTAAACTGAGTAGATAGATTCCCATTTATATATAGTAAGGCATGTTGGTCTAGAGAAAAATGTTCAAGCTTTTGTTGCTGCATTTTGATTTTTGATGCAATAAAGACTCTCCAGCTGAAACCATTAGGATAAGCAGTATTCATCTGATGGGGGTCACACCTCAGATACATTGCACAAATCTCTTCTGGAATTAATACCATTTCTTCTGCTTTAGTACACTAGTTGCATCTTTTCCATCGATCAGCCTTCTTTTTATACTATTTTTATACTATTTTGAGTGGCAGATTGATTTGCAGTTGTTTTCTCCTACAAACCCACCTGTTGTCTATTATAGATTTTAGCATTATATGGTCCCTAAATCATTTATCTCTTACAGGGATTCTAATGCAGCTGCGTTACAGCTTGATCCTTCCATTTGGGCAGGGCACTTTCATCTGCAGAATAATATTTCACTCTATACACATCACCCATTGCTATGACTAAATACCATCTGATATACTACTGGACGCTCTGTTAGTCACAATGATTTATTGACTTTTTTTTAAAAAAAGTCAACAGTTTGTAATGGAGTGACATAATCTTACTGTACAATTCTTTCAAAGAAAACCCAGTTTTTATTTGGGTTTATTCTTCATAATATTCCAATGGTGAAAGTGTATGAAATTGGATTGCATAGGAGGATAGCATAGCCCCTATATATATTCCATAAGAAATTTCCCCTCAACACAACTTAATGCAGAGCAGGAATACCTAGAGAAGGGGTGGGCATCTTGAGAACAATCCAGATACTGTAGTGTATTGGACTCCAACATCCATTTTCCATCATCGTTGGCTATGATTGGTTAAAACAAGTCAGTTGTAGGAATATGCATTTACCTTAACGTTGAATTTGCCCCTGAACAGCCAGCTCATTAAAATAAACATAAATCTACTTGCTCCTATTCAGTGGTGCAGTTAAAGAACTGCCCGACTGAAACAGACAGGGTTTTCTCAAGAAAGTAGTAGTTTTGCTTATCATCTGTTCAGTAGAGGAGAAGAAGTGGGGAGGACTGTAGCAAGCCTTTCTCCAGTCCCATTTCTATTCCTAAACTATGGGTCAGTATATTCAGCATTGATTAAAAAACCCCTCTATCTGCATAGCTGCTGTAGCTAGCCACTGGAAGGGGGCAACAAGGAGACAGGATGGGCAGTGCTGATCAGCATGTGAGATGTATCGTGCTGCATCAACTAGGTATATGAGTGCAGAGTGTACTTTCCAAGTGTACTTTCTTCAGATCAGATTGGGGGAATGGATTTCTAGCATCCATACCATTACTCCATTAGAAAAGGACTCTCTCCCTATCTCTATCCCCTCTCCCTCACACATACAACATGCCGGAAGCAAAGGACTCAACATGAATACAAGCATATAGCAGCAACTAATAATCTATATGGTACTCTGCACATATTTCTATCAGCTGGTAGTATGTTGTCAACTTTTAATGAAGTCTTCTGTATAAACTTATTTACTTTTATAAGGTACTGATGACAGGAAAGCTGGAGGAAAATTTCTCACTTTCTTCTTTCAAGAGAAAAACACAGTACAGCTGGAGAATACAATCTTTTTCTTAATGTACAGATCAAGTTAGCTGGTACTGTTACTATTTGGGCACTAGGTTTTCTCCCCTCCCCATCTCTATACACTAATATTAGAGGCAGAGAGAGAGAGAGAGAGAGAGAGAGAGAGAGAGAGAGAGGAACATTCCTTTCTGAATCGGGTGGATATATTTGATAGCAAGTCTAGTGTGGCTTTTAAATATCTAACGTATGACCGAATAGAATGAGATTCCAAAGTCATTGAGTTTGTGCTTAGGCTGAACTTGCAGCAAAGCTTCAGTGGTTTTTATAATATAAAAATTGAGTAATATCCAAAGGGAGAAAAAGAATTTCTTACAATGGGGAAGCAAATCAAATATTGACTTCTTGGCGCAGAATGTGATACTGTGTGTGTGTGTGTATATATGAAAGAGAGAGAGAATGATTTTCAGATGAGGTAAATGCATCTGACAGACCCTTGAAATATTTAGTCAGTGCTTAGTTAAGGTCTTCTACCACTGCAAGAACACAGTGGGGGAAAATGGATGTATTTTGAATATTTGCCTCTGGAAAGCTACATATCCCACCCATCACAGTCTTTGCTGCATTTGTATTTAATTTATACATCAGAAAGAAGTAGAGTGGCAGAGGATTAAACACGGAAGGTTGGCTACTTATAGAATTACAAAAAGGAGTCATTTCTTCTATAGGTCTGCTCATCTAACCACTATGCATAGAAAGGCATCCATGGCACATCAAGAAACCATACTTTGAATGTGTAATTTTCAAAATAAAAAAAAGAAAGTTTATTGACATTTAAAGATCATTTTGAAAGTCTATTGTTCTTTTACCTCTGTTAAAGATACAACTTATAAGGGAATGAGAAATTAGAAGATACAACTGTGTTGCTGGGTTTGTTCTTTATTCAAGTGCCCCAGTATTTTATTGCTTTATAACACTGTAATGTAAGCTGACTGCAAAGGGTACAATGCAGGGTAATGAGTACTTAATGATTAAATTGGAGGTTAAGAAATATCACAGTGTTAAACCAGTAGCTACCAGTTTTTAGATCTCCATGTTAACAATGTCAAAAGTTAAAAGCATGTAATTTACACTTATTAAAATTCAAAGTCAGTCTATCCAAGTGCCAAAGCATAATGGGAACTGTAAAGCTGACATCCCACGAGTCTTCTGGAAATTACAGAGGTATCCAAAAGAGAAAAACTTGTTTTGATATTTATTATATTCCACCTATAGCGTTGTGGATCAACACCAAGAGGTTAAAGAAGGTCAAAAGATGAGAGGAAGAGCAAGGATTTAGGGCAGCACATGAGAAAAATCAGGATCAGGACTGAAGTTGGTGAGCATGTTAGTGGATGATCAATTGAGTGACACAGTAACCTCTAGCAAAGCAAAGAGGCCCTTGGATGAATAACAAACAAGAACTGAAGGATTAGGTAGGATTGGAACATGTGGCATGAATAGACAAGTTTGTGTCAGAGCGTGAACCGACCCACTGCCCGGTGAGAGAAATGGCCATTGCCTTAGGCTTCCCTGAGGAAATATGAGAAAGGCAAATAAAGCAAGAAAGTGGCTGCAACTGCAGGGAAACAACCAAGGGAGGGAGGGAAGGAGGGAGAACTGCATGAATGCTAACCCTTTTTGCTCTCATTGAAGTATATGGAGCCACTTTGTTTCCTTTTCATGTGCAGATGTAGGCAATGTTTGTTTTTTTTAAACCCCAGCTCCCAAAAATCCCACACCCAGCAAAATTATTGTCTGCATCTAGCTCTGTGAGTTTAAAACCTTTTCCATCCATGTAACTGACTGACTGAATGTATCAGAAAGTGTGTGTGTGTGGGGGGGGTATTGCTCATCCATTTACTGTAACATGGTGGCCATCCGTACCATGAAGCAGAGTGAGGCAACCGCCTCAAGTTCCAGATGTGGGGCGGACATTGGAGAAAGCCCTTTGAGAGCTCGGAAGGCTCTCAGCGGCGGCGGGGACAGGGTAGGGGGGTCTGGATGGCTTCCAGGCAAAGCCCTGGAAGCCATCCGGACCCCCACCCCACCCTGCTGCCGCCGATAGGCGGGTGTGGGGTGGCTCCCAGCAGCGGGGATAGGATAAGGGGTCCGGATGGCTTCCAGGCAAAGCCCTGGAAGCCATCCGGACCCCCCCCCACCCTGCCGCTGCCATCGCTTGAAGCCGCCCCACACCCGGTTTCTCTGCCATGCTCCGATTCCCGGGAATCTGAGTATGGCTGGGATAGGCGGCGCAGGGCGGCTCCAAGCGGCGGCGGCAGCAGGATAGGGGGGGTCGGATGGCTTCCAGTGCTTCACCTGGAAGCCATCCGGACCCCCCTACCCTGCCGCCGCCGCTGAAAACCTTCCGAGCTCTCAGGGGGCTTTCTCCAATGTTGGGGGGAAAGCCCTTTGAGAGCTCAGAAGGCAAATGTCGGCGGTCGGCGGTGGCTTCGGGGTCCTTCCAAAGCCACTGCCGACTGCCGGCCGACATTTTCCCCCAGCTGAGTGGTGGGACTTCGAAGCTCCCGCCGCTCAGCTGCGGGGAAATGTCAAAGGCCCCATTTTCAGCCAGCTGATTGGCGGTTCCAAAATGGCTGCCGGCTGTGTTGCCTCGCTTTAGAGGCCACCAAAAATGGCCGCCCTATGGAGGATCTTCGCTGAACGGTGAGTTTGGGCCCCATAGGAACGAAATTTAATGTGTTCCTATGGGGTTTTTCTTTCCGTTTAGCGATGTTTCCACATAGCGATGATTAATCCGGAATGGATTAATGTCGCTATGTGGGGCACCACTGTACTTCCTTCTTTTTAGCTTTAAAATATTGTCTTTTAATAGTTGTAAGCTGCCTTGGGTGCTTTTAAGGAGAAAGGTGGGGTAAATATATTTTAAATAAAATAAATAATAACCATCCTGTTCCCCATAAGATTTAGCCACATGTCAATGGGAAATGGGCCAGCAGAACATGAGAGCAATAGCTCTTTTGCTCAGTTACTCTTTGGCATGTAGCATTCAGGCACAGTGCTTTTTAACCCAGAAGAAGCATATACAGCCATCACGGTTAGCATAAAGGTTGTTGGTCACAGTGGTTGCAGGATTCTAGGAGTTGTAGTCCCCAAAAAGCAAATATTCCAAGCTCTGGACTGTGACAACAGCTGCTGTGGAAGTTCAAGCAATCAAACTAATACAGCTGCAGAAAACACTTGGATTCAGCTGTACAGTCCATGAGACGTAACTGACTCTTATTTTAGTCTGTGTGTCACCTTCATTTAGATAATGTGTTTGTACGGGACCTTAAATATAGTTGTAGGTAGGTAGGTAGGTAGGTATTAAAAAGTCTTGTGGCACCTTAAAGATTGCCAGTTTCTACTTAGCCTAAGTTTTCATGGACTGTAGCCCATTTCTTCAGATGCAACTGTACCCTCTGTATGTTTACGTTTCTGAAAAGTAACAAAATTTGTTTCTTCGTGTTCTTAACAACAAGACAAGCTGAATGCCACCAGCTACTGATTCCAAACTTACAGGCTGGCATCCTGTTCAGAATTTGTATGTGCACAGAGCTCCTTCTGTGGAAGCTGCTGCACAGTCCAACAAGGCACTGGTCACATCCTACCATGCAGACAGGCAACATATTCACAGACGCACTATTTGTGGTCAGAGATCCACATGTGTGAATATTGTACAGCATATTGCCCATTCTCATGGCGTTGTCTCCTCTGGACTCACCAGAAGTGACATCGCACAGCAGCAATGAGCCTTTCCTATTTCACCATTTAATAACCCCGCACCCCCATGACTAAAAAGTTTTAGTTTTAATGCCAAAGAAGTGCACTTGTTCAATGAAACCTGTGTTCACCACATTTTCACTATTGGAGAAAGGAATTGATTACTGGTACTAGTTATCTATAAATATTTCTGAACCCTGGCTTGTTGTGATATGCATGTGGATTGATTGTGGTTGCCCAATCCACAGTTGCAAAAGAGAATACCTGTTGATGGGTGCACTCATGTGAAATGTATGGGGAAGCCATTATGAGCAGGAATACCTCTATATCCTTCACAATGTAAGGCTTTTCATCTCTATATATCTTCTCCTGCTTGTTTGTAGGGAATGAAACAATGACTGAAAACTTACTGCTTAGCATATTAAGTTGTGCTAGAGTTTTTACAATGTCCCATGCTGCCTGGAGAAGGTATGGCTGGGAGGAACATTTCTGGGCTGGGATGACAGTCCATCTATCCAGCATCAAAAACTTGTTCCTTCCCTTCCTTTGAATTCAAAGAGAGCCCCGTCTCTCTGCTCAACATTTCCCCCTCTCTTTCTCTCTTGAAATTTGTTGGTGAAAGCAGTCATGTTTGTCAGTTTGCTGTTTGATCTGTTCACAATTGTAAGTAAAGAAAATGCTTTTTATTCTTTCTCCTACTTGTGACAAACCCAGACCTACTGGGATATGTCACACAGTTACACTAAGCTGCCACCAACCATTCCCTGTAAGAAGTCACACAGACCAGGGATGGATTTTTAAACAATAAAAAGAATAAGGTTTATTTAAATACACACAGGGAAAAATAAACAATCAGGTGAATAAAATAAAGTAACGTGGCTTATTCTCACTCATACAAGCATACAGTTTGGTTCACCCAGAACCCTTAACTTGAAGCACAGACCCTGAACCTATCAGTTCTGGCTAACCAACAGACACCTGAACCTATCAGGTTGGTACTCTGACACACAGTAGTACCCTGTCTGACACACAGACTCCCACAACAGCTTCTTCTTCCCAGCTGCTGCTTCGTCACAACCCAGTGTCTCTCAGTGTCTCTCAGTGTCTCCTATTTATACAGTACAGCCCCTCCTCCTGATGTCCCGCCTTCCACTCCCCATAGGATGGAACTTTCCCTCCAAACCCATGACAGACAGGTAACATCAGTGCTGTATGTAACACCTCCCCTCTTTATAAGTTGTTTTGTAGGGGGAAAGCTAAGGTGCTTTTCACCAAAAAAACAACCTTGATAAAACACACAACAACAGTTATACATACCATATAATACCATACTTATTTAAACTTACATTCTAAGTTAACCATAGCAAATAGGCATTTAAACATTTACCATTAACATTACATCAATTTACCTTTATTCATACAAACCAAGTTCAAAAAAACAGGTACATTTTACTTTTTGTCATCATTATATACACAGAGTCCATGTTTCTTTCGCCGTCTTCATTCTTCAGGTCTTCTTGATAAGGCGTCAGCAACACAGTTCACTGACCCTCTGACCACCTTCACTTCAAAGTCATAGTCCTGTAGGTTTAAAGCCCACCTCATAAGTTTGCTATTGTGGGTTTTCATTGTCTTTAACCATTGCAATGGTGAATGGTCAGTACACAGAATAAAATGTCTTCCCCAGATGTAAGGCTTGGCCTTCTGGATCGCGTAGACTATGGCCAAACACTCCTTCTCCACGGTTGCCAAATGTCTCTCACCTTTTTGAAGCTTCCTACTCAGGTAGGACACTGGATGCTGGTCACCATTCTCATCCTCCTGGCACAGAACTGCTCCTACCCCGCTGTTAGACGCATCGGTGTAGATGATGAACTCCCGGTCGAAGTCTGGAGCCCGCAGCACAGGATAGTTGATTAACGCCTCCTTCAACCTCTGGAACGCCGCCTCACAGTCGCTGGTCCACGGGATGCGGTCATCAGCCGTCTTCCTCGTCAGATCGGTCAGCGGAGCCGCAATCTCGCTAAACCTCGGGATGAACTTTCTGTAGTAGCCCACCAACCCAAGAAATGATTTGACCTTTTTCTTGGTGTTGGGTCTAGGCCAATCACGAACAGCTTCTATTTTGGCCTCCAGGGGTTTTATCATTCCTCCCCCTACCATGTGACCCAAGTATTTTATTTCTGGGCTACCCAGCTGACACTTGCTGGCCTTTACTGTTAGCCCTGCTGCACTTAACCTCTGCAGCACTAACTCCAGGTGTATCAGGTGATCTTCCCAGGTATTACTGAAGATCCCTATGTCGTCAATGTAGGCCACTGTAAAGTCACTGAGCCCTGCCAAGGTCTGGTCCATCAGCCTTTGGAATGTGGCTGGTGCATTTCTGAGACCAAAGCTCAGGACTCGAAACTCATAGAGACCAAAAGGGCCGCAAAAGGCAGTCTTTTCTTGATCCCTGGGATCAATTCTTAATTGCCAATATCCCTTTACCAGGTCCAATGATGAGATGAACCGACAACCCCCTATGGTTTCAATCAGGTTGTCTAGCCTGGGCATTGGGTAGGCATCAGGAGTGGTTACACGGTTTAATTTCCTGTAATCAACACAAAACCTAATGCTCCCATCAGGCTTGTCCACAAGGACTATCGGAGAGGACCAAGGACTAGAAGAGGGGACGATTATGTTCTCCCTCAGCATCTCGTCCAGCTCCTTCCGCACCTTGTCCCTATAGGGTCCCGTTACTCGGTATGGGGATACTGCCTGCGGGGGTGCATCCCCTGTGTGGATCCGATGCATCACTCCCTTCACTATCCCCGGCTTGTTGGAAAACACCTGTTGATATTTACTAAGCAGCATTTTTAGTTCTTGCTGCTGGTCTTGGGTGAGTGCAGGACTGATCTGTACCTCCCCTGGGTTGTATTTTACTTCCCCTCTACCCTCCCAGAAGGGTAATTCAGCTTCCTCACTCTCAGCTGCTTTTATCGCGAATAAAACCCTCTGTTCCCCTCTGTAGTAGGGTTTTAGGGCATTCACATGAACCACCCTCCTTGCTTGGTTCTCCTCCTGCTCTATTAGGTAGTTCAGGTCTGACATCTTAGAAATGACCCTATATGGTCCTGCCCATTTGAGCTGCAGCTTATTCTCTCTGCAGGGCCTAAGCCAAAGCACTTCCTCCCCTGGGTCAAAGTGCCTCTCTCTAGCTTTGTGGTCATACCATGTTTTCTGTCTGACCTTCTGAGCTTGCAGGTTTTCTGCTGCCAGCTCTAGATTTCTCCTTAGGTCATTCATCAAGGTGTCTATGTATGTCACAACGTCTTGTGGGTCATCCTGGGTGATCTGCTCCCAATTTTGTTTGATCAAATCAAGGGGCCCTTTCACCCTTCTCCCAAATAAAAGTTCAAATGGACTGAACCCAGTACTGGCTTGTGGCACTGATCGATAAGCAAACAACAGGGATTGCAGCTTCTGGTCCCAATTGTTTGGATTCTCTGCCAAGTAAGCCCTAATCATGCGCATTAGAGTCCCATTGAACTTCTCAGTTAACCCATTACTTTCCGGATGATAGGCAGTGGTTTCCTTGTGCTTAATTCCACAGATTTGCCATAAGCGTTTCATGAGCTTTGATGTGAACGATGCTCCCAAATCTGTGATTATCTCTGAGGCAAATCCCATCCTGGACATATACCCCACCAAAGCATCGGCCACTGTGTTAGTTTCAATGTTAGTCAAGGGTATGGCTTCAGGATACCTTGTGGCATGGTCCACAATTGTTAGAATGAACCTGTTCCCCCTCTTTGTGGCCTTGGGCAAAGGTCCCACAATATCCACCCCTATGCATTTGAACGGAGTGTCAATCACAGGCAAAGGGCACAACTTTGCTTTGGTCCTGTCGCGGTTATTCCCCTGCCTTTGACACACATCACATTGTTTACAGAACTCCCTGATCTGCTTCCCTATGTCAGGCCAGTAGAAATTCTGTGTGATTCTCTGCTGTGTTTTGTTCACTCCTAAGTGTGCAGCAAACATGTCAGAGTGCCCCCTTTGTAAGATCATGGGGCGATACTTTTCAGGTACCACTAGCTGACTCCTGATCCCATCTCCCCCTTTTGAGATATTCCTCAGGGTTTCTCTATATAAAATCCCCTTTTTCTCCAGAAATCTCACTGGGGTTTCAGGTGTTAGCTGGGCGTCAGTCACCTGTTCAAAACACTTTTGGAGAGTGGCGTCTGCCCTTTGCTCCTGTCCAAATCTGCTGTCTGTGGTTAAGGTTTCCACCACAGCTTCTGAACTCCCCTCTGCTTCCGTCTCGGGCTCATCATTACCCCCCTGAACTGTCCCTGTGGTGGCTTGTGAGCGTGTAATCACTAGCACCCGTTTCACATGTTCAGCCAGGTCATTTCCCACGAGCACGGCTGCTGGCAGAGTCGATGAAATCGCTAGCCGCCAATCTCCCCTCCAGCCTTGAAAGTTGACAGGTACCTCTGCTACTGGCAGAGAGATTACCTGCCCCTCAATCCCTGCCACCTTCATGCTCTCATTTGGGATTATAAACTCCCTAGGAATAATATCTGGATGGCACAGGGTTACCTGGGAACAAGTGTCCCGCAGCCCCCTATACTGACGGTCAAGTATTCCTACGTCCACCCCTGCTGTCTCAAACAACTGAGAATCTGTTTTTATCAGCAAGCAGCGCTTTACCTCCACAAGAGGACCATTTTCCTCAGCCTGATCAGCAGAGGTAGCTGTTCCAGACTGAGTAGCCATGGCAACAGGCTCCCTCAGTGACACTGAGCCTTGCTCTTTCTGGACACAGAACACAGCTTTTGGCTTGGTCCCACTAGAATTCTGAGGCACCATTCCTTTTAGCTGCTTTAATTTCTCACACTCTGAGATTAGATGGCCCTTTCCCTGACAGAAATAACATTTTCTGGTGTATTTTGATTCTCTCTCATCTTGTTTTGGTTTTCCCTCCAAAATCTGAGGTCTTGGTTTCATGTCTGAGGGCTTCCCTTCACCATGGGCCCCTCCCCCTTGCTGGCTTTTCCCTGGTCCCTGAGAGTACTTGCTGTAGGTTTCTTTGGGTTTACCCACAGATTTCCCCTCACCCAAGGGCTTTCTTATTTGGGAAATAAAATCTGCGATCTCTGCGGCTGCTGCCACAGATTTCGGTTTCCTTTCCCTCACCTGGAATTTCAATTCCCCATGCAGGACTGAATAGAACTGTTCCAGTGCTATCAAGTCTTTAAGCTGCTCATAGGTCTCTGTTCCCTCCTGCGATAGCCATTTCTCAAGCAGCCTCACCAATTGGGCCCCCACTTGGGTAAAAGTCTGTTCTGGTTTTTTTGTGAGGGACCTGAATCTTTGTCTCAGCTGCTCTGCATTTATCCCATGTCTGGCAAACACCAGTTTTTTAAACTCTGCAAAATCTTTCATCAGTTCCTCAGGCATCTCGGCATAAACCTCAGCCAGGCTACCACTGATTAAAGATCGCATGATGGTCATCTTCTCAGTCTCCCTCACTGAGAAGTCCACAAACGCTCTTTCCACTAAGGAAAAGAACACCTCAGGACAATCTCCCTTGTGGTACACAGGGAATTTCTTCAGGTCAGCCTTAGACAATTGGCCTCCCTCAGAATCCCTATTATTATTATTGTTCTGGTTCATCAGTTCCAGTTTTCTTAATTCAAACGCCATTTTCTCTCTCTCCAATGCCAATTCAAATTGTCTCTGTCTCTCTCTTTCCCTTTCTTCTCTTTCCCTTTCCTCCATTTCAAATTGCCTCATCCTCAGTTCATGCTGTTGGGCTAGGAGTATTTTTCTGAGTTCTGGGTTCTGCTCTCCTGTGCTGTCACCCTGCACTGAGCCAAATTCATCCTCAGAACCTTGGTCAATCTGGGGGTCTTTCACTTCACTCATTTCTGCTACTTGGCTTCGAGTCAAGGGCATAACCCCCCCTCAGAACAGGCTGCTTTAAAAGTCAAGCCTCAAAATAAAACGACCACTTTTTTCCTTCTTGCCTCAGAACCAGCTCTCCCTAGAGATTGCTGCTGTTCTTCAGCACTAAACTTGCAACAGTATCGAGTCAGAGCCTACCCCCCTCTGCTGGGCCTCTCAGCTGGCAAGCTAGATCACTGTTACTATGCAGTTTTGCCTCAGCTTTTTCCCGCCAAAACTAGGCTGCCTCAGAGCACCTTAATCTAAGTCTCCCCAGTTGGCACGTTCTTCTACTAGCGCACCTCCCCGTGAGGTACACCTAGAAGATTACCTACGCGCCTCAGACTGTCCCTGACTAGACCCCCCTTGCTCTGGGCACACTTGCCAAGGCTTTGCTGGACCGCTGGACAACTGGACCAGTCGTATCCCACACGCTGGACACCAATCAATGTGACAAACCCAGACCTACTGGGATATGTCACACAGTTACACTAAGCTGCCACCAACCATTCCCTGTAAGAAGTCACACAGACCAGGGATGGATTTTTAAACAATAAAAAGAATAAGGTTTATTTAAATACACACAGGGAAAAATAAACAATCAGGTGAATAAAATAAAGTAACGTGGCTTATTCTCACTCATACAAGCATACAGTTTGGTTCACCCAGAACCCTTAACTTGAAGCACAGACCCTGAACCTATCAGTTCTGGCTAACCAACAGACACCTGAACCTATCAGGTTGGTACTCTGACACACAGTAGTACCCTGTCTGACACACAGACTCCCACAACAGCTTCTTCTTCCCAGCTGCTGCTTCGTCACAACCCAGTGTCTCTCAGTGTCTCTCAGTGTCTCCTATTTATACAGTACAGCCCCTCCTCCTGATGTCCCGCCTTCCACTCCCCATAGGATGGAACTTTCCCTCCAAACCCATGACAGACAGGTAACATCAGTGCTGTATGTAACACTACTAATGTCTCAGAGTGAGTTATTGGGACTGTAAGTGCCAGTTAATGAGAAAAGATGTGGACTAGTCTGGGGCACTTGAGGCTATTATGCTCTGTGAATCCCCGCACTTCTGGTGTGGAGCTAGAGGAATTAAATCAGAAATTCAAGTTGCACTAGAGTAGGTTCACTGAATCAGTGAGGATTTGGTGAGTCAACCCCTCCGTTAAGTTCCTTTGATTCAAATTGCTCTGCATAATATATCTAGAGATCACCTAATTGGGAAAGCTGCTTGAGAGAATTAGCTACAGAGTGACTTAGTGAGCTGTTATTCCCCCCCCCCCGCACACACTTGTGGGAAAAGTTCAGTAGCTAATCCTGCCAGGGGAACACAAAACAATGCAACAGCTTAATACGTGAAATGAGGTAAAGCTAAACATTTCCAGTTTTCTTGATGAACCACTTTCAGATTTGCAGTGGCAATAAATGAGGATTTGGATTTAGGACAAAGAGATTGCCTTGTTAATTCAAAAATTGCTTGATTGTGTATTTATGAAAAAGGAACAACTAAGAGCAGAGTTTTAATAAAACCCAGTCCCTTGTATGCACTGCAATCCATACTATGTACTCCAGGGAGAGGAAGATGGGTTGTGTAATACTGCTGGAGCCAACTTATATTTTAAAAATATGCATATTCCATTTAAAGAAAGCCAATTTTCAAATTAAAATAAAACTAAAAAAAATTGATAATGACAGGGCCTGAAGGTAGCCTTTTCTTTGATGCCAATGAGTCATGTATATTTTCTACACATGTTTACTATTGAATTTTTAAACATCTTGCAGAGGAAAGTGGGTCTGTAAAGTGATGCTTACAAAAATATACTCATTCCATAGTATATCACACTGAAAAGAAAGAAGTAAGCCTTTGGCACATTTAATTTTTATCTTAAATAGCCCTTTAAGCCTCTTCTTCTGGAAATGTTGAATGGCACATCATCAAAAAAAATCACAAAACCGAGCCTTTCGTTAAGACATATTACTTTCATAGGATTGTTCCCGGGGCTAATTTAAAACATGGGTGCAATCTAGAGATAGGCAAACAGATGTCCTATAGAAATGAATGGCAAAAAAATAAAAATAAAAAATACCCTGTCACTTTTTTCCATTGTATTTGTTGCCTAGTCCTAGGCAGATCCCAGGTAAATCCAATGTATACTTTTCCAAAACAGTGATCTTGCAGTACTATAGAATCCTTAGGACAGAACCATACTCCACTGTGGACCTTTGATGGATCATGATCCATGCTTTTTTTGGGGGGGAGGGAGACTTGAATATTTATTCAGTAGATTTTTGTTGCTTGCAGTGTGGTCTCAGTTATAAGGTCATTGACACAGGGTTCCTTGTCAGAGTCTGAGAGGTCCTTAGTTTTGGCGGGAAATGACAAGAGAGAAGATTCTCTAACAACAAATTATTTATTATCGGAACTCTTAGGTTTCTCAACAATAACGTCTGTAGGGTCAACGTGACCAAAATCTACAGGAAAATATGTCCAAAATAAAGGTAAATTTTCTCCATAGCTTTCCTTCATCAACGAGGAGAATGTCCGAATTGCTCCTGGTCGGTTGGCTTTCTCAAACACACACTCCTCACTGCACATATTGTCCCACAGCAGGGATGATGACACCAGTCTCCCTCGGGTGGCTTCTCATTCAGCTGGAGAGGTCCTGGATGGGTTACCTTCCTCCAAGGTCCATTGTTCAGGTCCTAATCCTTCTATTGCCAATTTAACTTCAACCCCTTTCCTATCTGGATCTGCACTCTTGCGACGCCCATCTCTTATTTCTCCCTTCTGCGGTATTTTAAAGACTTTCGGTCCTCCTTCTTCCTCCTGCCATTTGTCTTCCAAAACCACCACCTTTCTTGTTTCCCCTGACTTCTCTCCCTCCTCCATCGTTAAGAAGACATCGAGCTCCTTTCTTCTTGTCTTCCCTAACTCCTCCCCCTTTTCTCCCACCTTCAGCGATTTCACCTTCTCCGTAACCTTAGCTACCTCTCTATCTTTTTTCTCTTCTATAGACATGTGAGGGTATGGCTCGCTTTTTCTTGTTAACAAAAAATCGTGGAAATCTAGTAGAAACAGCAGAGTAATGTCCAATTCAGGCGGTCCAAATAAATCACACACACAGCTTCTCCCAACACCAAACGTGTATTTACAGGATATGTACAGCAGTGCAGTCTGGCAGCATAACAGGATAGTATTCATCACAGATAGGAAGATACATCTACTGTACAGGTTCACACATATATACTTATGCATATCTGCCTGTGGTCAGTCACATTAGACTCAGCTTTACTACACACCTGTTCATCATGGCTGCTCATTAATACATCTTGTTCTGCTCAGGCTTGAAAATTATCCTTGACACCCCTCCTAATTTACGCCTGAGCAGAGAATATACCCAATTCTTCAGTTATTTCCTTATGTTTTGGTATACTCAAGGGTTTTGTCAAAATGTCAGCTATATTTCTCTCTGTCTCGCAATATTGCAACTCAATTAACTTTTCTTTTATTGCTTCCCTGACATTATGATACTTTATATCAATGTGCTTACTTCTGCTCCGCATCTTCTCAGTGGTCGCCATATGAATGGTATTGTCTTCATATACTTTTATGGCCTGATCCACTACAACTTTTAAATCTGTGATTAACTGTTTGTACCACACAATTTCTGAGCAAAGTTCTGATAAGGCAGCAAATTCTGCTTCAGCTGTTGATGTAGCGATGGAACTTTGTTTCCTTGACTTCCATCCCACTAGGTAAAGGTAAAGGTTCCCCTTGACAATTTTTGTCCAGTTGTGTTCGACTCTAGGGGGTGGTGCTCATCCCCATTTCCAAGCCATAGAGCCAGCGTTTTGTCCGAAGACAATCTTCCGTGGTCACATGGCCAGTGTGACTTAGACACAGAATGCTGTTACCTTCCCACTGAGGTAGTACCTATTTATCTACTTGCATTTGCATGCTTTCAAACCGCTAGGTTGGCGGGAGCTGGGACAAGCGACGGGAGCTCACTCCGTTGCATGGATTCGATCTTACGACTGCTTGGTCTTCTGACCCTGCAGTACAGGCTTCTGCAGTTTAGCCCGCAGCGCCACCACTAAAGTATCAGCAAACATTACTGCAAACACAGACACTGATTTTCTGTCTGTTGCATCATTTGCCCAGTCACTGTCTACATAGGCTTTTAACTTCAATTCATTCGAGGGTTTTATGACTAGACATAAATATCTGAAGACCCTTTTTACTTTTTGTGTAGGTTTAGACACATGTCCACTCAGGATATTCACCACTGCAGCAATGTCTGGTATTGTCCAATTTGCAAGATACATCAACTTCCTATTGCTGATTGGTACAGTATATTGCCTGATCTTCAAACTCCTTACTTTCAGTTTCTGACTTCTGAAAGTCCACTTTCATAGCAGTATGAACACTTTTACATTCTTGCATGCTATACTTCACCAGCATTTGTTCTATTTTCATTTTTTGACCCAACACAAAACCTTTGTCTTGTTTCTGAATGTGCACTCCCAAGTAATTTTGTATTGGGCCTAGGTTCTTCAATTTGAATTCCTTTTTCAATTGCCTTTCAAATAAATCTATTTGGCTTTGATCTTTGCACATAAAGCATATGTCGTCTACATAGGCTAACAAAATGTTTAGCTCCTTTCCATATTCTTTTACGTATAAACATGGATCTGCCAAACTGTTTCTATATTTAACTTTTCCAAGGCTGAATGCAAACACTGATTCCAATACCTCACCAATTGTTTCAATCCATAAATAGCTTCGTTTAATCTGTATGCCACTCCTGGTTCAGAGCTTTCAAAACCAGGTGCCTGTGCCATGTATAACTCTTCCATTTAAATAAGCAGTTGTAATGTCAAAGTGGTTTACTATGTAGTTTCTGAAAGCAGCCAAAGTTAAAGCCAATCTCATTGTTTCTGCTTTTACCATTGGTGAAAATACCTTGTCATAATGCACATTTTTCTTTTGTGTGTACCCTTGAGCCACTAAAATTGCTTTGCACCTGTAATCCCCATTATTTTGCAATTTTCTTTTATAGACTCATTTGCTACCAATTACCTTAAGTTCTGGTGGCAACTTTGTCTCTGTGAACACTCCATGCTTATCCATGGACTTTAATTCCTCCTTCATGGCCTGTTGTCATTTCTTTTTCTCTATTGCTGGAAGAAGCATCACTTCCTAAAAATTCTTGGGTTCTTGGTATACATGACATACTTTTATTTCCCCTACACCAAACCTTGTTGGAGGGATTCCTTTATTAGCCCTTTCAGAGCTTCTGAGGATTTGTGGCTCTTCTTTAATTGCAGGCTGATTCATTACCTGACTATATTCTCCATCATCCTGCACTTCTGAGGTGCTTTGGCTTGTACTTTCTTCAGCCTCTTTCTTTGGCTCTATCTCATTTCCCTGACTTTTCTCTCTTTCTCTTATGGAAATGTATACTTGGCAATTTGCATGTACCCTGTCCCAGTTCTCATGCTCACAAAAATTTGTAGAGATTACTACATTTTTATTTCCAGCCAGGAAACTATATGCCTTGGACTCTCTTTCATAGCTCAAGAACTTAATTTTCTTTGCTTTTAGTCTCCCTTTTCTTCTGGTTTCTTTTGGTATGTGCACTCAGCCACTACATCCAAACACTTTCATATGTTGTAAAGAAGGCTTTCTCCCATACAACATATAATATGGGGCTTGCTCTATAGCTGATGACCACAGCCTGTTAAGAATGTAATTCGAGGTCAAAAGAGCTTTATCCCAATACCCATGACTCATATAGGCGTTTGCTAATAGAGCATCCTTCATTGTTTGCAGAACTCCATTCCTACACTCTGCAACCCCATTTTAGAAAGGAGAATATGGGCTGGTCTTCCTGTAAAATATTCCAGTGTTATTTAACCATGTCTGGAATTTTCCTGACATGAATTCAGACCCTCTATCTGTCTGAATTTGAGCCACTTTCCGGTTATAATGTTTTTCCACAAATTTCACCCAATTTCTGAAATGGTTGAACCCCTCTGCTTTGCTTTTTATCAAATAGCAGAAAGAATAGCATGTGTAGTCATCTACAATTACTAGTACATACTTCGCTCCTCTCATAGATGGCGCAAAAGGCCCAATTAATATGAACTAACTGAAATGGTCTCTGTGTCTGACTAGTATGTTCTTTGGCTTTTGGACATTCTTTTGATTTTGCAAGCTTACACACATTGCAGTCTAAATAATTTTTACAAGGCATCATTTTTACACCTTTAGCCAAATTTTCCATTTTCTGAATCACTCTAAAATTTACATGACCAAGCCTTCTATGCAACAAGTGGGCACACTGATCATGTTGAGGTGTGTTCCTAACCATGGCA
The DNA here is from genome assembly GCF_051106095.1 of Pogona vitticeps. Classification (NCBI taxonomy): domain Eukaryota; kingdom Metazoa; phylum Chordata; class Lepidosauria; order Squamata; family Agamidae; genus Pogona; species Pogona vitticeps. The sequence goes on along the minus strand of NC_135787.1, from coordinate 140,615,779 downwards.
TGTTTCACAATGTTTTGTGTTTTATCTTTTAACACATATACATTATTTTCTAGCTTTGCTGAGGCACATATTTTGTTTCTCAAAAAAAACCTGTTTTTGCCACCAACCATATTTTCCCACTCCATTCACCCTGGGAGTCTTTAAAATAGATGTGACGAATGTTCAATTCTTGACTGAATGCAGCTTGCAGAGGTCCCTTCCAAGGCCCACATGCTTCTTCTGTCAACTGGTCAATGATTAGACAGAAGAGATAAGAGGTTGTCTAAAGCTTGGGAACCTCTTACATTGCACCAAATTCTGATTTACTGTCTAGAATATTGCCTAGAAGTCAGTTTTGGTTTGCAGTGTGGGAAGTATTCACATGGACATGGACTTTGGTTTGTAGCCTGATTAGCAGTTGTGGAAACTGAGTTCTGGTCTGCAGCCCTGGTAGCCTTGTACTATGGCTATTTCCATGAGGACGGGGAAAACAGTAGTTCACTTAATTAGAAATTATACATTTTAAAGAACTGTTTCTGCCTCCAGCCACTTTGCTTTGGCCTTGCCCTACATCCTTAGCTCCCTGCCTGCTCGTAGTATGTAGTCTCTATGGCATTCTCCAACTTTGAATTTGACTCCCTCAGGCCAAAAATGCTTCTCCTCTCCCCTGTTTTAAAAGACCACCACCTTTACAAGAACTGTGTGGAGAGATGTTGTATATATGATTAAAACATTATTTTCTCTCTTTGAAATAATTAGAAGAAAAAATAATCCTGTATGCCTCTTCTGTGGTGAGAGAACCACTTATGTCAACCTATACTGTTATTGGGAAGAGTATAGGTGATGGCAGGAAACAGAACCTATGGCAGACAGCCCCAAATTGAGAAGTGTCCTTAGCAGAAGGAATCAGCACCTGCTTCAATTGTTTGTTTGTTTGTTTGTTTAGTATAATTTATACTTGAGTCCCCTTATTGGTAGGAAGGTGGCCTATAAAACAAACTAACCTGCAAATAAATCTGTAGGTTGCTTTTATGTGAGAGGTAAGTGAGAGGTACCATTTTCAGCCTCCTAGTTTTCTATATTTACCCAAATCTTAGAGTCAGAGTTACTAAGCAAAGAAAATACCCTGTCAAAATATTCTTATTTTCAGATCTGTCCCTTGAAAATGTACCCCCAGCAACTAGAACATTTGCAAATTTGTTCAGCAGCTACAGCCTCCCACACAGGTCCCAGTGAAACGATTACCTGGAAATTCTTGGCAAGCTTGGACCAGACATTCAAATCTTCACATTTTGAAATTTCAGCAAGCATTGCGGGAGGTAAGAGCTTCTGCAGATAGAACATGAAAAGAGCAGAGGCTGTTTTATATTTAGGAACATATGGTGTCATTAAGAGAGGCTTTCATACTTTTTCTCCCACACACACACACTTTCTTATTCCAATTAGACATAATCCACAAAAGATACTTGAAATCATACATCAACTGGAACGGGATAGATTGTCTTGGCAAGTAGGCACCGCATATGCCTATATTCTTGACAAGTCCAAAAGAGGATGCAAGAAAGAAAAGTCCAACATATCCATCTGAGTTTCCTCTGCAAACAACAATCATGACTAGACTTTCAGTCTGAAATATTGTGTTTTCTTGTTTGCTAAGCCACTTGGGTTCACATTTGATTCTCTGTCTCTTAGCTTGTTTTATGCAAGCCCTTTCCATCTGTTCCATATTTTCAAAAGCATTTGGTGACATAGGGGAGGCAGGCTGTATAAGTCAGAAATAATCATGGTAGGCGTTGATGTGTTCGTTTCTCAAAATACACTTTATTAAGTCAACTTGTTTATGGAAATGATGGCAAAGAAATCTGCTTGTTCCTATAACTGCTTTTTCAGCTGAGAAGGAAAGGAGGATCAGGGGACTGGAAACCAAGCCCTATGAGGACAGACTGAAAGAACGGGGCATGTTTAGCCTTGAGAAAAGACAACTGAGAGGAGATATGGTAGCAATCTTCAAATACTTGAAAGATTGTCATGCAGAGGAAGGGGCAGGGTCTGTTCTCAATCTTCGTATAGTGCAGGACACATAATAATGAGTTCAAGTTATAGGTAGCCAGATTTAGGCTGACTATCAAGAAAAACATCTTAACCATTAGAGCAGTATGGCAATGGAGCCAATTATCTTGCAAGGCAGTGAGTGCACCAATGCTGGAGACATTCAAGAGAAAATTGGACAACCGTCTGTCAGATCTGCTTTGATGTGGATCTCTGCACTGAGCAGGTGATAGGACTTGATGGCCCCTTTCAACTCAATGATTCTGTGATTTTATGATCCTATGAAAGAATTAACAGAGCCAGTCCTGCCATTAGGCAACGTAATAGAACTACCTTGAATGGTAGATGCTGTGAAAGGGGGCCAGGATGCATCAACAAAGGAGGTGCTGTAGGATGGAGTGCTGTATACCATGCATGACTTTCCTGGAATCCTGAAAGGCATCTTCGTGCTTTCAGGTGGAATGGAGGATATTTTCCTCTTTCCATAATTGATTTAATCACTTACCTAGTTAGCATGACATTAGTGAGGGAAGGCTCATGAGCCTGGAAAAAATTCTATTTCCTGGATTAAAACTCCCTCTGCCAGCAAGGCCAGTGCCTTCTGAAGTTTGCCTGTTGACCTCAGATGTGGTGGAGGGTACTGTCCTGCCAATACATGTCAAAGCATGATACAACTGCTAGTCTGGTCCATTTCTGTACTTCCAACAGTGGTCCTTCCACAATCAGACATACACCCAGTCCTAATAATTCAAAAATAGTTCAGTACAGTTTAATAAATGAAGCCGACTTTTTGAAAAGAAGATGATTCTAGAGTGCAAAAAGGGCTGTCTAAAGAGTGATACAGTTGCTTCTCTTCCATCTACAGCTCTGCAAAACAGCTGATAGGAGTATTCAGGGGATATCTTGGGTTTTATTTGGGAATGCAGCTGTCACTCATCCTCTTCTCTGGCACCACCAGCTCAGTCTACTGTCTTCCTTCTTTTATTCCACTTCCTTCAATTCAATTTCCTGGCTATCTTTTTAACCCTATAGATGGACTATGAACACGTCATTGTGGTGTCATGGTGCCCTGAGGATAAAGGATGGCTCCTTGTGCCATCCCGTAGTTGCCCTGGAATCACGCAAGCAACCCAGATTCAGTCCCTTTTTGCCCATTTATTTGAAGACACTGTGCCTGCCTATGAACAAATCATAAACACGCAAATTACACTAGCAATTTTCACAAACACTGGCTGAAATCCAGTAGTAAGTTGCCCCTAGCGTAGGCTGATTGAATCTGTGGGGATTTGGTGAGTCAACTCTTCTGCAAAGTCCATTGGTTCAAATGGGCCTGTTCTAGGTGCACCTGACTGAATTAAAACTCCCTCACCCAGTGTCCCATTCAAAACATCTTATGTTCATTGTGAGGCACAACACACACATACATAGACTACCCGGCATGTTGTGCCCTAGTAAGCTCCTCTGGCACAAAGATCATCTGCCGTCTAGTTGAATAGGAGGTCACAATAGATCCTGAGGTTAATGGGAGCTGGAGAGAAAAGGTAAAGGATTGGAAACTCAGAAGTTATTACTTACGTAAAGCTGATCAAATCTGTATATGCATAACGTTCTGCCAGAAATGAAACAGATAGTTTTCATGATCAACCAGGGGTGGGGGAAGGGGAAGGAGCAGGGATATCTACACTTTAAAATGAACACAAAAGGCTGTAGCGATAATAAACTGGCAATAAAGTCCTAACGATGTTAAGGCCACTTTGCTTTCAGCTGTTAAAAATGTAGCATGAATATGGCGAGATTGCGATACTTTTGCTCAAGCAAAAGGTTAATTTGTAATAAATAGATTAATTTTAACATCAGAGGGAGAAGTGATGAAGGAACACTGAAATATCTTTGACTCCAATGCTTCAGAAAGACTACTGATAAGTTGAAGTGCAACAGTGACCCCTACTGGATGAATCCTTTCTTTTTCTCCATGGCAAGTTTCCTTTCCTTTCCTCAGGCGAACGCCTGAGCTTCTTGTGAATTACGCAACTTCTTACCTGTCCCCAGTAAATGTTAAGATGTTTTTCTTTCAAAATATATTATGGAGAAAATGTTCTTGTTCTTACGAAAGGGCATGATGATGTGACTGTGTGACGATCATTCAGTTCCCCTCCATTAAGTTTTTGCCCATAAGATTAAAACGGTTGTGTGATAGATAATTATGCCATGTCACTTGGATAGGATAAACAGCAAATACTACCAAGGTGAGAATTTTAACTAAAATGTGAACTCAATCACATTCTATAAAAGGCTCTAAGGCACAGACAAATTCCCCACTGGAGAACATTTTTATATGGGAAAAGTAGAGGATTCAGACAACTCCAACTCCTCCCAAATAGTGTGAGATATTTGCCCACTTGGCTTGGCTTGCCCCATCCTTGTGGCCTCCAGTGGTCATGCTCCCATTGTCCCATGCAAAGGTTCATCTTGATTGACCCAGTGTTCTTTGTCACATACAGGAACCTTAGAACCCCTATTCAGGCATTAAAGTGTGGGCAGATCATCCTGTGAGGAAAGGAGTATGTTAGCACAGTCCCCTCCCTCTTTGTTTTCCCACATGGAGAGAGATAGTTCTGAGGAGGCCTCTTCTATGCATGCACAGTTTTCATGTGAACCAAGAAAATCCAAGTTTGGGCTGACAGGGAGGGTTTCTACACATGGAAAAGGCTCTCCTCTTCAGACTCATCATTTTTCATGCGAACAGAGTGACAGTGGAGAGGGTGAGGCTTATATAACCCCCATAAAACCCTCCCCCTCTAGTCTCTGAGATCTTTGGGGAAGTGCCTTCTCTTATAATCCCAGGCACATTTATAATAATAATAAAAATCTTTAAAACTGTAGAGCTTGACAGCCACTGTCAAGGAGGCACAGTGGAGAATCGAACTCTGTAGCCAGATATATAAACCACTCAGCTCTCTAGAAATTTGGTGAGGACTAGACATGGGGACAAATATATAAACAAATTGTGATATTCAACGAATATCTAGGATTCATTGGATATTTGCTGCTTTGTATCCATGAGGTCCAGAGACCTCAGCAAATATGAAGTGAAGAATATAATCCTTTTATATTTGTCCTTTCATCCTTCCCTCTGTGCTTATGCCCCTGCAGATCAGCTGTTCTTAGGGGCATAGGCAGAGAGGGAAAGCTAGGCTGCCTCAAGGGAACCTAGTCCCCCTGTCAACTGCAGACAGCAGGGGGTTTCCATTTGGGTAGAATCTGGCCTCCACTTTGCAGACAGAGGGGGACTGCTTCCCTTTGGGCAGCTTGAGCAAGCCCGCCAAAGGCATTCCCACCATTGTCTTTGCAATGGTGTGGGGTTCCTCCCCCCTCAGGTGGCTTGAGCAAGCCTGCCGAAAGGATCCTCCCTGCCCCACTGTCTTTGACAAGCAGGCTGGCTGGCGGAATAGAAGCCAGGCTTTGCCTATCTGCAGCCTGCCTGCTTGTCAATGACCCTACCATCAGCTGATGGTCTGGTCACTGGCAAGCAGCTTCGCTGCAGAAAGGCAAAGCCTGGCTTGTGTTCCACCAGCCAGCCTGTTTGTCAGTGTTCTGCTGATCAGCTGTTCAGCTGGACATTGTGTTTTAATGACAAATCAATGAATATTCATTGATTCGTCACTAAAATTTGGTGTTGTCACTTCATCTCTTCATCAAATTTGATGAATGACGAATCACAAGCAAGCACCTTTTTTTCCAATTCGTCCCCTTCTCTACTGAGGACCCAAGTTAGGTCATTTTCATGAGGCTAAGCTGGTCCCTGCTTTGCAGTCCTTCCACTAGCCAGTAAAAACCTTCCTTTTGGGTTTTAAATGTCTTTGCAGGGTTGTTGCTTTTAAGTAGGGGGATGCAGAATATGTTTATCCACATATTTCATCAGGAATTTTAATTTTTGGTACCTTGTTTCAACTACTGTAATAATGTTAACACTTCTTTGGTTTAATGATATTTTAATGTCTCTGTTTTAAATTATTGTGATTTAAATTATATGTATCTTCTAGCTGTAGTACACTACCTTGTGTCCCTTTATTGGGAGAAATATGGGGCATAAATAAAGTAAAAATATGTAAATAAATAGTTTGCTCCCTTCCTTGTGTGTTGCTTTCATCCTTTTTTTCAATGCCTGGGCAGTCTAGTGTTATAAACAACCCTTAAGATACAGTTTCCTACTGATGCAAGAAATCCACAACACAATGCCCTTACAAAAGGTCAACCTTGCCCCTCCTTCAAAGTCTCAGTCTAACTGAAGAAGAGAACAACATCTTCTAAGTCTTTCCCAATATTGGACAGCTTGTTTTTTTCTGGACATATCTCTTAATAATTATTCTGCATCCCTGTTCTTCTGATGTGAAGCCACACAAGTGATACCCTCTGGAAGAAGGGGGGTTGGGAATGCAATGTCATGAATTATCTCTAGAAGGAAAAATGACAAAATTAAGATTATTACACTTTGGCCATATCACAAAAAAATATAAGACTCAGTGGAAAAGACAATAATGCTTGGAAAAATGGAAGGCAACAGGAAAAGAGGATGATCAAATGTAAGCAGATTGACCCAGTAACAGCAGCCACAGTCTTGAGTTTGAAAGTTCTGACCACAGCTAGGAACCTCTGGAGGTTTCTCATTCATAGGATCACTCTAAGTCAGAAGCAGCTCATTTTTTCTTTTATGAACTGGAAATAGAATCCAAGAACTCTGCAGAAAAACTGGAGCTACTAACCTATTCATGCAGCCTTGGCCACTGAAGATGTAGGAAAACTGATGAGATCAGAAGATCCTGTTGGCTATTTCCAGACACCATAAATCCCGCATAGCGGTGGCTCTGGTGCAGTAGCACCAACGTTTGATAGATCTGTTTTACTTATTCATTGAATTTCTTACGCTTCTTGTTCTGTGAGATGAACATTTTGTGAGGGCTGCCTGGGGGCCGTACAGAAATGGATGCAGGAGAACGGGCTGAAGCTGAACCCAGACAAGATGGAAGTTCTGAGGGTGGGTGACCCTGTGGATGGTGGCTTGGGAAACTCCCTCATGTTTGGGGGGGTGGCCCTGGCTGCGAAGAGTGGGGTCCACAGCCTGGGGGTACACCTGGACCCGATGCTCATCATGGAAACGCAAGTGGCGTCGGTAGTCCACACCGCCTTTTTCTGGTGGATTGCCCGGCTGCGACCTTACCTAGATATGGGGGTGCTCACTACCTTAGTACATGCGCTCGTAATTTCTAGATTAGACTACTGTAACGTGCTCTACGTGGGGCTTCCCTTGCAGCTGATGCGGAAACTTCAAGTGGTGCAGAATGCGGCGGCCAGACTCCTTACTGGAATGAGAAAATATCAACATATCTCTCCTACTCTGGCCATGCTGCACTGGCTGCCCATCCGTTTCTGCATTGACTTCAAAGTGTTAACGCTTACATATAAAGCCCTAAATGGTTTAGGACCTCGATACTTGGCGGAATGCTTACTCCCAACTAGCTCTACCCGTGTCAACCCCACGAGCCAGGAGGTGAGGCTGAGGAGCCTAATGCCGAGGGAGGCCCGGAAGGAAAGAACTAGAAACCGGGCCTTCTCGGCAGTGGCTCCTTGCCTCTGGAATAACCTACCTCCAGAGATTCACGCTGCACCCTCGCTGGGTACTTTTAAGAACCAACTAAAAACGTGGATGTATAGGCAGGCCTTCCCTTCCAGTTAATTCCTGTCCTCTTTCCTTTTCTCTCTCTCTTTATTTGATTTATTTTGTATTTTTCCCATTGCAAAATCATTTAATTAATTAATTGTTATAAATTTTTCTTGAACTTGTTATGTTTTATGTTGTAAGCCGCCTAGAGTGGTCGAAATGACTAGATAGGTGGGGTATAAATACAATAAATAATAATAATAATAAAAGTTCCATGTTGCTGCTTCCAGCATGATAGACACTTGCTTATCCAAATGCAGGTGATTTTATTTATTTATTTATTTATTTATTTATTTATTTATTTATTTATTTATTTATTTATTTATTTATTTATTTATACCCCGCCCCTCTAGACAACGTCTACTCGGGGCGGCTTACATAAGTTAAAATACGTTAAAATAGCATATAAAATGCAATTATACAATTAATTCTAAGCAACAGATTTCCAAGATGGCAATACTCAAAAGAAGAAAAAGAAAAAGAAAGAGAAAATCACTTAATTGACTGGGGGGAAGGCCTGTTTAAATAACCAAGTTTTTAATTGGCTTTTGAAAACACCCTGCAAGGGTGCCAGCCAAATTTCAGCAGGGAGTGTGTTCCACAGCCGAGGGGCGACGCCGAGAAGGCCCGGTTTCTAGTTTTCTCCTTCCGGGCCTCCCTCGGTGTCAGTCCCCTCAGCTGTCCCTGCTGGCTATGTCGGGTGATTTGGGTAGATCTGGGTGGGAGGAGGCGATCTGCCAAATATTGAGGTCCCAAACTGTTTAGGGCTTTATATGTAATCATTAACACTTTGAAGTCGATGCGGAAATGAATAGGTAACCAGTGCAGTGCAGCCAGAATGGGGGAGATGTGCTGATATTTTCTCACCCCACTAAGAAGCCTGGCTGCTGCATTCTGGACCATCTGAAGTTTCCGCATGAGCCTCAAAAGCAGCCCCACGTAGAGTGCATTACAATGGTCTAATCTTGAGATTACGAGCGCATGGACTAGAGTAGTGAGGCCCCCCATCAAGATACGGCCGCAGCTGGGCAGTCCGCCATAGCTGAAAATAGGTGGAGCGGACCACGGACGCCACCTGGGTTTCCATGGTAAGTGCCGGGTCCAGATGTATCCCCAAGCTGCGGACCTCACTCTTTGCGGCAAGGGTCGTCCCTCCAAAGGAGAGGGAGTCACCTATGCCACTGATGGAAGGGCCACCCACCCTCAAGACCTCCATCTTGTCTGGGTTCAGCCTCAATCCATTTGACTGCATCCATTCCAGTACAGTCTCCAAGCATCCGCTGAAGCTGGTGTAAAGGAGATGTAGAGCTGTATGTCATCAGCGTACTGATGACACGATGCCCCACACCCCCTGATGACCTGCCTGGCGGCCTCATATAGATGTTAAACAGCATTGGGGAGATGATCGACCCCTGTGGAACCCCACAATTGAGATTCCATGGGGCCGAGACATTCTCCCCAAGGTGTACTCTCTGGGGGTGTTCCTCCAGGAAGGAGTGGAGCCAGGCAAGTGCCAGGCCACCAACCCCCAACTCAGAGAGCCTCCCCAGGAGGATACCATGGTTGACGGTATCAAAGGCGGCTGAGATGTCGAGGAGGACCAACAAGGACATATTGCCCCCATCGGCCTCCCTCAACAGGTCATCCAACAGTGCAACCAGTGCCGTCTCTGTACTGAAGCCCAACTGAAATGGGTCCAGAGCATTGGTTTCATCCAAGAGCGCCTGAAGTTGATCTGCCACCACCCTCTCAACCACTTCTTGTATGCATTTCCCATTGACCAAAACTGAGTCATGAAATTATAGGCATGAATGTGTGGCCAATCACTGTAAAAATGCATCCATGGTACTGCACATATTTTTTTACTCCCAGACACCACAAGACTCATTAATGTGCTTTGCCCTCCCATGTATTTCAAAATGTGCATAACAATTACTAAGAATTTGACTACAGTGACTTTTTGCATCCCTCCATAAGAAAATCACAATGTTTAAATAAAACTGTTCAGGTGTTTTGAATAATGTTCATTTACTTTGGATGTTGTGGCATCTTTAAAAGCTTAATCCTCCATTATGTTAATGGCAGTTCTATTGTTTAATTTCATTAGCTTTATTACTTTTATTGTAATGAGTTTCATTCTTCATTAGGTGTAGGAATAAATCCCATTTGCTTCCCCCCAATAAACTAGCGAACCAGTAGCCAGCTGAATTTCCCAAGGAAAGACCTAACGCTTAATAGAAATTTTAAGAAGATTTAACCTGTTGCGTGTTTCAAATCATTTAATGACTCATCCAGTGAAACCTCATTTGTAAAATCCTATATTTGTCACTGAATTATTGTACGTTTAGCTCTAGTTAGCCAAGAAACAAATATCTCCTAAAATGCTAGGAAACATATTATATCAAGCTTCTCTTTCTATGTAAATAAAATATTCTGGTTATAATAACTGTAAATATTAACAATTCAGGTCCCACAAGTGAAAAATTGCTCCAGGACTTATTATTGGCTGAGTGTGATTTTTTTTTTTTTTGGTTTAAAATCCTCCAACTATGCAACAGAAACAGGGACCTACACAGCAGAATTAGCTTCAACTCTTTCACCGTAGACCACCCCTTATTGTTTTGTTCTCCTCAATTAGTACTTACTGTCTCAACAATTTACTCAGAGGCACTGGTAAGAGAAAATTAAAAACTGTTCCATTTACTCACAGTTCTTCATAGAAGCAGTATTTCATGGGGAAATAGTGACATGATACATAAACAAAGCTGACCTGATTAACTAGCTTCTTGACTGACTACATGACTGGCATATGTACTAAACATATTACTCTACCTGTCTTCAGATTGTCTAACTGAAAAGAGCAGGAAAGGGGGATCCAAGCAGAGCAATGTAGCTCTCTTCAACCTCTGAGGCAGAGAGGGAACAATTGACTGCTACTGGATTGATTGACATTCACCCCAGTCCAGAAAGGATCCTCCTAGACAAAACCTCTTAAAGGCAACATACAAGGTGCAATAATTCCAGGACTCATAAGATCTGGTTTCAGCTACATTAATTGAGGGAGCTCACCCAATGCTGCAGGATTTTGAAACACTAATGCAAAAGAAGTAAATTTTCCAAGTTCTGGGAAAGCATCTGATTCTGAATGTATGCAGATACTGTATAAAAGCTGATTTACTATATACAACTCAATTGACTCAATTTGGTTACATTTTTCTGTACTGTTATTGATTATGTTGTGAAGATGGCTATGTTATAACAATGATGGAAACTGTTTCAGCCAAAGGGTCAGAATCAATTCTCCACCAGTTTTTGCAGATATGTTTGTGAATCGGCTCACGAATCTTACTTATCTCCCAGCAAGCCTTCACTTGTGCAGGCAGAAAAGATGCTAGTAAAAACTGTGAGGTAAAAGATATTAATAGAATTGTAGAGTTGGCAGTGCCCCTAAAGATCCTAAGGCCAATCCCAAAGGTCATCAAGTCCAGACTGAAATATTATTACATTCCAAATGTCATCAGCCTCAGCTAGCATTGTCAACAGTCACAGAGGATGTGAGTTATAATTTTTGATGACATCTGGAAGACCACAGCTTCTCCAGTCCTGCAAGAGCTTATATAGGTGGGTCCACCAGGGACTTCTCACCTGACACAGAGAGACTCCCCATTTGTTTCATCCAGCTGATAAAGGCCACTGGAGAGAGAATGTTTACAATTATTTTAGCTCTGTAATAACAGAGGTGCAGTATCTCTGGAAACCCACACAGAGGACAATTAAGGCAACAGCGGCAGCCAAAAAAAACCAATCAATTCCCTTTGTCCTCTTTTCTAACATCCATATTTGAACATTCTGAGCAGACAAGGGTGAACTGACCCATGCTATGTATTTCAAGAAGTTGGATATCAATAGCATATCCGTTGCCTGGACTTTACTGCAGCCAGCCAATCTCAAGAAATAATTGCTCCTTTAAAACCATTGATGCTAACAGTGCATACTCTAGGGGTGTAGAACTTCATTCTCTGGGTATATGGAGAACAACAAACTTACTGTCTAGACTACATATTGATGTGAGGTTTTGTTGGTTTTAGGACTAGATATTGCTGTGTAACTCCTTTATGTAGTTCCTCTTTGGTAGGTGCTAAATGGACTAAATAAAAACAGCACTGACATTGTTATACTGTAAAAGTCTACCCATCTCAGCCAACTCAGAAGGCTGTGCAAAGATATTGTTCCTGTTTGAGTCGAAAGAATAATGAGGGTACTCACTTCCATTCTGTGTACAGAAGCCAAAAGGCATCCCAATTAAATTTCTCCTTCACAATGGCATCAAGACAATATCTTCCATGACATCCACTGGTATCAAGCTAGATCATGGAGTGCAAGATAGATCACGTGACAACATAGCTCTGCCTTCCAAGAGAAGAAGCTATGCATTAGGCTCACCAAGGCAGTCACCTCAGGTGGCAAAGTACTGGAGAAGCAAATGCATCCCCTCACCTTCCCCGCCCACTACCCCCCCTCAGGTGAGTCTGCTCTCCCTTGGACAGCTATTGCTGCAGACAACTTTCCTCCTCTGCTGTACCACCTACCCCTACAAAGGGGATAGGTGATACAGCAACCCCTCATTGGAGGTAAGGAGCATCTATACCAACTTCCCTGTATGCTGCCACCAAAGAAGGAGAAATAAAGGGCATGTTATATGTTGATGGGCTCTGAAGTGACCTCCCTTGTGAATTGGGGATTATGGGAAGGGTGCCTTAGGAAATGGTCTCCATCCCCAAATGTCTAGGATACATAGCAGGTGTGCAATAGCAATAGGATATATAGCAATAAGACCCCCTCTCATTATGCCTTGGCTTCAAGGAGTCACTGGAACCAGGCATTTAAAGAAAACAGCCTGATATATCAAAAGCTGGTCACCATTTGCTTCTTCCTTCTTCTTATAAAAATGATAATGGAACCTCTGTCTCCAGCAGGAGATATCAGCCTGTCTTGGACAGTAGAGCATGACTTTGCCAGGGGGCAGTTTTGCTCTCACCAGTGCTATGGGATCATGTAGCTGCAGTAGAAATGGTGGTGGTGGTGGTTTCTGGAAGGGGTGTCCAGAAAACTAGAAGGGGTGTCCAGAAATATGCTGGAAGGGGTGTCCAGAAAACTGCATGAAATCTCATTACAGTCAGTTTTGCTGGGCGCTTCTCCCATCTCCTGAAGCTCAAAGAGGATCCTTTGCAGTCAAGCATAAAGAAGATAGCTGTCTCTTACTGGAGCCATTTGACATGCCACCTGCCTTTGTGACATTCCTGCACTGGTCTTTCTGCTAATATACACACCTCAGGCAGACACAGGCACCACTCAGGCCCCTTTTCAAACATTTTAAATATCTAAAATTCTGGAGGCAAAACATAGCTTCATGTGACGCGGGTGTCCATCTCTTCGCTAGTAGATTAGGTTCCCTACTCTTAGTTCCATATACCATAAATCATAAGGAGAAATTGGTTCAAACAATAAAATATAATTTTTATTTAGGAACCAGAAGCAATAGAAATAAAGGGAAATATAGTTTCTTGGATATAAGTCAGGGGTTCCTAACCTTGGGTAACCCAGGTGTTCTTGGACTGCAATTCCCAGAAGCCTTCCCCACCAACTGTGCTGGCCAAGGTTTCCGGGACTTGCAGTCCAAGAGCACCTGGGTTACCCAGCATTGGGAACCACTGATGTAAGTGATAAGGGTTAGAACAAAGGCAAAGTGTTTCTTCATAAACGATACCACAGACTGCTAACTTCCTTCATCTCTCTGTATTACTTCCCATCTGAAGCAGTCAGAGAGCTTGAGTTACTCCTGACCGGTTGGTTACTGCGTGGAGTGGTCTGCTGTAGGGGCAGTTAGTTCACTTGGCTGATTGGTGAGGCCAATCCTGCCAGCTTTTCAGTAGCAGTATATATATAGGGCAAACTATCAAGTATGAATGTTTGATACCATTTAGTTTTAGACACCAAATTCTGAAAATAACACAGATGCATGTCCAGCTCTAATGTATATGTAAATGAATTCTTTTCAACAGATTTCTAAATGAGTATAAGTTGTATGAAATTATATCCTTTACTAGAAATGCTAACAGACCATGTGAAAAAAAGGTATTTCACAAAGCTAGCTCCTTCCAACTACTCTATATATTGGCATTTCAGTTTAATGCAGGGGTTTGGGGCATTTTTTTTTCAAAAAAGTATTTATATTTCCAAACATTTTGAAATGTTTCTCTTCTTTGTAACTCTGGAAAATGTGTTGTAAACTATCAAATACTTTTTTGGCATACAGTGATTTTTCCAGACAGTCAATTTATAGCAGAAATAGCATCAGGTACTGTATATAAACTTTACATTAAAATGTAATATCCAGTCCAGCTGTGATTCCTGCATAAAATAGACTGCTAGCATCTCCATTACAAACCCAATTAAAATGTGCATTTCCTGACCTTTGTCAGTGAAACTAATATGCCTGATGCTCATTAAACATGGTGGAAGGGAGCTTGTGGTCAGCTCAATTATAAAAGAAATTAAAGCTGATTCAGCAACTGTGTTTCTAAGACTGCCCCAGGACTCCTTGATTTCTTATTCATGTTTTCCTCATTCAAAGAAAGCCTATAGCTGAAGCTGGGTTTACACATAAAGCAGGAGATAACAAAGCCAGTCCTGTCACTGGGCAATGTGGGGTGGCAGAGACAGGTTGATGGATATGGTGAAAGGGCAAAAAGATATATTTCACAATCATTAGGTTTTATTCTCAAGAAAAGAATTCTTTGTCCTCCATGTCAGGTCCAAACCAACTTGGCTGGATGTCAGTAGTCTGCTCTTGGGAGTTGCCAGCTTTGCCATTAGCATTGTTGAGGTTAATGTTTCAAGCAGTGGAGTATTAAGGGTGGCAATTGTGTCTCTCTTTCTTGTCATGCCACACTCTCTGCTTGGAAGAGCCATCCTGGTGTGTCTTCTAGCCCAGAGAGAGGGGTGTTCAACCTCCCTCCATTGAAAGCCTTGGTGCCACCGCAGCCTTCCTCATATCCTACTGCTAGAGAAGAGTCTGCTGGCACAGCAAATACTATATTTACTTTTTTTTCTATGTCCATGTATGTTAACATTCTTCTCATTTTGGCTAACCCTGTCTCCCTGCTTCAAGTCCTTCTTCAAACCATGCACTTGTTCTTCAGCTGCTTCCTCCAATTCATTCTCTCTGATCTCTGGTGCCACCATTCAACACAGTGTGCCCACAGCCTTTGACAGGAGACAGGGGAGGAACACAGCTAGTCATTTCCTTCTGTCAGAGGAAATATATCTCTTAACCACTGTCCTATACCCCCTACACTAACTTGCTGTCCTCAGGTGCCATAGAGGACACTGTTGGAACAAAATGAACTGTAAGCCCACTTCACTTCTGTCCCTGACATGAAGGCAACATCACATCTTTTGCCTCAGGGAACAAAACATGGGCAAAGTGTTCAGCTCTTTTCACAAGTTTCTTCTTGTGGACATGAATGGGCAGGAGGCTGCAAGAATGAATCCAACATTGATTTCAACATGGATTCCCAGGTCTGTCCTCCAATACTCCACAGGTTTGAAAAGGGGTGCTCGATTTATGACATGAGATGTTTACATGCATGCAAACATGTCACAGTGCTGTTCCACAAGATTGGGAATTTTTATCATGCAATTTCCCTGAATTTGGGGGGCCCTTATGTGTGTACACTTATGTTCAATAGATGCATAATGCATCTTTATGATCATGTGAATTGCATCCACTAGGAATATGCACTGTCTGCAAAATTGTGCAAAATTGGATCATGGGGAATTTGTTCTATTTGAGGGCAACTATGGGCAGAGCAAATAGCTGCAGCTCATGTATGAGGCAGAGCAACACCCCAGTGAATCCTTCTTATTCCATTTCTATGGTTAAAAATGAGATACCCATTGTGGTGTTATGGATAGAATGATGCAGTAGGATGCAGGGTGCCAGGGTTCAAATCCCCACTCAGCCATGGAAACTCATCAGGGGTATGGAAGTGATAAAACCACTCTAAGTGTCTCACCTTGAAAGCTCTATTAGGGTTGCTGTAAACTGGTTTTGAATTGATGGCATATAATAATGACAACAAGGTTGGTCATGATTTGAAGTGAAGAAAGAGGAAATCAGTATTGGTATACTGTGAGCTAGATGCCAAAAGAGAAAGTAAGTAAAAGGTTAACATTTCAAGGAAACCCGAGAGCTTCTCTGGACACTTCAGCTGTAGAGGTGCTAAGGAAGGTTCAGATGCTTTGCACTATATATTCTCTTACAGCCTCCATGCTAACCATTTCAAAGAGCTGACGGGCAAAATGCAAGACTTGTGTCATTCTTTAGGTAGTCTTCTTGCATTCTGGAACAGTCTCCTTGTCTTCTCAGCTTAGTTTTCTCATGGCCACTGCAATTTTGTTACACAATTAAGATTCAGTGTGTGAGTGACTGTAGAAGGATGGTTGCTGTATGGGCTTTGACTGAATAGGTCATACAACCCTGGCTATGGTGCCATTCCCCCCCCCCCACTTCTAGTCTTTCACTTTTTGGTGCCATGGTGCAAGTGCCAGCCACTACCTGCTTTGGTTCTAGGTCCAACGTTACAGTCTACATGTGCTAAAGATGGATGGCACTGCTTAGCCTCCCCAGATCATGGCCCTTTTTGACACCCCCCTCAACTTTATGGTGCTATGTTGTGTTTTTACAGAGAATGGGAAACAAGATAATGGCACCGACTGGAGACAGAGCAGGTCAGAATGTCTTTTAAAGAGCAAAAGCTGGGTTGATCCCAATGTGTATACTGCATATCCAGATGCAGAAAGGTCAGGAGCCTTCTGCTCACATGTAGCATTCAGCAAGCAATCCAGTACTGTCCCCTACTTCTTTCCATTTAAAGCACATTATAAATTGCTAGAATACTGTGGGTGAAATCCTGTTGCCCAGCTCCATGCGTTCAATGAGAATTAGATCATCATCAGCTGCTAACTGGCATTGATTAACAACATCCTTTGGTGATTTGAGGGAGTATGCAATTTGTACTCAATGCAATGGAGTCATGTGCACCCCCAACTGCCAAAGAAATCTTTAATCGATATCAGTTTGATGATGATGATGATGATGATGATGTCACTGCTGCTGTGCATGAGGAGCTGCACAACAGGATTTCAGCCTAAATGTAGTACCTGAATAAAATACTCAAGCCCCTGTCTGCATATCCACAATTTTGAGAGCCTTGTGCAGTGACTTGTATTCTTTTTAAAGCCCTCAAGTCTTCAGTTTGCTGTGGATTAATTGACTGTGAAATTACAGTTTAAAAAGCAAAATCTCTTTAATGGGTTAGGACTGTAAAAGTGTAGTCAAATAAATAGAGTTTCCTTGCTTCGAAAATAGACAGAGGTGTACAACTTCCATTCTAAATTTGGACTTAACACTTTTAGACTTGGAAAGAAAGCAGAAACAAATAAAAAACAAAAACAAAACAAAAACCCTTAAGCAAGTTCAGTCTGATGCATCAGTCCTTGGGGAGGAACGCTGATATTATGAGCAACTTTGAAATAACAGACCTAGCTAATGTCATTTACATGACAACACCAAAATATCGTAAACATAAAAAGAGTTCAAACCAATCCAGTCCAGCATTCTGCTACCACAGAAACCAGCCAGATGCCTTTGAGAAGTCCATACACCGAGTATGCTTCCATTTGTGTCCCTCAGAAACTAAAAAGCAAACTGCTTCTGAGATTAGAGGTAATGCATGGTCATCATGACTTCTGTTGATAGAGTTATCATCTACAAAATTTCAAATGAGCTATCAAACGGCCTATTTCAATTGAAAGGTTGAATTATGTAATTTTTAAAATATGCTAGTAAGAGCCAGAATCTGAACCATTCATTCCACTTTGTTTCTACTGCTTCTCTTCTATTATTTCTCTTTTCTGATGTAATATTCCTTCTTGGAAGTGGGGGAGGTCATTAGAGCAATGCTCGGTTGGGATCATTTACTCTAATTTGTATTTCAGGTAAGCTATTATTTATTTATTTCTGAATTCTTGTTCCATGTTGAAGGTAGGATATAAATAAGGTAACAGAAAAAAAATTAAGGATACTGTACTACTAATGTTCAGGAGTTCTTGCCACAACTGTTTTGATCAGCCATTCACAATCTCTAATGGAAGAGAACCAATCCCATTCTTCACAACCTGAGCAGCCATAAAAAGGCTTATAGTCTCCTTAAAAGATATGGAAATTGGAGGTAGGGGGTGTTACTATATTTTGACCACTTTCAGCTGTAGAAACAAGGGGTAGAGAACTCCCTAGTATTACAGAAATCAGAACTGCAACTAGGCTGGAGCAACTGAGGCTTCGTCCCAGGGCACCAAAATAGAGAAGGCAATAAATCTAGAGGTGAATCTTCTGATGAGTTGGAAAAATAAATGGCTTTTTAAAAAAAGTATAAACTTTCTCTTTGAGAGAGAACATCACATTCTCTCCCTTTTCTTCAGGGAGCTCCTGTACATCCCTCAGGACAGAGTAGGTGGGAGATGGTGGTGAATGTCCTGGTTAACAAAATTGCAAGTTATGGCTCTGGTGTTACATTTTTCAACATGGCAATATTTTGGAATGGCTGCTGTTTCTAGCCAGTGCTTGGAAATGTTACTTTTTGGACTACTCAATTCCCAGCCATAGATTATGCAACCGAAGATTCAGTGTGCTGTACACCCAAAAGTAACATTTCCAACCTTGACTTCTGGTTACTCCTCTAGCATGTTGTCACAATCAATACCAGAAGGATACTGTGAGAAGCGAACATCAGGCTCAGAGTTTAGCACTCCCTTGTCTCTCTGTCAGCGTCTGTTTTGTGCACTCCCTGCACCAGACAGCAAGATACTCAGTGCATGCAACTCCTGTTGCAAATTATTCCTGAAATTTCATGTATTAAAGAGCTTGGACTCTTCTGGCTGATATACTCCAGTTTAGACTTGATAACAACAAAGCTTGAAAATGGTTTTGTTATTGCTGCTGTTGTTTTACTATAGCTCCCCGTACACTTCAGGCAGCTGTGTTGGACACTTCTTCAGATTGACTCAACTGATTCCTCTTCTTAGTATCAGAAGCTCTATTAAGGTATTCGGTAAAATTGTTAATCTTAATCTGTGTGCAGAGGGGACCAGTTAGCCCTTCTCTTTCCATCACATTTATTGTCTGTGGATACCTAAATGTGAATTGAAAAGTCTCAAAAAGTAATCCATGCAATCAGAAAACCTGAACAGTTAGAGATCCTGCTCACAGTGGAATTTTCCCCATGTAGATACTACTCTTGTCTTCAGATTTTGTTCCCTACATATGAGAGCTAGGATGAAGTGGGTCAGGGCTAGTCTTTTCCTTCTGCTCATGGGTAAAGGTTAATCCTTTTATTGAATTCCTGAATAGGGCTAGAGTCTTACTAGACTCTACTAGAGTTTTACAAGACTCAAGACGAGAATCTGCTTTTTTTAAGAGTCGTGATTAGGAATGGCTGGGAATATTGTTTCAGGTTTTTTAATATAGAATTCTTTCAAATTCATAAAATTAGCCATATTCAGAATATAAAGGACCTTGAAACATTAAAAAAAAAAAGCAAATGTGGGAGAACCAACATCTCTCAGCTTTGTTTATTTAGGTCCTGGGCTTGGAGTCCTTGTGTTTTAAAGAGATGGCTTTGAATCCCTGTGTTTTCCACCATGCTGTTTTTGAACTAGTATGGACATTCTAAACAGAATGGGAAATTTGTAGTAGGCATGCATTCATGAACTTTCATGATTGCCACATCACCAGTTTATGGACAGCCACCATGAAATAAAGGTACTACATGTAACATAATGACTCTGCTAGAGTAGCTTCCAAAGCTGTTATTCTAAGAGTAGCCATTCCTCCCTTTTGGCCCATAGCCTTTCCTACCCCAGCTGAAGGACAGCATTGTTTATTGTTCCCTATTCCTTCATGCTGGCTTCTCAAAGCTCACGGAAGCAGTATAAAAATTCTGGTTTAGTTCTGACCTAGGAGAGAGAAAGTACAGTACATGACATGTCCCTGAGTTTTGATCATGCCTCTTTGAGTATGCCCATTACTTCTGAAGAACCAAATTATAATGGGGATAGATGCTTCCATTCTTTTGAATTAACCATCACCCTATAAAACTAATAAATCTAGTTTTATCACAGCAGGGGCTTGGTTTCTTCCCTAGCATTACTGAATTTTCAGATAAGACATTCCCAAATTAATACACAATCCCTTATTTTCATGCCTCTAATGCCTATACAACAGGCACAACATAATCCTCTCTATGCTGAGAGCAGATGTGCTGATTGAATTTGGCTGGCCCAAATATGAGAGTATATGTCTTCAATTTGTTTTCTTTTAATTTAACAAAATTTGCAAATGGCTTAATATTCAAGGTGCAAAGAACTTGAAGTTTTGAACATGTCAGTGTCGAAGAGAATAAAATCAGCCTATTTTCCCAGCACATCTGTTATTCATATTTTGACAAGGGGCAGGGAGCCATTTTAATCTGTTGCTACCAAAAAATGCCAAAGAACTTTGTGACACCTTAAAAATAACAAATTTAATTAGGCAGGAGGAAGCAAAACTGACAGTCTCCCATCCATAATCCTGTCAGTAGGACTGGAACACAAAGTAATCTCTGTTCCTTCCTTCTTCAGTCAGGAGATATCAATTTCAAATGAGTCAATAAAGCATGCTCAGGACTTCTTTGACACTTTCAAAGGGAATCCAAGTACAGGCAATGGGACTAGCAGGAAGTTATCCCTGACACAAAAGTGAAGGGGAAAACAAGGTTCTCTTACTTCTCTGACCTTTATTAGAGGGCAAAGATTTGCCTATTATTGGATTCCTTGCAGGGATTACAGTAGGAGGGTGCAAAGTCAGAAGCTGTGCTTTATGAGTATGCAAAGCTTCATTACTGTACTTTCAAGGTGACACCAGAATGTACTGTGTGAAATAAAAACATAAACATCTGTAACACTGCAGTCACATTTCTAAACTTATTAAAGATGCATTCCAGTTTTCATGATCTTTCAAGGGTTTGTGTGGGATAACACACAGTTTACCAACCCAACTAACAATCTGCAAACAGTTCTTAGATTTTTTCGCAAAGAATTATGCCTACTGCTTCAACAGCCAACACACCACCCCCATCCATCCTGTTTCTCCAACATCTAACCTGACAAAGAATTTTGGAGAATTGGAAGCTTTGCATGCTGGGACATGACCTTTACGTTGGCCTAATAAAGATTTTGCTGACAATAGCTGTTGAAATTTTGTTTATAGAACCCACATGCAGTACAGTCTTAATTCAAAGATATACTGATTGTAAAGGGCTAGGGCCCTTCTGCCAGAGATGTAGCCTTTTGGTGGTAAGATCCTATTCCCAGCTGCATAGCCAAAAGGGGGGGGACAGAGAACAGATAGAGTGAGGGAGGAACCAGGTAATACAAGAGCAAATTTTCAACACAGCCAGAGTACTGAAGTTAAATCAGGGTTAAGATTAGGTAATGTTGGTATTCTAATGGTGAAAAGTGAAAAGCACAGCTCTTTTCTTGGTTCAGCTGGCCCTTAGCCGTCATTGCCACCATGACTTAGTACCCACAGTTAATCTTTTTTAAAAAGGTATGTGTAAGGAAAGGCACAGAAATATTTCATATTGCCTCACAACATTTTTGATGCATCACCTTTTCTTTGGGAAGAAGGTGTCTGCTTATTTCATACAACTTTTACATACACATTCACATGCAAATACATCATCTAATACAATCACTTTAAATTGTTGACAGTTGCTTAGAGGGTTGAACTAAAGTAGTCAAACTCAATTTATTTATGATGATTGCTTCTGTTGATGTTTTGATGACAATTTGTCTTTTAAAAGGACAGCTTGATAATATTAATGATAATCTACAATATACCAGAGCCTTCAAATAATTTTCTCTCTTAACAATTGATAATTAACATAGTATATAGTAGAGATGTCTTTGCTCTCTATACAGATTTTTATGCAATTCACCCTGATAAGGATGTGCATGACTAAAATGTTATTTTTTGATTCATTTCTAGAATCCCTACCAACTTCTCCAAGTGAGTTTTTCCTGTGAGCCTGATTATGCTTTGTGCATAAGGAAGGGTATGTGTAAGTTTAGATGACAACATGTAGTGGTTGGCTATGTGCTAACTTCCACTTTCTGTTCATGCCTTGCATGGTGACAGCAGAGCAAATCAACTTTCTACAAGGCAATTTTGAAAATGAGGGTAGCCCAAACAAAAAATTGTAGCTTTGAAATTGGACATTGAGTCAACACCAACTTTGGCACAGATGTCGCAGGCAGACTGTCCTTGCTACCATTCACACTTGTTGAAAAACAGCCATAAGAAATGCTTTTTGTTTGAGTGAGAAGTGGTTAATTGATGAACAAAAAAAAATCAGCTTCTGGGATTTCTCCTGCTTGTTATCACTTTCTGAATGGTAGTGAGCACCAGAGGGTATCCTGTAGACCATATTGAGTGCCGCCATTGGTGTTGTCAGCATTCAAGCTGCCATTTGCTATGTAAAGTGTGGCCATCCTTTGTCCTGCTGGCAACATGGACACAATATAATGCAACAATATTGGGCCATTTCTTGGTGTTTTGAATTATGGATACAGAAGCACATTATCCCACATTCACAAACTGGAGGTTTTTTGAAGAACAGTAATTACAGTGTGACTACTGACTGCTCAGTACTTCTGACTCATAGAAGTCCATGCAACAGAACAGCAGCCATAAGCAGTAGCAGCAGCAGTATTTTGTGTTATATATGCTCTTTGACTTAATTTATGCAAAATTATTATTATTATTATTATTATTAGAAAGAAAGAAAGAAAGAAAGAAAGAAAGAAAGAAAGAAAGAAAGAAAGAAAGAAAGAAAGAAAGAAAGAAAGAAAGAAAGAAAGAAAGAAAGAAAGAAAGAAAGAAAGAAAGAAAGAAAGAAAGAAAGAAACTGAAGTATTGTAGCACTTTAAAGATGGTCAATTTTATGTCAGTGTGAGGCTCCATGGATCGAAGTTCACTTCCTCAGACATTTCCTCAGTCTTGTTCTCTTCCCTTTGATGAGGGTGCTATAAAGCACATCACTGGCTCAGAAGGGAAGCAGAACAAGTTTACAGATTCTTGTCCTTCTGTGTGAGTATGAGACAATTGGGAATTGACATCCCTATCCTTGACCATTGGTTATGCTGGCTAGGCCCAATGAAAAATACCGTACAGCAGCTTGTAGGTTCTATAAATGTTTTTCTATTGATGTCATTGTGCTCTGGTGCTTTTTTTAAAAAACTAGGGATAAGGTAAGGAATGCAGAAGGTAGAGGAGAATATAGAGGGGAAGGGGGGGGAGAACACAAAATATACTATCATCCAATCTGTTCATGTTGCGATATCAAGTCGACTTTCCACCTTTCTACAATTTGATTGCCCTCCAGGTTTCAATTTACAGTTACATCTTAATTTAAATCTATGTTATTCAAGCACTATCTCGTGACTCAAGCCATTTATATAATAAATCCCATCGTTCAGTTGCCTTTTGTACTGGACAGTCTTTCAACACTTCTGATAAAATATTCATTTCTGCCGCTTTCTGTATCTTCTCAATGAGTTTCTCTTGTTTTGGTACCTCCAATTTCTTCCAGTTCTTAGCATAAAGAATTCTGGCTGCAGTGACTATATATATAAAACTAGCTAATTCTTTCACTTATCTATATTGTCTGGTAAATGCTCAGTAAAAACAATTCTGGGGTTAGTGGAACATTACAAAGCAATTTTTATGTTGTTGTTTTTTGTAACAGGGTATGTACTGCTATCCAATACTGTTTCGCTACTCTACAAGTCCACCACATATGGTAAAGGCTTCCCTCATGTGCTTCACACTTCCAACAAACATTTGACACCTTTGTATAAATGTCTGACAATTTTTCCAGAGTCATATGCCACCTATAAAAGACCTTGTATATATTCTCCTTGAAATGCTCTGGTGCTTAATATTGAGACTACTGTATATCACATTGTTATTGGGCCTAAAGTAGTAATCTTTCTTTGAACCTGGATTACAAATGTTGCCCTGCCCCTTTGACATAGTAATCAAAAATTGATCATCTCAATATTGGGATAATATCTCCATTTTAATAATGTTTTTCATTTTAAAAATACATTTGAAAAATCTGGTAAATAATTTCTTGTTGTTTAGTCATTTAGTCATGTCCAACTCTTCGTGACCCCATGAACCAGAGCACACCAGGCCTTCCTGTCTTCCACTGCCCCCCAGAGTTGGGTCAAATTCATGTTGGTAGCTTCGGTGACACTGTCCAACCATCTCATCCTCTGTCGTCCCCTTCTCCTCTTGCCTTCACACTTTCCCAACATCAGGGTCTTTTCCAGGGAGTTTTCTCTTCTCATGAGATGGCCAAAGTATTGGAGCATCAGCTTCAGGATCTGTCCTTCCAGTGAGCACTCAGGGTTGATTTCCTTTAGAACTGATAGGTTTGTTCTCCTTGCAGTCCAGGGGACTCTCAAGAGTCTCTTCCAGCACCACAGTTCAAAAGCAGCAATTCTTTGGCAGTCAGCCCTCTTTATGGTCCAGCTCTCACTTCCATACATCGCTACTGGAAAAACCATAGCTTTGACTATGCGGACCTTTGTTGACAAGGTGATGTCTCTGCTTTTTAAGATGCTGTCTAGGTTTGTCATCGCTTTCCTCCCAAGAAGCAGGCATCTTTTAATTTCATGGCTGCTGTCACCATCTGCAATGATCATGGAGCCTAAGAAAGTAAAATCTGTCACTGCCTCCATATCTTCCCCTTCTATTTGCCAGGAGGTGATGAGTCCACTGGCCATGATCTTAGGGTTTTTTTATGTTGATCTTGACCTTTTTTTTGCGCTCTCTTCTTTCATCCTCATTAAGAGGTTTATATTTCTTCCAGCAATCTTAGTTCTGGTTTGGGATTCATCCAGTCCTGTCTTTCGCATGATGTATTCTGCATATAAGTTAAATAAGCAGGGAGACGATACACAGCCTTGTCATACTCCTTTCCCAATTTTGAACCAATCAGTTGTTCCGTATCCAGTTCTAACTGTTGCTTCCTGTCCCACATATAGGTTTCTCAGGAGATAGAGAAGGTGGTCAGGCACTCCCATTCCTTTAAGAACTTGCCATCGTTTGCTGTTGTCAATACAGTCAAAGGCTTTTGCGTAGTCATGATGATTTCTACTGACCACAAAATAATGTTTATCCAGAAGAGACTAGGGATTAGCAGAGGGTATTGTGAAAATTTCTTTTGATCAAATTAAGAGGAAAAAAACTAGATTGTAAATTCAAAGCTCTTTTGCCTTGCCACTGCACCATCATTTTCCCTTTATTGTCATCCATTCATTTGAACAAAAGAGACAATCCTAACCTGGCTTTGTTCGCAGCAACCAGGATGATACAGTCACATCTGTATTCAGCCCAGTTTTCAATATCAATTATTTTGACTTTAAAATGCTTTCAAAGAGTAGGAGGGCTCTTTTTGTTTCCCTTGATGAAAAATAAAATGAGTGTTTTAAAAGAAATATGGCTAGCCTTCTTGTTCTTAAGCCTCAGTGGTAAGGAGTTCGTAATTGAAAAAGTTGGAAACAATGGAGCACAGAACTTGCTGATCTGCTTGGAGGAAAAAAACAGATTGAAAAGCTAACTGTGCTGTGTAAAGAATTGCAATGGCTAGTGAAAGCTTTGGATTTCACCCCCTTTTTTGTTCTTTATATCCCATGCTCTTCTCTTTCAGGGAGTTTCTCATGAGTACTGATTATGTTTTTCTCTATTTCTGCCTGCATGGCAGGATAGATTCATGGAGTGTTGCCATTCATGCTGTTCTTGAAACACAATTAAATGAGCCATGGAACTTGAGTCCGCATCTAAGCACTGATGAAGGTACCATATCAAGTCTATAATGCATTTTCTAAAAGGAAACACGTATATGTGACCATAATATATCTTCGCTTTGAGTCCCCATGTCATCCCTGATGGCACAGAGTCAGATCGATCACAGACCATCAGGGGAAGCCCTTGATACCCTTTCTATATCTCTTTTGCCTGGGAGTGTAGACCTCCAAAGTCCTTAACTCTGAGGATGATTCCTGGGTGGTTTCTCCTGTCCACCACATACCCAAAAGCATGATATTCTTTAAGGCCTAATTGCTGAAATCCTGTTGTACTGCTCCACATGTGCAAGTTGTGACATCATCAACAGTAGCAAATTGCCACTGACTAAAGACTCCATTTGTTGACTTCAAGGAGCACATGACTTCATCACATTGTGCACAGTGAAATTACCTTTAACCAGCAATGATATCCCAACATTTAGAAAAACTCATTTGACTCCAGCCTTTTGCTGAGACAATAATTCTTTTTGTGGGAACAGTTAGAGGTCTTTTGTCTTGCCTTTTTTGGGAGTCCAACTCTCAGAATTGTGCCTGGAGAATTATTGGAGAAGTTTGGGAGTTGGAGTCTGAAGAAGAGGAGGAGGAGTGCACTCTAGGAACGTGGTCTCCAGCAGCGTGCTATCCAAGGTGCTGAGAAAAAACCCTCTCCCTTATTTTCCTTGACATGATACAGAACAATGCCCCAAGTGCCGTCTGGTTTGCCTGAACCTCCAAGCCAGGACGGGACCACCATGAGTGATAAACATTCTGGTGAACACATGAAGCTCTTTCTATGTAGCCAGTGGGGATGTTTATCTCACAACACACATGAGTCTTTCTGCTCCTTTGTAGCAAATGTGTGAAACACAGTGGCTGGGGCAAGGATATTTGTGGAGCACTGTAATTGGGGGATCCTCCAGGCTGTAGGGATCTTGCTATCTGATCCTACTTCCTTCTTCATTTGTCCAGATTTAGTTTCAGTCTGGTTGATATTCAGTACTGGAGTTTGCAAATAGAGGGAGGATATAGTCAGATTATTTATCCAGCCAGCTAATAATGTCTCCTCTGAATAGAAACAGAAGCTCTCTAGATTCTCAAAGAGAAGTTGTTTCCACCTTCTGCTATCTAATCCTTTAACCAGAAGTGTGAGTCATTGAGTTTGCAAGATTTGAGAGGGTCGCTAATGATGCTACCTTCTGGAGGTCACTGATCCATAAGGTCACTGTAAATCAGAAACAACTTGATGGCATAGTTCCACAGCAATTAGACACTGAATCTGGGATTTTAAATACATGTAAACATATACACTACTACTTAGTGATGATCCCTCTTCATAGTAAGTGGAATTTTCAGGAACAAATAACAGCAGAGAAGGGGATAATTTGGGGGATGAGTCCTCATCCCAAATCTAGATAAGGATCACATTCTGTAGCCATATCCTTTGGCTTCTTCTTCCCTAAAATAAAAATGGTAATTTTAGACATAGTTTTTAAAAATTGTGGATAACATATTGTGCCTATTTATTTATTTCCATTTATTTTCTACCCTTTTCTCAGGAAAGCCTAGGGCAGCATGTCACAAGTAGTGTGGTCTTTTTTTTCTGCCTGAAATGTTGGTCTGCATTTTCCTAATGACCAAGAAGCTTATTTTCTACAGAGGTTCACCTCCTTGAACACTGGATCATCCTTGTACCAGTCAATCTTCAAATGCAGAGAGTTCACACACATACACACACACACACACCACTTGTTCTTAAGAAGGGAGAGAGATTATCAGAGAGGGGGCTTCAAACAAACAGCCATTAATCTGGAATTAAAGAGAATTTTCTGTGAAAGCAAGTCTTCTATCCCATCTCTTGGGTTGTCTCTCCTAATAACCTGTGTCTCAATGATAAATGAATGCATTAAAGGTCTTAACTGCTCTTTGATGGACTACAAATGGACACAGAGCAGGGCAATATTTGAACAGTAATGATTTGTAAGTGGATGGCAAAGGCGCCTGGACCACAGAGTAAATAGCTAAAGGGGTCATGAATCTTAATAGCTTCCAAATCAGAAAGATCTGCAACTTATATGCTTTGACCGCAATGTGTATGGAATGAATAAATATTAGTAGGACTGGCAAAGATTTGGCATAGAAGAGCTGTCTAAAATTTCACAGTGGGAATACTGAAGCAGCAGGGCTGCAAAAATGACTCCCACCTGAATATGAACTGTCAGCATTTGTGTAAATACTAAAATGTGTCTGTTTAGCCTGAAACAGTATTTAAGATGTTTGAGCCATCCTGAAACTCTGAGGCATTAGTATTAACCTCTCCATTGCTAAGTTGTCATCCAGTGTCTTAGCCATTGTTCCTAGGAGCTGTTCCTAAGAACGTCTCTGATCTGTTGCTTCTGGAGCTGGCCATACATTGTTCTTGTTTGCCCTTCTTT
Organism: Pogona vitticeps; assembly: GCF_051106095.1. Lineage (NCBI taxonomy): Eukaryota > Metazoa > Chordata > Lepidosauria > Squamata > Agamidae > Pogona > Pogona vitticeps. The sequence continues at coordinate 140,587,585 of NC_135787.1, read as the reverse complement.
ATGACTTCAACTCACAAGTCTACAGTCATGGTATGACAGCACAGTACAACTTCTCCTGAGTCTGTGAGGGAGGAGAGCTCTATGGACTATAGGAGATGTGTTCATCTGAATAATGTTGCAGTGGACTCTTCAGAAAAGATTTCTCATGTCAATAAGAAACTCAGGAAACTGTGGACATCCAGTTATTTTTGGAATGCAGCTTCCATAAGTCTTCACCATTAACTATGCTGACTGAGACTCACAAGAAATGAATGTTAACAAAACATCTGGATGGCCACCATTGTTTATCTCTGCTCTAGAATTCGTAGGTACTGAGCTACTTGCAGATCTTGCCCACTGATTCCTTTGGGTCTCTTGGTCATTTTCTAACAAGTTTCAATCCTTCTTTCACCCTTCTCCTCTCTGTATCTTCACTTCCTGCCCTTGCAGTCATTAAATATTCACCATCATGCGGCAAAATCCACAGAAGTAACAGAAAGATCTTCTCACATTCTTCCCAGCAGCACTTTGTAACAATGGCTTTGCATTGCCCACCCAGCCTGGAAATAACAAGACAAGACACAGGTATTGGGTTTAAACTTGGGCCACAACTTTATTGACTATTTAAAGTCATATCGCCCCAAATGCAAAGGGGCCTATCATAGTGTGATATTCTTCAATGTCCGGATAATCCTATATCTCTGGACATTTCCTATAGCAGGACGAGCTCCTATTTCTGAAATGTGTTGTCTGCTGTACAGCACACCTTCAGGTGTTCTGTGAACTGGTACCCCCCAGCCAACTCCTCCCGCTGAGCCTCGTGACCCTATGCAGGCAGTTGGCTGGGAGATTGTACCATGTAAAACCACCTCTCATCTGATAGCTGATTGTCAGAACATGACAAAGAGATGGCCAAATTTTTGGCACCATGTGTCAATCCTGAACTCACCCAAGATTTTTTATCATGCTACCCAAAGCTGTGACCGAAAGGAATTTAATGAACCATTATTTCCATGGCATTTATAACCACACACTGTAGATAAGAATGGGATGGGTGAAAACGCACCCGCAACCAACTGCTAATTAGGATGCTGGCCAAAAATTCCCATCTGGCTCCAAAGGCAACCAGCTAATCTCACTCTTAATCCAAGGGTGGGTGGGAGAGATCGCAGAAAAGGCAGAAAGGAGGCTGCAGTAGAGGGACCCAGCCTTCTTAAAGGCTCTGTCCCTCCTCCCATCAGAAGACAGTGTCACCTGTGACACTTGCCTCCAGACGGGTGGCCAAAGGCTCCCCAAAATGGTGATCCAGTGCCATTTCAGAGAGGGCATTAGTTGAAGACATGTCTCCATGTGCAAGGAGGAACCCTCCCTTGTCACAATTTCCATACGCGTTGGAGCCATTTCTGTCAGCTGAAAAGATACTCTTGTGGATTGTAGGATTCTCTGGAAGAAAATGGGCACTATGGCATTGGAAGTTTGCAGTAAGTGGTGGTGAATAAAGTGAAAATCAAATGTCTTGCCTTGTACGTCTGGAAGTCCTTTCCACACTAGAAGGGGAGACAAACATCTATGCAACAATCTCTTGAGAATACCTCCAGAAGTACATAAATAATGTGAATGATGCAGAGCTTGTTGGGCTTTTTTTATTATTATTTCCCCAAAGCAAACAGTAGAATTCTATCATTCAAAACATCTTTCCTTTTTATAACAATATTGGCATTAATTTTTTTACCAATTTGTGCCTTCCCTCTTTCCAAGTCTTTTTCACAAATACATATTATGAAGTGTGTTGTTACTCATTGAATAGTTTATAAAAAAAGAAAATATAGGGAAAAAAACAAAAGAAAACAATAAAATGGAGATTAAATATCATTCTGTATCCAGAGCTCTGATTTTTACTCCTTTACACAAACCTAAATGGCAGGTGCAAAGGAAGAGATGATAACAAAAGTCTTGACAAGACAACTCTTGTTTTCTTGAATCAGAGACAGCAGGTTTGCAAAATTATTCCCATTCATTTCAATGGAGCTCCAACAAGCATGGCATTTTTCAGTTACAGTTATATACTAATAACAGCCTTTTCAGCCCAATATTGTTAAGACTTATTGGATATTTTATTGAAATATTTATCAAACCGTATTTGGGCTTCCAGCTGAAGGACCTTGATGTACTTACAACAACAACAACAACAACAACAACTAAAAACAAAACAGCAAACAACGTTCTGGTATTTATTTTGTTATGTATTTCCAGTACTCAGAGCAACAAAGATGAGCTTAGAATCCAAAGAAAGCTACAGCATTTAAGTCTGGGGACTGGGGGTTGCTTTGCCATTTGGTCAAATGAGGGAGCCATCTCCAAGCTGGATTCCAATACAGGGACTGAGCCCAGTTATTGGTAAATTAGTAATGAGGAGATTTATAATGAAAATGCAGCAATTGTGGATATTTTTTTTCTAAACTGTTCTTAGCATCACTGTTGTTTCTTTGTTTAGTAAATTCATACCAGGACAGGCCAACGAATTTTTGTTGCCTAAAGCAAAACATGAGCTAGTACCCTTCACCTATTCCATGTAGAAATGCCACTCAAATTGACTGTTTTTTTTTTCTTACTTCAACACCAGCACAGGGATAGTATCTTTCATCACACATAAGGACAACAGGCTAGCATGACCATACATAGCACAGGCAGCTCTGCATTCCAATTACCTTGCTAGTGCTTTCTATCACTTGTTGCCTGAGGTCCATGCTTTACTCTACCCTATAGGAGGGGCACACCGGATCAGTTCTTGTTATGTGCAGTCAATCGTCCTCTGACCTATGGCAATTCTGAGAGAACAACCTCCAAAAGGCCCTACCATTAGCATCACTCCTCAGATCTAGCAAACTAAAGACTATGGCTTCCTTCACTGAGTCAATCATCTCATATTTGCTCTTCTCTTCCTATTATCTTCAACTTTGCCTGGAATTACTGGGTTTTCCCCCCAGTACAATCTTCTTCATTACATACGTACTGTACTATGTATTATAGCCCCTGTTTAGTCACCTTAGATCCTAATGAAAGTTCAGTTTGATTGACTTTGAAGTGTGGTATCAGTAAAGATGTCCTTGGACACCACATAAATCATTTTCCTGTGATCTTTCTTCACTATCCAACTTTCTCATCCATAGACAATAATGGGGAATACAATAGTGTGGATGATCTCAGCCTTACTGTCTAGTGACAGATCTTCACACTTCACAATCTTTTCTGATTTCTTCACAGCTGCTCTTCCAAGCCTCTGTCATCTTCCGTTTTCTTGGCTGTAGTCTCTAGTTTGATTAATGATTGGACCAAACTTTAGAACATCTTTAACAATTTTACTTTCTACAATATCAACACCTCCTGCACTCATTATTTTTGTCTTGTTAAAGCTCAAATGCAATTGTTTTTTCACATTCCCCTTGGAACTTCCTGAGTAGTTTTTTGTGCCATTTCTATTTTCTGTCAGTATTACAGTTGCACATCCACATATATTTTATGATTGAGGTTTCTTCCACCGATCTTCACTACTCCTTCCTCTGAATATAATTCAGTTTCTCATATGTTCAGAAGTGAAATACAATCTTCTCTGACACTGTCACCCATTGGATACCATTTTATTTCTCTAAATTCTGTCTTAACAGTAGCCTTTTGTCCACGGGCTATGTTCTGCAGCCCTGATCAGTACACATAGAACTTTACAAAGCACAAGAGGACCGTCTCTTTGCTTGAGGAGAGCACAGTGAAACAAAGAAGAAAACAGCAAAGGAAAAAGGGGCGCAGTTGTAAGCATTGAAGCAAAATGTGGCTGTTTCAGGCCAACATACAAGAGGAGACAGGCAGACTCCCTCCTGCTTATACTGTACTTCACTGAAACCTATTACAAATACAAAGTTGATACCCCATGATGACAATAGTATATAAAGCTGCTTTCAATTTTGTTTACTTTATGGACTTGGATATGATGTTCCTTCAATAGTAAACATATTGCTTCCACAGTATGATATGGGCAGTGCTTGCTTCAAATATTGCAAGGACAGCTAAGAAACATTAATTTGTAGCTGCTTGGCGAAACCGAACAAAATGTGTTAATTTTACTGCCAGTCTATTTTCAGTCATTACTGCAAAGTCAGAAAATACAGAATGACATTTGTATTGAATTGTCCTGAGCGTCCTGAAAATACCAATGAAAGTGTTCTCATTATTGCAATAATTAAAGAAAATTGGTGTGACTGGCTAAGAAGAGCAGCCGGAATACTAATATGCTGGAGATGTCTTTCAGCAGGAAGGTCCTTGTCTTTTTCCTTGATTTTCCTTGCCTTCTTTCCTCTCACAAAAGACATTCAGTGGAAAAAGAAGATAGATCAGGGACTGCTATTAGTATACAGAGAAAGAAAGGAAGCGAAGAATACAACTGTGGAATCAGCATCTTAAAAGGAACAGCATGAATCAAAATCTTACAGGGTTGCCCATATTGACTATTCTCGACAAGTTTTGACACCACATGGGGCTTCAGTTATTCACTGCTATGTTTAAATTATACATTGCACAGCAAGAAAGTGGGAAGGGGAGGAACACATTTCACAGCATTCCAACATGTAAGCTCCTTACCTAGGACTGTGCCCTTTGGCTTTTCCACGGAGCTACTTCTGCTCTGTTTCTCTCATATTACAACATGAGCTGGGATGTCTCTGGGGCCATATGTGTGTGTGTGTGCATTTTAAGTGAGTTCAGGACTTCACACATTCTTTCTTATCCTCTTTTGAGCAATAATTTAGTTTCACAGTGTCTCATCATTGCATAAACGGCTCCACTGTTCACAGTGTCCAACAATAATAATTCTCTTTTTTATTGCTGTTGTTATCATTCTATTACTGTATTATGACTTTGTAAGCCGCCTAGAGTGGTCATGTTACCAGATAGGTGGCATATAAACAAACAAACAAACAAACAAACAAACAAACAAACAAACAAATAAATGTTTCCCTCTCTGTAATGTCAGGATAGAGAGCCTTCGGTCTTCCAAATAATTTTGGGCTGCAGCTCCCACAATCCCTTACTATTAGACATGCTGCCTGGTTGTTCTGGAACTGAAGTTCAATGTATCTGGGAAAACCAGAGGATCCACAGCCTTACTCTTACCCTAACTCCATTCCCTGCCCTCATTTACTCTCTCAGTATTCAAGGGACTGCTTCTCCTTCGATGTGCCTGCCCAAGCACTGTGACCTGCCAAGAAGACCCTCTTTTGTCTCCCCCACCAGGAGCAAAACAATATCTGGAAATGCAGTAGATGGTCATCTCTACTATGGTATTTCAGTTGTGGAATGTCTTCCTGGCTCCTGAGAGCCAAAAAGTTGGCCTCTTTTCAATCTGGCTCTTCACTCAAGTTTCTGGCCAAGTGGCTATGTGTTTTGTCATCTGTTTTCTTTTATTCTCTTTTTGTATGTTAAATATTTAAAAGCATTTTTAATTGTGTTAACATTGCTTTATCTAGAGCCCCATGCTAAGATCTCTGGACATAATCTGGAATGGAAATACTTTAATTAATTAAGAACCAAGCACCTGGCCAAAACCAGTGGTTAGGTCTGTACATGCTGATGACCAAACTGTATATGACATTCACTGTGAACGATTTTCTCCTTTTCATTGGAGGGCCGTACAAAGTGACAGGGAGCTGCATAGGTTCCTTCATGCAGGGGCGGAATTACATTGCAGCAGCGCTTTGGAAACTTATCTATTTTGTATTGCAAGTCTTAGAGTACCCAAACCAATGTGGGTAACCATACTGGCTTGGCAATTGTGGGAACAGCACAACTTTTTCAAACTCTGCTCATCAAAGAATACAGGTTCCAAATGTGCAAATTCTGAAGGTTCTTACATGTGACTCCTGGTTCAAGCCCTACATATGGGCTCAGTCCTGGCCATCACATTGAGTTGTTTTCTAGAACCTCTGCCTCCATGGCTACTGCCTGAATGGATCTAACCACAACTCCTCATCCGAGATGGAGTCAGGGTTCACGTTGCTGCTTGAAGTGCTGTTCCTAAACTGTTATGATACTTCATCACTTCCTCCACTACGTTTAAATAACCACCCTCCAGATTTCCCGGTGAATCATGTGCCACTTCCAAACCCTGTCCTCACACAATTTATATTGATCCTAGCAATCCAACTACATTGCTCCCCCAGGAATTGTTGGAGGGCCACCCCCATGATTGTTGGAGGGCCACAACCCTCCTTTGGTTGTGGAGGCTACGACAGATGACATTAGCAGTCTTAAAAGCCATTTGTTCTCTGTTCCCTCTTCAATATGTTACTATTAATTCTTTAGGTTTTGTATCTAATTCTGTAGAACTGTGTTCCAGAATGTATATTCCTATACATATCTATTCAGTTTTAAGTTTGACTAAGCTTAATGGGCTTTAATCTCAAGTAGGTGTGCCTATTATTGTCAATTTAGAAGCCCTCAGTACTAGATGATGCTGATTTTATTAGAGCTTGACACTCAATATTAGACACCATAAATACTCTTCTTATCCCTGGTACACTGAATGGCCCTTAAAATATAACTGTTGGCCATCTTGTGCCGAGAATAAAAGTGATTTTAAAACCTGTAAAGTGATTTGGAAATCCTGTACATGTGTATGCTATTTGTGAAAGTTTACCAGTGTCACAGTTATTTAAAGGACACTGATGGTCCTAATGTGAACAAAACCTCTGTTTCCAAGCGTGAATTATCCAAATTGCAATCCAATATCCATGTTAATTATTGTGATTTAATTATGCAATTTTCTTATTGCAGGCTTATTTAGAAATCATTCTTCTGTGTAACCACAAGAAACATTATTAGTACACATCAAAGAACACAGTAAAACTCTGAATGAATGTTAATGACCCATGCAAACCAAAGTAAAACATACAATTACACGAGGTAGTAGGTTTACTCATTAATCCCATTTAGTGCATGATTATAGTTGGGCTGTGACTCTCTCAACCATGCTGTGCTGATCTTCATGGCTTGCTATAGAAGTACTGGAAATGAGTGAGCACATGACCATAGAAATTACAGAACTTGAGAGCCATATTCAAGTTCAATGAGATTGGGAGATGGTGCTGCTTTTGACCATTCAGAAGTGGCACTTTAACATTGTTGTTTCAGTCCTTGAGAGATCTTGTCAGTAGGTTGTTTTTTTCATTGAGACATGGCTCCCTCCCAGGTGTTTTACAATGGGAAGAGGAATCCCTGCTGCAAACCATAAAATGAAACCAAGCAAAGAAAATCTCCTGTTGATTTCCATTGTCCACGTGCTACTTATGATAAGAGCCATATTGAATCGTGAAAGAAATGTACAGGGAATGTCTAGAGTCCAGGACCAGACCCATTTGTATTGATTTAGAATTTATAGATCAACTTTTAAAGTGTTAAAGAGTCCATCATGTATGAGGATGGATGAGAATTCTGTTGCAGTCTATTTTTTTATAAGAATTTACCTGAATTCACATATTTCTTCATTTTCAGGATGGAATTAAGATGAGATTTTAAAACCTTTGATTGTGACAGTATTAACTATCCAAACCATCCAAACCCAATATTTGACTCTCAGAAGTCTGTTTGAAACCCTATATATTTAACCATGTTTATGATTAATTATGGTTGCCATCTCTTTTTTTTAAAGGATTCCTCATCTTCATAGGAGGGAAGGAAAAATGTCCTCTCTAGGGCTATGCACCAGCTCCTCAGTTCATTTTGTGTTTAAACAAGCAGGTCATAGAGTTGTCAATATGCCCTTCTAAAGATACTTGTATATGATTTGTGTCTATGTTAGCATTACTGCATTATCATATATCTGGGGTGGGGGTGGGGGTGGGGAAGTCTTATTCCCACAGTTGCAAAAAGGAAAATGGCTATCACTTGGAATAGGTACATACATAGCAGTGTGGTATAGTATGTAGAGTGTTGAATTAGGATTCAGGTGACCTGAGTTCCAATCCCCATTCAACCATAAAAACTCACTGGTCCTGGAAATGTACAACACCATCAGAATTATTTCTGGCAGAATTATTTGCTTACCTGCAGCACACAGAAGATAAGAAAAAGAGAAGCAGGAGAGACTTGTTATGAACTTTGCTAATGATACCACCGCACCGCAACAAGAAAAAGAAAAACAAAGGAGGGGAAGCGAAGAAAGGTCTTAACATCCTGCAATGATGAGCAGCCATAGTCCCACCATCTCTCACTCTGTAGAAGCTGTAGAAGGCAGATGTTGTTCAGCTCCCCTGAGCACAGGAATGCTGGTCTCATTTCTGACTAAAAAGCCTTCTTTTCCCCTTGAGCCAGGTGGCTGGTGTTGGGAAGGGGGAGGCAGCCAGGGGCAACAGGGCCCAGTCCTGCAGAGCAGAGGGAGACCTAGCCAGCTCCCATGGCAAAAGGCTGGCAGCCGCCCAACCACAAACCCACCGTGTCTCACTCAGTGAGCTGCAGAAGGTAGATGTTGTTCGGCTCCCCTGAGCACAGGAATGCTGGTCTCATTTCTTGTGACTCAGATCTGAGGGCTTACCTTTAAAATGGCTTCGGGGTGCTTGATTGTTCCTGAGGTAATCTTTGGGTCCTTTCCTTCTGTCGTCCCACACTTTCCTGCCATTTTTTACCTCAGAGAATCTGGGGTTCCTTATATCACTTATGAAGTCAGCAGTTTCACTTGTCTCTTGTACATTTTTGGTCTTTTTGTCTCTGACTAAATATCTCAAGTCCCCAGGTAGGATCAAATAAAATTGCTCTAGCCCTATTATGATTTTCATTTCTTCTGGTGATGTGACATTCTCCTGCTCTATCCATTTCTCCAAGCATCTAACCACATTTGCCCCTAGTTGAGAGTATGATTCCTCAGGCTTTTTGATTAATGCACACATTTTTCATCTCAGGTGTTCAGCATTGATCCCAAACCTTCAGAAAACCAATTTTCTGTAAGCCTTGTAGTCTCTGGCTTGATCTAAGGGCATTTGGGAATAAATGACTGCTAAATCTCCACTTATCTGAGACCTTAGCACAATCATTTGTTCTTCCCCTCTCAAGTTAAAATCCCAGCATGCATGCTCAAATGAAATAAGGAATGATTCAGGGCAGTCACCTTTTCTAAATTGAGGGAATTTCTTTATGTCTAATTTTGAGAAATTTCCTTCAGCGTTAGTATTATTATTGTTGTTGTTATTGTTTCGGGCCATCACTTCTAATCTTTTCATTTCTAATTGGTACTCCATTTCTCTTTCTCTTAATGCTATTTGTCTCAGTTCAGCCTCAATTTCCACTTCTCGAACTCCTGAGAGGTTAAAACAGTTTCTCTCCCTGAGACATCATCTTCCTGGGTCTCTTCTTGTTTAGATATTTCAAGATGGACTCCATTTCCCTCTGTGATGAGATGGGTTTTTGAGTTAAAATCTTAAGAAGGCATATGGGTTTTGTAATTATGAAGTGAGCCAGGGAGGTTCCATTTTGTTTCCTTGTATATAGTATCTGTGCTATGCTGACAAGTTGTTTTCTAGGCGAGCAGAGAGAATGTTATTCTGAAGGCCTGAGAAAGGACTCTGTGTGATTAGATAGATGGGAATTGTTGTGACTCTTTGAGAAACCACCGTAACCCAAATAACATCTGGTGTGTATGAGAAAGAAGTCATGTGGTGCAACAGGACTGTTTGCCTAGTAACGAACTCTGATTGGATGACATCGTGGGAAGGTGCATTAAGCCCTTGCCAGTTACTCTTGAAAAAGGAACTTTTTGCCTATAGACATTGTCTTTCCAAGACCGACCTTTCAGTCATTCGTGACCTACTCTTCAGCCATTTGGGACTGGTGGCCTACCTACATGGACTGGTTCCTATGCTTTGCTGGATTACTTTTGGACTTATGGGATTTTTCCTAAGGACTGTGCATGGACTATTTTCTATGGACTGTTCTATGGAATATTCTTTATGGACTTCTTTTTTTGGAATACTCCATATGGACTATGCTCTTGTAATTTTGTAAGGACTATGATATATTTACTGGATTTTTCTTTTCTAAGGACTATGGGACATATAATGGATTTTTACTTTTGTTTAGGGGTTTTTATTCTATAGGATCACTGAGGACTATAGCCTTTTTATAACCTACTTGGATTATTTTGTTTTGCTAATGATTTCCTAGACTGGAACTGTTTTGATTCTTTTTAATGTCTTTTTGTATTTTTAATAAGGTTTTTGAATACTTTTCTATTTTTCATGTTTTCTTTACCTCACTACATCTGTGTAACTAAACAGCACAATGCTAGTTTATTGGTTTTGGTTTAATTTGGCTCTGATACTTAGTAACATGCTTTTTCTTTAATAAAATAAAGATTATAAAACTCTTTTGGTTTCCTGAACAGTACACTTGTCATAGGGTCATCTGAGAGTGCTGCCTCGGCCTAGCTTACTTAGAGTCCTGTCAGTGGTGCAAGTTAAGTCTAAGGACTACAAAGCCCACTTGACCTTTTCACAATAATATCTGAGAGTACCAGGGTGTTCTTATGTGGGCAGACTTGCGAGAAGGAGTGTTGTATCATGGCTAGCTGAATTTGGACTCTTCAGCCTATTTTAGCATGTGCAAACTCCTGATTGCTCTCTGTCCAAGCTTACACGTGTGTTTTCGAACCCGTGTTTGCGACACCCTCCACTTCATGAGGTAAATCTTGAGGATTAGTTACCTTCATTGCCACCTTTCCCCCTCATTTAGGAGGCAAGTTTATTTGTATTGATTTGGATAAGCTGATTAATTCTGCAGAGATAGACAGTCAAGCCTCTGTTTAAAATGTTTTTTTTTCCTTTCTGAGTCAGAGAGTTACTCTGTAGCTGTCCATTGGCAGCCACAGATTGCTACTCTGTTTCTTTTGGCACCAAGCCACACTGTTTCGTGGTCTGAGACACTCTATCTCTTTGCCTCCAGACACCAAACTATTTATGATTATTATTTTTTCAATTTTTTTCAAGCCTCTGCTAGTTTCAGTCACCTTAGATATGTCCCTGACCCTGGCTTCCACTTTTGTCTCCTCAGTGCTCTCTTCTTAGAGCTTGGGATCTAAAGCTAGCCCACTGGTCTTTCCAAACAGGACACCGGGCCTTCTCAGCAGTGGCTCCCAGTCTCTGGAACAAGCTCCCCCAGACATCCATCTGGCCCCCTCTCTGGGTATTTTCAAAAACCAACTCAAGACCTGATTATATAGACAAGCCTTCCCTGCAGGCATAACTTCCACTTTTTCTCTACCTTTATCTACTTTGTTCTGTGTAAATGCTGTAAATTGTTATTTGATATTGTTTTTATTCTGTGTTTTGTGAGCCACCCAGAGTAGACTATGTCTAAACGGGCGGCATATAAGTTATCATCATCATCATCATCATCATCATCATCATCATCATCATCATCATCATCATCATCATCATCATCATCATCATCATGGGGTAACCTCAAACCATAGAAATTTTTTTCTCAGAGTCTTTTCCTTTCTTAGTTTCTCCCAAGATCTGCGTTCCAGAGCCTCCCTACTAAGATTTTCACTAACAGCTCTAGAGAGTTACCCACTCCTTCATGAAAAACCTCCCTGACTACTAGGTACCTTAGACTCAGAAAATTTCTCTTTTTACTTCGGCTTACTGGACTCTAATCAGATCCCACCGCTAGTCACCACTGTGACATTCCACCCAGTGTTCCCGATTTGTTTTCCCCAAACCAAGATTCACTCTTTGGATACATTTCATCTTTCTCCCAGTGCTACCATGGTGAATATCTCTCACCCACACTGTGCGACATAGTTGTAGCAATCTGATCCCACTTTAGACATCATGGCTCAACCTTATTAAATTCTAGTGTTTGCAATTTGGTTTGGTACTTAGAATTCTTTGCTAGAGAGTTCTATTCTCTCCCTGCACAACAATGCTCAGTCGGCAAACTCCCTCCAAATAGCATAGGGCTGGCTGGGCTGGCTGGTGGATTCTGGGAGATGTAGCCACAAGAAGTACATGTTCCAAGCTGGGGCTCAACTTTCTCATCAAAGTTAAACAGGCTTGCTATTAACCAATTTACTGCATTAACAATATGGGTAGCAAAGTGCTGGGTTTTATGACTTAACTTCATGATTTATTGTTTCATTGGGGGTAATGGAGTTCAGTTTTCTTGCAATAGTGCTCATTGTGAGCTTCATTAGTAGAGATGGGGACAAAAGTTGATGACTCACAAAACACAAAGTTGCCCCCATGAAATGATGAATAATAAAGTTATTCGTTGATTTGTGGGGGGGATTAAAAAAACACCATGCTGCCACCCCCCTCTACCCCCAACCCCGTTACTGTAATCTCTGCCACCACCATCTGGCCTCCGCAGTCATGGCGTGTAAAAAAGGAAACTGGCTGCCCTTTGCAAAGATGGCAGCTGTGGCTTCATTTAGGGTAGAGAAGTTGCAGCTGCCATCTTTGCAAACGGCAGCCTGGATTCTCTTAAGGTGGGGATGGGGGGCTAATGTAGGGAGAGGAAGGGGTGTAGGCTGTGGAGGTGGGTGGGTGCCCATTGGCCTGCCGATCAGTTGATCAGCAGCCAGTAGGCAGAATGATTTTTTAAATTTTTTTTTACAAAGGACAAATAAAAACAGGAAAATATTCATCAATACATATTCATTGGGACTTAAAATTTGACGAATACGGATTGATGAATATTTCACAAATCAGCTATTTTCATTGAAAAAACTGATCCATTTTCATATTCGTCCCTATCTCTATTCCTCAGCATCAACCTCATGACCTCAGGCCATGTTCCACATTATTTCAGAATATAAGGAAACCATCTTGAGGAATAATAGAACAATAATGATCTTAGAACTGCACAGCTGGAAGGCACCCTATGGATCATCGAATCCAGCCCTTGTCAAGGAGGCACAGTGGGAAATCAAACTCCCAATCTCTGCCTCCACAGCCAGCGACCTAAACCACTGAGTTATCCAGAGTAGCCAGAAGAGAGGACTCGATTACTTTTCATCTAAGCAGTACTGATATGGCAAATTAAAATGTGATAGCTCTAGAGTAGGAAACCTGAATGCCCTCCAGATCTTTGGGACCAGAAATCTCATATGCTTTAGGCAGCATTGACAATAGCCTGGGATTATAGTAAATTGTAGTACAAAACTTCTGGATGATAGGTTGTTCTATGTTAACCCCACAAGAATCCATGTTATTAAATTTGGATTTTTCCCATTTAATGAGACCAAGATATTTTTTTCCTTATTCTCTGTTCCATAGCAATCCTCATTTCTTTCTCAGCAATTTCTGTCACCTGTACACGAACTGGCTGACATTATCAGAAAACATGGTGCCAGCTTTCATTTCTTCTGTTGATGGCATTTCAGATTTGTCAGTCATGGTGACTTTCAGTTTGACAAGCTGCATACTTACTTTTTGTTTGGTTGGCTGAAATACAGTCCCACCTGGCTGGAAGTAAAATGTACCTTCATCTGAACAAAAAGGGTAGTTGGTATCAGTTAATAGTTTTGAGGGATATGTTTCTCTAGCTTTCATTAAACATTGGCATATGGAATTTATTATCATTTTTTAATTTTCTTCCTCTTCAGACAAACACTCATGTTGTCCTTGGGTGTGTCACCACCTCTCAGCTGTCTGTCCCCATGTCTGCAGTATAGGAGTAATGATACTGACTTGCCTTATAGAATTTTTGCAGTTGTAACTTCATGTACTTTCTTGAGTGTGTTTGGTCTCTGGTTCTATAACCCTCTCCTTTAAGTTGCAATACTGGATGATGAAATTAAGTATCCAGAAAGTCACAATCAAAAACAATACCATGTTGGCACAAAATCATAATCATCTTAAAACTGCAGAGTAGGAAGATTCACTATGGATCATTGAATCCATCCTCTGTCAAGGAAGCACAGTGGGGAATCGAACTCACAACCTCTGGCTCTGCAATCATATACCTAAACCACTGAGAGATCCAGCAGTTAAGTAAATTCCAAACTTCTTATTGAGAGTGACACTTTTCTAAGCTAACTAAAATTGTATAAAAAGTGTATAAGGCATGCAAAAAAGCAAAATAGGTAAAGCTATGTAATTTGAGCTGGCCGGATAGCTCAGTGGTTTAGGTATCTGGCTGAGTAGCCAGAGGCTGGAGTTCCCCATTGTACATCCTGCGGGTAGACAACCTATATAGTCTTGGACAAGATGCACAGTCCCAGAGTGCCCCCAAAAGAAGGGAATGGTAAACCACTTCTGTGTATACTTTACCTGGAAAACCCCAGAAAAGATTGCCTTAAGTCGGAATTGACTGGATGGCACAATATGATGATGACAGTGATGTAATTTGACTTTGTTCCTTTTTTTTTTACACTAAATTCATCACTTGAAATTAACTCCACTATGAACCATGCAAAGACTGCCTGGTATTTTCAGCAACCAAGGAGTCTATGTTCTCAGACTGCATATATATAGTTTGGAGTTCTTGAGGGAGATTAATATTGCTCATGATAGGGTAGTGAAAGTTGTCTATCTCTGCAGTTATCAGAGAGCCTGTGGGGTACCCCAGGTGCAACTTGGCAACACTGTATCTCCTGAAGAAAGACATTCTCTTTGTATACCATATCTTTCCTCCATTCGCCTTGGAAACATGTAGACAAGATGGACTTAAGATCAGCCGCCCCATTGCAGTTGACTTATGTCCAAGCAGGACTTAAGAGCATCCTCTCCCATTTGCTTTTAACTACTCACCTGATGAGGGGAAAACGTTTTGCATTTTCGTGTGTCTTTCCAAACTTTTAAATCTAAGTTTGGTTTGCCTATAAAGGTGTCTATCACCTCAATGCAGCCTTTGGAATTTATTTTGTGTCAACATATCTATCCCTGATTTTGCTAAGATAATGTACACCTAGTGTTTTGGGGACACTAAAGCACTACATAACCTGGTCCTGGAGCACAAAGTAACACCAGCATCTTATGTGTCATGAGTGGCTTAGTTCCATCTCTTCTGTCAAGATGAGCTAAACAAATGTGTAAGTTTCCACCCAAAATCCTTTATTGACACAGACAAGGGTGTGGCTTCACCAGTTATGAAGATATCATGGGACTTTTTGAGATAATGAGCTTTAAGTCAGAATCTGTACTGCCCCATTAACTGCCCGTACATTGTAAGCAGCTTTTCTGAAAAATACTACAAAAACCTGTTAAATGTCCAGATGTCTTTCTTTTGTTAAACTATCATTTTTGAGGGTTCCTCTGGTAACATCAGGACCACCCTGCTCTTTTGTAAATCACTTGTAACTGTCTTGGGACCCTGATTTCTTCTGCAATCAGAAGAATTCTGATTTCTTCTTTTTTGTGTGAAATCACAGTGATTTTCAATTTTTGTGGAGTTTTCAAAGTTGCTTTTTCCCTCTAAGTCTCCCAAAAAGTGCTTCTGGTATATTTCACTGGCAAATACCCTGGGACATCAGCTATTGTTACTGTCAGCAGAGTGCTTATTTCTGGTGGCCTACGTCTGCTGAAGTGTGCTCATATTCAGGAAAACCATGACTTATTATTGCCAAGGACAACCTCTGCTTTCTGTCCCTTTAGATTTACCGTGATACCTTTTGTCACTGAACTCTTATGCCATGTTCGAACACAACAGAAAGGGAGGAAAAATGTTCCTTCTCACATTTTTTCTATCTGCTTTTTAAACATCAATGTTGTTCTTTCCCCTGACTCTTCTGAAGGCAAAGTCACACTTCAGTGGTTCAATTAATCACATCATAATTCTTCCTTCTCTTCCTCTCTCTGTTCCTGTAAAGTCCTCAAAAGTCCACTGTTCAACTCTTGTTTTGTTATAAACAAAATGATTGTCATCATAGGGGCCACAGGGAATGGCAATGTAAAAAGTTCAAAGATCAATAATGAATTACCTCAGCAGTGGTCATTAGCAAAGAATAACCTGGATAATAACACAGACATCCTTGTGTGGAAGAGCTGATCAATACACACAGGCTGAAAATCCTGTTGTTTACTGTAGTAAGTTGCAACTAGAGTAGGCTCATTAACGCAATGGAATTTACAGAGGAGTTGTCTCACCAAATCCCCACTAATTCAATGGATTAGTTCTGACTTGCTACACTGAGCCACAAAATTTAATTCATGTGGGAAAAAAAGCCTTTGTCCGTATTCAAGAAAAAGAAGATGAAGTTGAACCTTTTATTGAATTTTTATCCTACTGTTGGAATGTATCTTTGACCCCTTATTCCCCCCAAAATGGCAAAAATTAAAATAACTATGGGAAAACAAATCATTCTCCTTATCACCTTCTGCAAGGAAAACAAAGAAAGGTGAAGCTGGGCTTGGGACCTGTGGAACACGGAATAGCCAATGAATCCATGCAAGCCAAACCAGGCCATTTTCTGAAGTGTCATCCTGAGGTAAAAACCAAACCTTGTGTTCAGCGCACACCTCTGGCTGACTATATTAGTCGTGCACATACTGCTTGACAAAGGTGTGCACAGGTCCCCCATCCCAATTTGGAGGCCAATTTGGGTTTTGGAATGTATCAAAATTCAGTATGAAAGGATTTGTGCTTCACTGGATTTAATACATGCCCCAGATCCAAATCGCATTTGCATTGGTCCCACCATTTATCTTGGTTCCACCACCCTCACAGGAGTATTTGGTGCAAAAACAGGAGAGAGCCTTCTCTGTTGCTGCTTCCAAACTTTAGAACTCCTTCCCACAGGATGTCAGGCTGGCCCCATGTTCGCAGGCCTTCCACAAGCAGGCAAAGACCTTTCTCTTTAGGTAGACTTTTTCTTAGTTGTCTGAGAAGAGGTTCTTTAAATGGGGCTGTTGTGTTTCTGTTGCTTTTAATGTGTTTTAGTTCTGTTTCTACCTACTAATTTTCAATATTGTATTTGTTTAATTCTTAATATTGTTATCATTTATTGTTCTTAGCTTTTAATGCCATTTATTTTTTAATACAGTAAACCCCCTTGGGTCCTTTTAAGAAGAAAGGTGGGATATATAAATATTTAAAATGTATCAATCAGTCAATAAATTGAGAAACCAAAATGGTTCTATCTTTTCTGATTGTGCATTGATGTATATGAAATTTGGACTATCACAAATCATAAAGAGGGGAGGAAGCCTGCCAAATATCAAGCAGCTTTTAGTGGTATCGCAATTAACCACTTTTGAAAAACCAGCAAAAGGAGAAAGCAATTGTAATTCAGAACCATAAAAATGGTTAAATATTCAGGTTTTAAATCAAAACTTTTAACAGCTAAGCATTCAAAACCCTGGATGGATGAATCTATGAGTTTTGCTTTTCCTGGCATTTGAATGGTTTCATTTTCAAGTTCTTTGTGTGGGATTTATAGAAATTTGTACATTTTGATAAGTGTGTTAAAAATAATTCTAATCTATGCAGAAGGATCTCCAAACTACAAACTTGATTCTTCAGGATCTGGGTTGCCATTTTTTGTGCACACTTTTGTCTAAACTACCTTGGAAATCTGATTCTGCAGACTGACTGAATGAATGAATGAGCAACATCGGCAGAAATGGGTGCTGCACAGACCCTTTGGCCAGTTCTTCTGAGCTGAGTATAGCTTTATGCCCCTATTAATTTTGCTAATGATTTTGGATCCTTTAACATCATTTCCTGCAGATGTAATATCTGCCACACTCCATCATGAGTGCCACGGATGCCTTGCACACTGTCCCATCAGTCATCTTCCCTCTCTGATTGGCCAGCAGAATTATGAGCCAGAGCTGGCAAGTTTGGCTCACATTCTTTTGGTCTGAAGAGCACGAATGGTTTTATAGTCATCTGTGGAACCACCAGATGTCTACACCTGCTTTTAAAATCTGCATTTAATGAATATGAAACAACTGCATGGGCAGTCCCAGTTGAGACCATTCTACTCAGATTTACTAAAGACATTTTACAGTTAAAAAGTAGGAAGGAAAACAAGCTCTGTTGTTGGTGGTAGCCGGGTAGGTGGGGCTTCATGCTCTGGAGAGGACACTCCTTGATTCAGAGCATGTTACCATAGTCTCTCGAGACTGAAGGATGCCTATACCTGGTGGTGGTAGTGTTCTATTGTTATGAGAGCATGAGCAAAATGATTACAGATACAGGCAGTGCTAATAAGTAGCAACTTAGCTCCACCAGTCATGTATCAGTGAATTTACATCCAGTTTACAGATTGAGTGAGGAAGTGTGAATTGTGTATGTGGCTCTGAAATACTGTATGCCTTGGAAGTGTCAGGCACACTCGCATGAACACAGAGACACACACCATTCTATGCCAGTTGCCTCCTGTGAATGTTCAGATAACCATACAGTTGAGGATTTCCTTCTTCAGGAACTGATTTCATCCCCTCTAGTAAGTTTGATGCTGGAGCCCTTGGAAACTCAGTGTTCTGAGTCTGGCAAATACTCATCTCCATGCCAATCTAAAGCCCACAACTGATATAACATCTCTAGAAGTTTTCAGCAGATTGTCTTCTATTTGGGGGGATGATTTTATTTTTTGGAATCTGAGGATGTGGACAAGATGTTTGCAGCTGTAAAACCAGTCACCTCCTCTTTTGGCCCCGCCCTCAATGGAGCAGATGGGTCAGAGGAGCATTGAGCACATGGGGTGTTAGTGTAGTGCCCACTCCTTGAGAGGAGTAAAACCATTTGATCCAGATATTTGGGCCTGGAGAATTGTGTGGTTTATAGCATCTGGTCCTGGCAAATTATCTGATCAAAAACACTCTCTCTGTGACAAGGTGCTTGAAAGTGTGGACATCTCCCTCGGAGACAGTTTTGGAAGAAGCTGATTCATCTGGATTCAGGCCTGATTTTAGGACAAAGTCTCAGTTGCTGGCCAATGCCATGGTAGGGCACACATTTTCATCATACCATTACAAGTAGGTTGTGAAAGAAAAGTCTGTAAATGTTTATTTTTATCAGGGTGCCAAATCTTTCTGATTAATTTTCATTTTCTGCTTGCGAGGGTTTATTCATATTATATCTTTCAATTAAGCCATCAAATTAACACATGAAATGTGTATTATTCAAGGAGAGAATTGTTTTGTCTTTTATTCCAAGATTTCTGGATGGCTTTCACAAACATGTAATAATGGGCTAAAGTTAGAAGAAGCCAGATTTCAGTTGAATATCAGGAAATGCTTCTTAGCTGTTAGAGCAATACTACAATGGAACCAATTACCTCAGGAGATAGAGAGTACTCCAACACTGGAAGCCTTCAAGAGAAAAATGGACAACCATCTTTTGGATCTACTTTGACTTGAATTCCTGCACTGAGCAGGGGATTGGATTCGATGGCCTTATAAGCCCCTTCCAACTCAATTATTCCATGATTCTAAATGATAACATACAACAGAAAGGTAAAGCTAACTCTGATCATTTTTCTGCTGACAAGGTTTGATCACATTTCTCTCTGGATTTGAAAAAGCTTTTTCAGCCCTAAGTGGTCTGAGTATCCGAGTTAAGTAACAGATCAGATTCAACAAGTGGCAGGCTTAGTCTGGCTGAAAGCAACAAGACCGCACAAATGTCAGTAAGCCAAATTGTGCTGCTATGGATGATTAACACCAATATATTATGAAATGAATGTTTTTCTTGTCAGGGACTGCAATCTGATGTGGAAGTCTTTTTATTTCTTCAGTTGTTTCTGTAAAGAATCCGGAAATGTAACATTTAGATTTGAAAAGCCACTCAGAAGCGTTTGCTGGCAGATGGTATATTTATGAGTTGTTTGTCTCTGTATACCAGCCTTGTTAAGGAGCAGTCGTTTTCTGCTTCATTACACGAAGATAGCTCTGTTTAGGGTTCCACTCAGCTGTGAAATGACTTTAAAATTTCTATAAGGAATGGAGATAGGATTTTTATAATAAAAAGAAGGCTGACAAAGTGTAGTAAAGTAGAAGGGAAATGATCCAACATGCTGTTTTTCAGGATGAAGAGTGGCCATAGAACTATGGTATCACCTATTTATATGTAATATGCTAGTATATGGCAATGAAGACATCCCTCTTATACCAATATTTTACTTGCCCAAAGCAAGGGAATTTGAAGTCACATATGAAGAGTAGAAGGCTGCTTTCCTGCAGAACAGTAAATACATAAAATAATGTAGGTTCACAATGTTTTTGTACTATTACTACTATTGCTTAAACATTCTTTTAAAAACAATTTACTGGATTGGCATGCAAGAAATTCCCTGTGATACAGAGTGTCCACACCATGAGTAAGAAGACCCACATGACCCAGGAATTAGTACACATTTTTATTATTTTATTTAGTTTTATTTATAGGCCATCTTCCCCCAATGCACTATGAAGTAGAATATTTTTTTTAATCATTCACCTTGGATATAGAAGTGTCACTAATAATAATGTTAGTATAATTCAGTTTTAGAATAGAGGTTTGGTGTCAATATGGAAAGGATTGATAAATTTAAAAGTGCCCCCGAAATGTACAGAATATACATCACTGAGTAATCACTAACCATTGATGAAAAGTAAGGTTTCCTGGTCAAATGGTGTGAACTGTTTTAGCAAGACAGCACCCCAACACATGTTGTGAGAGTAATCAAGAGAGATTTCACAGAGCAAATGTGTAAAAATGAGGTGCTGCCATATTGTACTGTCAATTAATATATTCATTAGCTGCTATGTGAAGTCTGAAGGTTCAAGATTTTAATAAATTATCTAATTCTAAATCTAATTTGTGCCCAAGCAGAGATGCAGAAACAACTTGTGTGTTAACTACAGATTAAATCAGAGGGAGACCCAAAGTTGGCTCTGTCATGCACAGTATAGTCTATGACTCCCAGAATTACCCAGCCAACATGGCCGCTTGTGGAGCCGTGGAGTAACAGCTGGTGCCATTATAATGGCATTGTACAAAATGCTGGTAAGGCCGCACCTGGAGTATTGCATACAGTTCAGGTCACCGCACCTAAAAAAATACATAGTAGAACTGGAAAAGGTGCAGAACAGAGGGACTAAAATGATGACTGGGCTGGGGCACCTCCCTTATGAGGAAAGGCTACAGTGTTTGGGGCTCTTTAGTCTAGAGAAAAGGCGCCTCAGGGGGGACACGATTGAGACATATAAAATGATGCAGGGGATGGATAAAGTGGATAGAGGGAAGCTCTTTTCGCTCTCACACAATACTAGAACCAGGGGACATCCACTCAAATTGAGTGTTGGGAGAGTGAAAACAAACAAAAGAAAATATTTCTTTACCCAGCGTGTTGTTAATCTGTGGAACCTCTTGCCACAGGATGTGGTGATGGCATCTGGTTTAGATGCCTTGGACAAATTCGTGGAGGAAAAGTCAATTGCAGGTTACAAGCCATGGTGGGGATGTATAATCTCCAGGCTTAAAAGGAAGGTACCTAAAAATGCCAGATGCAGGGGAGGAAATCAGGAGACAGGAATCTAGTTGTCTCATGTACTCTCAGAGGCATCTGGTGGGGCCACTGTGAGATATAGGAAGTTGGACTAGATGGGTCCTTGGCCTGATCCAGCAGGGCTTTTCTTATGTTCTTATAGTGAAAGGGGTGGGGATAAAGGTAGGTGGAATGTTATAATGATGGAGGGGCAATCAATGAGTTCAAGTGGAATCAAGTGCACCATGGGATGGTGGAGGACACCATGAGCCATGAAGAGCAGATTGACAGTAAGGTAGATTTAGGTGGCACTATAAGGTGAGGGAAAATAAATAAAAGCAGAACTTCTATTTGACTGGTGCTGCAAGTACTGTCCCTAACAAGTGGCTGAAGGGCATCTAGGCTTTTCAGCCTATGTGATTCTTGGAACAGCATCAACAGGATGACACTGGAAGTACATGAGAATTTTTTAAAAGGTACTAGGGAGGATATTTTTAATGGCAGTATGGATGAGCTTCTCACTGACAACTATTTAATTGTTAACTGGACTTTCTCATTTTGAATTGAAGGGCACTAAAAGCAAAAATAAAAACAAGAAAACACCTGGGACACGCTCTTTTAAAGCAGAAAGTCCTACCCCTAGGTCCCACCCCCAGGCCATGTGGTGAGGAGACAAAAAGAAAGCCCAGGAAAAGATTGATTGATTGATTGATTGATTGATTGATTGATTGATTGATTGATTGATTGATTGATTGATTGATTGATTGATTGATTGATTGATTGGGTAAACTCTTGACTTTGGCATCAGAGTGCAATTAGGCACAAAGAGAGGGTAGGTTTAAAGTATCTCTGCACAAATTTGAAGAGAAATCTGTACAATTTTTTTCACTTTTGTGGCCATTAATCTATTTCACTGATTCAAGTCTGCTTTTTTTCAGAGGTTACTTTAAATTGACTCAGTTTTATATAGATATATGCCAACAAGCATCCATAAAGCACAATTTTGTGATTGGAGATAAGAATTCTCCTTAGTATCCAAGAAAAGACATGTTGGGTCAAAACATCTTTTTTCTCTCCCTTAAGTCATTTTTTTTCTGAGAAGGAAAGGAAGAAGATTCAAAGAGAAACACAGGAAAGGTTGCAAAAGAGAAGGCATCTTTATCTGATCCTCTGGAAAAAATCAGGCAGTGAAGCATATTAAAAATGAAGTCTAGGAATACCACAAGAATATTGAAACTCACAAGAAACACCAGAAAGGCTCAGAGCTCAGGAGCGCTGACTGCATGCTGAGGCTTACATGACCTAACTTTAGCACTTCCAGCCTGGGTTAGAACACCTTGATGACTGGGAGCTGTCCAAGGTGCTGCAATGTCAGCCTGCCTGCCTGCCTGCCTACAGTATTCATATTGCTTCCTTGTCAGATTCACAGTGTCCAGATTTTGTTGCTGTCTGCCATACCTGTCTTTCTACTTTTCCGTCTTGCTATGTGGGCCAAACTACAAAGGATGCTGAGTAGAGATTTGCACCATGAAAACTTTTGGGATTCATTTGTTCCTAGTTCTTTCAGGGAGAGGAGACTCTAAACCACCCTTCCAAATGCTGCTGCACACCTGAGAAAAAGAGAATTTTCAGCAGAGAGGCTGGACTCTCTTTGAATTCTGAGGCAGAAAGGAATGGCAACAGAATATCCTCCATCAAACATACTGGGAACTGTACTGCTTTAAATAAAATAAATAAAGCAAGCAAGCAAGCTAGCTAGCTAGCTAGCTCCCAGCATGTTTGATGAAAGGTGTTCTGCACTGCTCCTGAATTTGGACTCCCTTCAAGTTTCCAGACAACAGTAAACTGACAACCGACCAAATCTATATCACTCTCTTTTGAACAGATGAAAGAGAGTAAAAGAGAACACTCAGCAGAGAGGCTGGGCTCTCTTTGAATTCTGAGGCAGGATGGAATGATTGGTTCGTGTCAGGTAGATTGATAGTCACCCCAGCCCCTCCTAGCAAAACAAATTAGAGGCAGCATGCAAGGTTGTAAAAACTCCAACAAAACATCTTCCCTCAAACATGCTGGGGACTGTATTTATTTAATACTATGCATATATCCCAGCATGTTTGATAGAGGGTGTTTTGCATTGCTTCTGAATTTGGACTGCCTTCAGGTTTACACTCTGTAACAGGTGCTAGGAAAAAAACTAAGGCCATGTCTCTTAAATCAGGCTGTTGAAATTGTTTTAATGGTTCTATTGTTCTGTATTTATTTTAAAGTTTTTGGATTTGTCTAACCATTTTGAATGCTACTTTCCAGGGGAAAGGCAAAATACAAAATTAAATATACAAATAATACCGCTACATACCTCAGCCAATCACAGAGAGTAGTGCATGGACCAATAGCTTCTTGTGTTGTCTCATATTTAGTTCCATCAATCTTTCAAAATCTAGCACCCTCCAAATTTACTTGATTATAATTCCCATGATCTCCGGAGACTGGGGCAATGTCTACAGGTGTAGAGGATGAAAGAAGCTGTTGTCCAGCACACTGGAATGTATCAAGGTGGGGGGAGATAAGTTATATTCTATTTCATGTTCTCTAATTAGAACAATGACATGGCAAAAGGCAGTGAACGCAAGTGTTTTTAATATTTTCCCCTCACATATAAGTCAATGGGAAGAAGAGCTCTTACATCAGATCTGATCATCATCATCATCATCTTAGAATTGTAGAGCTGGAAGGGACCTTATGGATCATCAAGTCCAGCCCTTATCAAGGAGGCAAAGTGGGGAATGGAGCCCATCAATGCGTGAAGACTGCCAAATCCAAGACTCTATCCAGTTACAAGTATAGGCCTGTGTCCTTAGTTGTATTGTAATGCAGGGAGGGGAATCTTACAAATTCATAAGCAGAGAATCAGTCACAGAATGTCATTTCTAATACACCAAGGTTTTTTTTTTAAAAAAAATCCCTTTGATATGTGAAGTGACCTACGCGTCCTCACCAGACAAATTATTTCACATCATGCTTTGCTAACAAGAACTGTAGTGCCATTCTTTGAAGTTGCATTTAGGGAAAAGAACACTTCACACTTGATAATTTGTTTGGCTTTGAGATGGCGTATTAAAATAGTGTGAGACACTGGAGCTTACTGCTCTTTTATGATTATTTGCAATATTTTGGTGCATAATGTGATTCTGTCATCATCTGATATTCTGAGGCAGGAGGCAAAAATTGGGAATAACAGTTTTGATTTTAGATTTCTCGTTGCATTTTACCAAAACATAGCAATTTACAGATGTGATGTTAAAGAGCCATAAATCCTCACTGCAGCCTTATTATATTCATCTGAATAACTTTCTGTCTGACTGTTTTGTTACACACCTAGAACTCTTTCACTCAAACACCAGAGAAAAAGCTGATACTTTTCAATGATGCCTTGAGGCAACACTGGTGAAACTGGGGCAATCTGTCGAAATTAGACTCCTAATTGGTACACCATAAATTGAGATGGTACTATCCTGAAAGAGCTCAATTCCATTCAAGATGTTTCTTTTAACCTTTAAAACTCTTAAATGTTTAGTGCCTGACCTTCTAAGGGACAACCTGTCTCATTAGGAATCAGAATTTGGAAAAAGTATCTTTTTTGGACTACAGTTCCCAGAAGCCCTTGGTAGTATGGTCATACTGGAGCCGATTGTTGGAAATTATCAAAGGACAGTCTTTTCCAAACATTTCCAAATCTACAAGAGAGACCCTCTGGGAAATACCAGTACTTTCAGAAGCCTATTTGGTTTCAGAGTTTGAAGAAGATATTTTTTCTAAAGTACAACTTAACTAGATGCAGAATTCAAGAGCAATGCAGAGTGTGTTGCAGAGTTTGGAATTATTTATTTATTTATTTATTTATTTATTTATTTATTTATTTATTTATTTATTTATTTATTTATTTATTTATTTGATTTATACCCTGCTCATCTGGTCAAATTGACCACTCTGAGCGGTTATAATGCTCCTTTTGATACACAGCAGAAGGACAGAGACTGACAGAGAAGAATAGCTTCAGGTTCCTCAGATATTCCACCCCTTAACTGGCGCTTACAGTCTCAATAACTTACTCTAAAATATTAGGAGCAGAAAGAATAAAAATGTCTCACTGTTTACAGTTGGGAGCAGACAACAGCAGACTAACAACCAACCAACTCTCTGTCACTCTGTTTTTAACAGACAAAAGAGAGTGAAAGGGAACACTTGGCAGAGAGGCTCGGCTCTCTTTGAATTCTGAGGCAGGAGCGAATGATTGGTTCATGCCAGGTAGATTGATAGTCACTCCAGTTCCTCCCAGCAAAACAAATTACAGCCAGCATACAAAGTTGTAAAAACTTCGACAGAACATCCTCCATCAAATATGCTGGGAGCTGTATTTGTTTAATATACATATACCGTTTAATATACATACACAGCATGTTTGCTATTTTCATTGCTCTTGAATTTGGACTCCCTTCAGGTTTACACTCTGTTCCCATTATAACAGCTCCTAGGAAAAAAAACTAAGGCCATGTCTCTTAAACCAGGCTAAGTTGTTTTAATGGTTCTATTGTTCTATATATATTTTAAAGTTTTTGGATTTTTCTAACTATTTTGAATACTACTTTCCAGGGAAAAGGCAAGATAGAAAATGAAACATAAGTATTTATTTATTTATTTATTTATTTATTTATTTATTTATTTATTTATTTATTTATTTATTTATTTATTTATTTATTTATTTATTTATTTATTTATATCCCACCTATCTGGTCTTGCGACCACTCTAGGCAGCTTCCAAACACATAAAAACAACATATAAATATAACAAAAAATTATACATCAATAAACAAGTTCTTCAAGATGGAAAGGAAATAACAAAAGGTAAATAAAGGAGAGAAAGTTAAATATTAACTGGAGGGAAGGCCTGCTTAAACAGGCTGCCTTTCTCACAATTAGGTGACTCAAGACAGCTCCCAGTATTAAATGAATAGAATTAAAAACATAATAAGTTAAACATTAAAAAACCATCATACAATATACTAATCAAAATTTAATCGAATAATTAAAATCAGGTAAACATTAAAAACTATCTTAACTTAAAATGGCATTCAGGGAATGAATAATAAATATTTTATCAGAAAACTATTGGTATAATATGAACATGCAGTAACTCTCGCTGTATCTTTACCCTTGACACATTTCCCTATTTTGGGGAATCAGTGTTCTGAAATATTTAAGAAATGAATGCAGTGTTTCAATTCAGAGGACAGGGATATCTCCAAATCAGTTGGTTAAGCTCCGACAAAAGCTTTTGCATTCCTTTTCAGTGGAC
Source organism: Pogona vitticeps (assembly GCF_051106095.1). Classification (NCBI taxonomy): domain Eukaryota; kingdom Metazoa; phylum Chordata; class Lepidosauria; order Squamata; family Agamidae; genus Pogona; species Pogona vitticeps. The sequence goes on along the minus strand of NC_135787.1, from coordinate 140,560,799 downwards.
CATGATTTGGCAGGAAACAGTCTTGTCTTGTGTTCCTCAGAGAAAAAGAAAGAAAGACTATAAATATGATAATAGTAATGAAAAATCTGTCTGCGATTGTGCTGAGACTAGATAGCTACCATTAGCATTGCCTGTGGCTGGAGCACATTTTATTCATGCCTCCCTGACAAAATGACATTACAGTAGGATTGCCAAATCTGTGGGATCAGTATCTGTGCTTTCATTTATAAATGTTCATTTATAAAACCAAAAATATGTTTCCAATGTATATTACCAGAACTGACCACTTGAGGGAACCAGAGACTATATCATATACAGGATTTCTATACCCACACTTACCAGCATTCGTTGGGGGTGGGTGGGTTCCTCGGAACCAATCTCCAATGGATACAACAACCCTACTATAATACCACAAATACAGCATGGTTAGGATATTTTAAAAGTATTTATTTATTTATTTATTTATTTATTTATTTATTTATTTATTTATTTATTTATTTATTTACTTACTTACTTACTTACTTACTTACTTACTTACTTATTTACTTATTTATTTATTTATTTAGCCCATTAGGTTTATGGAGCTAATGTAAATGGGATTCTGCAAGAAAAGCACTTGCAGTTATGCTAACAATTGGCAACTCTCTGCTAATGGTGACATACACCGCTTGATGCACCAGCCTCCCTTCGTATGTGAAGCTTGGAGCAATTGCACCTTGTGCCCCCTTTTTAAAAAATCTGGTTTACTTCGTTCTTAAGAAGAGCTATGATGGCATTAGTCCTGTCTCCAGATAAGTCTCTCAGCCCCATCACCATTGTAGGATGTGGATAATGGCTATGGATGATTCAAAGCACATGGATGAGTTTACCATGAAGCACATATGGCAAAACTGAAGTCAGGCTATAGAATTGTCACAAAGAAGTCACAGGGTTGATAAGATGGCCAGAAAAAAAAGTTTGAACAGCTCCTGGACAACTCCACGGAAGATGAATATCTGTGTTCCTACAGCACTCCCAACAAACATTTGGATTTGGGTGCACAGAATCTTCTTCTGGGCACATTGAAACTTGGTCCCCATTGATCTTGACACCTGCTTTAGTATGAATCATGCAGCCAATACCAGGTGGCTTGGTTAAGATTCCCTTAATGCTTTCCTTTATCATATTGGTTGTGATGGTTGTCCTGCAGCCAAGCTGCCATTTAGTTTGGGGAGAATGAGCTCGATCAGTTGTAGACATTCTTGACTGCAAACTGTGATGTTCATGAAAGGAAGACATTCCCTGAAGTAAGCATGGTATGAGTAGAGAAATATTCATGAGGCAGGAGACATAATTGACATAAGCAAGGGGTGGAAGTGGACGAACACAGGCATGAGCAGAAATACAGCTTGATTGGGAGGTACACAATCAGACAGCCAGGTAGTGCATGTTCATCTCCACCAGGAAGATTGTTCTTCATTTTCACCTTCGGGGGTGCCATAAGATGCTCTTCTGTTCTTATTCCTGGATGATGCAAGCATTAGTAAACATAAGACTTTAGTCTTACTAAATTCTCCCTCTTTAATCTCCCCATCTTTATATATAATTCATATTCCCCTGTGTTACATAAGACGTGTTCCAGAGGTGAGCAACTTCCTCTGGACCTTAGATGGTTACTTCCCTCTCTTATTTCCCGCTTATTTTGTTTTACAAACTCCTCCCCACCAAGGACTCTGGAGGATACTGTACAATTTGCCATGTATTATTGTCTCTTGATGGTTTGCTTTGCTCCTTGAAATATCTTTCTTAGAAACAGAAAGTGTCCAGCTAGGGGTCTGGGGAGACATGGCGGGGGTCCATGAAGGTCCCCAAGGGCTACAGATTGCAATTGCCCACCTTGGCCTACTCAATCGAACAATATTCTTGCTTACTGCTTCAGTGCAGAAAGATGGGTTAGATCCCAGCACAGTTTCTGGGGGAACAAGGATGGTTTGGTTAAACATCTAGCCATCATGATTTATCACAGCTAAGGTTCTCCGCAGATCCTTACAATACATCACATTAAATGGCACCCTCATGTAAATAAGTCTCTTATTCTGTCCCACAGGAGGTATCTAAAAATATTTCACACAAAGAGGCAGAAACTGCAGGTAAATACTTATGGAGCTGAAAAATCTTGGCTCTTTGAAAAGACAGGTGGTGGTGTTTTATTTTCAGACATTTAAAAGAGCAAGTTTCTTTCAAAGTGTGGGTTACCTCCATCTGCTGTTTCTCCACCAATTCTTCCCTTCCCCTCTTTTTGCATTTCTGTCAGATGTTTTTCTACTGCACATTCCCCACATTTTTTTTTTAAAAAAACCTCAGCTTTCCCTCTATACCACATGTTCTGCAAACTGATTGGTTTTGTTTTTCCATCTGTGGCCTGCTTTGTTATGGATATACAATTTTCTTGGCTCCAAAGTAAAATGTTTCCTGTGATGTCCTGTGAAGCTGTTTTGACAGGACTTCCTAGGACTAGAAAGCTTTCCATTTCCTCCCCTGCAGAGAGTAGCAATGATCATGTATCAAGTACTGAGAAATCAGGTTTGCTTGGGTCTTGGCAGTTTTCACACTTGGCATTTGCATACTCAGAAGCCACTGTCCAGAACATAATAAGTTTCTAATGTTTCTTTCTATTTCCAATCACAAATGGATAGGCTGAAGAAACTTTTTTCAGTCAGACATTATTAGAACAGTCAACTGAACACACACACATGGATGCACAAACACATGGCGACCAGAATGTTACTGGTGTTTGCATATTAGAAGCAATGTAGGAGGAAAATTGACTTTTCCTGGACACATTAGTCAACCAGTTCTTTGTCTCCTGTGACAGCAGAAAACACTATTTGTCTATTTGGATTTAGATAACATCAAGCATACAGACATGGATATAAACAGTCAACATATTAAGCAAAGTCAAGCTGTGGTGAGGATTCATGAAGACATGCATGCTGGTTATGTTTACATAGAGTAAGGAACAGCAGACATATATTTTGCAATGTGTATGAATTGTGCTCTGAGGTAACATTTGTCAGGTTATATGGTTAATGTATGAATGTCATTTTACTCTATGGTGTTCAACCCTCTTGACTTTTAAAATGTTCCCATTTGCTTTGCTATTCATAGTTTTAAGCAAAGCTCTTTGCAAGGGAAAGGCACTTTTGAAAGTGACAAATTGCAGCCTGCTCAAAATGTGTTGTATAAATCTTGGCCTTTCATATTTTTGGGGCAGCCCAAGCCAAGACAAAATTCTGAAAGATTTTTAGCCACTAGTGGACATGAGGGGCTTTAAAACACACACACACACAAATCTGTGCCTTGATTATGTTTATCATCTTTAGAAGTTGTCTTTCCGCTGAATTATGTTTCTGAGAATCTCATTTCCCTCCCCATTCCTTTAAGACTTACTTCTTTTTACTACATGAATCATGGTTAGACATCACACAATCACAGCTTTTTAGATTAGATTAGGCATCCTTCAGTCTCGGAAGACTATGGTAACGTGCTCTGTATGGAGGACTTGGAACAGCGGCTAGTGTGGCTGAGAAGGCCAATTCGAGAGTGACAATCCCTTCCACACTGAAGACAAATACAATCTGTCCCCTGTCCAGCTCCCTGATTTTGTTGCTTTCGTGACTACCTATTTGTCTCGGCCTGCTGGACAAGGGTCTCTTCAAATTAGGAGAGGCTGTGATGCAACGCCTGCCTCCAGGCTGAATGCTCAAATGTCAGGGTTTCCCATCTGTTGAGGTCCATTCCTAAGGCCTTCAGATCCCGCTTGCAGATGTCCTTGTATTGCAGCTGTGGTCTCCCTCTGGGGCGATTTCCCTGCACTAATTCTCCATACAGGAGATCTTTTGGAATCTGACCATCAGCCATTCTCACAACATGACCAAGCCAATGTAGACGTTGCTGTTTCAGTAATGTATACATGCTAAAAATTCCAGCTCATTCTATGACTACTCTATTTGGAACTTTGTTCTGCAAACATCAGCTGCCAGGTGGCAATGTCTTCCACACATTGCCATTGTGCCACTGCTTTTCATATTCAAAAATAAAATAATCACTTAAAGCAGAAGAGTCCTAAGCGTGAATGTGGATATGAGATGTTAGTGTCTCTCTTACTTAGATTCCTCCCACTGGCTAAAGGCTGTTCGTGCATATTTTTGTGTTTTACCTACTTTAGTTGCTCACATTTGTTAATTAATGATTAATAATTTTATTAATTAATGATCTAAATCTTTAATTAATGTTTTCAAGCATAGTAAGCATATTTAAGACCTACATATGTGCAAAGTTCTGACACAAAGTCCATTTTATCTTAGGCAAAGGTAAAGGTTCCCCTTGACATTTAGTCCAGTCGTGTCCAACTCTGCTCACCCCCGTCTCCAAGCCATAGAGCCAGTGTTTGTCCAAAGACGGTTTCCATGGTCACGTGGCCACCGCAACTAGACACGGAACACCATTACCTCCCCCCCCCCCGTGGTGGTACCTATTTATCTACTTGCATTTGCATGCTTTCAAACTGCTAGGTTGGCAGGAGCTGGGACAAGCGATGGAAGCTCACTCTGTCACGTGGATGCAATCTTACAAGTGCTGGTCTTCTGACCTTGCAGCCCAGAGGCTTCTGTGGTTTAACCCTAACCCGCAGCACCACCACATTCCTACTTCATTTTATCTTGCATCCACACAATGAGTAATTTCGGCAAAAATCTGAAAACCACTGAAACACTATTCCATCGCTGGTTAGAGAATAATAAAAGCTGTGGCCCCAGTTCACCCAGTGAAAAAGGCTGTGTACCTCATTACAAGTATGTAACCAACAAGCATTTTCTTTTCTTTTGTACATTTGTAGCCTCCTGCATTTCTTTTTGATGGACAAGTGAAAACGTTTCAGCTCGGAACTAGGGCATGTCCAAGATTTATGAAATGCACCTTATCTGTCACTCATTGTTTCCAGAGCTTGTATTTTTGTTATACTGGCAACAATAACACCTACTATGACCCACATTTTCACATAAATGTGTGTATAACTTGCTTAGCATCTTTTGATGCGGCTATCCATTTTGGCTGGTATTACCATCCAGTTGAATGCATGAGCATTCTCTGGAAGAGCTGAAATAAATCAAAACAAACTGCATATTTGGCAGTGTGATTGTCTTTTCCCTCCAGCGATTCGGAATCTTTTTCTCCACAGTGACTTTCTTTCCGATCAATTGAAATGGGGGAATTCTTCATTAAATCATAATTTTGTAATGTAATAGCTGAATTATTAATAACTTTATAAAACAGAATATTTCAATATGATATTTAGCTAAGTGATTTGCCCTGGAAAGGGCTGCACATCTCATACATATGCTGGTCTGAGCCAATTAGCTCAGGCACATGGGAAGAGTCTACTTCCACATTCCCTTGGTCCCCTATGGGTCCCTGCCAAGGGACCTGGATATTACCCAGGTGTGACTGCTCTCCTAGAACTGAGCTGTAAGATGGACCAGAAGGAGTGGGAAGATGGTTTAAAAAATCCAAAGGAATTTCCCCACCAAATGGAGCATAAGCTTGAGACCAAGGAGGAACTTGGGGGAGTTGGCAGGGGAGAGGAAGAGACCCAGAGTGGAGTGGAGAGGAGAGGTGCTGGACCCCACAATATATGTGGAATACGCAGCCCATTGCTTACGCTCTGCTGAAGGAGCTAACCATAGAGGATCTCAAGAAACTGAAGGAACTGAGTCCAGACTGAGGGTCATACCAGCAAGCAAGAGGAAAGACCTAACACCCTATGACAGAACCAACCCTCACCCAGCTACATCACTTATGCTGGAAAAAAACACATAATTTTGATTTGTGACAACTGGCCAAAGATATTTGTGAAGGAAGGCTACAGATATATAAACCTTGACTGTGTATTGGACTGTTTGTGTGTGAAGTAAAGTCAAACCTATATCTCCTTGCTTTGTGGACTTGGTGGACTGAAGTGAATTCCCCTACAGGGACATGGCAGCAGAAACCGTGTGGCAGAGAGATGCTGTGACTAGTTTTAAATAAATGTTTGTTGGTCAAGTTAAATGTTGCTTCAGAGTCTCCTTCAAGATAACAAATTACATTGGGGTGTGTTTCGTGGTCCCCATCCCATCAGGTGAGGCATATCCCTTCATAGTTGGGAGCACAACTATATATTCATGATGGTCACTTGAGGCTCAAGTAGCCTCCATGTCTTGACATACTTGGGCCTTTCAGTTGGCCTGCCAGTGACAACTGTTCCTGGATAAAAATAATGTGATAACAGCAATTCATGCGCTGGTCATTGGCTGTTTATCCGTCCTCTGGAGTCTTGGGAACCATAGTATGTTCTGTCTTATCACTGCTAATTTCATGCTGTAGCTTTGCTGTAGTTTTACAATTTTATGTCAAACATGTTTATGTTTCTTTCGGAACCAGTAAGGCAGGGCAAAAATGTGCAGTTCAGACAGAAACAACCCTATCATTAGGAAGTGTAAATGTTGGACAGTGAAGATAGGAAGCAAATGCAGTGGACTGGGAAGTGTGCCACAGAACCTAATCTGCAGCCCCTAAGCCAGTGGTCTGGGAACAGGGGTAAATTACTCCAAATGGGGTAAAAATGAAAATCCTGGGGGTAATGAGCAAAGCCTACCTTGTAGGATTTTGAGCATAACCTTGTTAGTATGTGAAATGAGTGCAATTGTACTGTACAGTAGTAGGAGCATTCTTTGGCACTTCCCTTCTTTGGGATTGGGATGTAGACTGATCTTTTCCAGTCCTCTGGCCACTGCTGAGTTTTCCATTCATGTTGATAAAAACAATAGTGCACTGGTCTTTGATGTTGGGCTCTGGCACCAGGGTGGGTGACATGATCTTTAGCCTGGTTTGTTCCTTTTTGCAAACCACACACAGAATGATTAAAGTGGTAGGAAAAGCACCCCCCACCCGCATTGCTAGCACCACTCTTGCAGCCATTGATGATGATTAAATCCTCTGCGAGCTAACAAAAATTTAATGCAACTTGCTAGGCACGTTGGACACCTTACTACTCCCTATACCACCCCATGGCTGGAGTGCAATGTGTTCCAGCAAAAATAGTGCACATCTTTATTAAATTTGGTGCATCCTGATAGTTCAGTACATAGCCTGGCAGCCATTGATACTGATGATATATCCTGCTAGTTCAATCTACTTTGTAGATTCAATAATATTTTGAATTCAAATAATGTATGATTTCCTTACTTTCAAATCAAGGGGGTAATGTTGGCGTATATAATTTTTTTTTTTGGGGGGGGGGGGGGTAAAAGGTAAAAAAAGTTCCCTGACCCCTGCCCTAAGCTAACCTTGGGTACAGCTATACTAGTAGCAGGGAGTGAGCTAGTGTGGACTGCTTGTGAACAGCCAGCCATAATTAGATCTAATCAAGCCTGACAGTTCATATGTAAATGGATCCTGCCAATATTGTGAAGACCTAATAATTGAACCACTTTAGGATATTGGCAAATTAATCACTTTCCCTGCTTGGCAAAGGGCAAGGGAAGTGAATATATATGGGTATATACAGTGAATGTATGTATATATCCCCATATATATTCACTTCCTAGTTTTAGAGAGAGTGAGAGAGAGACTATTGCCTATGTGCTGCATCAGTGAAATAGATATAAAAAATAATCTTTTCTTTGCCTTCTCTGAAAGAGCCAGTCAAGAAACTGCCTGCAGCTGAAGCCAATATATACTAATTCTTAGTATATCAAATTTCAATTTGAAATCAGTAATATGGACAGAGGTAGTGTAATTATACTATATATGATGTTTTATGATTTTTATGATACTTTATGATATTTGTAAGCCATCCCGAGTAGATGCTGTCTGGGGGGGGGGGCAGGGTAGAAATCTAATAGATAAATAAAAATAAATAAAATAAATATATTCTCAAATCAACCAATTATATCCTGGAAACAATGACCAGTTGCCTGGTCAATAATCACTAGGCAACTGGTCATTATTTTCTTAACTTTTGCGGAGCTTAATTTAAATTTTTTTGACTTCTGCTCTCTGACTCTTTTTCTTATTTTATAGCTAATAATATTCAGCTACATGATTGTGGAAGGTATTTCTTTGACTAGTTTTAATAAACAAGGGTCCTTAATTCAAGACATATTCACAAAGCAAGTTAAGGTTTTCCCAAGAAGAACTAGAGAGTAGCCCTAAAATGTACCATTTTTGTTAAAATTATTAAAAATTTATTTGTATGTTTTGCACTACCAAATGAAATTTGGGACTAAATCTAAATAGAGGAGACTCATTGAAATAAATGGGACTGGATGTTACGGTTGATTAGATGGGAAGGCTGTCCTGGGTTGATTTGGTCAGTTTGAAGTTTCCTGTGACAGTTACCGGTAAATATTTTGCCCTTCACACAGACTGTTTAATTATTTCTGGCAATCTGGGGGCAATAGTCCACACTGTACCTCCAAATTCTCACCAGGATGACATCTTGATTACCCTCATCTGTCATTACCACCGCCCTCTTCTGAAACTTTTTTTAACAGTTGACAGGTGACATGTAACAACTTGTGAAGCTGCAGTTCTTATTTGATGTTACACTAAATTGGAAAAGCATTAAAAATTGGGAGAAAAGACATGAAGTGCTCACTAGACAGGGATGTCCTCAGTGTATTGGCATATTGTATGATGCTGGAGGCATGGCATGCCAATACTGTGGGAACATGTCCCCTCAGGTGAGCACCTCTTGTCTCTCCTTTGAACAATTTTTGTTTCCATTATGCAATGGTGACTGTCAGGACTGAAGACTCAACTCTCTCTTTCCACAGCTAACAGCTTCTCCATGACAAAAGGGATCCCAAAAGAGACTAGGGACCTCTGGGAAGGGAATATTTCATTTCCAAAAAAATTCCTGTGGCATAGCTGCAGAACAGGATTTAAAGCAGTGCTGTTGTAGCTGTGTACCCTATGAGTGTGAATTATGCAAATCCACCATTATGAAGGTTTGAACCCCTGAAAAATATTCCTGCAGACACTCTGGTTGGCAGGCATCTAAAAGAAGTGTAAAAAGCCGACATGCTAATTAAGGCTTGCTTAGCAGATCAGTCCCTTGCATTTTTCTGTGTCAGTAAACAGTGAAAAGTATAGTGGCTTTTCTCCTTCAAAATCATCCGAGGTGAGGCACATATGGCATTGTCTAAAAACAAACACTTTTGCGTCTGTGAGCTGATACCAAACACTTCATGCTTGTTTGCTATGTTAAGCAAGGAAGCAGTCCAAGATGTGCCTGAGCATATATAAATGTGACTTAATACCATCATACTCATCACAACTGAGAGGTCATGAGTGTAAATGGGATGTGGCCCAGGCTCTAAGCATCTGTGTTTATCTTGGCTGTGCGTTTCTGACAGCTAGTGCAGATGGTCAGTAAATATGAATAATGAAGCCGATTCCTGCCATTGCTACTTGGGTATTTACATGCTCAGTATACTTCAGAATTATGATAAACACATAGTAAACCAAATCAAGCTTCATTTCCCTCCATCACCTCTAGTCAAATATTGAATATTGGTTTTAGAAGCACAGATGTTTCTGGAGATAGATTCTAGTCCTGTCTCTGAAAATGCAATAAACAAGAAATTGGATGGCTGAGGCGTTTTATACACTGCTCTTATATGTATTTCTGACATACCCTTCAATGCAAACTCAGAGTCAGTTAACATGTTAAATGTTTGAGTATGAGATTCTTTAAGACAGTGATTCCCAACCTTGGGTAACCCAGGTGTTCTCGGACTGCAGTTCCCAGAAGCCTTCACCACCAGCTGTGCTGGCCAGGGATTCTGGGAGTTGTAGTCCAAGAACACCTGGGTCACCTATGTTTTGGGAACCACTGACTTAAGAAGTTAAACTTATCTGTTTAACTGTCACACAAGTGTTCCCCACCTCTGCATTTTGCAACTTAGCTCATTTTATTTGGTATTTGATTCTCAACAAATAAACATGAGCTTCATTTGCAAGTCTGACTGCTAAAGCACAGGGGTTTGAAGGAAATGTCTGCCTGCAGAGAAAACATTATAATAGCAGGAATGCACACTTTTATTAAAGAGAAATTTAACCCACAGAAGAAATAGTAGCACCATATAATCCTGAGATTTCACAATCATATATTTCAAGGATTGGGGAATTCTGGAGAACATATTCTATTGAAATGTTTCTTTTTCACCAGTTAACAGTCACTAATTAACATGGATTGAAGACTTCCAGTTGAAGACTTTCTTGTTCAATTGTGACAATTAAGGTACAGAATCGCATCGTGCACTGCCTTCCCTATTTAATCTGTGCCCAAAAAGGGAACACAGAACAGAACCTGATTTTAACTCTACCCTTTGGGGGTTGTTCTATTCCAAGCTGTGTCGGGAGTCTGCAAGGAAACACAAATGGGACACATAAGGCCATAAGAATCGTGCCTGGAATAATGATTTGCCCATTTCCAGCCTAGTAAATCCAAGAAAAAGATATAAGTATTTGGATATGATACCACAAATTCCTCAACTTCTGTCAGGAAACCATTCATATCCACCAGCCTTCTGGAGAAGATTGTCTTAATCACATACCCATATACACATTGTTGCATAAGCTGTGGGTCCCAGTGAGTTTAAACTCTATCAGAAATCTGTTCATATCAACAGAACCACAAAGAATTCCTTCACATCTAGATCACCCTCATCTCATCCAGTCTAGAAGATAAGGTCTAATATATGTCCCGCAATATCGACAGGGCCATATACCACATGGAATAAATACACTATTGGAATGAATGAATGAATGAATGAATGAATGAATGAATGAATGAATGAATGAATGAATGAATGAATAAATAAATAAATAAATAAATAAATAAATAAATAAATAAATAATCTTAGAATTGCAGAGCTTAAAAGGACCCTATGGATCATGGAATCCAGCCCCTGTAAAGAAGGCACAGTGGGGAATTGAACTCCCAACCATACCTAAACCACTGAGCTGTCCAGCAGTTCAAGACCTCAAGTAGTGTCACTATGGATATTTAAGTCCTACAGCACAGTAATCTCAGGGGATTCCACCACCACCAGGAACAGCTGAGAGCTACATCCTTGAACTTCGGATTGGGGCATTACACCAACAGAATCCCTGTTCTGCCCAAGGTATCCAATCAATATATGCACACAAAGAAACCAGGCAGACTCTGGAATAAGGCCTGATGTGGAAGACAAAAACACTGATAGAACATTTCAGCTCTGTCTCTCCACCCACCAGGTCTTCCACAGAGAATTTTCAGTGGCAGAGCTTAGAGAGACTGAACTTTCTCAGGTTGCACTGGCCGAGGGCCTAATTCTATAATTCTGTAAGATTATACTACTTAAGAGATCCAAGGCTCCACTTGACAAAATAACAGGCAGCAGCAGGAGTTGGGTGTCAGCTTTGTCCTTCATCACCTTGAAGATATCCTTGTGAAATTGTATATCTTTGATCAAGGTGTGCTGAGGTACGCTAGGTTGGACTGCATAAAACTAACAAGCATTTGTACCTTAGTAGCACAATCCTATGCATCTTATAGACTCAATAAATTTATATGTCTACCTGAATGTAGGGGGGTAGCAGTCTAAAGCTCCTATTGTCCTTTCTGCACATTTATATGAGGGGAGAGAGAGAGAGCGAACAATAACCCACATTCTCCCTCCTATCTGGCTCACAAATTTCCAACTTTATATTGATATATTCATATTACTTCTGAAGAAACTTTGGTATTCTGTTTGATGCTGTCTATAAACTGCTATTTTCTAGCAGAGACCAAAAAACCCAGCATTAATAATTCACGTGTGTTTCCACACTGGAAATGTCTTGGAAAGTAAACCTCATGGCAAAAAAGAAATGAGAACATAAGAAAGCAAAATCAGTCTGCTTCATTTTGCCACAACTTTATGGCCTAAGAATTTTTGTAATTTGATCCTCTGTGTGTCTCAAAAATAAATGCTGATTTTTAAAATCCACACACTAACAATGGAAACCCCTATCCCCACACAGTTGTCAGTTTTCAAACAGGTTTGTCTGATCTAAAATAGGCCTAGGCCATGGAAAATAGACTTTGAATGGTCAGCCCCAGCCCCAAAGTGTCAATTTATGCCAAATGGCCATTTTTACAGCCTTTTCTTGCCCCAACATGGCAATTGTAATATAGGTAAAACAAGAAAGACTCTAATGCAAGGGCAAGCAAAATGTATTTTGCTTGCCCTTGCATTAGAGTCTTTCTTGTTTTACCTATGTTACAATTTTCTTCAGCATCCCATTCTATCCTATTAGAAAGTTCAGCTTTTTTTGATCATATGTCATACTGGCCATGGAGTACATTTTGCAGTGAACCAAGCATCCAGACCAGTAAGTAGTAAGAGGGCTAAGAAGAAGGTGGGAATGAAGAGTTCAACCAGAACAAAATACAAAACACACCAAAGCAGTGACACAACTTGTCATGGGGGCCTAGACTCTGTGGTTAGTGGTAAAGGTAAAGGTTCCCCTTGACAATTTTTGTCCAGTCGTGTTCGACTCTAGGGGATGGTGCTCATCCCCGTTTCCAAGCCATAAAGCCAGCGCTTTGTCTGAAGACAATCTTCCGTGGTACATAGCCAGTGCGACTTAGACATGGAACGCTATTACCTTCCCACCAAGGTGGTCGCTATTATTCTACTCGCATTTGCATGCTTTCGAACCGCTAGGTTGGTGGGAGCTGGGACAAGTGACAGGCGCTCACTCCGTCATGTGGATTCGATCTTACAACTGCTTGGTCTTCTGACCCTGCAGCACAGGCTTCTGCGGTTTAGCCCACAGAGCCACCACGTCCCTCTGTGGTTAGTGACAGCTACCTAAATCTGCCTCCTTGTGGTTTAAAGCTGTTAATTTCATGTCTTGTCTTCAGTATCTGAAGAACAGGTGATGTACTTTGTATGTGGCTTGCAAATATTTACAGACTGTCAACAGACATTCGTACTCCCCCCCCCATCCCTAATTTTTTGAGCAAATCTTGATGTTTCTTTAGTGGTATGTGATTACTTACTAAATAAAGCAAGGATTTTGTTTTGTTTATTATGGTTAGGGTGAAAAACACTGTGTCTTATAGTCACTGAGGTGTTTAACTATTGCAACATCCTTGAAGTAAAACTATAATATTGGTTGATCTATCTCTGTTCTCACAAGTTTGATTCATTAGTACTCAGACAGAAGGCTTGTTTTCCTTTTTCTCTTATTCATACTCACTACCCTTTTTTGTTTGCTTTTTTCACTTAAGAGAAGAAAAATGTGAATGTACAGTACCTGAAAATAAGTACAAGAAGTCTGAGGACTGTAGTTATGTGCATATATATACATGGGCATGCACACGCATATAAACATCACAAGAAACATATTGCACACTAGCATTTTCTTACCTAAGGATTGTCTGTGGGTTCTTCCTCCTCTTCTCCTTTGAGCAATGAAATTTTGTTTTTCATATAATTATTACTATAGTTGTGTCCTCATACAATTATTATCTACTTCACTAAAAATAGTTTTATAAAAGGTGGGAGGGAGAAAAACATACCAAGACTCAGCAGATTAATGGACACATTGCTGCAACATAATTACTATTTCTTGCACCTACCAAGATTAATGTCTGAAATTAAGCTTTAGAATTTAATATGAACCAAGAGGTCAGTTCTTAATCTGATTTTCTTTTCCATACACCAAAACCAAATTGATTGGTAGCACTGTACTATCAAGACTACAGGCAAGATTTTATTTTGAATGTATGAAGGACATTCCAATTGTCTATAATATATTTAAACAGTATGGTTTGCCATACTTTTGTTAAAATCAAAGATGGCAAAGGAGTCATAATGAAGACATTATCCATATTTATTTCTTGAATGCAATTCTATACCACCTTTCTGATATTTTCTGTGCTACTGTGGTAGAATTTCACTTTTAGTTGAAACATACATTATCAAACTAACATTCATACATATTTTTGGACCTAGGTGAGATAAACTAGAAAGGTTCTGCTAAAGTAAGTTGCAACAAGGGTAGGTTCATTTGAATCAAAGGAACGTACTGAGGAGTAGATTCACCAAATCACCACTGATTCAATGGGCCTACTATAGTGTGACTTACTACACTAAGCAACAGGATTTCAACCACTGAGTTCAATGGCATTTACTCCAAGATAAATGTGTCCAGAATTTCAACTTCAGTCATGCTCAAAGTATATCAACTGAAATATAGATACAGTAATTTTAATAAATGTAATGAATTTTAATTAATCCCATTTTTGAACATTGAGAACTGTTTTTATTTTCAACTGAGGGCAGAAACAGTCATTATATAGACACCTTGTATTTAGAGCTGAAAGTGTTGGTGACCCAAAATGGAGGCAGTCTTACACATTTGTTCAAGGAAAATTCAAAGGAATCCCATGCTTAAGTCGTTGACATCCATCACTACAGAGAGCAAAATCATTTGCAAATTCCAGTAAGTGAGCAAAGTGCCAACTCTGACACTTACACACAAGTAGCCTTTAAGGATTTTCTCTTCTCCTCATGAGCTACCATTTGTTTCTGGACCCAACTTCAGCATCTTTAATAATGGGAAAGTTTTAAATTTTTGTTATTATTATAGAACAACATTTAAATAAGAAACATGTGTCATTGTCTCCCATGAAAAAATGCAGCGTATTTGCATAGAAATAACTTTGGCAAGCTAGAATCTTAACTTTAAGCTATTTTAATCACTCTCTTGGACATCATGATAATTACTTCTCGTTGACACATTTGAAGAAGCTCCTGGCAGCAACTGAATACATACACATCAATTGATGTTTTCCCTGAAGTGAGATGAGATGCATGTGATACCTCGAAGTGGGTAAATCATATTTTTCATTGCTGCCTAATAATTAGTAGAAATTTATTACTCTGTGTTTGCGGGAGACCTAACAAAATAAGCTTGTAATTAGTTGTAGCTCTTGGCAAGGTAAATATTTGATATGAGGCTGGTGAATCAGATCCTAGTGATAGAACCAGTCAGTTGATCCAATCTTTCTTTAGCTGTTAATAGGATTCAAGACATTAACAATGAAGACAAGGACAAATCAGCCATCCATTGTCATGCCACACTATCAACACACTGCATAAGAAACAATGTTGAAGGAGATGAAAAATAAATAAACAAAAAACTCAGCCAGCAAATGAACCCTCGTGTAAGTTCTTAACCTGTGGTCTGTGGACCCCCATGGGACTGTAATGTACCCACTTCTTCTTCGATTTCTGCTAATAAACAATTTGATTATTGTTGGGTAAAGTGACTTTTCAATATTATCACAGTTTTTGTAGCAATACATTTTGGTTAAGCTTCAGAATGGATCACTGGCTGAATTTTTTAAAAAAAGAACTGTTGATTCCGATGAGGGTGCATCCTGTTCAAGTCAAAATGAAGCTTCTTAAAAAGTTGATGCCAATTTTACAAGGAACATCTGTCAAGAAGACCTTCATGAGAAATGTTAAATAAATATTTGATGCACTTTAGGGTTCTAAATCTTGAGTTAAGTCTTGGTGGTCTGTGGCAACAAAAGATATTTAAAGGGAGTTCATGGTAAAGAAAAATGTTTCCCAACCTTTTGTCCTCAAATGTTCTTCAGCTACAGCTCCCAGAAATCCTGGCCAGCATAGTTAGTAATGAAAGCTTCTGGGAGTTTTAGTCCAAGAACATCTGGGGACCCAAGTTTGAGAACTGCTGCTCTAGAGCACTGGTTCTTAACCTTTGTTACTCGGATGCTTTTGGACTGCAACTCCCAGAAACCCCAGTCAGGACAGCTGGTGGTGAAGGCTTCTGGGAGTTGCAGTCCAAAACTCCTGAGTAACCCAAGGTTAAGAACCAGTGCTCTAGAGAATGGATTTCCACTGGCTATTGCTTTAACCAAAAGATTAAGAAGCCACCCCAATCTACAATTTGTACTAGAAAGACTTTGTTTTGAACCAGCCAAGTTTAAATTTTGAATGTATTTTTATACAGAATTAAGGGTTATTTCAGATTGAGCATGTGTTCCACCTTTCTTTCCATCGCTTGGCACCTAATGAAAATTGGCTTTATCCAGATTTGTATCCGAACATCTTTCTAAAACTCTGTTCCTCTTTTCATTAAAACATCTGCTTATCTTTAAGAAATATTTAGAAATGTTCAAGAACTTCATTCTTCTGCTAGGCAGTCTCTACTAGAGGTCTTTTTTAAAGTAAATTCAAAGCTGCCAATTGTGGGCTCTCACCATTTACATCAACTGAAAATGGGAAGCATTAAACTCCAATTCAGTATAAAGTGACACTGAAAATAAACCATAATTTCAGGTGAAACAAAAAAGAGTGACCATATTTTCCTCTGGCAGCCACCTTCCATTTTTTTAAAAAATAACTGTTTTGGGTTTACATTGACATGTAATGGAAAATAGCAGTTAAATGTCAGTGGAGGCCTCTGAAGAAACAATTCTGTATTTTTTGCTGATTTTTTTTCTTCAAAGGTCTCAGGGGAGGTACATAGAAGGCCTCTGCTCTAGATGTGGCCTATGAGCCGCATAAAAGGGAGATGCATAGGAGACCCCCACTCCAGTTCTAGTTTTTCAAATTGTGACAATAGTACAGCAAAAGTTTAGTGAAGTGCAGAACTTGCAATGAAGTGTCGCTTCATGAGGAGCTGAAAGTCCATATCTGAGAGTGATCACAACGAAAGTGTACAGCCATCAGAACTCACAGTGACCTTGTGCATATGGGATATCCTTCACATTCATCAATCTGTCCAAGATGCTTGAAAGAAATTTCGCAAGCAGTTTCCTTTCTTGATCTCTAAGGATAGCATAAGGTGTTGCCTTCCTGTGGATGAGACTAATAGCCCATTAAGCCAATAACTCTCCAACAGCAGATGGCCAAGATAAGAAGCAGAACTTTCAGGCAGCCTGAGATTTTTGGCATTAATCTTAGGATGCCATATACTCAAATTATAAATGCTGCGCTGAGACTGGGGATATTTTTGAAACATTGGTCTTATGTTAAGGGGATTTGCAATGTATCTCAAAATGGCATCAAGGCAATTTTTCAAATTCTAGTGTGATACTTAACTTGAGGAAGAGTTCACTGTTCAAGAAACAGGTACTTTGCTTGAAACTGAGATGAGGGGGTTTTTTTTGTTTGTTTGCTTGTTTCTGGATTTATTTAATTTTGGGGGGGGGGACACCCTGACTGTCCACGCTGCCCAAGTTATTCTGAGAATTCCAACACAAAAAAGCAACTGCACCACTCTCTGGGTTGAAGGAACTTCAAAACAAACATCAGACTGACAATCTCTGTCAGAAAGACACTAGAGAAACAGTTGTCTAAGTGAATAATTGTACTAGTGAACCAACTAGGGTATTCTTCTGATAGAACTGCTACAATACAAATGAAGAAGAACAGAAACTGTATAGCTGTGGGTCTAAATACCTCAGAGGAAGCAGAGGGCCAAAACTCAGATGTTATATAATGATGTTACATAAATAGGCCTTATATGATGTTTTATTTCATTCTTAAGGCAAAAAAAATCCTATTTTTCCCCAAACATAACCTGTATTCATGAATCATCACACATATTAAAGCTCAGGGAGCTCCAACAATAATGCACCACAGGCTCAGAGGTAAAGTGATAAAACGTTAAATGGAAATATGAAGAACTGGGTACATTAAGCACATTTGCAAGTTTAGCAACAGGTTGAGGCCATTGCACGTCTTCCTAGTCCACCGCAGCAGCAGCTTCACCAGCAAACATCATCATTATTATTTTCTTTAACAAAGCTTGAATTTTTAAAATGTAAAGATAAAACCAGTTATGACGCTAGAAATTCAACGAAAGTGTTACATAGTTTTTAGTGTTTTCTAACAAGTGTGATCAGCTACATGCTAAGGAAAAAGTGTTTGTGCTTGTTACAGAAAAATCCATGCTCCTAATGAAACAGTTTTAGTTATTGCATTTGTTTTGCTTTTTTAATTGGGAACTGCTAGAAATGCAACTGAACAAATAAACATGGTTGAAGTGCTGAAGTGTAGAATTATGTCTCCTCTACCTTGTATGACTCCATCCTATACATACTGTATCAACTTCATAATAAGTCCATTAAATTCAACAGAACTTACTTCCAGGCAAATATACAACCTGTGGTCTTCCAGATGGTGGGCAGTGCCACCATTGGCCTTGCTGGGGCTCATGGCAGTCTATCAGGATACTAAGGACCCCAGGTTCCCCCACCCTTAGGCTGCAGATTTATACACTTGCCTTAAAGTAAGTCCAAATGAACTCAAGGAATTTACTTGCTAATATCTGGCTGGATTGCTCATTGGGAGTTTAATTCCCCAGTTCTTCTCACATGAAAAACAACAACAACAGCCTGTATATCCTTGGACAAGCTGCACAGCCTCCTAATATCCACAGAAGGAGGGAAGTGTAAACCACTTGTGAGTATTCTGTACTTAGAACACCCTGAAAAGGGTTGCCCTGAGTCAAGAATTGACTTAATGTTACATAATTATTATGGGCCTGTATAAAAGAATGCCATTAAGGATCCATTTTCTAGCCCCAAGGCAATTAACATTGCTGTTGCTCTGATAATTAGAATTGTGTGCTGTGTAAATACCATGGCGTGTTTGCCTTTTCTACTGATTTCAGTGAGTGGCAGTAAAGAAAGAAATGTACACACAATGTTGTCTTTATTTTTAACCGAAAGAAATAAGCATGCCAAATAGAAGTTTTCAAAACAAATTTTGCAAGCACACATTTTGATGCAATGACAGGTTCAGTATAATTGAAGCCAAGAGTTTATTCAAAATACTCCTGTTTTTAACTTCGGATAAAACTGGCCCCCGAATCAAACAGATTAACTTAAAAGCAGCATTTGGCTCCTTTACCTAAAAATTTGGAAGTTAATTGTTTTCTGTCTTTAAAAGAAAAATATATATAAATGTTCACTTTCATTCTTAGATTAGTCCATCTCCATTATTTAGTTCTGCAGCGACAGGCATTATATATAAAATGTGATAAAATGTGCATTTACAAGCAAGCTGGCTTCATAATCAGCATGATAGTTACCGTTGGCATGACAAGTGCTTATGAAGTATGGCATTGCTGCCGGCAAAACTATTTATCTGCGTGACACTGTGTGTCACTTTTGAACTTAGACTTGACATCCTTAGAATTACATTTTCATCAATCTGAAAGATCAAGCTTCCCATGCTGACTCACTTGGGTCAACATTTTGCAAGCGACTGGATTTACCACTTGAACCATAAACCCTTTGTGAATAATTTTGGGCATTGATGTCTGATAGCCTAGAGCACAGATCACGGTTTCAGAGCCAGAGAAAAGATGTCAAAGGAAAATTATCTCCCTTTCTGCATACAGAATGATCTTTCCCAAAGAGATACCTCATATGGTCAATTTCAACTCAGTGAAGTATTATATTTGTTGCATTTTAGTCACAGGCAAACATTGTAGGGAGAACATTGACATACCCCATAAATCTTTTTTTTCAGTACAGTACTTAGGCCATAATTCAAAAGACTCAAGCTGCCTCCATTGCCCAAAGGACTTAATTGATACCAGAGATAATTTTTCAGTGGGGAAACTTTAGGACTGATTCCCAGGTAGCACCGTTTATAGTCTCAGCTGCGACAGGAATTTCAGATGAGGAATCAGAAAAGGGTATCTACTGCTTGCTACGGCTGACTGCAGTGATTAGTGAGTTTCATCTGTTTCTGTTCCCGCTGCTTAAAGATGGATGAAAACTAAGACACAGCTGGATAGTTGATCTTGAAAACGGTGATGTCCGGATTGCACATTATCACTATTAAGAACTTTACCCACTATTAAGAACTTTACCAGAAGTTTTTGTTCTAGGGACCACATGGAATGTTCAGATGCATTTAAACCAATTGTTTTCAAATTACTGTAAAGTGAGGCTCTTGTTTTAAAAAATGATATAAAAAAACTACTGGAGGATATTGAGAATGCAACTGAGACTCCTGAGGCAAGGATTCAGCCTGTTCAGCCCACCTATCTCTGGCCATAGAAGATAATTGCATGGAGACTAGCAGCTAGACCAGCACAAATGCTTCCTCATGACAAGTAGCCAGAGATGACCACCTGATACCATTCCCTTCCAACTCTAATTCAGTGAGCTGTTTTTTGTGTTTCAAACCTCCTTCATAGCTTGGGGCTGGGATGTCCAGAGCTTGGAGACCTTACTGTTTTGAAATTCAACTTCCAGAATCCCTTCACCAGAATGCCCACTGCAGGCCATGCTGGCAGTGAGATCTTAGGGCAAAACAGGCCCAACAACTTTTGCTGCCTCAGGCCAAGAACAAAATGGTTAATTTCATCTACAAAAACTAGCTGAATGGAGAATTGAACTTTCCTTCCACACTGGCAATGAGTCACAACCCTCCATCACTCCTGAGGGACAAAGCTGTTTTCAGGGTTACAAAAGAAGTTATGAAGTGGACACAGTTCTCCAAGAGAGAGGGAAGCACTGGGTGTTATCATTGCTAGCTCCCAAGAACTCTCACATGAAATGGTTGCCTCATTCTACTTCATGGCAGAGTCAGCCCTGGTTATACTCCATGGAAACAATTTTCCAGGTGCTACGGGTTCACTTGTCTCCGTATCACCTCATATACAGTAGAATCCCCAAGAGAAGCCCTCCTTCAGCCACACTTGCTAAACTGTGGCAGTTGGCTGAAAGGGAAAAGGCCCATTCATTCAACACCTTAACAGAACTTGTGAGAGGAATGGGTCCCCTCCCAGCCCGCCCTCAGTGCTAAATACAAAATACTTTCCTTAAGGAAGCTCTCCACTGTTCCAAGACTGAGGGACTTTAGCGTACTGAATCAAACTCAGCTTTCCAAACTACTTTCTTTGTATTTAAATAAGAATTTCTGCATATTGTGTGGTCCCCTTTGAGTAAGAAGCAATAGATGGTGCTCTTAATTAACACTCCCAGTTCCTCCCAGAATGTATAACACATTCAGGCTATGTCTTGTTCTCTATTATATTGATATACTCAGTGTGTGCATTTGAAGTCAGTCTGATATCAGGCAAAGGCTTGCCACCTCCACCAACTTGGCCCTTCACACTATGTGCCTTGTTTTTATGCTGCTTGCTGTTTCTTTTGATCCTGCTGTGTGTGTGTGAGAGAGAGAGAAAGATGAAGAGAGGGAGTACAACCTAGTACCTGTTTACTTGGAAGTAACTTTCATTGTATACACACGTAGTCTTGATGGTTCTGGTTTTCATATTCTTGCCTTAATTCATTTTAGTATAATTTAAAAATGTTCTTGTGGGTGGCCCCTCCCCAAGTTTGCTAAGCTGTTGTCTGTTTCTTCAGTGCAGAACACACTCTCCTGGATATGACGCAGCTGCTTCTGAGAGAAGCTGCTACCCATTCTTTCTCTTTCTCACAGAGATAGAGAGCTAACTTCAAAGGCTCTTTTAAGCCTATCCTATTTGGCATTATGTAACCAGTACCCTATCTGAATTCTGTCAACTATCAACAATCTGTAAGGTTAATAAAAGGGAGTCCTCCTGGGGGCATAGCCCAGGAATTGTGTATGGAGTGGTGTGTGTGGAGGACTCTGCTGGCAGACATCTCTGTGTGTGACTGACTTCTTTAACTTCTCTCTCTCATCATAGGCATCCTTCAGTCTCAAGAGACTATGGTATCATGCTCTGCATGGAGGACTTGGAACAGCGTCTAGTGTGGCTGAGAAAGCCAATTTGAGAGTGACAATCCCTTCCACACTGAGGACAAATACAGTCTGTACCCCATCTAGCTCCCTGATTTTGCTGCTTTCATGACTGCCTCTTTGCCTCAGCCTGCTGGACAAGGGTCTCTTCAAATTGGGAGAGGCTATGATGCACCACATGCCTCCAGGCGGAGCGCTCAGATGTCAGGGTTTCCCATCTGTTGAGATCCAGAACTTCTCTCCCTACGACTACTGTCGAGAACTTCTCTCTCTAAGACTACAGTAATTGCTTTCTTAATTATCTGGTGATCACCTAAACTATCAGCCTTCTCATTTCGTGACCACTACAGTTCTAAAGTACCCTGGGAACATGTTAAAAGGGCAGGGCCTATCTTGAATGAGTAAATAATGCTTTCTGCCTACATGATAGTCCACTAAGAACATAAACAGAATTACACTAGGTTGGACTTAGGATTCACACATCTCTAAGCACCAGCTGAAGTCTCAGAGAATTCTTCTGCCTTCCTGGATCTCCAGGGAAACAAATGTTAGGGTGAGTAATGCTGGAGAAGGATTAGTCATTTTTATGTGTGAGATGGCATTAAAGCCTGGGCTTGCTTGGAGAGGTAAGAATAGTAGCAACCACTGCAGCTACTGGAAGCATATTTCTTCTTGCAGGACTGCCAAAAAAGCATTTCCTCCCTTGGTCCTTGGTTTTGATATTATTTCATTAGGCATATGTAACTCAGATTTGGATCCCATTTAGTCAGATTTCTCTCATACCAGGCCCAAAAGTAGGTCCCTACCCCACCAACCCTGATTCTTTAACACCAAAAAAGACCCACCCCATCACATTACAAACGCCACCCCTAGTTTGTTTTGGCCCAGATTCTCAGGGACTAGGATGCTGATGACAACACAAATGTAATTAGTCTAAAGATCTCTCTAGTTGAATTTTCTGTTCACATAGTGGCCAATCAAATCCCTATGGGAAACCTTTCAGCAGGATGAGAGTACTTCTGTACCCTTCATCTTATCTTTCTCAGGTTTGTTCTAGCTCTTCTGTAGGATGCCTAAAGGTTTTCTTCTCCTTTGGCCTGGTCTCATCCTAAGCACCAGCTCTGATGTACTATAGCATAAATCATATAAATGATGCTATCTCTCGTAGATTTAAAATGTAGATTCAAGGTGAAAACATCCTGAAAAGAGAGGTCCTCTAAAGTAGGAGTAGATGATCAATGGCTTTCCAGATGTTAAAGACCTACTGTTGTTATTGTCTCTTAGTCAGGTATAGGCTCAGAATTCTATATGCAGAATTTCTCAGAATTGCAAGGAAACAAGTCAGCTCCAACTTGGTTTATAAGGAGAAAGTTTATTGAGTAACTTACAAACACTAAGGTGTACCCAATAGGTTGGAACAGATGATCGCAGGTCCACAAGAAGTTCGAATACTCATTAGGCAGACCAAGCAGTTTTTATTCATTTTTGTTTACATCTATAGGCTGCAGGTGGGCAGTATATCATTTACTATGCTTCACTCTAATGAGCAGCACAGACCTGTGATATTCTCCTTATCCTGTGTTTCACCATGATAAACTAAAGCATGCATCTTGATATGAAAAAGCACAAAAAAAGCTTGTTAGCAGTGTTTGATAAGCATATCTGTTGTCTCTGGCCTGCCTTCCTTGCTAAGAGCTTGTCAAGGCAGCTTGATTATCCTTTGATCCATCTTCATGCAAGGAAAGGAAAACAGGCCAGAGAAGCTCTGCACAGCCAAGGAAAATAGAAGATAGCAGATCAAAGGGGAAGACACCAGGCTCAGGACCAAGCTAACAATACCCAAGCTGCTACAGCCCTGTTTCAAGTCCTTAATGATGCACTGGTCCAGAGTCTAAGAAATGATATCTTAAAGCTACTACAAACCTAAACTCACAAGGGACATGCACTAGTTACCACTGCAAAAATAAGCCCTACATAGACTATGAGTGTATTTATATGAGAACTAGAAGTGGGCTGGATGGCTCAATGGTTTATGTATCTGGCTGCAGAGCCAGAGAGTGGTAGCTTGATTCCCCCCTGTGCCTCCTGTGAGTAGAGCCAGCCTGTGTGGCTTTGGGCAGGCTGCATGGTCCCAGGTTGCCCCCCAGAAGAAAGGAACGGTAAACCACTTCTATGTATTCTCTACCTGAAAGACTCTGAAAAAGGCTTGCTATGAATCAGAATTGACTCGACAGCATAGTAGTGGTAGTAGCAGCAGCAGCAGCAGCAGCAGCAGTAGCAGTAGCAGTAGCCTCAGCAGTATTAAATAATTGTAGAGGTGGATGGAAGCTCTATCTCTGATGTCTCTGGCCCCACCTGCTCAGTCCTGGACCTTTCCCTTTGAAGGGAGAGATGTGAAAGTAGTGTTGTCTTGAATGCAAGTAGATATCTCTGTGCATTTGGGAAGCCTGCTTTATCAAGGTGGGAAGGTTTATGGGGGAAGGGTAGCATGTTGGAGAGTGTGCATATGCCTCTACATCTCCTCTAGACCACTGGTTCTTAACCTTGGGTTACTCAGGAGTTCTGGACTGCAACTCCCAGAAGCCTTCACCACCAACTGTGCTGGCTGGGGTTTCTGGGAGTTGCAGTTCAAAAGCATTTGGGTAACAAAGGTGAAGAACCACTGCTCTAGATTCTTGGATCTTAGGTGAGCCAGATGAATAGGCCAGATTCTGGATTGGTTATGGAATAGCACACTTTACAGGGAAAAGCTGACCATCTATTGAGGGATGGAGAGGAAATTCTCCTCGAATGCTCTCCTAAATAATTTTTGAAACACCTAAACCCATCTGTTGACTAGGAATATTTGAAATAACACACAATAGACTGGTGGCAAAACATGCGACATCACTTGCTTTCATAAAGATGTGGTGCGTATTAAATAGAGAATACCTTCATTTCCTTGTCTTTTGTTATGGATATCTAAGGCAGTGTAGAAATGTTCATATGATAATCTTTGTTTTTCAGCATCATTTGGGACCCTCCTTTTCGACTTTATAAGGTAAAAACAACAACAAAGGAAAA
Organism: Pogona vitticeps; assembly: GCF_051106095.1. NCBI lineage: Eukaryota > Metazoa > Chordata > Lepidosauria > Squamata > Agamidae > Pogona > Pogona vitticeps. The sequence continues at coordinate 140,535,897 of NC_135787.1, read as the reverse complement.
CACTCTGAGGCAAAAATGGAAGGCACAGTTGAGGAGCAGGCAGATTTGGGGGATGGATGTCCCCAGTGATTACTATTGCTGATTCATTACATTAAATATATAGAACTGGCAAAGAACTGGGTATGTAAATAGACTACCAAAAAGGGTTCCTAAATTGTAGCAAGAAATAAACAATTCAACATGCAGCATGTGAACTTGATACACCAAAGTGATATCACCTTTCTTATATTTGTAATGTTACCTTGTCTGCTTCAGAGGAGATTATGAATAAGTTAGTCAAAGCATTCTTAAACCATCTTTCCTTCAGAAAGTAGCTAGTATCAGAAAAATACATAATTTCATTCTGCAGTAAGCTGGCTGGATAGTTCAGTAGTTTAGGTCTTTAGTTGCCAAGCCAGAGATTGGGCATTTGATTCTCCATTGTGCCTCCTGAGAGGAGAACCAGCCTGTGTAGCCTTGGGCAACCTGCACAGCCATAGGCCAGGGAATGCAAACAATTTCTCAATATTCTCCACCTAGAAAATATTGAAAGGGGTCACCATACATCAGAACTGACTTGATGGAAGATGATTACTATTATGCAAATTACTATTTACAATGTTGGGTTTTCTACCCCTACTTCTGATTTACTTTTTTTCAAAATTAAATTGGAATGAGTTAATCTGTACCCCCACCCAAATACACTTTCAAGTATGTACCAGGTAAATTAGTATGCCCTACAGTCTTTGTTAGTGAAGGGGGAAATGGTCAGTGGATGGCCTCTCAGACAGAGGGCATATCAGTAATTAATAAGAGAGTCTCATTCATGTTACATTGAAAGTATAATATTAGTCTTAAAAGTTATATTACTGGCGCTATGCACATTTTTTAAAAAAATTAACATATTAAAACCAACAAGTTCTGCTTCTGACATATGACCATTAAAAACGATTATGGATTTTTTTTTCCAGATGTAATTGGAACCATAATTTCCCACAATGGAAATAATATGAGACATATATCCAACCTCCCACTCTTGCAGAAATTTGAATTTCTGATTTAAAAATAATCTCTGATTTTGCTACTCGGAAGTACAGAGATCCACAGAGATGAATAGCATGAAGTTCTCCCGAGTCCAGCCCCTCCTTATTAACTGTCACTTAAAGTCTGAATACTTCACTTTGTGACAGTTTAACTTACAGTTGCTTGAAATACAGACTTTTCTATACTGCATTCTCTGCTGCACACATACTAGTAACCAACTGAACAGAGCAACAGCAACAAACAACTGCCAACAATTGATGCAAAAGTGAGATAGAACTTTCTTGAATTTCAAAAGCTGGAAGGAACAATTGGTTTGTGCTGGATAGATAATCATCCCAGCCCAGAAAAAGTACCTTCCAGTAACTCAAACTACAGACATCATGTGAGGTTGTAAATAAAACTCCAGCACTCCCCTAATGTCCACTTTAATGCTCATGAGAAAACATTTTCAGATGTGCACTAATTATATTTACCCAGGATATCTTAACTCACACAAGTGGAGTTTTAAAATAAGACAAAATCTGAAGCTGCAGCTTGATCCTAGTTTCCTATCATTAACTTTATTCTGATACCAAGTGTGATATAGTGACTACAGTGACTTTATTGACTTTTGCTCTTATGATGAAAGTTATTTTAATGCTGTTTTTATCTTTATATTCTGTAAGCCGCCCAGAGTAACTTTCTGAATCTAAATGGGCGGGGTAAGGATGGAACAAATAATGAATTTAAATTAAATAAACAGCTAGCAAGTAAAATAAGTTTATTGCATGGCACACAGGCCATTGCAACATCAAATAAATAGAGTAATGGAGACTCACAAGACCTGGGGCTCAAATTCCTGCTTACCAATGAAAACTCACTAAGGACTGGTGCTGGTAAGACCACTCCTTAAATATCTCATTTACTTTGACAGCCCTATTAAGATTGCTATGACTTGTCAGCACCTAACACACATAATACCAACTGTATTTTACAAGACATAAGATGACATTACTGTACCATTAAGGGGAAGTGCCTGCACTGTGAAGCTGGTGTCAAATTTTGCCACATCTCGCACCATGTGCTTTGTCCAAATAGTTCCTCAAAATCCTGGGGAGGTGAAATTTTGATCCATTCTTATGTAATACAGTATATGTCTTTGTAATGCTATTGTGTTATAGAGTACTGCAAGCTAACTCAACACTTTAGAATTTACACAGAAAAAGAAGAATGTACAAGTGACAATGATTTATACTGATGGCCACAGTCCAGAAATGCAAAACATCACTGGGTCTCTCCCTTGTCTGTAGGAGAAAGTGTACTTTTGACAAGCTTCTGGAGTTCTGCTGTTCTTTAGCTAACACTAGGAAGCCATATGCTCACATATTTCTGGACTGTTTCCAGTTTCTCTGAGAATGGACACAAAAAAGGACTTTCTTATTGTCTGGAAAATGATCTTTTTAGAGATTGAGGGGGGGGGGGGAAGACTGCTCATCAGCCATCATGGAAGCCATAGTAATACCAGATATGACTCAAGGAGGTGAGGAACAGTCATTTGGTTTTAATGTTTAGTAAGCTTTCACCTAATAAATATATGATCATCGCAGAGGTTTTTTATATAGTGATCAATCTAGCTATAAATTGCTTTTATGATGGTCATCAATATTCCATGCCCTGAAACAGCAAACATCCTGGGCATGTGTTTGTTGTTTTATAAGTATTAAGGGATGTAATAGAACATTTCAGGAAATAATCCGATCATATTTGTTTGTGGTAAATCAGAGTTATAACCTTGGGGTTTTACTATATTCGGAACAGACGCAGCCATACTGAGGAATAGGTTTTCCCTTCCTGCCCGCAGTCGGCACCTCCGACGTTTAGTACAGATAGAAGAACCCTTCCTGCCTTTGCAAGGAAAATGTGTCCTAAATTGTTGCTAGATAATTAAACAATTGCCATTAATTTAATTAGGGCTCTTTTATATCCAGGCTTCTGATTCTCAGAAGTGCTTTGAACAAGGTTGTCTTGTTTTTCTGTCTTGGTTTCTTTGCTAAATGGCTTCCATAATGGCTGATTTTACTGAAATGGTCCAGCAGTGTTATTTTCATTAGCGGTCATTAGTATATTATTTCCTTTTATTGCTTAAAAAATATTGAAGTACATTAGAAGTTTCACTCATTATCTATTGATTTGACTGTTTGAGAATAGTTTTCTACCACAATAAAAGTATTGAACTTATCAGAAGCAACAGTTGCTACAGACCAGAGATCAAGATTTGTTGCAACGCTGGTGGAGCAAAAAGCATCACTAGGGTGTTTACAGAGGATTTCAGGCCGTGGAAGAGAATGGAGATATCCAGCAGCAGCCAAAACAGCTGGAGCAAGGGCAGATCTGACTGAGGACCTCCAGCAATCCCACCACCACTGATTCTCCCCCTTCTGCAATCCCTGTGTGCCCATCCCAGTCTTACTTGGTAGCCAGGAGACTCAAGGGATCACCATAGAAAATACTGAACACTGCAGAGATAGAGGTACCATTAAACATACGCCTCTCGCCTTCCATTAAGTAGGAAGAGCCTCTGCTATACAGAAGGCCACTGAATATGGCAGCTTACCCAGCCCTGAACCTGAAAATGTGGATTCTTAATAGTTTTTTTTTCTAGGAACAATAAGTTCCAGGATGAACTGAATAGACTGAAGATATTCAAGCTTATGTTAGAATATGAAAGATGTTATAAATGGGCATGTCAAGCCTGATTTCTCATCCTGCAATGTAGACAAAAAGGGGCTGCATAATAGATCCAAGTCCCTTTCTTGCTTGGTGAGGTTAGGTTTCACTACTGTTTAAAGCACACATTCCTTCTTTATTTGAATAGATTATTGCCAGTCCTTACCTTGCACTGGATCACATACTTCAAACTCACAGAGAAGCATTAGGAACCATTGTACTTCTAATATGGTTCTAACATGCTTCTCCTTATAGAGAAAAACTGGATTTTCCAGTTGCTAAGCCCAGCTGTAACTCTCCTCCACAAAACCAGGTTTCCTGTGTAGCTGACCTTGCTGTCTTAGGGAAGTGCACACACAACTTCCCAGGAGACATTTAACAACACATGTTTAAGAGGTGATAATTAATAACTGTGCATCATCAATTCTCATTTATAACAACCTTTTTCAAGATTTTCCAGGTAAACAGAAGTGGTTTATCATTTCCTTCTTGTGAGGGCATCCTGGGACTATGCAGCTTACCCAGGACCACATGGAAAATGTTGACTTTTCTGGAATGCACAGTTGGAAATTGAACTCCCAAATTCTGGCTCTGCAGCCAGAAACCTAACTTACTGAGTTAGACAAAGACAATATATCCATGATGTGGTAGTTGAATGACATGAGTATATATAAATATAAAAAGCACATGGAACTAGTTCTTAGGCATAATCTTAGAATTATAGAAAATAAGAACACATTTGTTGGCCTCGAACAATTTCTACATTTTTCAACATCATTGTGGAAATAGAGAGGTGAAAAATAAGCATCAACGTACAGTATACTGGAAACTGATAGGTAGCTATGTGTATTTTACATGCTCCCGGCTTCTACCCAAAATATGTTATCAACTCTATTGTCTGCAGCCAAGCTGCAGCCAATAAAACTAAATCTGCTGAGAACCACCAGAGATGCTCAACTTAAGAGTTAAAATAAGCCATTTTTCGGAGTGCAAAACATACCCAACAAAACGGGGGGGGGGGGCATCAATGGGGCAAGAAGGTACCAAAGAATAATCCACTCAAACCACTTAAAATGTACCATCATCAGTCTACAGCCCATCCTGGACACTGACACTTCTCTTGCAGGGAGTCCGGATAGGAAGCCTATAGATGCATAAAACAGCCACCTAACTAAGATGATCACTGCAACAATAGACCTCACATCAGAAGTATTGACACAGGAATCAGATCATGTGGCAGATCCAGAAATCAACCCTCTTATCCATCTACTCTGCAACACTATGACAGGACTGAATAATGTCATTCAAGATATCAGAGGCTCATCATCCAATGTGATACATATCACTTTTTGTCCAGTAATGCCTTATAGTGTTTCATATAAGACAAAAAAAAACCCCAATCTCTGCATAAAGGAATGAACACAGATCTGACATCAGAGGCAATGATTTTTTTAAGTGGAAAAAGATCTCAGTCTCACATAACACTCTGCCTCTGACTTCAGGGTGGATAGCCTTGAACAAAAGAATTTCAAAGATAAATTCCACGGGGAAACAGCTAAAACAAGAATACATCAAGAGGTTCCTTTATATCTTCTTTGGCTAGCACAGGGACAAAGGCTTTCCAGAAAATATTTTATTAAATGAAAGATGAAATCTCATGAGTAAAATCGTGTCCCCCCCCCCCAAAAAAAAAAACACCCTGTGCATAAAGGGCATAAAACTGTTTTTAAGAGCCATAAGAAGTAATTCCATAGATCAGTATGGGAAGAGGGGGCACTAATTTGTCCCACAGTGTTAGAGCATTGTATGAAAGTGAATCAAATTGTAAAGAAACTCCTACGATAAAAGGAGTCCTCTTTATCTCACTACATATGTTAAGCAGCTTATCTCTGCAAGACTGTCTGTATCACTGGATAACATCCATTGGCTTTAGAAGAAACGGTTGGTCAATTTTATTCACTTGTTTTTACTGCATTTTATATTCACTCACCGAGCCCTTCTGATTTCTCTCTCTCTCACTGGCTATTGTTTATCTAAGAGCTAAACTGTTCTCTTACATTTCATATGGACAAATATTTCTCATGATTGTGTGTAAAAATAGTTATCCACATTTGGTCATATGGATATCAGATCATGATATCTCAATCAGGGAAGCCAGGGCCTCGAATCTGTGAGACACCAGCAGCACTGCTAACGAGAAGAGCGTTTTGGTCATTACTAATTCATAGGGTTGCCATGTTGGAAACAGCTCCACAGTGCATAACAACAACATGTTAGGCATTCTTTTCACCTACCAAAGGCAGTCTAATGACCCTTAAGAACTACTACTAAGATAATCACCATAGTGGCATGTTTTGTACCTCCCCAGTCACCACATCCCTCCATACCAGCCCTGTGAGGCTATAAGATCTTCAAGTGATACCTTCCGTGCGTCCCACTGCTCTCATCTCATTTGTGGTTCATGGATAGCCACAAACCATGAACCATTAACCACAACTTCCCAGAAAACAAACTGGTTCGCGGTTCATTTTTCTGGTTTGTGCCCAGGGGAGGACCCACCTGGCCCCTGGCTCCATTGCCTCCCTACCTGGTCGTGACTCCAGTTCCTCCTCCACCACTGTCTCTGCCATCCTCAGGGGCAATGGGCCTAGCCTCCCTTCCCACAGCCATGCCTGCTACTTCTGTGCATGCACCCAATGCCAGCTGATAGCCTGGCACATACAGTATCTGAAGCCAGGCCTGATGCCTCTGAGGATGACAGCAACGGAGTGGCAGTGGCAGTGCCAGGACCAGATAGGGAGGCAACAGGGACAGTTGGAATCCCCTTTTCCCAAACAAAAGGAAGCATCAAGGGGAGAAAAAGCTTAGCAGTTCATTTTGGTTTGGCAGAACGGGATCCCCAAGCTGGCTAGCAAAACAAACCACAAACCTGCTTGATTAATTAGCTTTTCTGGTTTGTGGTTCGGTTCATGCCCATCTGTAGTTAGTATGAACACTAATTAAGTTTTTGGATGGCTTCTTCTAACCAATTGAATTAACTTCCACTGGAACTGAGGTTGCCCCCTTCCCTTCTGTTCTCTGTTGGCTGATAAACACCTTCCTTTTCAGGCAGGCTTTTCATATGTAAAATACTACTTAAGGAGGGGACAATTGTTCTTTATCTGTTAAAAATGAGTTTTAACTCATTTTATTAGGATTCTAGCCCATGCTTTTTAATAATTAACACGGTTAAATATTTTTAATGATGTGATTTTTAAAAAATTTGTAATTGTTTTTATATTTGTGTTTTTATACTCTTCGTAAGTCACTTTGGGTCCCTCTATAGCAGTGGTTTCCAACCTTGGGCCTCCAGATGTTCTTGGACTACAACTCCCAGAAGCCTTCACCACCACCTCTGCTGGTCAGGATTTCTGGGAAATGAAGTCCAAAAACATCTGGAGACCCAAGGTTGGAGACCACTACTCTATAGGGAGGAAGGCAGGGTAGACATTAACTCACTAAATGCATGAGTGAGTGAGTGAATGCCACCTGAGGCTTCACTCCATGCATCTAATAAATGGGCGGCAGTCCATCAAAGCTTAGGCCAAATAAAACTTGCTAGGCTTCAGGTCCTCCATGTCTATTTGCTGTTTTTCCTTCAATAGACCAACATGGTTAGACTTGCCCCCAGAAATGTTATTAAAGAGAGAAAGAAAACAAGTCTGAACTCTTGTATATGTTCTGACCCTTAGCTTTTCCATTTCTTGAGATGTCCAGTGGTGTTCACATTTCAATTACTGTGTCCTCATCAGTATTGCCTGGCACCTGGTTTACAAAAAATATAGTCCAGTTTTATCACAATAGAAATGTTGCATAGCCCCACACAATAAAGTGCTATGTCTCTAAAATGGGGTGGCCTACTAATAAAGTTACACACCATTAAGGCAATATAAATCTGTTTCTGCTGTTCTATGGCTCCGTTGGCTTTTGCACAGCAGTGAACAAAAACATTGTCTCAGAAAAATAAAATTCATGCTATCATTTTCATCAGAATGATAACTATGAGCAAATTATAATTATAGAGCAGGATATGAAGAAGCCTTCTAACCTGTAATTGGTGATAAGATTCACTGGGTTCAGCAGCCAACATTTTTGAAATCTGATCTTGACATCTTGTTATCTGGGGTATGTTTTTGCCATGTGCAACAAAGGTTTCTTTTCCTCCCTACAGCTATTCCTGTGTAACATTTGCTAAGAATAAAAGGCTAAATCCACCTGGAGTAGACCTACTGAATGAATGAAAATTTTTAGGTCAACACATATGTAAATCATATTGATTCAACCGGTTTACTCTAATCATCATCATCGCCATCATCATGTACCATCTAGTCTGAGTTATGGCGACCCTTTTCACAGTTTTCTAGATGCAACTGTTTAGCCACAGATGTGTTAGGAAAGGGGTACTCAGTGTGGTGTAGAGGACAGAGTAATGGACCAGGGCACAGGAGACCTGGGTTTGATTCCCTCGCTGTGCCATGGAAACTCACTGGGGGAGTGAAACCACTCCTTAAATATCTCAATTGCCGTGAAAACCCTTTTAGGGTTACTATAAGGCCGTTATGAATCACTGGCACATAACAACAACAAATGTTAAGAAAAATCAGATACTACTGAAGAGTGAAAATCAATATACATAACCACCACTCTAACTTTCTGCTTTTCCTTCTCTTTCTGTAATTAAGAAAATTGTGGCATGTATTTAAATGCTAGACAAATCATCTCAAGCTAGCAATAATTATTTTAGGATAGCTGAAGTCATGACAGAGTACATGCTTTGCATAGTAGTTTCTCTGGCTTAGTCCTTGGCATATGTGGTTAAGGATTTGGGACACCAGACATCAGAAAGAGAGCAGGATTGAAGCCTAACAAGGCTTCTCATTCACACAAGAGTGATCTCCAGGCTCCTTATGGTAAGGGAGATAAGAAAAGAGAAGAGATTGTATCACTAGTACAGCTTTCAGCTTTACACAACCTTATGCCTTCCAGCAGGGGAAGCACACTTGAAGGGTAATAGATTGGATAAGGCTACTATATATGATATCAAGGAAACTGTGCACTGTGTTGTGTATCCAGCTGTACTCGATGTCTACACTGCAGGACTTCAGTTTTGTGGAAAAATAATGGATGGTGAAAAGGATGATAAAAATCGTAGTGAAGCAAAGCCAAATTCTCAGCAAATGAATGGTGTACCATTAAGACAAATAAACCTTTTGGACAACATTACACTCATGAATCTTCAGCAAGTGGAGGTAAGAAGGCAGACAAATTGTACAAACATTTGTGTTACTATGCAGTTGGACCAGCAGAGAAAACAAAGGTTGTTTGCTGATCAGTAGAAGGAGAGACAGATTGCCCAATAAGAGAAAATGACAGCTACCTCAACTGAATCTGTTCTCCAAACTTGAATCAAGGTAGAAATGCATTAACAGGGAAGATGAGGGAAGCACTCACAGGTGAATTAAATTTGTATTGGACTAAAGAACAGCTTTGTGTGTACCAGCAGGCTTTACAGTGCTTGCACCATGGTAATTTATAGGAATAAATTAAACCAAGCCCATGAAGACCAGACTCTCCAGTCCCATAAAATGGCCACCAGCAAGTCTCAGAACAGGACTATCCTGGTTGATTCCTGTAAATCCTTAGTCTTTGCTGGCATACTGTAGTAGAGGTGATAGCATCTATAGAGAAGAATCGATTCTTAGCAACATACTTGATATTATTAAGTGAAATAGCAGCTCTGCTGTTTTGGCCACCTGTAGAAGACCTTGTTTCACTGATATTTCACTGCTGCATAATCTAGTTGTCTGTAAGCAGCAGAAAAGTCCTTGTCTCTGGAAACCTGCTCAACAAGACATCGTTTTCCAGAAACCGTTCTAGATTGCTTCAGTGTGTCAGAGGAAACTGCAGATGCCTACAAGAGATATTCTTTCATCTCTTGCGTTTTGCTCATACTAGACTCAATTTTCTCAGGTCTTCTCCACACCTAATTACACCAACAATGGTTTTTTAAATGTCTGGTTGTTTCACACAATGGCTGGATCAAACAAGGTTGGAAAACTGGTCTCAGCTTTAGAGCAGGGGTAGCGAACATGGGATCCTTCACATACTTTTTTTAATATAGTGGTGAATCTCATCTGGTTCCAAAAAGTCAGAGAAAAGTGTACAAAAATTAAGAACTGTGCTCCCAGAAGCTCTAGGAAGCATGCCTCACCCTCAAAACAAGGTGTGCATTCCCCATGTGCCTTGTTTTATTGAACAGGGATCATTCTAGAAGTTAGAAACATTCTTCTTTATACTATATACTTTATACTATAATTCTCAGTAAGATTCCTTCCTCAGACATGATAGCTAGACATGCTGGATGAGGGATTCTAGAAGCTTCTGACCAAAAATGGGATGCTTCCAATCTCTAGTAGGGCTGCCCTGGGGACAGCTACAGAGACTGCAACAGGTCTAGAATATGGCAGCCAGACTACTGAGTGGGGCTACCTGTGTAACTGTCCATACCAGTTTCAAGGTGATGGTATTAACTTATAAGGCCCTAAACGGGTTGGGACCTCGCTATCTGGCCAAACGCCTCCTTCCAGTTAGGTCTCCCAGTCCCATAATATCTTCACAGGCAGGGCAGTTGAGAGTTCTGACCCCCAAGAGAGGCCTGGAAAATAGCTATTAGAAATCGGGCCTTCTTGGCAGTAGCCCCACAACTGTGGAACTCTCTCCCACCCGTAGTTCTCCTGGACCTTTCACTGGGCACTTTCAAAAAGCTGTTAAAAACCTGGCTATTTAGATAGGCCTTTCCTGAACAAACAACAGCCTGATAAAACAGTGCCCAATAATATAACATTCATCACACCGCCATGTTTTTATGTTTTTACAGTTTGGATGTTTTTAGTTGTATTTATTGTATTATATTTCTGTCGCCACTGCATTTTGTGGTATTTGATTTGCGCTTCTTAATGTATTGACATTGTTTTATTTTGTTACTTTGTTGTTCTGTCTAGTTGTTGTAAACCGCCTAGATAGATAGATAGATAGATAGATAGATAGATAGATAGATAGATAGATAGATAGATAGATAGATAGATAGATAGATAGATAGATAGATAGATAGATATAGATATAGATATAGATATAGATATAGATATAGATATAGATATAGATATAGATATATAGAGAGAAGTGGATTTGGGTCACTCCCAACATCTCTAGGAGAAGGCATGAACCCTGCTGATGGGTTTTGTATAGGCAAAACTGACCCATCATAGAATGCCTATTAATTATGATGATTATATTCTCTACTGTATATAATAGGCCGCAGTCGGTAGACTGTGTCAATCAAAAACATTTTTCCAACACTTCAATTTCCAAAATGCATTTTGAAAAAAAGAATTGGGACATACATTATAAAGTGGCAGAAATGTGAGTTTAAGGTCCCTAAATTTCCCCTGTGATCCTCATTTAGAATACATTTAGGCACAGTCAAAATTATAAAAACATTGACTGGTATTATATAACAGATATAAGTTTTAACCAAAAACCTAAGAAATATCGGCACAGCATATATGCTGTTCTTAATACTCCCGTTTTTTGTAACTTTGATGGTGTGATTTTTGAGATCTGCAACTGCTTATAGTACTATGTGAAATTTCTTGATATTGTTCCCAAAGCCCCAATGACTACACAGACCACTGAAGTGTGTTTTTTCTAGAGGCGAGATGTTTCTATTGCCAGGTCCCTGTACTTTGTTAGTTTTTCCAATTCTGTATTTTCAACTGTTGTTGTTAAAAAAAACTCCAGGCACAGTCAAAATTATGGGAATATTGATTGGTATTATATAACAGATACAAGTTTTAACCAAAAACCTAAGTATCTGTTAAATATTGGGGCAGTATGTATGCTGTTCCTAATACTAGCGGTTTTTGTAGTTATGATGGTGGTGTGGTTTCTGAGATGTGCAACTGCTTATAGTACTGTGTGAAATTTCTTTATTATTATTATTATTATTATTATTATTATTATTATTATTATTATTATTATTATTATTATTATTATTATTATTATTATTATTATTATTATTATTATTATTATTATTATCGCATACCTTAAACAGTATATATGAGCTGTAGCAGTTTGACCTTGTCAAGTCAGTTCGCTGGAAAGAACTGTGTTTTTTAGCCCAACACAGAGATGGAATTAACATTTTTCCCATCTCTTTGAATCCATGCTACGTGACAGCTTAGTAGTTTGCAAATAGATTTTCAATGTCACATTTCAGTTACAGTGTTATGGAACAAAACTAATTGCTGTCTGTAGTGGCTGCAATTCTATTCACAGCAAGATAAATTGGATTTCTGAACTGTGATTTCCATTGCGTTACCTCCATGTATCAAGAAAGTTACCCTGATGTGCACAGCAGTGGGCCTTCTTACTTATGCAGTGAGATAGAGCTTCATGTTGAATCCATCATCTGGCTGTGGACTCTCCGGAGGCCAAATGAAAGACCCTAAGTTTAACTGGAGAGTGCCATCTATTGGAGGAGGGCAATGAGAACACCTGTCCTTCAAGATCAAGTTGATCATGTGAAAAAGACAAGGAAACCTTTTTTTTTCTGATTATACATAATTGGGTGATAAAACACCTCTTTTAAGAATTTAAGTAGGAATCTAAGCAACACATGCAGTTGTCAGATTTTTGTTATTGTGGATGAAGAGGCAGAGTCCAGGTTCCAGGAAAGGGGAGCAAAGATTCAGGAATAAAGGAGAAGGGGAAAGAAAGCAAAGCAAAGCAAAGCAAAGTGTGCTGCTTATATATGGCCCCATAGCGCTTCAAGCACTCTCTGGGTGGTTTACAAGTTAATTATGCAGGCTACACATTGCCCCCCCCCCCCAGCGAGCTGGGTACTCATTTTACCAACCTCGGAAGGATAGAAGGCTGAGTCAACCTTGAGCCGCTACCTGGGATTGAACCCCAGGTCGTGAGCACAGTTTTGGCTGCAGTACAGCAGTTTAACCACTGCGCCATGAGGCTCAATGAGGAGGAGTGTTATTACATAGAGGACTCATTAGATTCAGGTAGTGAGGAATGGGACAAGGCTGAGGAGGAGTTGGACCCTGTCTTGTGTGCCACCAGGGACATGGGCTATGCTTTGTGCAGAACCCGTGGGCAGGGGTCTGGGTGGAAGTTCCAGTGGCCAAAGAGAGAGGACACGGGGAAGGATTCTCCATTTTCAGCACACCAGCACTGCTGACCTCAACACTGGCCCTGTGAAAACCTCAGCATTGGGCAGGATACCCAGCCCCCACACCAGCTCAGCAAAGGCAAGCAAGAATCACAAAAAAATACCAGACGTGAAAGCAGGAGGGGCTGGGGAGCCATCCCCATTGGTGAGCAGCCAACACTACAAGCCTTCCCTAAGGGACATAGGGTGGCTTAGGGCTGTACTGAAGACCTGACACCACCCGCAGACTATGAGCCGCCCAGCCCCAGTGAAGGAAACTTGGACTCAGGAAAAGGCTGGACATAGTAAGCAAGGGATTCGTGGCAGAAACTCAGCTCCAGGGTGAACTGTGGGAACAGGGTGTGACTGGCACTCCACTCCTCTGTTCTAATAAAATCTACCTCTAGTAGTTCTGGCAGCCTTGACTTTATGGAGACCATGATCAGTGTTGGTCTGCTGTCGCTAACCCCCTGGGTGGGGGCAGTAGTGCTCAAAGTAATCTGTAAATCTTATTGATTCTTGAAGGTGGGGGTGTCCAATCACACTGGGAACAGGTGAGGCTGATAGGTTTACATGCCCTGCCACCTGTGCGACCTTGGGCAAGCTGCAAGGTCACAAAGTGCCAACAGAAGGAAGGTCTGGTAAACCACTTCTGAATATTTTATATCTAGAAAACACAGGGAAGGTCATCATAATTCAAAACAGACTTTGTGCCGCCTGATTATTAAGCATACAAACAAATACTCTTTTTTTTTGCAGTCCAAGGTGCTTATAAATCCCATCAATGTCAAGGCCACATTCTTCCAGGAAAGACTACAAACAGAGTAATTGTATGTATGTCTATTCCGAAGTAAGTCCAGCTAATAGGCTTCATTCCCAGGGAGTGATTGCAGCCTAATAGCTGGCTCTTGTCTGCTAATATCTTGAAGGCTTCTGAAACCTTGGTTAAGTCAATGGAAGGAAGGACACTGGAAATTATTGAGCATCATAAACTTCAAAGAATTGTAACATGTTATTTAGGGCCATGTGATGGAAGTTTAGGGGCTTCCATTTTAAATGATTAGTTGGGTAGTGAATCAGGAAAAAAATATGCTGCATAAAAGGAGAGATATAGATTCAGTCCTGTGGGCTGAAAAATGTGCATCAAGGATATATTTCATGCTATAAATTGCAATGAAACTCTAGCGGTTTAGGAGAGTAAGAGACTTTCGTTGAGTTTAAAGCAAAATAGTGTGTCAAGTGCAATAAGAGATAGTTTGACTATCAGCACAAAGGGTGAAATGTCTAGAACTGCATAGGTCAAAGCACTAGCAGCAAAGATAATAGAGCCTTGGTTAAGTAAATAAAAGTTGCCATAACTGTGTGGCTTAGGTGTGGGTGAGCTGTAGTCAGTAAAACAGTAGCAACTTTCCCATTCAATATATCTGATTTACTGATTTACTGCAATTCATTTCTGCTGCGGACATGTGAAGGATTTGACTCTAATCAGAGCAGTAAATTGCTTTCTCAAAGAGGAAATTCCTAAGTAATTGGCAATTTGTTTAATAGAAGAATAAAAAAGGAAGCAAATCCATTACAAATTTGCATTATACAACTACTGTCAGAGCTTGGAAGAACGAGTTACAAATAGTTATTTGCAATGGAATGACTTTTGGGCCAACTAATAAGTTTTCCATGAAGCAGGTTATAAACAAACTGCATTACAGATTACAAGGATTTATCGTGCTGGTTTAGTGATTTTAGGAATTATAACCTACTGTGTTTCCCCAAAAATAAGACAGGCCTTATATTAATTTTTGCTCCAATAAACACATTAGGGCTTATTTTCAAGGGATGCTTTGTTTTACAGTCATGTCATCTTCTTCTGGTTGCTGCACAATGCTGCACAATGATGGAGGGCAGGGTTTCATTTAACTGGGGCTTATTTTTGGGGTAGGGTTTATATTATGAGCATCCTGAAAAATCGTACTAGGGCTTATTTTCAGGTTAAGTCTTATTTTTCAGGGAAACAGGGTAAAAGTGTAATTATAGATGCTGGGATGACTGCCTTTCTGGCCACTGAAATAATGCTGTTGTTTTTCCTGCTCTTGTTTGTCATATTACCTAATTATCCAGGTTTTTACTCTGTTTTCTGGGCTTATTTACCTGGATTCAGTCATTTTCCACTATCAGCTGGCCCAGAAGTCATTCCAGTATCACCATTCATCCACTTGCTTGTTCTACCTCTGTGATAATACAAGTGTCTTCCCCACAGTTTCTGGTTTTAACCCCAAATATCATGGAATGGAGGCTGTTTCCAATCTTGTAACCATACTGTCTTACTTTAGTAAGCCCACTGATACTCTTTGAATAAGATGGAAATAAATAAGGGGAGGATGTAGAGAGAGCTCCTTAATGACATGGTATTCGCCTACTTGCAGTCTCCTACTTCTATAGGAGAACCACCAAGACAGAAGACCACCAGATGAGGGCATGCCAAGGTCTTTCCCGTTTTCGCTTCCAAAAAAGAGGCACTCAATCCACAATCTGTAAAAGAACTTTAAAATATTTTAAAGCATGAACACAAGTGGCACATATCCCGCTATGTATGAGCTGGAACCACAGAGACTCCAGCACTGTCAGAAAGCATTTCCTCCTTCTTCCAGGAACTTTTAATTTCTGTTGGTTCAGAGCAGTCGTGGGCAATCTCAGCAAGTCCAAACTGAGATGGGAGTCTTGTCATCCTGCCCCCTTGCCAGATTGATCAGCAGTGCAGGGAGGCAGGGAAGGCCCACCTGGGCTACTTACGCAGTCTTCATGGTATGAAGGATGACAGCCCCTCACACTGCAACACGTGGTAAGTGGACACCCAATTTGGGAGGTGGGGTCCAATTGGACTGGCCACCTGTGGTAGCAAGCTTCATATTCATCTCCCGTCTGTAATCATCAGCATGTTACGCTCATCGTGTTCAGACATTATGTATTTGTGTAGGGTAAACACACAAGGAGGAAGAATATGCTAGACCCACTCCCCTCCATCACAATTTCTAGTTGCCTTCCACATGATGAAAACAGGACAGCCTGCATTATCTATGGACAGTCCCAGCATGATCCAAAATACAGATAATGCAGGCTTTTCTAATCAGAAATGCACTTTCTATCTATGAGGTGTGCTGGAAATTGCTATTAGGTGGGCAAAGCTACCCTTCTCATACTTTTATCCCAAATGGATATGGAATGCCCCAGCAAGTGTTATTATGACTGAAACATTTTTAAAAACTCCCCTGTTTTTGCAGTGGAACTATTACTGTTCTTAATTATTTTGTGATTATGAGGTGTATGTGATTTCATTGCTTAGGTGGGTTTCATACTAGAAGCCAGCAACTTATAGCTTTCTGGTGTTTTTTAAGTATGTATTTAATTATGTTTAATTAATGAAAGTAGCATTATAACTTTTAAGATTATAACCACAGTATTAACTACTTTGGGAGCTGGGAACTGTAACTATAATGATTACTTTGAAATGTAACTTTCCACACTCGGGTTTCACCACATGAGTGAAACTTTATCCATCTTTCTCTAGATAGCTGCCTATCTTTATAGAGAGACTGAATATAAGACTGTTTTTTTTAAAAAAAATACAGTAATAAAATGTTGTAAGAAAATGAATAAAAACCCTATGTGGAGACATTGATTAAAACTTCTAATATCTAAGATTTATTAGCCTATTAAATTAGTCCTAAAAAGAATATGCAAAACTTAGAAGAGGAGAAAAAAATCAAGACTACAGATTTTTTAAAAAACTATACTCAAGGTCATGTATGTTCTCCATGCATTAATCTTAATAAAGTACTTTTTGAAATGATACATGTAGATTTTAAAGGCAGAAGTCCCTAAAGTTGCAATTCTGAACACACCTATATTCAGGCATGCACAGCCTGTGAACCATCATGGAGTAAACATGCATGCAAACATATCACACATACCTTGTTTACATGGGAAATATTTAATAATAGTTAATTATTTTTATTGAAAGGACAGTAGAACTTGTGAAAAACATTTGCTTCTTGTGGACAAATGTTCATTGAATTTGGAGGGCAAAATGGAATTTTAATTTGGGGCTTTGTATTTGTTTATATGCATGAGACTATTTTAAGCTGTTTCTCTAATGTTTTCTGATTTGATTTTCACTGTTAATATTCAATATCAAACATTAAAATAATGCATGACTGTGCCCCCCCCCCCGTTTATATTACAGTATCAGCTATCCTGAGATTTTGCTGCTCTGCGTGGCAATACATATAAATCCAGAACTATTAAAAATGCATATATTTTCTCAATAATATTTCAGCCAAAACTAGACCTCTCTAATAAGTTTGTGGTAGTCTGGTTCAGTAGGTTGGAGCACCTGTGAAGGTAGGATCCAGGTGTTCAAATCCCCGCTGTGCCAACTTGTGCAAGCTGCGTGATTGCAGAGCATCACCAGAAGAAAGAACTGGTAAACCACTTCTGAGTACTTTATGTATAAAAAAACCAAGGGAGTGTCCCCATAAGTTGGAATCAACTTAATAGCACATAATTATTGAATCGATAAGTTCATTGCATTCTTCTCCCGCAGTGCAGCAGCTGCTGATAGTTTTAGCTTTGATTGACCCAAAGAGTAGAACTAGATAGCATTTTTTAGTGGACCTGCACTATTTCCACCAAAGAAAACCACTTTGGCTTCTGCCCCTCTTCTCAATCCACTACTGTACTTTTGGTTTTACAGATTCTGGGACTTCTTCTCTGAAAGAGTAAGGTTTCAAAGCATTGGTTCTGCCCACCTGTCTCAGAAGGATCATGCACATAACATATCCTTTCAAGATATAATAATAATAATATAATTTATTGCCATTGTAAGTATATACACAGTGTACCCATACAACGAAATACACAAGATCTGGCAGTCTTCAGATGATAGATTATTTCCATGATCCATCTGGAGCATCAGATAAATTGCCAACTGTGTATCATACTTGGTGTAACACCAGCACACCTGATACAGAAATAAATGTGTTTTATTTTTCTTCTTGCACAGAAATGCAAGGGCCGGAATCCAAATTTCTGCAAAGTGTAATCAGGATTTTAAAACTGGGCACACATAATTATATTAAACAAGGAGACCAAGATTCTGATATGTTACATTATCATCCTTGCAGGAATGAATATTGCTCAGCTGAAGAATGTGATCATGAATGTATACATCATGGTTCAAGGTTAAGGAAGGTCATGACTAATTGGGATGAATTAATAAATCTAACCAAAGAGGCATGCAGTCCTTCCCAGACACTGTCTGCAGGTAAATGCGATGTGACAGTTATGTTAATAATTTAATTAATGCCATGCATACAGTTAGCAATTGAAGATTATCACTGGCAAATATTAATTACAAAGAGATAAGATGTTGGTTCATCACACTGAAAGCTATCTGTTTAACCCTATTTCAGCAAAATTCCTCATTTCATTTGTGATAATTCATTAACAAACTACGGGGAAGCTGGGGCTTAACACATCATTTGCATAATACCTGGATTGTAGTTTGACCACTTCATATCTTTCAGATTACCTCCTTTGTTGGGTGCCTATTTAAACTATTTCCATGTGAAATTTCCCAAGAAAAAATGTACATATTTGAACTGAACAGAAAATTTATCACAGGATGTGAATGCCCCCTTGAAAGACTACATTCTCTTGCTAGTTCCGAGAGTAGCCCTACTGAATCAACAGGACTTGCACAAGTGTTGAGTTAAGAAGTGCAACAACAGTCCAAAGGTCTACACAGGGTCCTGACTCAGATGGAAGGATAGCGAAAGCTTGTTTCATATTCATCACTCTCTGTATGTACCGAGAGTAAATAGAGGGGGCAGAACTGTAGCAACCTCCTCTCTCCATGGTAAGTAAACTCAGTTTAGTAACAGCTGAACTGGGTGACATCCAAAAGTGGATTCTTTCTCTCTCCATGATGCGCCTTCCAGTTAAAAGAATATCATGATAAGGGGCCAGTGAAATGTACATTTGCATCTTCAGTATACCCCAAGGTATAAAAACAAATGCAGCTCAAGCTGGAATAGCAAAAACACATTGTTGTATTGGGCTAGTTCCTAGGAAAACTTGGTCATCCTCCCATTCCCATTCCCATTCCCTCCCCTTCAGAGTGAGCACACTGAAATGAAAACACTTTGGCTTCTAGAGATGATCACGCCATCACAGAGCCCAATGTAATGGGCCGTGGAGCTCAGCAACACTGTCTAGTTCGTTCTTTCCTTCCTGATTGGCTGAGATCATGCAAAGAAATTCCCTCAAACTTGGTTTTTCTGTAAGCAGCTGAGGGTCATGTCACCATACAAAGTAAGAAAGAAATCTTAACATTAAAGCAAAGGGTAGTTGTGTGATCAAAACAAAATAAAATCCAAATGCAAAAATAGATAATACCTGTATAGACTGCTTTACAAAATCATCATGCAATACATGAGCTTTCATGGATTAAAACACCTTCTTCAGGTTTGTATCAGTGTGAACAACTTAAAAGTCCAAAATGTAAAGTTCAAAAATACATGGCAAGATGGATTTTGCCAGGATCGTTGCTCATAGATGTTAAGTCCAGCAGTTCTTGGCAAGATGGACATTGCCAGGCTTGTCTCTTAGATGGAAGTCAGGACTCTGGTTGCTGTTTTATAGTTACAGCTTAGGTAGCTGTGGCATGAGGGTAACAACCCAGTTCTCCAGATAAATTTTACAGTGATGGAGGAAGGAAATGGATGAGCTGAGATACCATCAGGAGCACAGGAAACAATTATAGGCTTAGTCAAACCATTGATCCATCAAGCTCAGTTTTGTTAATGTGGGATATCAATGGCAATCCTGGTCTTCAGGAAGGAGAATTTCCAAGCCTATATGGACATACGGGAGAATTAAACCTGGAATGTTCTGCATGTGCTTTATCACTGTGCTACCACCCTTAACTGCTTATGGTTCTATAATTGCTCTTACAGGGTCCAGGTAGGTTGGAGACCGTTTAGGGAGAGTAGAAGCCAGGTGGCAACTGTTATTTCTTTCTTTATTTTATTAAAAATATTTGTATTCTGTCTTTCTCCTTTAAAAGAACCCAAGGTGGATTACATCATTAAAAGACAATATGTAGAAGCGAAAAACAGCAGATATACAAATATTTTTAAAAGAATTAAACAAGTATACCGGTACATTAAAAACAGTAATAAAATCAGTACTAAAACACATTTAAAACAACAGAGCACAACCATTCATTTAAAAACCCCTCTCAGACCTCCAGGAATCATAGAATAGTTGAGTTGGAAGGAGCCTATAAGGCCATCAAGTCCAACCCCCTGCTAAATGCAGGGATCCAAATCAAAGGATGTATCTGTCAGGTGGTTGTCTACGTTTCTCTTGAATGCCTCTAGTGTAGGATATTTCCAGCTCTCCCATATTTCTTTATATAGGAGTCTTTCAGGTTGAGTCAGAGCCCACAAAAATGCCCCTGGAAGGCTGTATAATGTAATGCCCATCCCTGCGCTGGAGGTTCAGACACAGTATTTTTGCACAATATTTTAAATTAAGGCCTTAATACTATAGGCTGCTAACAGAGCCAGGAAGTAACAATTTATAAGCATATAGTTACCTGTAAAGAGTTACTTCCTTTGTTAATGAGGAAATGATGAAGGCACAATCCAAAAATAAGTTAATGACAGGAAATCAAGTTACTTGAACAGTGTTAGAGTAATATTTTGACCAAAAATTCTTTTGGTTTTATGCTATTTTCTCATCAATCTGGCTTTTCAGTTTTTTAAGACAGTGGAAAGTACGGAAACATAATGCACAGTAGAAGAAATAACACAATGAGTAACAACTTCACAATCAGAAATGACAATGAATGGTTTTTCAGAAACTATAACGAGTAAAGAGAACAAATTATTTTTTAAGAGTAACTTTCCTAACTCTGGTTCCTAATGGCTCCAAGATGTACAGAATTTTATTCCTGGTAAAGTAGAAAACTGAGCTTGGCTTTAAATGCACACAAAAATAGAGAGATTATATTTAATGACCACTTAAACAGTATAATTCAAAAGAAACTAGAAACCATTACATCCAGAGGGAGAACTGTCTCTTAAGAGAAGATATGACATGCTGAAAGGCATTGTGAGGCAGTCCTATAGCCAATGTTTAATAGGCTCATTTCTAATTCTATCAGCCTTTCAGCATTTCTGTTTATTTTTGTTGATTCAGTGCATTGATGGCTTTTGTTTTCAGTAGATAATTACCTTTGGTTTATTTCCATCCCACCCTCCACCCCCAATCTCTTACTGATATTGATTTTTGAAATGCAAAGCTAACTTTAATATTCCAAAAATACTAGCGGAGTCATAACTCACCCTTCATTAGCAAACACATTATGGCCCTCTAACTCAGTTTTCTTTCCTCCTTATTAGTAATAGCTCAAGGGCAACACAGTCAAAATGTAAGCAATCTATCTTCAGGTCCCCCTGCTTTGATGGTGATGATGAGGCATATAAAGTCCCTTGTCTCGTTTGCATGTGAAAGGACACCGCTGGCAGGTGGCTGGTTGAAGATCAGAAGCCGCCTCTTCTCATGTCAGGAAGGGCAAACTCTTCTCACTGACATGAATTGATAATCAGAAGTATATTAAATACAATTAAAGAACCTTTTCAGTCTCTCCCTTTTCAATAAATTCTGGGGACACCCATTAGCTTAAGTGAGAATCCGGTATTTCTCACTGTGCCATTTTGTCATTTCTCATGTAGCCTCCTGTACCTTTAATTCCCTCTGATGCATCACTGCATTCTATCTTCAAGGAAATTTGGAGATTAGCTTCCCCACCCCTTTGGGATTGTATTTGCATCTACAGTGGCCCTGGCTCCTGCTTTACCTAGCAAAATCCTCCATTTAAATGACTGCCCGAAGTGTTAAGAATATCATCTTTCATATGGAAAGTGGCATATCAATTGATTAAATCACTGAGTACATACATGAAGCCATCTTCTGTTTAAAACAGTGGTTCCCAACCTTTCTTAAGTTGTGACCCCCATTTATAATAGACAAGTAACCTGCAACCTTCCTGCCATGTTTGCATAAAAAGTTATTTTTAATGGGGTAAAGTCATCTGTTTTCAGAAAGTAGACGCTTCTTTTTCCCTCCAAAGACCTGTTTCTCATGTATACACATACACATAACTTTAATATCCTGCTCTAAAAGGTCAAGGAAGAAATTATTAACCAAGGGTTAACAACAAGCCCCCCAGCAAACACTTCAGGATCCCCTTGGGGGGTCCATGTTGGGAAACACTGGTTTAAAGACATGCCCATTTCAAGTTTGGTTTACAGATAAAGGACAATCAGAGGGAGAGACTGGGATGTGGAGATGCCCAGGCAGCTGATTCTGGTCACTTACTCACAGTCTTCATGACTAGAGCAAAATGTATATATTTTTAATGTAGAATGGTATCTAAATTTGCAGTCATACATATAATTTAGGGTATGCAACTTTTGTACAAATCTGTTATGTTTTGCATTCCTTCTTTTTGGGCAAAGCATGTATGCCCCACCCCCATCCTCGCAGACCACGTACCTTCTACGTTTGTCTCACAAAACAAAACAAAGGCACTTGAATTATGAATTGAAGCTGAAGAAAGTGTCACTTGCCATACAATGCATTATATTATTGAAGCCTTGTGAAATTGTTTTATTATATAGCTCATTTTAAATGGTGCAGAATATTTTAATAGTCAAAAATGTTTATACAGTATCTTAAAACTGGGGCTACATCTGTAATTTTCCTCCATTAAATATGCATGCATGATTTTCAGCGCCATTTAACTAATGCGTTTTGGAAAGATGTTACAATAGCAAGTGCAACAAGCCTCTGTCAAGACAGAAAGTCATATATAAAGTGTGATTAATGGCAGCTGTGAATGTTTTTGTGAATTTTTATTTTTAATTCTGCAGAAGTATGAATTTTGAAGCGTGAATCACTTTAGGTAGATAGGCTTGGTATTACCATGCAGCTTAACAAAGCTGTATCCATTAGAGGCTAGGTGCAGAATTGAAAATTATGCTGGAGAATTAAACTGTCAAAACATCATAAACTACTCACAATGTATTTACCAAAAGAAGAAGAAGAAGAAGAAGAAGAAGAAAAGAGAAATGTAACAGTCCTTTGAAATGCCTGGAAAAGCAATCAAAAATTGGATATCAGCTGCTATGAAGATGCATTTTAATGTTTGTCTTTCTCAGGCTGAAGAAAGGATTTGAGAGGCTGAGTTCGGAAAGAGACGAGCAAGGCAACGTCCCACAGATGCTGTCCTTCCATTTCCTTGGGCCCACAATTCTAGGATAGAAAAAGCAAGAGAGTTTGGATTTTTATCAGAGCTCTCAAAGTAACCTTGCAAAGAAGTCCACACAAATTTAAGAAGAACAGAGGCCGTTGAACCAAATGCCAGCAGTTGTTGAAATCGGAGGTGATGTTTATTTATTTATTTATTTATTTTGGAGGGAGGGGAGTACAGCTCCAATCCATACTCCAGCCAGCATGAACACAAGAGAGACCTTTATGGTTGAGAAATATTAATAAATACAACATGATTTCCATTGTCACTTACTGTAGGTATGTTCTTTTCCCCTAACTTGTTATGTGAGCCTGATCCTTGCAATAGCAGAGATCAGGCCCTCTGTCATAAAACTTTGATGCTCAGCTCTTCAGGAACAGCCTCTTCTTGGCATCTTGGTTAGAAGCAGGTTCTCTTGCTCTTGCCAGTCTAAAAGCAGATGCCCGCATGCTGCACAGCGCTCTGCAATCAGACAGCCTCTATATAGGGCATTAGAGAGTAGTTTAATTGTGAATGCTGCCTCGCTGCTTTTGTTTCCTTTTTCGCAAAAGAAGAAAAAGAAAAGAACAGAAAAAGTAGAACAACCCCCCCACCCTGCATATTCCTATTCAAAGGCAAATAGAATATTGTTCACAGAAGAACAGGGAGGGGCTTCCCCCCCCGCCTCTCTTTTGATTCCCAAAGGGTTTGACAGTTCCCTATTAAATTCAGCTGGTTGATATTTAAATTTAGTCCAAAAAAGAGAGTTCTCACATGTTGCTGTTTTATCACTTGAGTTTATAATCAGTACTCTCATCTTTATTTGTAAGAAATTGTTAGTTCTGTCATTACACTATAAGAATGACAGTAAAAATTTAGACGGGAGAGAAACAGTGCAAACCTCTTCTTGACCTCTGCTACTCTATTTCCTCATTCACCCAGGAATTATGAGGAGGAGTAACTATGAAAACAGATACAGGATTAACAAGGGGATCATCAACAGCAGGCACTGCAGGATCTTTCCATGCTGTGAAAGCCTTCCTGATCATTTCACAACTGTTTATTGTATAGGCCAGAGATTTTGTGTTTTTCCTCTTCCAACCAATGTTTGGTGTTTTGTGTTTTTCCTCTTCCAACCAATGTTTGGTCCTTTGGTCTGGTGTTTTTTTTTTCCCCTCCATGTTCCAAGGGCATATTTTGGCTGGTGCTTTATCCATCATCACTGGAGGAGATGGCTCTGATCCTCGGCAGCTACATCAGGATGTTTTCACTCTCTCTTTTTTCTTTTTTTCTTTTCTCCTCCCCCCCCCCATACTTGGAACTGGAAATTTCACTCACCCTCCTCTAAGACAGTGTCTTTCAGCCTTTGAACCACCAGATGTTTTGGACTTCCAGCTCTCTGAATCCCTGACCATTGGCCATGTTGTCTAGAATTATAAAGGAGCTGAAGTTCAAAACACCAGGAAGGCCAAAGATAATCACTGCTCTAAAATCTGTGTATTGCTGTCAGTCTCTTTTGTCCTCCTCCTCCTCCTCCTGCTATGATCCAAGCCATAGGCATCCTTCAGTCTCGAGAGACTATGGTAACATGCTCTGAATCGAGGAGTGTCCTCTCCAGAGCATGAAGCCTGGGTGAAGTAGTATGGAGGATAGGCTGTTACCCAAGCAGCAGATCCCCCCTCTCCATGTTGCTGAAATGGTCCAATGGAAAGGCAAGAGCCAATACAACTGGTTCCAGTGACACAGCAGGAGTTGGCAGAACAACATGAACTGCCTTCGAGACTCCAGCTCCGGATTTTGCCTCTAGGTTAACTCCGGAAGCCTTTTCCATCAGTGGATATTGATCATTATAAGTATATGAATAGGGTTTCTTGAAGCCAGTGTTACAGATAGATAGATAGATAGATAGATAGATAGATAGATAGATAGATAGATAGATAGATAGATAGATAGATAGATAGATAGATAGATAGATAGATAGATAGATAGATAGATAGATAGATAGATAGATAGATAGATACATAAATACATAAATACATAAAAGCCAGCAGAAACTGTCTGAAGCATGAAACAAATTCTGATTATTCCCAAAGTTGTCAGACTTTTACAGTCCAAAACGAAGAACTCTTGTTGTTCCAACAGGTAAAACCGTAAACTCTAAATGAAGGTGCTAACACCTACATTCCTGTCCTCTGGGGAACACTAGTTCCATACTTTCAATATTTTACAAGCACAGCTCCTTCCTTCATGATTCTTACCCAGTGGACTAAAACAATTAGCCTGTACAGGTTACACTGCACCCTATTCCCCCTCCTTTGTTCTGTTCTGCCTGTGGTCTCCATTCATGGCACATGAACAGAATCTATGTGATTGCAATTCCTAAGTTTCCAAGTTTATACCCATAGTGTGCAACAGCCAATATAAAGCCAGCAGTCCTGGGGTGGGAGAGAAAAAAAATCTTAGACAATCCTGGTTTCCTAGAGGTATGGGGAATAACTGGATTTTGAAAAATTGTTTGTCTTTTAAAAGGCACATTGCTCAAGTAATGTGAATTTTGAACCAACCAATTTCAAGATAGTGCTGTGCCAATAAAAGCTTGGTAGGTCATGTAGCAAAACCTATAAGAGGAAGGCAGGGCTACATGGGCTTTAGGTGGCCATGCTGGAGCAGTAAGTAGGTAGAGGGCACCTGCAGAATACATAAGGCCTCTATTACTGCCAAATGAGTAATTAAAGTGATGCACAGAATTCTTACATTGGTGGGCAGGCGGAAAGGAGGAGAAAGGATATGACACAGATGATACAAGGGATCGGGCGGGGGAGCTACCATTAGGCAAACTTAAGGTGTGACTAGACAGCCAAATGACCCAGGCTTGGATCAGGCTAGATTCTGCTAAACAAGGTACTTTGATGGTTGTTGTGGGGTTTTCGGGCTCTTTGGCCATGTTCTGAAGGTTGTTCTTCCTGATGTTTCGCCAGTCTCTGTGGCCGGCATCTTCAGAGGACTAGAATAGGAACTCTATCCATGCTCTGTTGGTGTTTGTTGGATAGTTGAGTATTTATAGCTGTGGGAAACAGCTTTTGTCTTTTTTGAGGAGATAGGGTGATCAGCATGTTTTTGTTGTGATGAGGGAGGGGGGAGGGAGAGATTATCTATCACTGTGATTGATGGGTGTCGTTAGCTGGTCTTTTTTGTCCAATGATCCCTGGCCCTTGTGGCTGGCTAGAGTCCGTTGACCTTGTGCAGGTTGTATTTTTCAGAATGGTACTTTGAGTTGCAGTATTTTATTTGGTGCGATCTTTGGATCCACCTGCAATGATCAGGTGGTTTTGGGGCAGGAAACTGTACTACACCTCAGCAGCCCTAACTCACTTTAAAGAGAAAGAAGAAAAGAAAAAGAACAACATTATTTTTCCCCCTCCCTGTCCTCTCCACTTCCTGAGGGAGCATGAGGAAGTTTTCAGTAATAATAATAATAATAATAATAATAATAATAATAATAATAATAATAATAATAATAATAATAATAATAATAATAATAAAAACAACAACAACAACAACAACAACAACAACAACAACAACAACAACAACAACAACAACAACAACAACAACAACAACAACAACAACAACAACAACAACAACTTTCTAAGTGGCATTGTGCATCAGTGTCATCTTACATGGGCTTTAAAAAATACTTTTGCTTCTTCTTTCTTTCACTCCATGGGGGAGTGGAAGGGAACTTTCAATTTCCCAAGAACATGAAGCAGCTTAAGTAGACAAAGTGAGCCATAGCCTTTGTTTCAATATCAGGGATCACACATTGGGACTGTACCAAAGTGGAGTGATCCTACCTCCCCTCCCCCAAAGTATCGCCCAATAAGAACCCAAAAGGCACAGGAGACATGATCTGTGACAGACTAGGTCACAATGATCCATAAATCATGTTTTCTGGAAAAAGAAAACCATCCCATCACGAAACCAGACCAAACCAGGGGACAAATCCTTGTCAAGTTGCACCCTCAATTGTTTGCCAAATGCAGAACATTTTTGTTGTTTAGTTGTTAAGTTGTGTCCGACTCTTCATGACCCCTTGGACCAGAGTACGACAGGCCCTCCTGTCTTCAATGCAGAACATACTAGACACCAAGAGTGGTGACTTGCAGGCTATTCCTCCTGGGCAAGCTAGTTTTCTCCCCATTGGAATACAGAGGTATATATGCAGTACAACCTTCCTTAAACGAGGCTGCAGCCCCAGGTAATTATTATGAATTGCTAATAACAATAGATTGAGTGGAAGAGAACAAGGAAAAATGTCAAGAGTTAAAAGACAGTATTTAAAAATTGTGAATTGTATTTTAGTATACGTTTTATTGGAAAACATTAAAACTAAATAGGGGCACATCTTTAGATAAAATATTACCTTTGGAACAGCTTCAGAAGAGCTGGCTGAGTACAACTCAAAATAAATTATAACTTGTGGCTTCCTGATTTGCAGTTATGTCTTCTGAATATGCATATCAGTGCAGAACTCCCAATGGCCCGAACACAAAGCACAAAGATGCCACAATTCTGAGTTGTGGATATTTAGTGACTTTGAAGATTTCCAGCCAGCTGTGGCTTCTGAAGCAGTCTGTCTGGTGAAACATTACCCTGTCTCTTGCTCTTCTTCGTAAGACTTCTTCACATTATAAATGTCAATAATGTCCACTTACTCATTCTGCAGCAAATAGAAAAACTGTCTACCAACCCTTTGCAGACAGGATAGCCCTGGTAGGAATGGTTAGTAGAAACCCTATTTGATGTTCTCTCACTGTGTATCTCTTTATGAAGCCCTTTGTAGTGATATATAAGAGCATGGAGGGACTCTTAACAGCTATCATTATCGTGACACAATCCTAGTTTTTACCAGAGCAGAATTTGGTTCACATCCCTAGTGAACCATAACATCTCTTGGGCAACCTTGGGTGAGTCAGCTTCTGTCTCAGCCTATGCCATGCGCGCCACCTTGAGTTCATTGGAATGAAGGTGGGATGAGATGGAAGTGCAAGAAATAAAGGAAAAGAAATTAATACATGTTCCAAAAGGAAGTTAGAAGACACCATCATTAGTATGTGTGGTGTTTTCTTTTTAGCTGCATCAGTTTTGTTCAATACTGGGGTACAATTTGACAGCATTGCATAGAAATGATGCCACTAAATCTTAGTTCTCCCAGAGTGGCTCATATATTTGCAACTTATGTGCACAAATGGGAGGCACAGAATTGCACCTCATTGCTAAGTACAGTTCTGCCTACATTCTTTGCAGTCAAATTTAAAAAAGAAAGATATAAGAATACAGTGTGAGAAAGGAGGCAATATAGAAATGGAAAGTCATTCTGCCAGTGTGAGACAATCAATGCTGTAGAATGCACACCCACATACTGTATACATTTTCCCTTTCTCCTTTGGGCTGCAGCCTTTATTAATTTGGACTTGCAATAATCCTGTGCAATAGAATCCTATAATTCTTATTTTACAGATGGGGAAATATGGCCAGATCATGTAAGTGTACTGGAAAAATGCATTCAAACAAATCAAGAACATATAGAAATAACTTTAAGCTATGCATATGTACATAGCAGTGTA
Organism: Pogona vitticeps; assembly: GCF_051106095.1. Lineage (NCBI taxonomy): Eukaryota > Metazoa > Chordata > Lepidosauria > Squamata > Agamidae > Pogona > Pogona vitticeps. The sequence goes on along the minus strand of NC_135787.1, from coordinate 140,506,934 downwards.
TTAAAGGTTACCTCTGAGAAAATTGAGGGTTTGGCTACACAGCTCAATTGGAGCAGGCTGGAATGGGCTAAATAGGTCCAGAGATCCACATAGAATATACACATCAAGTGACTTTATCTGTCCTGCCTCCCTTAAGAAAACATAGAAAACAGAAGAAACCCATCTTACTCTGTCCTTCTGAGATGAAGCTTTCAATTTTTTATTTGTTTAAAAACAACTTTTGCTTCCTTCTTCTGCCAAGTAGAGGAAGTGTTTAATTCCCAATATCATAATGTGGCTAAACAGTCTTCTTAAGCCACTTAATGATATTGGGAAATTGGAAGTGGAAGGGAAATTGAACGCAGCAAGCTCCACTTTGGTCAGATCTCAGAGACTGCATGTGCTGGGACATAACCAAACTGGAATGTTCCTACCAGGCCCTAAAGGTCAGTAGCCCCTGGCAAGGACCTAGAAGGATATGGGTAGGAATGCTTTGTGGATGGGCTGGTTCACACTGGCATTTATATTGCCTGGTTGCCAACAACAGGAAAGAACCAGCCTGCCACCACAGTGGACCAAACAGCAGGACAAATGCTCATGTAGCCATCCCCTGATTTTTCCTCTGAGTAACACCACAAGCAATAATCTACAGAGCTATTTGGACATAGGAAGCCATCTTATATTTGCGACGAATGACAAGGCAAACTCATCATAGTGGAAGCCAGGTGTTAAAACTAATTTCTAATAATTTGGCCATAAAGAAAAGAGATGTGAGTCCAATGTCTGTGACATTGCAGACTCAATCAGCATGAAAAGAAGTCCCCATACTTTGCAGAAAAGGTTAATTCCACAAATAGTATTGCATCAACAAAAATGTTAATGAATTTGTGTGTGGCAGCAGGTAAGTGGAGGAATGAGAAAAGGAAACTATTGTGATAGAGAGATAATTACAATGGAAGTCATGTCTTGGGTAACGACTTGGATTCACATCACATATCTTTCCAGTCACAGTACAATTTCTGCAGCTCTGTTTATGGTAATCTGTGGGATTATTTGACAGCAAGGTGACATTTTGACTTTGGTACAAATTCTTTTCATAGACAGTGCAATTACTCACTGGTATTATGACATTCAATTAGGCACAGAGCTGCTAGGCAATTTTTAAAAAATTAGAGGAGAATATTCAAATACTGGGCCTCTCATTAGTGCACCAGGGCCTTTGCTTTTTAAGTTTCCAGCCTTCTTATGCAAAAAGCAATGATCTTAGAGACATAATTGTACTAATATGCATGAGAAATTACCTTGCAAGTTTTGTTTAATCGATTGGACTATGGTGAGTAGTGCATTAAAAAAGAGGCAACAACAAAAATGTAATACAGTATGTTTCAAAGGAATAGTCATGCCGAGAGTTAATAAACTAAAAATTGTGGAAAGGTACAATTTTTCTGTACCATAAACTCAGAACGAATATATTACGTAAATAATTGGAAATACTGTAGAAGAGGAACACACATAACCTGTAAATTGGTAGACTTAGCTCCTGGGTCTCACCACAGCAATATATTATATTGGGAAGTTGACACATAGATGCCTGTGAGGATGCTTGGCGCATGTCACAAATCTTTAGGTGGCACCAGCAGGTTATTGCCATTTTGTCTTTCTCTGTGCCAGAATGAAAGAAGAGAATGTCAAGGGCAGGTAGATGTTTTCATATGGGCGTGTGTGTGTGTGTGTGTGTGTGTGTGTGTGTGTGTGCGCCTGCGTGCGTGCGTGCGTGTGTGTGTGCGTGTGTGTCCGTGTGTGTGTCCGTGTGTGTGTGTGTGTGTGTGTGTGTGTGAGAGAGAGAGAGAGAGAGAGAGAGAGAGAGAGAGAGAGAACATGTACATGTATTATGAAAGATTTTTAACACTATGATTTCGGGGATAAGTAGTATGATTTAAAGCAACCTTTAGGATAAGACCATACATCACATGGCTTACTCTGTCTACACACTCAGCCATCCCACAAGTTTTGCACTGACAAAACCAAGAAATTTAAATTAGTTTACACCATATGTGCTAGTGCTAATCAGAAATTGGTACCAATTGCCATGGAGGATAGTGAAGAAATATACTGAAAGATACCAAAATGCCTTTCTGTGACTAATAATGATAATGTGGTTTTCCACTTTAACAATCCAGAGCAGTGGTTGGTTGCTAGTATTTGTGTATCTATTTCTTAGTTTTGCTGCTAACATAGAAAAACAAACAATTATTTACTTTATTCTAGGACACAGTGTGAACACTGATAACCATGTCTGTTTCCACCAAGACGTCTGGAAGAGTAGACCTAAGTTAGCTGCTGTTTGAGTATCTTTGACACAGAGCTGAGGTACATACAGCAGAGAGTGGGGAAAATGGAACCGTATATATTATTGTTGCTGTTGTTTAGTCATTAAGTCATGTCCAACTCTTCGTGACCCCATGGACCAGAGCATGCCAGGCCTTTCTGTCTTCCACTGCCTCCCGGAGTTTGGTCAAATTCATGTTGGTAGCTTTGATTACACTGTTCAACCATCTCGTCCTCTGTCATCCCCTTCTCCTCCCGCCTTCACACTTTCCCAACATCAGGGGCTTTTCCAGGGAGTCTTCTCTTCTCATGAGATGGCCAAAGTATTGGAGCCTCAGCTTCAGGATCTGTCCTTCCAGTGAGCACTCAGGGTTGATTTCCATACTTGGTTTAAACTCTGAATCAACAATCTGGAAGCAATCAACTTTGTCTCAACCTTATTCAGGTTGGATCTGAATCACCTCCTGACTCAGAAAATCCATCTATACCTCCTGTTGATTACCACGATTGTCCATAAAAAAAAAAAAACACCTACAGGCTGTTCTCTCTTCCCCACAAGGCACTTTCATAGGGAAAATGCCTCACTTCCTGTAAGCACACACCCTGCGTCTCTGAGTCCTTTTGAACCTGACTCTTCAACATAGTTTTGAAAAACTTCAAATATGGGTTCTGTCCACTTCGAACCTCTCCCAAAACCCTCAGAATGAGCCCAGTTCAGCATTTGGGCAAATCTGCAGCACACTATCATGTTATGACCATCTGCATACTTTCCAACAATAATCGAGAAGTACATAGACTATAACAAAAAGACATTATTTTAGCCTGATGGTAAGCTAATGTCGCTACTGATACATCACCAAACAAAGGGACATGGTAGACAAGGATCACCAAAAAATAAGAACATTCATCATCAAAATGGCATGACATTTTTGCATTAAATTTGCATATGTTAATTTAGGTTAGTGCATGCAAAAAACACCATGATTTTATTATACCCTACCTAAGGAAATGATTCCCAGTGTGGGGCACTGGATAGAGTGACATACTAAGGCTCTGGAGAACAGGGTTTGAATAAAATGGCTCAGCCATGGAAATGGGCTAGGGGAGTGGAACTGGTAAAACCACTCCTTAAATATATCACTCTGAAAACCCTACTAAGGTCACTGTAAGTCAGTTCCAGCTTGATGGTATGAAACACACACACACACACACACACACACACACACACACACACACACACACACACACACACACACACACCTGCAGCATACAAATTGGCTTTCAGTCAGGTAACTTTGATTATTTTTCTTTAAAGAAAACAGCTGGGAGAAATAGGAAATATGGGAAAAGCTAATTGGACACCTAGCACCAGAGAGGAAGGCATCGCTCACACACTGGGGCTGGTGTTGTCTCCCTCTCTACCCTTTCCTACACACTGCTCCCACTACCAAAGGAATATGCTTATATCTCGCTATGCATAGAATCCTGTATGCAGATTATTCATTTGAGGCAATGCAAATTACAGTGAAAATAAAATTATGCTGAAATTGAAGTGAAAATAATAAAAGTCTGCCATACTTAAAAAAATAAACCCATAGATACATCCACACGCACACACATGCACGCATGCACCCCAGCAAGCATTCATCTGCAAAAGTTTTTCCCATCGGGATTTTAAAAAGCCACATCGTTTCCTCTTCAAATATTTAGGTATGTGGCATATGATAAATAATCTGTAGAAAAAAATGGCCAAGTTTATTAATCATTTCCATATTATTCTTTCTGTTGGCTCTTGATTTAAATGACTAGACTGAAATCAGCTTCTGAAAAGTTGGCGTAGGTAACTTATTTATAGTCATGCTGTGGGAAAAGACAATTTTCTATCAGTATCCCATTATTTCCACTTCTGTTTGGTAATTTGTGACCTGAATGAATAAAGCCCAAGGCTTTAATAGGCTGAGGATGCTGAAAAGATTTATGAGAACTGGTTGGGAATACCTTACCTATTTCCTCTCCTGAGTTCCAAGCTACCGTGATAATTATCTTACATTTATTTAGCAGCTTTCGCACCAAGCGGTCTCAAAATACTTTACAAATGTAGCAAATTATATACAGAAATCTTTTGAACCAGTGACATAACTGTCTGAAACCATTTCTGTGAAATTATGTTTAGCAACACCATGCAAAATTGTCCATCTTTCAGGCAGGAAGTGAAAGCCTAGGACATTATATATATATAATATCAGTGCTCAGTTACAAATCATATATATATATATAATGCGTGTGTGTATATATATATCACTGCCTGGAACTTACACTCTTTCAAGTTAATATGAGTCTTGCCAGCTGAGACTTTTGGGAATTAAAGTTCAAAAGATCTGGAGGGCCAAAGGTATATCACTCCTTGCTTTAGATTATCTTCACATATTATAAAAATTCAATGTTACCAGTCTTGCCCCAGCTCCTTCACTCACACAGCTCACACTTCTTTCTGTCTGTTACTTTTCTCCTAACTCCTCCCTCCTATGCTGAGCTCCCAGTATTGAGCTCCCAAATAATAATTCATTGAGGTCGTATCACTTTAATATCCGTGCGATTCTTCGGCAGAAGTTGCACTTTGTAACAAACAAGCAATGTGATTACTGCTGATCTCACAGTGATCAAGAAAAGCAAGAAAGCAACTAACGGCAACAAATACTACCAATCCCCACATAACACACTCTTAACCTCACCACTTGATGCTTTCTCTTCTTGCCTTTGAGTTAAGCAGGCAACAGCAAGCAGGCCAGACAGCACAAAAATAACACGAGAAAAGGAGCTACGCCATTCCCCACCCACCCCACCCACCCCACAAAAAACAGGGAGGAACTCACAAAGAAAGTGGGTGGTGGGGATCCAAATGATAATCCCAAAGAGACACACTGTCATAGGTCAGCTGTTTGGCGAAAAATAATATAAAAAATGTGGGAGGACCCCCATCCCATCAAGGAAAAATGCAAAAAAAAAAGGGACAAGATCTGAGATGGAGGGAGGCAGGAATCCAAGATGGAAGAAATCAGTAGCTGAGCACACAATAATCCCTCAAGGAATGACTGAAGCAGGAAAAACACTCCTCACTGGGTTCCAAGCCCTTTTACAGCTTCAGAATTCCCCTCCCAAGAAGTTACAACTAGCTGCAGACAGCCCTTGTGACACTATTGAGTTAAAATATTTATCAGGTGACTTGACAGATGAAAGGGAAACCAAAAGCTTACCTGAAATAAAGAACATAAAGCAGTCATGAAAGTTTTGTGTACCCTCTTTGCAAGCACAAATCATTTCTATTTCAGAGGTCTGCTTTCAGCAATCACCCAAAAAGAACACAAATTATATGAAAGTGAGCTTCTTCTTTGTCTGGGGCCTTTCAGCTAAACGCAAAAGGCTGATTCTTTGTTTCTATACATTTAAATCAGAGCTTGAACTGAACAGCATTTAAATTAGAGGACTACCTTCTGCACCCCTTCAAAAAGAGGAAGGGCCACCCTGCATCACAGGGCTACCATGTGGATTATTTTCTTTTTTTCAATATACAACAGGAAAAGTGTCCTGTTTTTCTCTTTGCTGCTGTCAAAAATAACTTGTGAAGCAGATCATGCTGTATTTTGCACTTGAAAAGACTGAGAATAATGGGATCCAGCGAAAGCTAAGCAAATGTTACATCGAGCTCTTGAGCAAACTTCCTATGGATTGAGTCCCACTGAATTCAATGTAATGTGCTGAGGACTCTGTTGTATGCCCCACTGATCTGAGTGGATAACTTGACAAAGTATGTACACTGCTGCATGAAAATATTTATTTTAGTCAGGATTTTGCTATGTTCTTCAATCTGATTGATTCTACCATAACCCCCAAGTGCACGCAATGGCCATCTTCATTTTAGAAATAGAAAACTGGTCGTGAGAGAATCCAGTGGATCACTCAACTGTAATATTGTGAGAAATCTATTTGACGGTGCTAAAGTCTTCAGCCTCTGCCGAAGCATCTTACCTTCTTAATCAACACATCCTCATTGCAAATGCAACAGCAGCCATCGCTAGCCAAATATATTCCACTTGCATTCTCCAGATCATCATTATGAGGAAGTAAATATTTCATTTTTGAACTCTCTAGGAGCTGAACAATGCAGTGGAAGTGTGTTTAATTTCTAATCTATTTTAACATTAGAGTTATGTAAATTTGATTAAAATGCAGATTTAAATAAAAATGGAAATGCATGCTGAAGTCATTTCAGATTTGCTCTGCTCCCCCACCACCCCAGTGCTTTTCAACGATACTGCAGCACCCTCTGCTGTAATGTTTTTCCCCCAGAAGGTGTAAAAGAAGGAATCAAGCTATTCTAAGGCCTTCCCTCCTATTCCCAGCAACCATTAGAAAAAAGACTCTGTTAATATTGCATATAAATCGGCACAGTATCTCCTTGAGATAATGAACACTAACAAATTACTTTTCACAATTGTCTTTGCTTTTCAGGTAAAAGAACTGAACAGTCAATCGGGGCAATTTGCATTCTGTTCTGTGCCTCAAGTACATCCTCAACAAAAGGCACATGAGACATTTATACCCTTCAGGGCATCTTGGTCACATATCTAGGGGCTTCCAGCCCTGCTTTTCCTCTCTTTCCACATGCTGGAGACAAAGGCTAGGGTATAGGCTGTAGGGTCTGCAGGACTCCCATCCCACTCTTGTGCTTCATGGTTGGTTGATTTGCCATATACTTTCTGACTCTGAAAAACGGCTTTTTGGAAGGCTCGTCAAGCTGTGCAGAAAGAGGGAAAGAGGAGAGAAAACCCATTTCTTTGCCATGGCTAAATTCTGAACACACGAAACATTTTTATTGTTCTTTGCCTACCTCACTGTCTCTATAATTTATTCTATCTGGTATGTGCATTGGGACTTCTACCTATTTACTTTGGTTACACCTCTGAATTGTTGGGCTTTATCCATCCATCTTATCCATTTTTCATGCTTTCATGGGTTGATCTAAACTTAGAGTGCAACTAGAGCAGGATTTTTCCCACTGTTTGGTCCAGTACAGTGATGAGCTTGCTAACTACGTACATTTCCTGGAGACCTCATGGCAAACATGCATTTGCAAATCACTGTTTCTGATTCTACCCTCACCTTTTTGGCTCTCTGTCAGAGGCTACTGGTGTCTGTGTGTGGGGGGGGGGGGTAGAATCTTTCTGTTTTGGTTCAGTTCTGGCATGTGTGATTGCCAAGATGGAACCAAAGTGGATCTGTCAGCTTCATTCTCCTTGTTCTCATCCCAACTAATTTCAGGTGTGGCTCAGTGTGTGGGAGTCACAGAGAACTGCTAGCCAGCTTTTGCCTCATCAATCAATCCAGCAAGCTGTCATGTGCAAAAAGCAAAGTGAACCAATCCAGCCTTCCTCCAGTAAGGCTTCCAGCCTCTCCACAGCCCAGGGGCAGGAAAGCTGAATAAAGAATGACTTTAGGCTGTACTTGATCTCATCACTTTGTGTACAAGTCACACTCGCCCCCCCAAGAAGACCTTTATTCAGCAGCTGATGATGATGTCATTCACATTGGACATGCAGAACTAAAAGTAATGGGTTCTGTTACTTTTTTAGAAATATTCGCGAAGGCTTTCATGGCCGGGATGTAATGGTTATTGTGGGTTTTTCGGGCTCTTTGGCCGTGTTCTGAAGGTTGTTCTTCCTAACGTTTCGCCAGTCTTTGTGGATGGCATCTTCAGAGGACAGAGTGCTATTTCCTGGTTGTTGTGCCTGAAAAACCCACAACAACCAGAAAATAGTTACATTTACAAAACAAACTGTAAGAGCAACTAATGTGGATGGCCCTGAAAATATCATTGCAAGTCATTGCGTTTAAAAAGTAACTTCCTGATCTTTGCTGCTTCAGCTGCTATATATTGCAGAAATTCTTCATTGTCTTTTTTTTCTTGCAGTCAAAATTCTGCTTCAAAATGTTTAAAAATCCTTTTTCTGTTATCCATCCTCCTCCTGATGACTCTAAAAAAACTTGTTCTGTCACTGTGTTCTGTAACTTGAATGAAATCTTACATGAGTAAGCATGGTAGAGGAAGGAGGGCAGAAAGAGAACAGAAAGACCAAGGCAGGGAGAACACTTGAGGACAGCCCCAGAAGTGTCCTCAGGATCCCAAGGAGAGGAAGAGAAGCAGTCTGGGTGTGTGTCCACCACGTAGAAAATCTAGGAAAGATTAAGGAATTACTAAAAGGTGCATAACTAGAGCTAGGCACAGAATGAACCACAAAGGGGAAAAACAAATACAAAACCCACAAATCAGGACATTTTGTGGTTCATTTCAGGGTGCCTAGAGGGGGAATGCCCACCCACAATGAAACAAACTGCTGAACTATTATTGACATTGGTGATTCATATGCTTTGTGGTTTGTGCAATTTGGGACTTCCAAGAGCAGTAAAATGACCCACATGCACATTAGAGCTGCTAAAACTTGCAGCAGGTCTTTAGCCGACTATCCCCATGCTCTCCAAGTCTGGCAAAGATTGTCTGAGTTATAGTCCTCCAAAACAGGTCCCACCCCCAGAAAGGGCTTGTTAGCCAGCTGCTAAGGTTTGTGGATTGTGGTTTGTGAATAGTGATGAACCACAAGCCATCATGAACCGCCATTTTCCTGGTTCGTACCCATCTCTATGCACAGCAGAAGCCTAAATCCTTATCTGGTGTGGAAGAGAAAAATAATACATTTATGAAGAAGAAAGACAGAAAAAGCCGAAGGAAAAATAAAATGTGTAGAAAACTTTGCCCAATATGAAACAATGAAAGGAAGAAACAGAACGCCCAAGCACAGCTTTTCTCAACTTTTGTATCTCACATTCTACCAGTCATTCTGATGAAGAACTGCAATCTCATCATCACTGAAAACAAAAGGCCAACTTCTCCTGCAAAAGACATAAATAGGTTTACAGGCATTCTGTTAGCAAGTGTGTAAGGAGGGAGAAATAAAGATAATCAATCAGAAATTGGTTATTTGTCCAACACAGAGCTTGGAGTGTTCAGTTTTTTTTTTTTAAGTTAAAGCTCAACATTACGAACTGGGGGAAAAATAACTCATTGCTGTCAATATTAGTAATAGGTACCCTGTGTGGGGTGGTGGATAGAGTGATGGACTAGGAGTCAGGAGGGCTGAATTTGACTTTCCAGTTGGCCATGGAAACTCATGGGGGGAATGGAAATGGTAAAGCCACTTCTTGCCTTGAAGGCCCTCCCTCCCAGCCACTCAATGTTGTGCCAACACTTGCATGTCTGGCAGCAAAAGAAGGCATAGCACGAAGTTCAAAGTTCAGCACTTGAATCCTGTGATATTCCTCCTCCCCCATTTGGTAAGGACACACTCCGTAACTTTAAAGGTAACTAAAATTACATATCCAAAAAGAATTTATTTCCCATTGGTCTCATTACAACTATAATGCAATGACGTTATTACTTTCATTATTATAAAATGAAATTAATTAGAAATAACTCATGATTTGTGACAAGTTACTTCAAAGCTCTGGGTAAAATCCTGTTGTGTAGCTTTGTGTGTGCAGTAGCAGATCATCACTGATCAAAAACTTCCTTTGTTGATTTCAGGGTGGACTCGATTTCATCACATTGCATACAAGTCTCACTTAGCCCCAAATCACTCAAGAAAACCTTTATTTGGCAACAATTTGCTGATTATGATGTCATTCACATCGCAGATACAGAACTGAGCAACAGGATTCCAGCCTCTTGTGAAACAGTGAGTCATGAATATGGCCACTAAATCAGTGGAGATTTAATGAATCAACAGATATATAAGTTCCACTGAGTCAATGGACCTACTCTAGTTGTAACATACTAGTGGATTTCGGTCACTATTTTCCTTCTGGCATACTATTAAGTGGGATACCAGGTTGTAGGGAAGTATACTGAACTTGGCTAACAAATGCATGATATTATGTTATTAAGCTGCATGACACCCAGACAGCAAAATTACATGTAGTCTAGACACTTTAATTGGTTTTTGATTGGCCTCACAGTTTTTTCTTTCCTTCCCCACACCAATGAAATTTGGCCCCTGAGCTGAAAAGTTTCCCTGTTCTTGAATCCTATACAGTGGTGCCTCGCTAGACAGTTACCCCGCATGATAGTTTCTTCGCTAGACATTGGCTTTTTGCGATTGCTATAGCGATTCGCAAAACAGTGATTCCTATGGGGGAACTTCGCTGGACAATGTTTGGTCCCTGCTTCGCAAACCGATTTTTGCTAGATGACGACTTTGACAGCTCCCTTCACGCTTGCAAACAGCGTTTTCGGGACCTAAGCTTTGCAAGACAGTGATTTAAACAGCTGATCGGTGGTTCACAAAGCGGCTTTCCTATGGCTGATCTTCGCCAGACAATGACGATTCTTCCCCATTGGAACACATTAAACAGGTTTCAATGCATTCCAATGGGGAAATGTTTTTCACTAGACAATGATAAACAGCGATTTCAGTGGAATGGATTATCATTGTCTAGCGAGGCACCACTGTACACATTACTCTTTTCTGGTACTTTGATCCTTCTCCATACTCCAGAATCCTGATTTGTAGTTTAATGAGATATTTAGCACTCTCTGCTCTAGTGAAGACCCCTGAACTGTGTCAGAAAAGTAATTAAACCACACATGCCAGGGTTCCCTGGAATGGAGCAATAGCAGCTACAGTGGTATCAAACTGCTAGAATTGTGTAGTGCAGATACCTCATTCATCTATTGCTTTCTGTGTCATCTTCTTGTACCAAAAAGATTGAGGGTTTCCATCAAAAGCCATGGCAAATGGTGTGGGTGGCAAAGTAAGCTTCTTCCTGTACTTCCCCCCAGCCTGCACATTGACCAACAAAAGGGAAGCATACTGAACTATGCAGATCCACCTCCAATTTCTTATCATAAACTTAATATCTAATATCATTCTTTGCAGCAGTAGAGTTTTGCAAGGTGTCAGATGAAGGACAGATACTCAATGTGTGACTTTTATATGCCTCCTGAAAATGCAGGCTCATGCAAAACATCATCAAAACAGGGACCTGGAAAAGAAGCAAAGGTTAAAGGAATATTAACGAGCAAGATTATGCCATTCCAAGGCTAAGCTTATCCCCAGGGAATTTAGTAAATGCAAAAGGTCGGCTAGATTACATCAAAGGAGGGAACTTTCAGAATTTAGTGTGCAATTTTCTCCGTAGGTGTAGAAAGTATTTTTCTAACTGCTTTTGTTCTGATAGTCAAGTCACTTTACAGCCAGCAGCTATGCAACAGTGGGTTGCTGATAAAATTACCTCTTGAAAACAAGATTAGAAAATTCTCCACATGAAGTAAAGGGAGGGGGAATATGAAACAGTGTATGGCAAGATAACTAAGAATGCCATCCTGAACACACTTAACTGGGTGTTATTGCCAAAAAACAGAGGGGGATTTACTTCCACGTGAGCTCACGGAAGCTTGCTCTGCAAGATACATGATCCCCAAAAGCTGGCACCATCCCCAAATCTTGGCAATACTAAGGAAAGTTACAACTCCTATACTTCTGCTATGGTTCCCTGAATCTTCCAGTTAGCATGTTCTTACTGGCTGGGTCATTCTGGGTGTTGTAGTCCAAAAAAAGTAGATCGCCCAAACATGCATCAGCATATATTTTACAAGATGAGTTCAGGCTGAAATTAGAGAGTACAGTTGAACCCAGTTTTATAATTTTCCTACACAAGCTAAGATGGTGTCATTCACTTGTGCACCATCTTCAAAATTTATTTATTTATTTATTTAATTTATATGCCGCCCACTCTACCCAAAGGTCCCTGGACTTGTGACCACACTCTGGAGCAATATTAGTGCAGGTAATATAGATCTGTTCACTAACTGGGATCCTTTTTCTCTGTTCAATAGCCACATTACTTCAATAATGTAGAGAAGTCTAACATCCAGCAATTACAGTTCATCTAATTTATAATTCTTATAATGCCTTATTATCCTGGTTTACAAAAGCTGCTAGAGAAGAACGGGCTGAGTGGGGAGGAGGAACGGTGAAATGCCTCTTTATAGCATGCCTAAAGGAGACAATAGCAAGACCATTGTTGAAAAGCCTTCCTGTGCCCTGGATAATTACTGGCCAGTCTCTAATATTCCATTCTTGGGCAAATTGCTAGAGTAGGTCATGGCTTCCTAGCTCTAAGGATTCCTGGAGAAGATAGATTATCTAGAGCCATTCCAGTCTGGCTGCAAGCCTAGTTATGGGATGGAGATGGCTTTGGTTGCCTTGGTGGATGACCTACAATGCAAACTGGAGAAAGTTGACTGTATCCATTTGTTCTGGTAGATCGCTCAGCAACTTTTTATACCAATTGACCATAGTATCCTTTAGAACAGCGGTCCCCAACCTTTTTGAGACTGCGGACAGGCTGAGCCTCTGAGGAAGGCGGGGAACCCCCCTGTGCTTGCGTGAGCACATTCTTGGGCACATGCGTGAAGCGGTGGGGGAGCGCCCACCAGCACCAATGAGCGCTCCCCAACCCGTTGCGCCGGAGCACCTGCATGCCTGCAGGCCCGCCTGCATGCCCACCCACCCAATCATAGGGACACTCAGGTGCTTATGCGCATCCATGAAGGGGTGGGGGAGTGCTCATGCCTGCGCTGGCACACACACACGTGCACAAAGCAGCTGTGGGGAGGGAAGTGTGTGCAGGGGGCAGGACGTCTGTCTCCATGGCCCAGTCTGGCTCAGGCCACGGACCAGAACCAGGCCGTGGACTGGGGGTTGACGACCTCTGCTTTAGAGCCATCTCTCTGGTACAGAACTTGGAGGCACTGTTTTTGTAGTGGCTCTAGTCCTTCCTGGACAGGACAATTCAGAAGCTTGTGCTGGGGCACACCTGTTTGACATTCTGCCATAAGCCTGTGGTGTCCCTCAGGTTTCTGTTTTGTCTGTATGCTTTTTAACATTTACAGCAATGATTTTTAACCTTGGGGCCCCAGGTGTTCTTGAACTAAAACTCCCAGAAGTCTTCACCACCAGCTGTGTTGTCCAGGATTTTTAGGAGATGCAGTCCAAGAACATCTGGAGTTCCCAAGGTTGGGAGCCACTGATCTACACAAAACTTGTGGGAGAGGTTGTCTGCAATTTTGGTGTTTGCTGTCACCAGTATGCAGATGATACACACAGAGCTCTATCTCTCTTTTCCATCAAAATCCAAGGAAGCTATTTCAGTTCTACATCAGTTCTACATCAATGGACCAGATGAGGACAAATAAACCAAAACGTAATCCAGGCAAGACAGAGGTGCTCCTGATCTGTCAAAACGCAGATCAAAGAACTAGGATTCAGTACAGACTGGATTTGGGTCGCACACCCTCTTTTAAAAAAAGTTGTGCAGCTTGGGGATGCTCCTGGATTTGTCTCTGAGCCTGGACACATGCACAAAGCATTTCTACAGTGGCCAAGAGTGCCTTTGCACAGTTAAAATTAGTGTGCCAGTTGAGTCAATTCCTGGAGAGGTTTGACCTGGCCATGATGACACATGCCTTCGTTACATCCTGACTAGATTACTGTAATGTGCTGTATGTGTGAGTGTCTTTGGAAAGTGCTGAGAAACGTCAGGATGTACAAAACACTGCAGCCGGGCTGGTTATAGAGATCACATAGCCCATGACAACTTATTTCTGGGCAAAAAATCAAAGTGTTGCTTTTAGCCTATAAAGCCACCCCATAAACAGCTTGGGTCCAAGGTATCTCAAAAAATGCATCTCCCTGTCTGAGGCTGTCTTCAACTGAGGGGAGGCTTTTCTCTTGGTCCCACCTCCCTCACAAGGTGCACTTGGTGGGGTCAGGGGAAAGAGCCTTCCTTGTTGCTGTTCCCAGACTCCAGACCTCTCTCCCACAAGAGGCCAGGCTGGCCCACCTTTGCAGGCAAAGACGTTTCTCTTCAGGCAGGCTTTTCCTTAGTTATTAGGACTCCATTTCGATTCTCACTTTCTTACTTTTCATCTATTATTTCTGTTTCTTCAACCAATCACCGAGGTACTAACTACTAATAATAACACAGCTAATTCCTAACCCAGTTATTCTGTGTGCCATGTAAATATGCAGCTTTAATTAAGATAACTATAGTAGACAGAGTAAGAGACTAAGACTCAGAAGGTTTGGATTTGAATCTGTACTCAGTCACGTAAACTCGCTCGGGTGTGGAACTGATGAAAACGCTCCTTAAATATCTCACTTAATATTAATGAAAACTCAGGGTTGCTTTAAATCAGTTCTGACCTGAAGGCACATAACAGTAAAGCATCAATTTAACCATTTGAAATCCAGTAAGAGGCACTATAACCAGTTTTTGAAACATATGTATAGTTTATCAAGTTGCCTTTCACATCCTTGCAGTTGCAGCTTTTAGTCAAAACAAACCTGCTTATTGTAGTTTGTTTTGCAAATACACAATCGAAGCAAGTTGCTTTAAAATACTTTATGGTCAATGAGGAAAAGAATAAAGAGATCTGTTTTATGCTTTGTCTGGACTTATTCACTGTAACTCCACAGCTTAGGCGTGTGGATCTTGCTGCCTTTTGCTCTCTAAGGGAAATTGAGAGGAGGAAGACTCCTCTTTTCTCCTCACAGTGAAGATTTCTCTGTGCAAGATTTTTTTTTTCTCCAAGCAATTTCACAGGGAATCTTTCCCAGGTTTCTTTGTCATTTTTCCTGGAAGAAATGTCACACTTCAAAGAACAGCATATTGATCACACAGGATTAGCTGGAAAAGGCCTTAAGACACATAGGATTTGGACAGAACAATGGGGAAATCAAATCAAAACAAAATAATACATAATAAGCTGAAAAATCTCACAGAAGCAGAGGAGAAGTCTTGACAGCAAGACTTAGGAGCATGCGAATGAACAATTTGGCAAGCACTTGTTACATCTAGCTATATGTTTGCTTTGGTTTTGAGTAACATTTTGGAGAGATTTGACTCATTTCTTTTTCAACTTTCCCTTTGCCAGACCTCATGTTTTTGAGGGGCTTTACTTTTGAAGTCAAACACAACTGTGCTTGACTGCCACAAGAATTTTCTACTTGCACTTAAATGTAGCCTGATATCACTAAGGCCACTGTTTCGAACCATTCAACACTTCTGTCTTATGGTTGTTGTAGGTTTTTCGGGCAGTCTGGCTATGTTCTTCCTAACATTTCGCCAGTCTCTGTGGCCGGCATCTTCAGAGGACAGGAGTCAGAACTCTGTCTGTGCTCTGGATGTCACTCAGTTCTGATTCCTGTCCTCTGAAGATGCCGGCCACAGAGACTGGTGAAACGTTAGGCAGAAGAACCTCAAGAACACGGCCAGACAGCCGGAAAAACCTACAACAACCATCAGATCCCGGCCATGAAAGCCTTTGAGAAGTCTCCTGTCTTACATTAAACTCCGGCGCTACTTAGGATTAAAATCAGGTCTACTCTCCTTTTGTCAGTTCTATGATTAGCTCTGTAAAGGACAACCATTACCACACAGCAGGACTGCTATATCCACAGGATCAGTACCTGTGGTTTCACTTATCTGCTGCTTGAAAACATTATATACCCCCCCACTCCTGAAATACAGGTTTCCAAGATGTATTACCAGAACTGGCTACTAGAGGGAAACAATGCACTGTCTGTCTCTCTCTCTCTAAGATTTCCAACATCTGCAGGCAGGGAACCAATCCCCCATAGATGCTATGATCCTACTATATCTTTTTTACTGCTTTCTAGTAACTAGAACATGAATTTATCCAGTCTATACAAGGGTAATTGGTGTCAACCATGGTCAAGTGTCCAGGTATAATTTCAGTTCCTAACAGAAAAAGTAATTTGTAAGTAATCTGCTTTTTTAGATTTTAAATGTTAAAATGTGACCACATTATGAAGTGCTACGGCTGAGTATACATAGTCCGTAAGCAGGAAATTGTTAGTTGCAAGGCAGCATAAACTTTATTAAGGAGTTTTAGTGCAAGGGGATTTATTTATGAGATACTTTAAAAAAAATATTCTTCATGGATTTTTGCTGGCAGACCACAGATGAATACTCCAAAACCAGAAACGGGCCATTTTGTTTTACCTATAAGGACTTTGTGGTGTGCTGTAAGATAATGAATTTGGTAGTGGAGTAAGAATGACGGCATGTCTGACAAGTTGCACTAAGATTCAGTTAGCAAAGCCAAAGTCAGATGTCTCTTAGAGGAGTGGGTGAGTTCATTGCTATTCTAAAATGGCCAGCCCAGTTTGGGTCAACAGATATCATCTTGTACAGTATTTGATATCCTGGGTATAATATTTCTCATGCTTCTCATTCTGAATAATGGTACGATTACACTTTTCAAAAGAAAAGCAGTCCAGATAAAGAGACCACATAATCCTACCGGAGCAATGGATATACCAGATAGCTTATCTTTCCAACACTTAGACACTACTAATAAGAATTCCCTGCCCTTGACCTCCATTGATGTTGTTGTTGTTGTTTATTAAATTTATATACCACACCATCTGGCCACCAGGCCACTCTAGGCAGCTAACAACAGTATCAGGAACAATATTAAAACATGATAAAAATAAATTAATATATAACCAAATAGGGTAAATTAAATTAAAACATGGTTGTTGTGGGTTTTTCGGGCTCTTTGGCCGTGTTCTGAAGGTTGTTCTTCCTAACGTTTCGCCAGTCTCTGTGGCCAGCATCTTCAGAGGACAGCACTCTGTGGTAAATTAAAACAGATGGCAATAAAGGTGGTAAAAAGGGTGATGGAGAGGATGGCAAAAAGGATGGTAAAAAGGGATGTTGGTATTTGTTTTATCCTTTCATGTTGGATTTTATTGCTGGTTGCTTCATTATGGTTTTAATTTTGTGTTACATTTGATAGTGTCCATCGCTTAAGAGAAGTGCATTTTTTAAAAGCAAATAACAAAAATCATTACTGCACAAACGGAAAAAGCCATGGGCAGTTGCATCATGTTTTTCCCCCAGAATGGTTCAATATATTTACAATTAATTTACAATTAATCCAAACTGTATACTCAGTGAATAAAGTATTCAACATTGTTCCCCTTAACCCTTCAAATAGAATCATCTGAATCTGTCCATATTATTCTGCATATGCTATGGATGCTAATGGTACTGTGTAAATAACATACCACCCAATTTAGCATAAAACTCAGACAATTCTGTCAACAACTGCCTAGAAATAGGTATTAAATCCAAGTTTTTCAGATTAGACATACATAGAAGTATGCTGTTTGTTCACCATGCATTTAACACAGACTCATCATTGAGGAATGCAAACTTTTGTAATCAGAGAGGGGAAAAATACATTGATACTCACTGTAACACATTTTCTGCAATAGAAGGAAGACATCATTACCATGGATTGTCCCTTCTACTTGCTCTTGTATACAGGAATGTTTAAGTCAATTTGCCCTAGCTATTCTCTAGTGGAGGAGAACCACCGAGAAATCCAAACCTTGTGATACTGATCACAGATTCAAAATAAACAGATACAATTATTAAAACATTTTTCTTTTCTTACTGAAGATATCACACCACCACGGAAAACCACAAATAGCCAAGGCTATTACATGCCTACTGAAAAGTCCTACTGTATTTAAGATGTGCTCCTAAATGAAATGTCAAGAGTTGTAGTCTAAAGTAACAATTCTATGAGTGTACACAGGTTGTCAACTCTTACGTTATGTATTCCCAAGTCTTAAAAAGTTATGTATTACTTTTAATATGCCCCCAACATTATTTTTGGTGTTTTACTTGTGTGTGTATGTATATTATATATACACAGTGGTGTCTCACACAACGATGTTAATTGGTTCCAAAAAAAATCAACGTTGTGTGAAACATCGTTCTGTGAAACACCATTTCTCATAGGAATGCATTGAAAACCGGTTAATCCGTTCCAATTGGAACGGATTGCCATCATTCAGTGAAAATCCCCATAGGAAACATCGTTGAGTGAAACAATGTTTCCTATATTGGAATGTATTGAAGCCGACTCAATACATTTCAATGCCTTTGCGAAGTCCTTTTTCGCTCCTGTAAAAGTGTCTTACAATGTTTGGACGCTGTTTTAAATGATTGCAATGGTTAGTCCACCTCCTGAAACCTATGCAAACTGATTTTGGTGTTGTTCTGACACTTCGTTAATTTATGATGATTTTTTGAATTTTCTCCATTGGAAACCATTGGATGGTCTGTCTAATGGTTTCCAATGGAAAAAACAAAAAATCATCATAAATTAACGAAGTGTCAGAACAACACCAAAATGCATTCTACTCACCACACCAAATTTCACAGACCATAGAATGTCCTTTATAACTTAGGTATCTTTCGAGACTTCCAAATGTAATCAACAAATGAAATCCTTTAATCACCGGCCCAAGTATCTTTTGCTACCTGCACTCTCAGAGAGCTACTATTTAACCACCAAATCCATGTATATCTAACATCAGAGGCTGAATCATATATTGTTTCCCTGAAGTATTTTCACTATGTTGTAACATAGTCTAGGTGCCATTTACTTATAACAAAAGGATGATATGAATATCATTTGAATGAAACAACTTGGATGATGCAAAGTAATTGGTTAAATTAGTTCATTTACGCAAAAGTTTGACTTATAGCATAGTACTGCACTAGTTGTTGTTCAACATTGTTCCGACCATAAAATCTAGTTAAGTGCCATAAAAACACTCTCTAACTAGCCTCTCAGTCTAGTTTTATTTATTTATTTATTTATTTATTTATTTATTTATTTAGATTTATACTCCACCCATCTAGACTGAAGGTATACTCTGGGTGGCATTACAAATTTTAAAACAATAAAACCAATAAACATGCAATAAATATGTTAAAATGTGAATTTAAGATACAGCAGGAAGGATGCGTGTAAATACGAGGTTGGGAATACACACACACATAAACTGTTGACAAAATGGGATTTATTCAACCGAGGATAAAAAAACAAAACTTTTGCAAAATGAATTAGCTGGAAAATAGTCACATATGCATTTAAATGTTCACTGAAAGTGATCACTTCCAAGTCAATTCTTTGTGCTGAATGAACAAGAGAACAGGGCTTTCACAACATGGGTATTCCTTTACCCCATTTATCTTCACAGATAATCTTTTGCAAAACTGTCTGCAAATGCTATAGCTAGAGATTAAGAGATTTATCTACAAATTTGCGTAGTATCGGTCACGGTTCTGAAAATCTTGATATACACGTTTTGCATCAGACCGGCTGTAAGGCACTCTGCCAAAAGGTTCCTGATCATTGAAACAGGAGTCAAAGACTTCATCCACAGCCTTTTCTGCCATCTCTTTACTGACTTTTCTGACAGCCAAGATGGAGCGAATGGCTCTGTCTCTTACACAGACCTGAAAAAGTTGGAAAGAACAGAGTCAGGCCTCAAACTATATAGTCACCTGACATATTTATATTAAACAAAAAGAAAATATTAAAGTTATAAGCCAGAGGAACTGTTTCAAAAATATTCTAACTAAATGGACTCTGTAGTAAATAACTTTTGCATTTAGGCCTAACTCAATGATTTTAGTGGAATCTCTGCCATGACTGTTTTGAAGACAAGTTTCCATGTAAAAACACCTGCCTATCTATTGTTATATCTTGCCAAGGTCTGTTTTTTTGAGAATGTTCCTATAGTTGGCATTCATGTGAGAACCTAGATACACAGTAAGCATGCACACCTTTATATGGTGGATTCATACTATATCCAAATCTGCTGTTCTGATTACCACTACTGAACATTGGTTTCTCCTTGAGATTATAGAGAAACAGAAATCTCAGACCCGTTCGCAAGACAACGCAAAATTTTGTGAACGGAACTGTTCGTAACTCAAAATGTTTGTAGGTCAAGGCGTTCATAAGTCAAGGCATACTATAGTCTAATCTCAGTGAAACAACAGCAAAAGTTACAATTCCAACATTTTGTTACCCCTAGGAGAACTTGCATTACTTGACCTTCAACTTTTTGAATTTCCTAATGATATGAATTGAAGGCATGGTGATCTAGCTTAAACAGCTTCTAATGGAAACAAGTAAAACAGAAGCAATAAAAAAAACTCTGTGGCACATTTAAGATTAACCAATTTAATCTTATTTAAATAACAACTTTATTTAAGCATGAACTTTTGTGGATTACAGTCTACTTCATCAGCCGCATAAAGTATTTAGGCTGAAAATTCATAAATGCAATTTCTAAACCTGGTGCTCCTCTCCCCCACCTCCAGGTTAGAACTAACTCACTTGATGATGCTGCTTCAACCCAAATTTAAACCGGCCAATTTCATTTAAGAGGGAACAGTCTCCACTGAGGTTGGCAGCTCGAATCTGTAAGGGAAACACAAAATGAGTAACAATGAATAGACCATACATTTTTAAAAATTACACAATTGCAAAGCTCTTAAGAGTTCTCTAGCTGAAGCTCCCAAGAGTTTTCTCGCTGAAATGCCACCCACTAGCAGTGAATAACATGTCATTTCATCAAAACGTCCACCTAATGATTCTCCACTCCTTTTCCATTCTGGCGTATAGCTACTAAAAATAGATTAACTGTGTAAACAATGAAATAAAAGTTCTTGAATCTGATTGACTGCTCACCCTCAAAATTTCTGGTGACACCAATTCACCTACTGTGCTGAGAAATTGTCTTTTTGATTCCATGCATAAAACAGAACAAGGTACTACATTCTAGCTTATAGAAACTGCTTTTTTCCAGGGGTACTCCAAAGGCAGAAGTCACAATTTCCATTTTTAACTTGTGTTGAATGATAAACATCTTGCTTTATTATACAAATGAGTAACCTGGATAGTTTTGGGAATACTCTTTATAGTGCACTAGCACCAAGAAAAGATTATCCATGTTAAAATTAGTTTATGTGTAGTTGAGAATGAAGGTATTTATACTTAATTACTGACTAGATTATTTGTTACTAGGAGAACTATGAGTTTCATATGAGCTAGAATTCCCTTATTCTCCCTTTTTTCTTATGCCTTTTCTCTCTAACGAACGAGTGCTCTCCCCTTTCTCAACAAGGTGCTCATTTTCTTCTCGACTGTTGTTGTTATTTTGGGCGGCTATCAGTATTTAAAACACAACAACCCAATCCCACCCAGAAGGACATAAATAAAGATAATCAAAACACATTAAAACACAGGATTACTGAAAAAGAAGGAAACATGGATGGCAAATCAAAATCAATAATCAATTCTGTTGATCAAAACTGTCAGAAGACTGTCCCTCATTGTGTGTATGAAATTTCCAAGTGCATATATATAATTTCTAGATGGATCAGTGAATCAATATTATGGAAAAGCAGGCAAGGAACAGAGTAAAAATAAAGAGAAGAATACATTTAGTGGAACTTTGCTGGTAAGAATATGTTCAGGCTACGTATCAAGTGTGTTCCTGGCAGCATTAGCAATCCACATCTGCAAATAAAATATTTAACTTACCTCTGAACAAGCCAAGTGCCTGACATTATTGAACCAGTCTACCTGTGCACGACAATGATCAAAAGCATGGATAAGTTCATGTATCACCACTCTATTCATATGAGATTGCTGGTGAATATTGTTTTGGCATAAAACAATCTGAAAAAGAAAATAAATAAAACATTCACAGGATAATTCAAAAAATATTTTTAATGGCAAATCATACACATTTCTTTTTTATACCCCTAAATAACAGTGCTGGCAAATGTTAATTGCTCTTTATAGTCCTATGCAGATGCTAGCCAGTTCACACACAGGACAAAGCTGGAGGGGGGGGTGTTGATGTAAACATGGGGCCTTCCTCTGAACACCACCATATCTGTGGTATCATTCTATGGCTTCACACATTGATCACAAAGATCTGAGGTAGGCTTCCTGACTGGGTTCAACTAAATACATTATAAAGCGCTCATGACTGGGAATCTTGCCTTATCAGGATTCCCAATCAAAAGCATTCCATAATGGCATTCAACCAAATGTTATTACAGAGCTCTCTGCAGACATTTTCACTCAGTGAACAAAGATCTGAAGTAGTGCCAGGCAAACATCAATATTTAGGATTGGTTCTACACCCCAGGATTATCCCATGTGAGTAAGCAAATATCTGCACTGGGCTTACAGAGCACTGCACAACAATCAGCTGGATCTGACAAGTGAGGTAGCCAAGGGATAGCCACCATCTGGCTTTCTGTGCTCTAAGTCTCTTCTCTGCCTGATGCAATCATGAGAGTCAGAAGTGAGGAGAGAAGATGATGCAAGTATGGAAGGAGATGCTGAAGATTCAGCCCCACTCACACTACTGCAGTGTGAATGAAAGGATACAAGATAAAGAAAGTATACTGCCCTCCTCCCTGATTGCCCCCACTACTTTGGTTTTCCCCCTTCAGCACAAAGAAATACTATAGCTTGCGAGCTCACTATGCTATCTAATGCTAGATCTGCTTTATGGGAGTCAGCATATCTGAGAGCAGCAAATGGATCCAGAGACATTTCCATACAAGAAAATACCAGCCTGGGATAAGCATTAAAGGCCTGGCCCCTTCTATCCCACATTACATACAAAATCAGTGTAGCTAAGATACAGAATTACCACACTAACTTCCATAGGTATGATGAAATGACAAATCAGTACCTGAGAAAAACTGGAAAAAATAATCTCCAGTAAACACAATTCCAATATGTTTTAGGCAGCCGGAAAGTTTAAAGGAATGTTCCAATTCAACTGAAGTTTCCTGGCCTGAAGTTGATTCTTCCCCTTGCACCCATTCCATCAGGAAAATGCACACTTTGATTTACTCTGAAAGTGAAATCCTATGATCTGTGGCAGGACACTCCTCTGGCTATAGTAATTAGGCAGCGAAGGAGGTCCATCTCTTGCACTATAGTTTAGCCTGTAAAAGTTCTCTCAGGGTGGGGTGGATCTTTCGGTTACTATGGTTGCCCTGCCAGTGTCATCCCAGGAACACATGAAAGGCAAGGGTGCACATATACTCCTGAAATAGAGTAAAATTATACCAGCCTTGATGGAGAATTCCATGCCACTGGATTGTTTTCTTAATGTTTTTGGTTTTTACTATTTTGTAGCAAAGAAATTGAGAACACCAATCTTGAGGAATTATGGCTAAAACCCAAATATATATTAAACATTGTATAATTATGCAACAATTCTATTTTTTTATAATGGGAGCACATAAAATAATCTCCTACAACCAAGCACAGAAGAGATTGCTCAGTGAGCTACCTGGGAGGTTGAAGAATCAAATCCCCCGCTGACACACCCATCACAGTCTTCACATGAGAAGTGTCTGTCTCTGTAAACAGTGCTGCAATGTAAAAAAATTTAACATAAGTAAGATTCAAGTATTTGACTTACCTGTTTTTTCTTCTGCTCAAGCCATTAAAAAACAACATGAAATGAAAAAAACCTTCCCAAACAAAAAAGGAACATTGAACAAAATAGCAAAACAATGAAAGAAAGTCCAAAAAGTCTGGAAAAAAATCTAAATGCAAACTAAGATGTAAGGCGATCAAACATTTACATATGTAACCATATACAGTGGACCCTTGACTTATAAAGGTCCCTACTTACAAAAATTTCAAGGTACGAAAAGCTCCGGCCGCAAAATTTTGGTCTGACTTGCGGCCGGAGCTTTGACCTACAAAAGGCAGGGGGAAAGGGTGGGAAATTCAAAGCCACCCGCGGCTCTCGGCTTACCAGGCTTCGAAAGCTGCACCCGCTGCCTCTTGTCTCCTGTCCCCGGTGCCCTCTGCCTCCTGTCCCTGTGGGGGAAGGAGGACAGAAGGCAGAGGGGCAGCGGGTGCAGCTTTGGAAGTCTGGGATTTTTTTTCTTAGGCCAGTTACGGATTACAGGGTTTTCAATGCATTCCTATGGGAAATTGACTTTTTGACCTGAGGTCACCGTTCCAATACAGATTAATTCCGTAAGTAGAGGGTCCACTGTAGTTGTCATCTATATGTAGCACATTTGTATGTTGAAATAATTATAAAGATTCTCAGTCTGGTGGTTGTAGGTTTTTCGGGCTGTTTGGCCGTGTTCTTGGAAGTGTTTCTTCCTAACATTTCGTTAGTCTCTGTGGCCAGCATCTTCTGAGAATGGGAGCTAGAGCTCTGAACACAGACAGAGCTCTAGCTCCCGTCCTCTCAAGATGCCGGCCACAGAGACTGGCGAAACATTAGGAAGAACAACCTTCAGAACAAGGCCAAACAGCCCAAAAAGCCTACAACAACCATCGGATCCCAGCTGTGAAAGCCTTCGAGAATACATTCTCAGTCTGTTGATGAATATAATGGGCTTTTATCTTTCCATTTCTGCAATCACAATCATTCAGCCACTGCAAAGACATTTTATTTCCATGAAACAGGTAGATAGTTTGACAAAAGTTTTGGCAAGAAAGGTTTAAGTACACAAGAATAATTACCATAAAGACACGATAGGGTTGGGTCATAAGTGTTTCTTACCAGCCAGAATTCTTCATAGCATCAAGAAGTACTTTAGCATAGGGATCTACAACAGACATCAGTGCAATCAGTCATTCCTGAACCAGTATCTTTTGCAGGGGAAAACAGGCTGGAGATGCCAGTGTATTTTGGCATCAGGGTATTTTGGCATGCAATACATATATTCAGCTAATTAATTAAAACTCAAACTTCTGCCATTGTTTCAGGTCATCAGTTACCAGGAGGAAGCTCTCTTTGCCAGGAGCTACCATTCCACAAATGGGAATTTTTGCCTCTTTATGTAGTGAACTACAAAATTACATTACATCCACAAACAGTAACTTTTGTTAGAACATCACTGGGCAAAGATGCTTATTGTTTTTAAAATACTAAACTGTACACCTTTTTCCCCATGATGTAATGCTCATGCAAGTTATACCATAACCTGGTGCACTTCCACTGACAGATAAATCCCTTTGGATTCCAGCAATCCAATAAGATTACTGCTTGCAGTTCTTTCATGGCCTGTTCAAGCTAGGTGTAAATTAAAATAAAAAGGTGGGGGGAAAGTGTGCTTTTCAGTAGTACTGTAATATGAAGAAGCTAATGTATAGAAAGCGTAGCACAAACTAACTGAGCAACCAACAAGAGGAGTAGTAAATGGCACTTTTCCCTTCAACAATCCTGGAGTTAGGGATGTAGGACCTCTCCCCCGTAGTTCTAAATCTGTATATAATTTTTATGTCCCCAAAAATGTAGCTACAAAACAAAAACAGCTGATTAACACACAGGAAGGCACAACCTCTCCTCCTCCCCCTGCAACAGAGCAGCACACTGCTGGGCCCTCCCTTGTCTCATGCCAGCTTCCCTGTATGCCCCAACATCCTCCTCAGCAATCGCATTGTACCATCATGCCAGAAGAAGGGGCCATCCAAGACATTACCACAGACTGGGGCTACTGCAACCATGAACAGGGGCCTCAGTAAGTCTAAGGCCGACCCGTCTCAGGCCACTTCCTGGAGAATAGCAGCAAAGTATTTATTGAAAATCCATTTACTGATTGATAAAAAATCTGTGTATAACCTAAACTGTGCTGCTGAAACCCATGCAATTCAAGGGAGCATTTCAACTTTGATGACAAAAAGCTATGTCAGGTTCTGAGTGGCAAGAAACATTTCAAGTTCTAAGGAAAAGATCATTGTTATGTGTTGTGTGTGTGTGCGCGTGTGTGCGTGCATGTGTGCGTGCGTGTGCCCAAGGACCACCTTGCCCTCAGGTAGAAAAATATTATATCTCTCATGGAAAAAAGGCTGCCAAAAAGTAAGTTAACTGAGTGCAATCATTCCCAGGAAAGAAAAAGTGTTGGCTGGGGTATTCAGGAGCATCCAATGCTGCATTTAGAGCTAAGCTACTGCAGAGTATAAAAAATTAATAATTAAAGCATAGTGTTCAATAAATCTGTGAAATGCCCAGTGCCTTATGTTTTCTGCAACTTAATGAAAATGAACGCACACACACAGAGATCACTATAGTTGTGTTACATTATCTATATACAACTAGTCATTTCAGAGGAAGGGTGTGAAGAGCACTTTCAGACTGTCCACTCCCAGGACTAATCTCACAGATGAAATTTATACAGAACTGCCCTGCCACATATCCTTTCCGCCGTTAATCAATAGTGATAAATGGTTGTATGGTTTATTTTTTCCAACTAAAAATTAATTCCCCGCCCCACCTCCAGTAAAAAAAAAAAAAAATTAAAAATTAGAGAGGGCTGATTAGAAACATTTACCAGACCCTCGACTTTCCCTGGTTGGCCACCCATAGGGCCGCCGGGGAAGGTGGCCACCTAACATATCATCAAGGAGGACAGCTCTTCCGATGGGAGGACCGTCCTCTCTAAAAGAGGAAGATCCGGCCACCCTCGTCAGGGCCCCCTCACGGGCTAGTCTTGGAGGGTGTTTGTAACAGGCTCCATTGCCCGAGGTGGAGGCATCATCCACGGCCCCGTGGCCAGAAACGACCTCAGGCCGGAGGAGGCCCTCCAAGTCCTACCCGCCCCGCTCGGACACTTACTGGTGGCCAGGGCGATGTGCAGCATCGCTTGGCACTTCTTGTTGGTGAGGAACCCGCCATAGACAAAGGACCGCTTTTGCTTCCCTTCTGAACGCCGTCGCTCCGGGAACAGGTCATAACCGAAGTCCTCCTCTTCTTCTCCACCATCAGCGGCGCGACTCTGGGGCTGCTCGGAAGCCATGGAGGGCCCTCTCGCCCTCCCTCATTCAAGCACGAAGGGGGGAAAACGCAAAACTCCAACCGCCTTGCCGGCCGCCGTACCCAAGTTTCACGGCTGGGCAAAGGTCGTCTCGCGCACGAACCATAGAGATATGAAAGACCTCTCCGTACTTGAATGGATAGATAATAGGCCTATCGGCTTGGAATAACCCTTTTGCCGCCAGAGGAGCAGAAGCTGCGCCCTGAAAACCTATGCCAGAAGCACGACTAGACTCTTGGATGTTTATTTACTCTCCCTTTTTTTTAATAAGATTTTTACGTACACGTGCCCCGAGCACACTTGACCAGACCGTAACCCAGCCGGGGAAGCGAGAGCGGAAGAGAGAAAGCCCGGCTTAACGTTTCCATGACACCAGAGGCTGGGCTGAACTCAGTACGCAGGCGCATTGGAGGCCTTTTCTCCCTCCCCTCTTCTTCCTTCCCTCTGCTATGGAAATAAACACCCGGTGTATTTTTAATTTGTGTCCTAAATAGCATAGCATTCTATGTACCTAAAGAAATATACTGCACTGATATAAATCTATTAATCTATGAAACGTTCCGCAAGCCTTTTTTCTTTTATCCCGCGTTTGCTCTGAGGCGGCCCTTGCCTATCTCTATGGTTACCACAGAAACACTTCCTGCGACAGTCCGTCTCTCTCCTGCAGTTCCGTCCTCTTCCTCCCGCGCAAGGCTTCCTGCGAAAGGAAAGCGAAGCGCGGATGGAGTGGTTGCTGGAGAGTAAGAGGTAACCGTGGAGGATTGCGCAGGTAACGGACCGGGAGCGGTGGGAGCGACTTTCTCGTTACTCCGGTGTTGGAAGGGGGGGGGAGCTGAGGTGACGGTGAAAGAGCCTGCGGGCTAGAAATGAATGTGTAGGATGCTGGAAATTTGGCTTTTTTTCCTTCTCTGAGAAGATCTGTTTCTTCTCAGGAAACTCAGTGAAGCCCAAGGGGAACTAGATGGGCTACCCTGTCCACTTTGGGGTCTGTCCCCCTCCTCAAATCAAGGAGCCCCCCTATTGTACGTCTTTCCTTCCCAATCGGAAACAAACGCAGCCTTATTATCTTTTTTTATATAGCAAAATCATACTTTGGAAATGATATCTGAAGGACTCTTCAATTGTGTCTGTTTTTCCTCTCACACAGAAAGGATTTCTTACATATTTTCATATGTGCTTTTCTTCTCTCTCCCTCTGTTATGCTTGACCTCTTATTTCTTTTACCTCAGGAGGGAATCCAGTACTTCTGATCTCTCCCAGGTCAGGTGTGAAGCTTGCTGTGTTATCAAACTGTATGAATGAATGAATGAATGAATGAATGAATGAATGAATACCACATTCTGTTCATTCTGTGCTGCTCTCATATTAGGCAGGATAAGGAATGGCAGTCATGCATTGAGAGTAAAACAAATGAGTGGGCTGAATTTTTTATTTCCTCCTCTCATTTGGGTGAAGTTCTCTGCTCAAGGCTGGTTTTTTTCCCTGTTTCTGTACCAAGAAGTGTTAAAAACAGTTGCAGCTAAGATGCAGAAGGAAGGAAGAAGGATTTAGTTGGTGCCTTCTTGCTTTTTAGTGTGAAATTTACCCCCCCACACACACACATACACACTTTGTGTGTGGGATGGCCACAGATATATTCCCTTGCATTTGCTTTGGGTGTGAGTAGTTCAGTCCGATTGCATTGTGTTTTTAATAAGCTACTCTTCAAATAATGCTCACTAAATATACTAACTGAGGATCAAATCATAAAGGATGTTAAGATGTAATTCATCTTAGTCTTCTGTTTACAAATGCTTCTTGGCAGGCTCTTGTTCCTTAAAGACATTGGATCACCAGATGTCTTCGCCAAACAAAGCAGTAGAGTTACAGATGCAAATACGACAAAATGCTGAAGAGTTGCAAGATTTTGTGAAAGAGTTAGAAAATTGGGAAAAGGATATTAAAGAAAAGGATTATAATTTAAGGCAGCAGAGTGGTGTCCCAGAAAAGGTAAGCTGGCCACTCTGATTATTACTGACATAGGTGGTTAAAGTAAAAATATATTTTGCTCAGCATTGGCTTTGATTTCAAAGAGACCTTAAAATAAAACACCAGTTTTATAGCATACTGCGTTTGAAACTGAAACTGCATGAGGCTTTCTGATTTTGGGGAGAGACATTATTTGTATATTTGTATGGTTTACCATTCTTTATAGAAAACCTCAGTACAAATATTGAAGTGTTTTGATCATCCTCTTTGCTTTCAGTAGACAATACTCAGTACCACTATGTCTCCTCAGGGTAGAACTTCTATCTTCAATCATTGTATCCCAGTTCTCCATCCAGAGTTAACACACCCATACTTACTTCACCAGATAAGAGAATTCTTGTGGAAAGCAGTCATGGGGTAATTTTAATCATGTTGAAGGAGCTTGGATTACTGTAATAGTCATAGAAGCAGACAACCACATGTTTATAGGATCACCAGGTATTGCACAAGTGTAATTGCATGCAGCAGCCACACATCACAACAAGCCAACATTTAATAGAATTCCTGTTTGCTTCACAGGAGCCAGTAACTTCTGTAACTCTAGTTCACATGATGACATGTGAATCCAGCAAGAGTTGCCTGTTTGGTTTATCTCATCTCTGATAAGCCAGAGAAGAAGTTTAGGATTTGTTGTATGGTTATTCCTCTAGCTTGCTGAGGAGCGAGGAAGAGCTAGAGAATCAGCTGCATCAGGGTGGTTTACAGGAACAGTCAAGCACTGTACAGAAGTGCATAATGCACTCTCACAGTAATCCTTGGTGTGATCTCTGAATGCACCCAAGAGAACTAGATCAGGGCCAATACTAATTCTGTACTGCTGTTGCCCTTTTTAAAACTGTAACTCTCAGATTTTCTGAAATTGCATAACAATATTTTCTTCTGTTTAGGATTTGCCACCAATTAGAAATGAAGCCTATAGGAGGAAGAAGAAGAAAACCAAAATGAAAGCAGTGTCCAAAAATACTACAGAAGAAAACAAAAAGAACAAAATAAAGTCATATGATTATGAGGCATGGGGAAAACTTGACGTGGTAAGTTAAAATGTTAGGAAAAAACTTGGTGTTTTTTTTTTAATGTAGATATGTAATTTAGAGTCCTATGCATAAAAAGTGTGTGCATAAAGGAATACACAGTGTTTTCCACCCTCCAGTAGGCTCCTGTCATATGACTGATCTTGAAACCAATGTGAGACTGGTGTGCAAAGGGAGGTTTGTTGGGAAATAAAAATAGTTATGTTGTTGCCCCTTTGTTCCACATTCTGTCAGTAGAATTTTGATTAGTGTAGTTAAACTTTCTATTAAAAATGTGAAAACATAGAACTAGAATTGTTGGATTTGTGAGTAAGTAGCTTTTAGGTTCTGTGAAAATACATAAGCCCTCCAATAAGATCAAAGTGTTTGACTGAAAATGTCATTCATAGTTACAAACATGTTTTTAAATACAGAATACATGGCCTGTTTTCATAAAGCTTCAGGAGCCTTTTGTTTGCTTGTGAATTTTACATGATACTTTGCTTTTATTTCGATTTCACAGCTTAAATAGATCCTCAAAATTGGACTCTGATTTTTGAGCTAATTGAGATGGAGTATTTGGATGTATTAGCATTTTTCTTCTTTATATGTGAAGGATGAACATTGCCATACAGTCATGGTGATTTGATATTGTACTGGGTTTTAGTAAGATGTGAGGTGAAGAGTACTGCATTCACTGTTAGATGGAGTACCTCAGTTGAATTGAATTCTCAAAGGGGAGGGCAGATTTGTTTTAAAGTTGGGTTTTTTATTTAATATGTGATTTAAATCAATTTGATTTTAAAAAATCATCGATTTCTATCCACCTTGTCAATGGATCTAGAATTGGTACCAATGTATTTATCCTTTTTTGCTTGCATCTTACCCTCTTCAGGATTCTTTTATTCTTCAGATATGTTTCCTTGAACCTATAAGTATTGTTACATTTATGTCATTTCAGGATAAGATACTTGAAGAGCTTGATAAGGAAGATAGCACCCACGATTCAGTGTCTCAAGACTCAGATTCTGAAGAAGATGGAATTCGTATAGATACAGAAAAAGCACTTGCTGAGAAAGAAAAGGTTATTTGAGAACACTCTACTTTTTCTTCTGATCATAGCATACAGACACTTTCATCAGTTTATTTCTGAGGAGAGGAATTCAACTCTCCAGCTATTGTTGTATTGCAGCTTCTGTTAGCTCAAGCTAGTGTGGCTGATGGTAAGAGTTGCAGTTGAACAACTTTTGGCAGATCATGCATTCTCCAATCCTGATTCACATTCTTAGTTATTGTAATTCAGAAATAACTCAAGGTTTTGATGCTCTGTTGCCTTAAGATGAGATTTTGAAAATGAATCTGCATCTACCAAGAGGTTCACTAAAGTTATTTTTACATTATTACCATCGTTCTTATTTGCACCTGACAGCAAAAACATGTGTTATATTACTTTTTCATTTTTAACAAAAAATTAGCTATGTTAGCAAAAAGATTGATTCAGTTTCACTAAGAGCTAAACATTGTGCATCCTCTTTTGACTTGTTAAGAATTAACTATTTTGTAGGGTGTTTTTCTAAACTACTTGAGATTTGTTGAAGTTGGGGGAGGGGTACTTTTTATAAGTTTTCTCTAATAACAGCTGTGAGCTTATCTAGAATACCTGGACCTGCAATGCTTACTTATGCTTTGGTTATCTCAGAATTAGGCTATTGCCATATTCCATATTTGCAGTTGCCTCTGAAGAGATCTGGATGTGTCAGCTCATGCTAAATTTTTCCTGCTGTTTTCCAGAAGTGCAACTGCCATTTTGTTTTTACTTGTTATGGCTACTAATCTGTTTCTGAGCCCAACTGAAGGTGCACATCTTAATTGCTAAAGCTTTTAATGTCTAGAACAGTGGTCCCCAATTTTTTCTGAACCGTAGACCATTTGGGGAGGGGGTGTGCTCGCATAGGGGCAGGGCGCACTTGTGCACATGCACGGAGTGGCGGGGTATGCTTGTGTGCATTCACTGAGGGGAGGGCGTGCTCACGGAGAGGAGGGGCACTCGTGCATGTGGAGGGACGGAGCGTGCTCATTGAGGGGAGGGGAGCGCTCACATGCATTCATGGAGGGAAGGGCACTCTCGCAGAGGGGAGGGCACCCATGCATGCAGGTGGGGTAGTGCGTGCAGTGGGGCAGGAGATCTGTTGGCCCAGTTGGGGACCCCTGGTCTAGAACATGTGTCAAGGCCTGCAGGCTGAATCCAGCCTGCTGGGCCGTTTCATGTGGCCTTTGCAGTGTTGGCTGCTACTGTTCAGTATACAATGCGCAGGGCTTGCTCGGTCACCCATAACGTTCCACAAGGATGCGGGGAATCTGCCCAGCGGGACTTCTGATTCCAAGCGGCGAAAAGTCAGAAAGTGATAATTGAATGAGGGAGATTATATTTAATATTATAAAGAGTAGATACATTTATATAGTCTTACAGATACAACCAGCCCTTTGAGGGCAATCATAATACTGATGCAGCCCAAGAAGAAATACAGTGGTGCCTCGCTTAGCGATGTTAATTCGTGCAGAAAAAATCGCTGCTAAGCGATAACATCGCTAAGCGAAAATAAAAAGCCCATAGAAATGCATTAAAACACGATTAATGAGTTCCTATGGGTTTAAAACTCACCTTTAAGCGAAGATCCTCCATAGTGCCGCCATTTTCGGTGCCTCTAAAGCGAGGAATCCATCCCAGAAAACAGCAGGCGACCATTTTGTTTACCCGGCGGCCATTTTGAAACCGCCGATCAGCAAAGCGAAATTCACCCATAGGGACCATCGCAAAGCGATCGCTTTTGCGATCGCAAAAACAGCATCGCTAAGCGATTTTGCCGTAAAACGGAGCAATCGCTATGCGAGGCACCACTGTAGTTTTACACCTCTGGTCTAGAACTGTCTTTAACCATGGAATCTAGCATTGTGCAGTCTTGTATGCCAGTGAATACCTTACAGATCCTTTCCAACTGTCTGCCATTATAAGGTTGGTGTGCACTAGTGAAATAGTCTTCTCACTGGTAGGCTTGTGCCTTTGGAACATTTTTCCAATGATTCTCATCTTTGTCTCTTCTGCTCTGGTATTTAGGTGTACTTTGAAGATGTTTTATTTTTTTCAAGGTTGCCTTTGATGCCATAGCTTTTCCTATTAGAGCAACTTCCCAAAGTAAATTTCATACATTTGTTCTAATGTCATCACCTTTGATTTATACTTTGCTGTTTACATCTTTCTATAGTTTTAGGGAGGGGTGGGACTAATTAAAATATTAAGATTAGTTCAGTGGAATAAACAATAAATATAAGGAGCTTGATACAAGAAACAAATGAGGGGTGCAAGACATCATTCCACCCACCCTTCTTCCTGTTATAGATTGTGGGATTTACAATACAGTCTGTAAGTTAATAGAACACATAGGTATGCATGCCAGATTTGGCAACACCACAGGGCAGAGGAGAAATATTTTCCTTTATTCTTGGTGCATTGTTTAATTAATGTATATTATACTCTGGTTTCTCTTCAGATCACTTATATTATAGAATCCCCATGGTAGGGAAACCTGCCTTATCAAGGTTCCCAATCATTTCATAGTGGCATTCAACTAGATGTCATTACAGAACTCTCTACAGACCTTTTCACTCAATGAATGAAGGTCTGAAACAGTGCCAGAGATAATCAGTATTTAAGATTGGTCCTACACATCAGAATTATAGGTATGAGTACGCAAATATCTGCACTGTGTTTACATAGCATTGCACGAGTATCAGCTGCATCTACCCAGTGCTACTTTGTATCCATTTTTATTCATCCTTCCTTAATTTTGGGTTCAGAGCAAATTTGTGAAATAGAAAACAGGACAAAAATTCATGTGCAGTTTGCTAAGAAGTAAATTCTAGTGACTTTATCTGGGGGTCTTATTCCCAGGTGAATGTATAGGATTCCAGCTCTACTGACTGCTTCATTTTTTTCATTAATCAGTTTGCATGTTGGTTTTCAACTGTGATGTTCTCAAGTCACTCAGATTTATAAAATAAAAGTTATAGTCATAATGAATGTTTCTATGAAGCATCTCCAAGTAGCAAAGATGATGACGAGTTTATTGTCTGTCGAATCATATAGCAGCACACCATCATGTTCTGTAACTATTGTGACTAAATTTCTGCTTGCTTATCTCGGAAAGGGCAAAAGATGAAAGGAACCGAGACAATCTAGGAGTTTCTAATCTTCTGTGTGGTCTGGCTGAGCTCTGTTATTAAGTTATTTTAATGTCAAGAGTATTAATAACATGACTGTGGTTTAGCTGCTCTTGAGTTAGGTGAATTTTATTTAAAGTGATGAGAAGTGGCAAAAATAAGTTCAAATGATATTCATGTCAAAGATATTTATTTTCTTTAAACAGGGTAATAAATATTTTAAACAAGGGAATTATGATACTGCAATAGAATGTTACACAAAAGGAATGAATGCAGATCCTTACAATCCAGTTTTGCCGGCAAACAGGTCATCTGCTTTTTTTCGACTGAAAAAGTAAGGCTTATGTTTCAGATTTTTGTGCTTTGCTTCATGAATAACCTTAGATAAGAAACAGTTCTTACAACTCAATATACAGTTAAGCCCCCTCTGTTACCATCTTTATTGAATAATCCTATCACTTCTGTTTGACTTCATAAACTTAAGACTTGCAAATCAGATTTTTCCTGTTGTACTAAGAAACTAGTATGCTTCAAAATTTGCAAGCTTATTTTTGGAACATTTTATGTCTTCATAAGGATATGGTATCCTCCCTCTTCTTTCTTAGAAGGACTGTAGGAATTAGACGCTTACTGTGTAAAAGCTTACAAAACAAAGAAAATGAAATTAATGCATTGTTTAATGCTTATAAGTCCCTTAGGAGAAATGCCCATTTATTAGTTATGCATTTTAAAGTCATGTACACATTATAGTTTTTTTGTATTGTCTTTCAAGAAAGCCAGGACAATACATGTGTGTTTCCGTCTTATCTTCACAATAATTTAATAGGTTAGATGCAAAAAATTGGAATGCTGTCATCCAACGAGTTGAGTGGCTTGGTAGAAATTTGAATGTGGATGTTTTTTGGACTTTCTGTTGGACTTCTATGGGATTAAAGGACTCAGTCTCTCTACTCATTAGACTCTGTACATGATGTCAGTCAAAAATTGCCATTCCCACCCATGGGTTTCTCCTTCTGGCAAATGGTAGCTCCAGAGGGAGACTTACCAAGGCACAGGTATAAGTCCTTAAATGATTCTAAGGACTAGGGATTTTTTCAGTTATAGCTGCCAAAATTCTGACTGGGGCAATTCCTGTCTTATTCTGAGAGCTATAGTCAAAAAACCTGAGAAAGTCTCTTGCCTAATACTTGCATTCTTCTTTGATAGATATAACAGGACATATAAAATACTATGCAGTGGTGCCTCGCTTAGCGATTGCTTCATTTAACGATGAACTTGCTTAGCGATGACTTTTTCGGAGCGATCTTGCGCTCCGTTTAACGATGGTTCCTATGGGCGATTTTCCCATAGCGATGTTTGGGACCATGCTTCGCATAGCGATGACAGTTTGGGTCCCCCTGTTTCGCTTAACAATGGTTTTGACAGCCTCATGTTGGCTGTTTTTTAAATGTTTAAAAATGTTTAAAAATGTTTAGAATGCTTGAAATCATAAGTGCACATAATAAACCCTTCGTTTAACTAATTTGACTTTGTTCCGACTCTTTTTAAATTTGTTGTAATTTTTTCCCCCATTGAGATGCATCGAATAGGTTTCAATGCGTTTCAATTGGGGAACCGTGTTTCGCTTAGCGATGTTTCCTATGGCGATTTTCGCTTAAGGACGGCAATCCGTTCCCATTGGAACGGATTATCCGGTTTTCAATGCATTTCTATGGGAAAACGTGTTTCGCTTAGCAATGAAATCGCTTAACAGCGATTTTTTGGGAACCAGTTATCGTTAAGCGAGGCACCACTGTAATAGCTAATGCACTTTGTTTATAAATTGACATTTAAAACATGGATATATGTGCAGTTTTTGATTTGTTGAAGAAAAAAGAATGTTCCTATTGTGGGTAAAGAAAGAATCTGTCCTTGACTGAAAAGAGAATGTTTGACCCTAGCTGCACCATGGAGTTCAGACATGTAAAATACAAGTTTATGTCACAGAAAAGTTGGTTGTTTAGCCCAGATGAAGTACAACAAAGCTTTGCACAGAAATAAACAATACTTTCTATATATGTTTAGATTTGAATCAGTTTGCACATTCCTGTATTTAGGTTAAGGATAAGATAGTGACGGTCAGCCTGTTTCTAGTCAGTGTCAGTTTGGACACTTGGTTTTGATTAGCAACAACAAAGAGCATACCAGAGCCCTTTCTGAAAGCTGGGTGGGCCTGCCATGCCAGAGGTATGGAGGGCGAATCTTTACAAAAGCAGCCCTGTTGTCTGAGCATTGTCTGCGTCTGTCTTGTCCTTAATACAGTTAAGGGTCTTCAGGAGTGGTTCTCAAGGAGTGGTTCTCTCTGGTGCTTTGAAAGGTTCTGTGCTTAGCATTTCTTAAATTGCACGTGGTTTTGTTTGTGTAGAGTTAATATATATTTACAATGACAGACATATGTAAATTACTCCTACAGGTATTCTGTAGCTGAATCTGATTGTAATTTAGCACTTGCCCTAGATAAAAATTATACTAAAGCTTATTCCAGAAGAGGAGCAGCTCGCCTTGCTTTGAAAAATTTTGAGGGCGCAAAAGAAGGTACATGTATCTTTTATTGTGTATCTGTTTAACGTATGGCTGCAGCCAAGTTGCTGTGCACTTTTCAATTATTGTCCTTCCAGGTCAAGAACCTATGATGGGTTCTTGAGCCAGTGGTAAATTCAAAGGCTAATCTCAGCATAACTCCCTGTTTTCTTCATTCCTCTGCCCTGTGTCTCAGAAGAACACATAGTAGAGTTCAGGCAGTGGGGTATTGCATTCATTTGAATTGTGGAAAATGCCTGTTCTCTCAACCTCTTCTTTTTTTTTCCCCCATAATAAAGGATGCACTGGATTTAATATCTTTTTGGTCATTGTTGCTTTGTTGGATTCTAAAAGTACTACCCCATTTGCTTTATTTTTTTTTAAGAATTTGACTTTGATTATGTTAACATGCTGTATGTCTGCCATAGACTTCACTGTTTTCTCTGCTTAATTCCCCTTACTGGAAGTTATAGGTCCCTAATCTGGGGCAAATAAACATATTTCAGATTTTAAAGAAGTCCTGTGGTTATACATGTTTAAAGGACCAAATCCAACATTAATTTCAACCAGAGACGGTTGGAATCCATAGTTCCTTACCTGTGAATAGCATGTCCTATTCATTCCAGTTAAGTCTAGTGCCCCTCTTTCTGGACCTACATTGGATTTAGTAAAAAAAAAAGTGTTAGAAAGTAACATTGTATCATATATAGTTTTGTGTGGGAGTTTTTTGTTTGTTTAATCCTACATCTTCATATCTTGATTTACTGTTCAGATTATGAAAAGGTTTTGGAATTGGATCCAGACAATTTTGAAGCAAAAAGTGAACTTAGAAAAATTGAACAGGTAAAGAATTTTAATATACCCACGTTGCCCAGCAAATACGATCTTCTTTTAGTTGTGTGTTGAGAATGTTTTGTATATTTCTTATCAGGTTCTCATATCTAAAAAAAATTCTCAACATGAAGAAACAGATATTTCTACTACTATGGAAGTTGCAGAACAGAAACAAACAGAAGAAGAACAACTTAAGCAAAAAGCTGTAACAGAAAAAGATTTGGTAAATATAAAGAAGTATTTTAGTGGGGTCGATTTTTAATTTTATTGCAACCCTGAAATGCATTACATTATTCAAAGCTTTGGGACAGGGAAGCCTGTCATTCTGTCTCTGCACTGAAATATGACTTAGTCCAGTGGTTCTTAACCTTGGGTAAGTCATGTGTTTTTGGACTGCAGCTCCCAGAAGCCTTCACCACTGTGCTGGCTGGGGTTTCTGGGAGTTGCAGTCCAAAAACACCTGAGTAACCCAAGGTTAAGAACCACTGACTTGGTCATTCTATTTGGCACATGGACTATCTGTTGGTTAGTTAGCTATTCATGTTTTTCTATTTGAGTTTAAGGTGGTCATCTTTTTCCTAAAGCAATAAAATGTTAAACTGGTGTTTTCTTCCCAATTTGCGTAGCTTAATGCTATGACAACCTGGCCTTGGCCAGCTGTCATGAAGGCATTGTGGTGTTCTCAGCCAAGCATAAAGAGCTCTGCAAAGCTGTCTTTAAAACATCCCGTGTAACTACTACTTCCTCCCCTTCTTCCATTGGTACAGGAAATTAATGAATAAAGTATGGTTTGTGAAGTGTGGCTCCCTTCTGTCAACATAGTGAGACTTCCCACATAATTGTTTATATTTTTCTCTCTTCTCAATTATCGCAGGGTAACAGATATTTCAAAGAAGGTAAATACGAAATAGCAATAGAGTGCTACACACATGGTATAGCAGCAGATGGCACCAATGCACTTCTTCCAGCCAACAGAGCTATGGCCTATCTGAAAATTCAAAAGTGAGTGGGCTTGCATGTATCATTCTGTGTCTTCTGCCAGTTTTCTTTGAATTCAATTTTAAATCCTTTTTTTACAATTATAAATAATTTTGTTTTTAATCCCATTCAGTAACTTGTTTTAAATGAACTGGTGGAGCTTTATACAGTAACATGAATTAATCTGGTTCCATCCCATGCATTTAGGTTTTGCTTTTCCTAAGAATGTGAGGAAACCAAACGCACTTGAAATAGTTTATGTGTGAATTAAAATTTGTTTATATGGCTGACCCACATTTTCTTTTCATGTATGATACTTAGAAGGGGTGTAAATAAGGAGTTCACCCCTAAGGGCTATTCGTGCACATTCTAGTTTCATATAATGATCAAGCTGATATATTTTACCAACAAACTGTGTTTCCCTGAAAATAAGACAGGAGCTTATATTAATTTTTGCTCCAAAAACGTAGTAGGGCTTATTTTCAGGGGATGTTGTTTTCCATGTACAACAGTCTAAATTAATTCAAATACAGTCATGTCATCTTCTGGTTGCTGCACAAGGGTGGAGGGCAGGGTTTCACTTAACTAGGGCTTATTTTTGGGGTAGGGCTTATATTATTAGCATCCTGAAAAATCATATTAGGGCTTATTTTCAGGTTAGGTCTTATTTTTGGGGTAACAGAGTAGCTAATTTGACATCTGGAATGGAGTTGTTTTGTTTCTCATTTTAGTTACAGCCAACTTAATTTGTATATCACATTTCTGTGGCACTTTGTGCTCCTAGCAGTTCACAGAGCAGTAACCATAGTCATGGTATAACGTTAAGTTAAAGTTTGCAAAGCAATTTTCTGGTTTAAGAGCGTCACATATTAGCAGGTCACTCAGCTGTGCATGTCAGCATTATTTGCGCTATGCAGTTTGTAGTTGAAAGAAGACAAATTCATGCTTACAGCAAATTCACAGTGAAAAGAAAAAGTGGAGGCCAGGATTTAGTGGTGTACTTCTGATGAATCATGCTACTTCTGCAGAACTGACCGACCCCCCTTTCTTTTGCAGCCTTCCCCCCTCATTAACACTAAAAACATTATGGGGAGCTCTGACAGTCCCCCCGGGCACTTTTTTTTCATCACTGAGAAGGCAGCAGGAGAGGGAGAGAAAGAAGTCCAAATTCTACACCACTAGACAGAATGAGGCATTTTAGAGAGCCCACTCTTAAGCATAAGAGAAGACCCACCTCTCACCAGGGTTCTATGTGCTGAACCAGCGGAAGGCATTGTTATCCTTCATAACTATCTTTGTACAGCAGAGCAGTGTGAGAGGCAAGATGGAAAAAAACATTATTTCTGGGTCTATATCCTCATTAAATAGCAGAGATTGAAAAACACACCAGCATTTCCTTCACACCCTTTTGAAGGTTTCTGGGGGAAGCGACAAGTGAAAACGGCCAAGTCCTCATAACAAGTCTTCCCATTATTTTTGGTACTATCAGCCATGAAAACAAACCATTGGTAGTTGAGACCCTTGTGATTTCTAACAAGACACAGTGAAGTACCTTCAGTATCATCTGATCTTGCCTAAGTTTTTAATTAACCTGATTTTTTTTCAAAATGCTGATTTAATTAGAAACTACTATCTTTCTCATATTCACACTGAAATTTGTCTTAAAGATGCCACAATACTTTTTTGTTTTTGTTGGTAAAACGGAATAACACAGCTATGTATGTATCTGAAAAAAAAGCACTTGGAAAATGCAGTTAGAAAATTCAAAGTTTAAAATAGGTGACACACAAGATGTCTGCTAATTAATGTAAGTGCTTTTTAAATATAGTTATGAAAAACAACAAGGAATATGTCCCACTGCTGAAATAATTCCACATATGCCTTTAAAACCACTCCATTCTCATACTTATTTGTGTTTAACATTTAAGCATAGAATCTTTGGTATGAAATGTTATGAGCAATTATAGGCTATAAGAAAGCAAAACAATGTCTGATGCACCAAAACTAATATTTTTTTTAAAAAATATCTTGCAATAAGATACAAGGAGGCAGAAGATGATTGTACAAAAGCTGTGTTATTAGATTCTTCATACTCCAAAGCATATGCCAGAAGAGGGACTGCTAGAGCTGCGTTGGGAAAGCTAAAAGAAGCCATGCAAGGTAAGATTCAGAAAACAGAGCCTTTTAAATGGAATTTCTTACTCTGTCCAAATACCAAGGAAACAGCCTCAGTTCAGCTATAGCAATCCAGTGCAAAAGCAAGAAATACTTGCATGTAAAACAATTGGCTTGTTCACAATTTCTTGCTCTTTTAAGCTACTCCAAAGCCAAGGATAGTTGGGGCAGTGTCTAACAGGAGCACTCTGGATGGATGAGATCTTATCCTCTTCTACATAGGACACATGACCAGTGCTCTGAAGGCTCTAATTTGGAGCATAGTACTGGATTCTCTATCTTTACGTAAAGTTTTCAACTGACATGATATGAATTGCATGTTGGGAGTCTAGTAAATGTAGAAAGTGTTTATATCCACACTTTCCTGGAAGTAAACACATTGAACAATAGCTGTGAATAGCATTTGCATTGAGGCAGGCGTGTGTAGGATTTCAGTATTAGTATTTCAGGTTGATAGCATTTTGAACTGGCTTTATTTTGCTATATTGGAAATGTCACTATTACTGCTGATTCCAGTCTTTTGACCTTAAAGGTTGAAAGCAAAAATGCATTGTTCCCAGTTTCTTGCTATTGCCACAGTTCCAATTACCTGAATATTTATAGTGCTTTTTATTTAGTTCAGACTTCCCTCAAAGGTAGCTTTCATCCTAGCAGTTTATGAACTCATATGTACCATTTGTGGTTGCCTTTCGCTGGTTAATTGATGGGCATGATCGTACCACATCTAAACAGGCTTCATTTTTTAAAAAGTGCTGTTGGATTTAGTAGAACTTGGAAACGCTCAATCAAGGATGGGCTGTCATCTAACAGCTATATGTAAATAGAGGAAATTGGGAAGGTTTGTGGTGGGTGCAGTGGTATCTTCTATTATTTACAGTAAATGTATGTTGCTTATGTGTTTTGTTCAGATTTTGAAACAGTCTTAAAACTGGAGCCTGGAAATAAACAAGCAATAAATGAAATAATGAAACTTAAGAATGTAAGTGTGCATGTGTGTTTCTATACATTGCAATATCAGTAAATAAAAAAGGTTTTACTTATGCATTTCAAGTGTTTTAAATTATTTGTTTTCACTAATGCTTATTCAATGATTTTTTTAAAAAAAAATATTAGGAGTTATTTGCGAAAGGACTGCAGATATACCCTGAATGTCCTGAACTCTCACAGGGTGAAACGGAAGTACAAAATCAAGTGAAACCCATTGACAAACCCATGCATCTCAGGTCAACAGTAAGTACAATGGAGCAGGGATATTTTTTGAAATAAACATCTTGATTGCTTGTACAAGCACTTTTCCAATGAATATATCTTTGCAGATATAAATTTTGGCATGTTTTTTCTCTCTTCCTTTATCCGTCCATCAACATCCATCTCTCCCTGGGTCAAGACCCAGCCCGCTTATACACACTAAGTGCAAAGTTGGTATGAACAGGGCAGTCTTGTGCATTCAGGAATAATATAGAAGAGAAAACCAAATGGTCTGGGAACAGGGTGGAGGCGGGAGCAGGCAGAATGCTTGCTGGCATAAAAACAAAAGGGATAGGACGGGAAAAAGTAGGAAGCATGTTAACATATTGCAGGTAAACAAATATAAGAGTTACAATGTGTTTGCTGTTTCCACTTACATAGTGAGGTCAGTGAATGGTAAGCAGAATTTCTCTGGCATTTGTAGTAAAGAATGGATAACATCTCTTTCTGTGATTACACTGTGTCGTGCAGTGGACTTGTTCATCCTTGAAGTACCATGGGGCTGTTCATTTTTGATATGACAGGCACAGCTACTCTTCAATATTGTGTCTTATCCTCCAGCCTGGTAAAACACTTCTATGTTGCAGCTAACATACTGCATGATCATGTACTTTTTAGAAACCCTTGAGAAGAATAATAATTGAAGAAGTGGATGATGAGACGTTGTGCACAAATCTAGTGGCTCCCACCAGTCAAAAACCTGTTTCAGCAAGTATAGAAGCAACACAGGCCTTGGCATCTGCAAAGAACCCAAGCGAAAATGATTTGTTTTCAACAACTGATACTCCTCAAGCAAAGTTGTTAAAAATAGAAGAAATAGGTGATTCTCTAACCATGCAGTAAGTATTCTGATATTAGTATCAAATGTTAATAGAAGGTTGTGTTGACCATCGACTCAGATTACTACTTTGCAAGGACAGAAATATCCTTTCAATATTAAAATGCCCTATGAATTGTAACAGAATATGTGTCCCAGAGGTGGGGTTTCAGCAGGACCGTCAGCAGTGAGTTTGGGGCATTAAAAGACCTCCCACTCCATCCCAAGACCCCTAAAGGCTTATCTAGGTCAAAAGGAACCCCAAAGGAGGCTTGGAACTGAGAGGTGGAAGAATAGAAAACTTCTAATGAGCACTTAAAGCCTGTGGCTTTTGGTGTCAGCTTCCATGGATGTAACTTTATGCAAGAGAATTTTGGACACTGTTTTTAAAAAATTATTTTGGCCATGCTTTTAACTAGCCTTTGCTAGTTATGTGTCATTTTTGAAGGCTTAGACTAGGACAGTTAATGCTAAGCATAGTGCTCATTTGATTACAAGCTAAAGTACATTTTTGGTCAGATGTACCTGACCTGTAAAGCTTACATGTGAAGTTATTTTTTTTCTTGTCCATTATGATTTTGGTAAGTACAAAAATGGATAGACTCAGATATTTGGAACATTTTGTCAGTATACTTGATAGAAAACATTGCCTGTGCTATTCTTGCATTAAAAAATGATTCTTGTGGCAAAGTCCCAACCCCTGAAAATAAGTGAGATGGAATGACAGATAAATTACAGGAGAACAAGTGGCTACATTATAATCACTGTTGAAAATGCTTATATGTTTGACATGCTTTTTTGTGTTACGAAATTGTAGACAGCTTTTATTTTTATAGTTGTGGAAATACTCTTGGCATTCAAATTCCATAGTTTTCAGAAGAGTTTTGATATAAGAATTAGTTGTTTTTAACTTTTCTCTATTCTTTCTGTGATCAGCAAATTTAATTTATCTTGTAACTGGAAATCTCTGTATTTTTAAAATAATTGGTAGATAGTATTTTGCTTTAACATTTTTTTAAAAGTGCTGCTGTGGTTCAAATTTTCATGTTCATCCAAATAATTTGTTTCATGATTGTCAGAAGCATTGTGACATTTTGAAATCAACCATCTCTCTCTCTCTCTCTCTCTCTCTCTCTTTTTCTTTCTTTCTTTCTTTCTTTCTTTCTTTCACACATCTGGCATACAGTATTGCTTAAGTTGGTTACATGTATGTGCCAAGTAAATACAAGCAGATTTTTAGACTGATGAGGCAGTTGCTAGTGAATTTTGATAAAATTAGTATTATGCAGACATAATCTAAAATTTAATCTAGGGATTTTCTTGAGAGAGGTATGTATCTGAGGAAAAGCTAAATAATCATCCATGTCATGTTTGTCTTAATATTTTCAGGTCGTTTACCAAAGATATCGTGAAAGAGAAACCACCACCAATCCCTCACTCTTGTCCTTTGAAGGCCCAAACAGATATGGAAAACCAAACTCTTCCTCCAGCATCTGCATTTCCTGTGCCTCTAGTCCCTGTGAATTCTTTCCAGCTTGAATCAGATTTCAGAAAATTAAAATGCTACCCAGATCAATTATACACTTATTTGAAAGTAAGATAGCTGATGATGCATGGCTGATGTTTGATTTCTGCCAGCTTTTATTTTATCAGTTGTCTAATTCCACAGGGTAGTCTATAATCTTCATCTAATTCTTCCAGTTTCTCTTTTGTTTGGTTACCTCTGTATATTTGAATAATGCATGAACCTTTTAAAGGCTGAAATTATTTCAACCTTTTAAAGGTTGAAATTATTCCTATTAAAGGTTCAGGTCATAAAAAGCTACCTTATTGTTCCAGTGGTAAAGTACTTGGTTTAAGGAAATATTTTGTGTTT
The DNA here is from genome assembly GCF_051106095.1 of Pogona vitticeps. Lineage (NCBI taxonomy): Eukaryota > Metazoa > Chordata > Lepidosauria > Squamata > Agamidae > Pogona > Pogona vitticeps. Next base: position 140,462,053 of record NC_135787.1, on the reverse strand, counting down.
CTTGTATCTGTCAATCAAGCCAGTTTGGTGGAATCTAGTCTCAACAGCCGTGGGCAAGAGGAGATGTGCAGTAATGGCTGTGCATCTCTGAAGTGTCTCTTTCTCCCCCCCTCCCCCACTGCCATCAGCTCACACTGTACTTTTCACCTTTATGAGGTTCCATAAAGTGAAAGAGACTGTCCCAGGATGGTCCAATATGGGCAGGGGTTTGAACTCCATACTGTTGCCATAGGATATTGGAGTGTGTTCTACACAGGGCGTTGCAAAGGCCCTGTCTCTCCATATGAATTATGAGTGTGTCTGAGACCATTGCCCTGATGTTGCCGTTTGCAGGGAGTGATAAGTAACAGAGGGCAGAAGCTCTGTGTTTTGGGGAAGCTTGTGCATCAGTAACTGATCATAAGGAAGAACCTGATGACACTATAGAACAGTCTGAAATTGTAGATAATAATACAGTTTACTAACTGGCTTGATTCCACTCCAGTAGAGCTTTGTCCTTGATAGGCATTGTGAAAGGATATGGGTTTTTTAATTACCGTTTTTTAATGTAAATGTTTCTTTGTTCTCTCAAAGCAAATCAACCCTTCGCTTTATCCCAACCTGTTTCAAAAATCTTTGGATCCAGATGTATTTAGCCAAATACTGAAAATTCTGCAAGATTTTTATATTGGGTAAGTTTAATTTCATGGCATTCTAGACCAGGGGTCAGGGAACATTTTTACCTTCTCCCCCCCAAATTTTTTTTATATATATGTATATGTGTATATATATACATGCCGACATTACCCCCTTGATTTGAAAGGAAGGAACTGGTACATTATTTGAATTCAAAATCTTAGTGAATCTACACAGGTTGGGTACCGAACTAGCAGGATGCACCAAATTTAATAAAGATGTGCACTATTTTTGTTGGAACACATTGCACTCCAGCCATGGGGTGTTATAGGGAGTAGGAAGGTGTCCAACGTGCCTAGCAAGTTACATTAAATTTTTTCTAGCTTGCAGAGGATTTAATCATCATCAGTGGCTGCCAGAGTGGTGCTAGCAATGATGTGTTTGCTAGAGACCGCCGAGTTTGAGGGGGGGGTTTCCTACCACTTTCATCATTCTGTGCGTGGCGTGCAAAAAGGAACAAACCAGGCTAATGGTCATGTCACCCACCCTGATGCCACAGCCCAACATCAAAGGACCAGTGCGCTTTTTCTATCATCATCAATGGAAAACTCAGCAGTGGCCAGAAGATTGGAAAAGATCAGTCTACATCCCATTCCCAAAGAAGGGCAGTGCCAAAGAATGCTCCCGCTACCATACAATTGCACTCATTTCACACACTAGCAAGATTATGCTCAAAAGCCTACAAGGTAGGCTTCAGCAATATGTGGACCAAAAACTCTCAGACGTACAAGGTGGATTTTGAAGGGGCAGAGGAACTAGAGACCAAATTGCTAACATGCGTGGATTATGGAGAAAGCCAGAGAGTTCCAGATAAACATCTACTTCTGCTTCATTGACTGTGTGGACCACAAGAAACTATGGAAAGTTCTTAAAGAAATGGGAGTGCCTCACCACTTATCTATCTACAGAAAAATCTATATGTGGGACAGAAAGCAACAGAACTGAATATGGAACAACTGATTGGTTCAAAATTGGGAAAGGAGTATGACAAGGCTGTATATTGTATCCCTGCTTATTTAATTTATATGCAGAATATATCATGTGAAAACCTGGACTGGATAAATCCCAAACTGGAATTAAGATTGCCAGAGTGGGTGGCATATAAATTAAATAAATAGATAGATAGATAGATAGATAGATAGATAGATAGATAGATAGATAGATAGATAGATAGATAGATAGATAGATAGATAGATAGATAGATAGATAGATAGATAGATAGATAGATAGATATCAATTTATATGCAGAAAGTGAGGAGGAATTAAAGAACCTCATAATGAAGGTGAAAGAGGAGAGCACCAGAAATGGTCTGAATCTCAACATCAAAAAAACTAAGATCATGGCCACTGGTCCCATCACCTCCTGGCAAATAGAAGGGGAAGATATGGAGGCAGTGACAGATTTTACCTTCTTGGGCTCCATGATCACTGCAGATGGTGACAACAGCCACGAAATTAAAAGACGCCTGCTTCTTGGGAGGAAAGTGATGACAAACCTCGACAGCATCTTAAAAAGCAGAGACATCACCTTGCCAACAAAGGTTTTTCGTGTAGTGATGTATGGAAGTGAGAGCTGGACCATAAAGAAGGCTGACTGCCGAAGAATTTATGCATTTGAATTGTGTTGCTGGAGGAGACTGTTGAGAGTCCCCAGGACTGCAAGGAGAACAAACCTATCCATTCTGAAGGAAATCAACCCTGAGTGCTCACTGGAAGGACAGATCCAATACTTTGGCCCTCTCATGAGAAGAGAAGACTCCTTGGAAATGACCCTGATGTTGGGACAGTGTGAGGGCAAGAGGAGAAGGGGAGAACAGAGGGTGAGATGGTTGAACAGTGTCATTGAAGCTATCAACATGAATTTGACCCAACTCCGGGAGGCAGTGGAAGACATGCGGCCTGGCGTCCTCTGGTCCATGGAGTCACAAAGAGTAGGACATGACTTAACAACTCAAGAACAACAACATTTATAAAGTTTATTAAGTGCATTGAAATCCTGGACTTGTTTCCTCCAAAGTAAACCACCCTCAGAATAGCAGCTATATATATATAGGAGTGCAGACTTTTAATACACATTTTATACACTACATAAAGTGTATACACACATTTCACTTACAGTGGTGCCTCGCTTAGCGATTGCTTTGTTTAACGACGAAATCGCTTAGCGACGACTTTTTCGGAGCGTTTTTACGCTTTGTTTAACGATGGTCCCTATGGGCGATTTTCGCTTAGCAATGGTTGGGCCATGCTTCACATAGCGATTAAATTTTGGGTCCCCTGTTTTGCTTAACGATGGTTTAAACAGCCTCATGTTTGCTGTTTTTAAAATGTTTTTCTGTTATTTATAAAGTTAAAGTTTACTGTTTAAAATGTTTGAAATCATAAAGTACACTTAATAAACCCTTTGTAACCAAATTTGACTTTGTTCTGACTCTTTTTTAATTTGTTGTTGTATTTTTCCCCCCATTGAGATGCATTGAATAGGTTTCAATGCATTTCAATTGGGGAACTGCGTTTCGCTTAGCGATGTTTCCTATGGCGATTTTTGCATAAGGACGGCAATTCGTTCCTATTGGAACGGATTATCCGGTTTTCAATGCATTTCAATGGGAAACCGCATTTTGCTTAGCGATGAAATTGCTTAGCAGTGATTTTTTTGGAACCAATTAACATTGTTAAGCGAGGCACCACTGTATTTGAAATGTAATTTTACAGATAGCATGACTTGTCAGAGAGATAACTAAAGCAAATTAAGTGTGGACACTCACTAGAACCTAAAATAACCAAACAAAGGGTATTGTACTACAGTGGCATCATGAGAAGATAAGCCACTGGAAAAGGCAGCAATGCAGGAAAATGTGCAATACTGTAGGAAAATAGAAAGAATGCACATGAGATGGATTGACTAAATAAAGAAAACCACAGTCTTTGTTAGTAAGACCTTTTGTTTGGTGTTGCAATCAAAGCAGGATCAGGAGCAGAGAGACGGGGATTCAGATCTGGGGAATAAACTATGATACTTTTGCCTGCTTTGGGGATGAGAAATAGAGAAACGCAATTGCTACACACTTCAGACATCTAGTCCCAGGTGTGTTGGTTGTCTTTTACTAGGTGTTTACTGTTAGCGAGACTCTTCTAAATATTCCGGTTCTGCCCGGTACAAATTCAGCGTCTAAACAGAATCTTGAAGTACTTGCTCTTCTCAGCAGAAACTGCAGAGCTAAGTGCAGTGGAGATTACATTTTGAAGGTTGCTTTTTTCGTGGTTTTATGAAAGAGTCAAGTCTCTCTCTCTCTCTCTCTCTCTCTCTCTCTCTCTCACTCTCTCTCTCTCTCTCTCTCTCACACACACACACACACACACACACACACACACACAAATACACCCTAAATTTTCAACAATCAGTTGCTTCAGTTCAGTATGAAAGTGATGGTAAACAAGCTTGATGAAACCACCCGGTCTCTCGCTCGCACTTTCCTGCCTTAATTGAAGCCGTCTCTCCTTGCAGTCACCTCCTTTTTTCATGGCTTTATGAAAGTCAGTCTCTCTCACACCCGCCCACCCTCCCTAAATTTTCTACAATCTTACCTTTAAATAAGCTTGATGAATCCACCCTTACCTCTCTTGCACCTATCTTCCTGCCTCATTCAGCGGAAGTAGTCATTCACAAGCTGCCTTGAGTGCCCCTGACTGTGTTACAGCCCTAAACAATAAAGCTGGCTTACCTCCAATCTCTGAAAGAACTGATCTACAACTGCGGGAACCAAGGATGGTAGCAGGCAGAGGTGTCTTACAGTTTGAGGTTCAGCTGCAGGGGTGGGGGGGTAGTGCTCTGCTCATTACCCCCAGGATTTTCATTTTTACACCATTTGGGGTAAATTACCCCTGTTTCCCAACCACTGTTCTAAACAGATTTCAATTGAAATGTTTGTGCTTAGTTTGACCAAGCCCTGGTTGAAAAGTAGATGTGACTAGATGACTATCCAACATAACTTTGGTGGGAGGTAGATTAAATACAACATATTGTTGGGAAGCTGGGTTTCAATAGGATAGATTTCTCACTTATTAAACATCAGATGTTTTTCATAAGAAAAATGACAATACTGTTTGAACCAAAATGAAATGCCTTAGCTTAAAAGGGAGTGACTCTAGTTTCTTCTGTATAGGGATGATTTTATAAGTGAATAAGCAATGAGAAAATTTTGTCCTGTTGAATCTATTTCCTTGGGTATGACCCAATTTTTATGCAGTCAGTACATGTAGCTGCTTGTTGAGAGAGGTTTCAGGTTAATTGATACATACATATTCTATATAGTCACACTGAAGTGTACTTTCATCCATATATTCTACTTTTTCATTTCCTGCTTGAGGTTGGAAATGCTGAATTCACATTATGTATTTTCCCAATTGGAAAGAGTTATTTATAGATTTATGTTAATATCTCTCTCTCTCCTGTAGGAAAGAAGAGCCTTCACTTATTTTAGAAATTCTGCAGCAGCTATCAAAATCAAAAAGATTTGATATGGCGGTAATGTTTATGTCAGATGCCGAGAAAAAAAGTAAGTAACAGGTATTCATGAGTCATTGCTGAAATCTGCTAGGTTTAGGGTTTAACACAAGTGTGATGATAACGGGCTAGCAGTCGTAGGCCTTATCAACATATATATCCCACCTGGAAAACTTTCAGATTAGTTCTGTGCTAGAAAAGTGGTATGTTGAGATAGGGACTCAGTACTTATGGGGTCAATTACCAGTGAGTTAGCAAACAGAAGCATTGATAGAGGCCATGGTTTGGCTGTACAGCAAAAAGTTAGAGCTTTTTTTCTTAGGAGAAATGCATGTAGTGGAGTCTATGAGAGGCAGGGTTAGTGGTGAGGAATATCTGTACCGTGTAAGAGTCTGTTTACTTTCTTCTGTTATGTCTTTAACTGATATGATGTTGGCAGTTATGTTTATTTAATTAATTCCCAGAAAAGGAGCTCATGTACCATTTGATACCTACCAATTGGCTCTGAAAGCTCTGGTAACTATATTATTGATCAACAAACTTTAAACTGGGCTTGAAATAACAACTTGGTTTAATTGTTGCAAGAGTTGTTCTACAACAGCCTTCAGGTGAGGGAAAGTGTCCAGGAACTTGGAGGTGGATTCTGTCTTTCAGTCAAGAAGAAAGGAAGAACTACAAACCCACAATAGCATTCTTCTTTTCTATTAAGATAAGGTAAACGGAGGAATAATAATAGGTATCAAATCATCCAATTAGGGAAGAAATTGAGAAATTGCATGTGTGATTCCCATTCCGAGTCAGACATAGAATATTCACAGAGAGCACAAAGCAAGACTACTGTAGTGGAATCCTGAACGTGTTGCTTCTTTCCTTTAAAACAGGGGTCTCCAAACTTTTCAGTGTGAGGGCCACATATATTTTACAAATTCTTGAGGGCCGAAGGAGGGAAGGGGCACCCAAGCGCTTGGGTCCCCTTTCCCACCTCTTCCTATGCCTGAGCCAGATAAAAAGGCAAGGCGGGCCAGATGGGGCCTGTGGACCATAGTTTGGAGACCCCTGCTTTAAAAGATTAGATTTCTGTCTAATTTTATCCAGCACATTTGTGGAAAAAGATCTTAATACACACAGAGACAGACATTTACAAATGAAGATAATGCAGCTTAGGTATGTCTGGAAGGGGACATCAAATGAAGAGAGATATTGAGAAAGATGTACATACTCTACTTTCCCTTTTGCTTCTCTCTGCACACCTTACCTTGCCTTTCTTGCCTTCCTGATCTGGTTTTCTTTTCCGTCTGATCCATTAAATCCATAATTGGTTCTGAAAATCTTTAATTTCTGCAGTCTGCAGTTGTTGTTTTTCCAAACAACTGGTGCTGTACACTGACTTTTGTACTTTGCAAAGAGGGAGTGGTTATCCTGTTAGTATACCTTTTTTATTTTAAATATAAATAATCTACATTTGCTTACCAGATTCTAGCAAGGCATCAACACACTGAATAAGTAGATCACTTGGTTTAGGGTTAAGTGGTGCTGCCAAGAAAGGAAGTTTCCTGTGCTTTAGAATTCGTTAACAAGATGCCTCCCCACTGTATCAGTTTAGAATAGATCAAAATTATGACAGTCTTTAATCTCATCTCTGATGTGTAGATCTTCTAATATTTATCTTTTCTGCTTGTTTCAGTTCAGCCTAAAATGTTCTGATGAGGCATATTTTCCTTTCTTGGGCAGTGAGCATTGTCAGACAACCTCATTTGCTTTATCAGGCTATTTTGTACCTTAAAATTAATAATTGTTTAAATATAAATTTATGTATAATTAAGGCTGTATAATCAACAATCAACAAATCTGTTTAAGAAAATGTATAATAGCTGGTAAAATCTTAAGAAATTTGCCAATTTCTCTTTATAGCTGTGTGTTCATTATTTGATCATTTGGAGCAATCAGGATTGAAAGATTCTTCCATTATTCAACTCAAGAAAGCATACAATCTTTGAGACAAATGGCTTCACATGTACAAATCCAGCTGATTCTGCACCTTTTGAAAAGGCAGTTGTCCCACCTGATGAGAGACTAATTTTTCACTTGTGCATATGGGGAATCTTCAGTACCACCTGCCCCAGTGTTTCATCCTGTGTTATTTTGGAAAGTCCCTGCACTTTAATTAGTGATTTCTTGGCATGAATGGAGGATAAAATAAAGGTCTGTTGCATGGGCACTCTTCCATGCACAGTTCTTCAGATTAAGGTTATATTAAAAATGTGCAAATTATCTATGTGGAAAATGCTTAGTAAGGTATCTTATGAGGATTAACACGGCTGAATCTGCCATAAACTGGCTTTTTTGATGTGGTCATGTAGAATCAAAGCTGACAATGACCTGTTGAAATGTTTTATATATTTTAATTTTGCTTGTTACAAATATTTGTATTTTTGTTCTTATAAATAAATTTACACATGTTTAAATCCACTGTCTTGAATTCTGTTTTCCAGATTACTGATTCCAAGTATATAGTCATAATTCGCTGAGACGACAGAATTTCATTAGCTCTTGTTCTTCTAAAGTTGTTTGTTCTAGTAAGTGGCTAGTTTAGAATGTGGTGCTCTAAATGTGGCACTTTGCTAATAAAGCAAAGCCCAGTGTGCTGCTTATATACTACTGATATGCGGGTTACAGTTTATTTATGCAGATTAAATATTATCCCCCAGCAAGCTGTGTACTCATTTTGCTGACCTTAGAAAGGTAGAACGTTGAGTCAACCTTGAGAACTGTCTATCTGAACCCAAAATCAAACTCAGGCCATTGGAGTACTTCAGTTTAACCACTGCACCACAAGACTCTTGTAGCTAAAATCTGACTAATATGTGCCATGTGCTCTCAGTAGTGATTAATTTTTTTACAAACCCTACTTCATACTCTGGCAATAGAAGACGGTATAATATTATACAGATCTAATGGTTGGTACTTTGAATTCATTGGGACTTATCCCTAAATAAGTATATGTAAGATGGCAGCCTGAGAAGCTTTTATTTGTCCATCTTGTAATACATTCTCTTCATACAAACAACTGGGTGAAATCAGACCCTGTGAAAATAAAAATTTAGATTTGTAAGTAACAGATTGTAAGCCACAGCAGTGAATCAAGTTACTAACAAAAAGTTATGACAAGGGTTTTAAAAAAAATCATACAGGTGATCCATTTTCATTGCAATTTTATTGATATTGTTATTTGCTTTATTTTAGAATAGTACTTTTCTGACTTAACATCCCATTCAGTACTGGTGTACAGTGGTGCCTCGTATTACGAGCGCACCGTATAACGACGAATCCGCATAGCGATCCCTTTTCCGGGATCGCTAATGCGGAGCCATAGCATCGGCCCCAATGGGCAAAACTCGCTTACCGATCTTCCATGTGGGGGGCCCGATGGAAGGAGCCGCCGCCGCCACCGAGAGAGTGATGCGGGGCCGTGCTGGCCGGGGAGAAAAGCAGGCGGCGAGACAGGCAGGCGGAGGGAGGGAAGTGGCACGCGCTCGTGCGTCCGCCCCCCTTCTTCGTCCTCCTCCCCCCACACTTTCCCTCTTCCTCCTCCTCCCTCTTCTGCCGCCGCTGGGGAGGAACGCAGGCAGGCAGGCAGGCAGATGGAGGAAAGGAAGTGGCGCGCGCTCGTGCGTCCGCCCCCCTTCTTCGTCCTCCTCCCCCCACACTTTCCCTCTTCTCCCTCTTCTGCCGCCGCTGGGGAGGAACGCAGGCAGGCAGGCAGGCAGATGGAGGAAAGGAAGTGGGGCGCGCTCGTGTGTCCACCCCCTTTCCCTCTTCCTCCTCCTCCTCTTGCCCTCGGGCGATTGGCTGTTGCCGGACGCCCGAAATGGCCGCACGCGTTTTCGCGCCCTCCCCTCGCTTACCGAGGGTGCGAAAATGGCTGCCGGACCCCGGGAGCATCGCTGAATGGTGAGTTTGGGGCCGATTTGGAACGCATTAAACGATGTTTAATGCGTTCCAATGGCTTTTTTTGTCCCGTTCAGCGATGTTTCGCTATAGCGAAGGTTAATCCGGAACGGATTAACCTCGCTATGCGAGGCACCACTGTATATGCTAAAATTGGCATAAGCATCAGCTATATTTATCAAGGAAAATGAGCAATTTAACCAAATCAGTAAGAATTTCTGCAAGAGTGGCTGAAATTCTTTTGTTTAGCATTGTGTTACACTAAAATAGGCCCACTGGAAGAGTGGGGACTTAGTGAATCAACTCCCCTATAAGTTCCTTTGATTCAAATGTGCCTGCTTTAGTTGCAACTTGCTTTAATGTATTAAGTTGCAGTTAGAAGATCCCAGTGGAATTTAGCAAGGGCGGGTGGACTGACTCGCCAAATCCCCACTGACTCTATGAACTAGCTCTAGATTGACTTTCTGTACAAATTAACCGGATTTCAGCCTTCTCTTCAGACAAGCGAAAGAAATGTGACCTTCAAATTCACAGATGTTCATTTCATTATGGCTGAGTGTGTATATGCATGTGTACCTAAAAATGACAGCCATATAATTCAGTAAAATACTTAAGATTCCTTACCATTGACTGTGTTGGCCAGTGCTGATGGAAGGGCATAATCAACATCTGGAAGGCCTCCCTTTGCCACCCTTGCTCCAGGTACAGGTGGCTTCATTGAAGAGTGACTGTCATCAGTTTCATTTATGTATTATCCATTCATTAGTTTCTTTGATATCCCAACTTTCTCCAAGCAAATGACACATGGCTCCCACTATCACCAGCATTTTTAACTTTAGAACAGCCAAATGAGGTAGGACAGCCTAAGGGAGAAAATGATGGGCTAAGGTCACCCTGTGATTTTCCTAGCTCAGCAGGGATTTGACATTATTGCAGCACTAGTACTCTGCTACACAGATCTGTGCTTTGGCTCTTGAACCAACTACAAACAATATGATGGAGATACTATAGTCATCAGTCCTCACATGCTTAAATTACTGTAATGTGTTAAATATAAGGCCACCTTTGAAAACAGTCTAGAGTTTTTTTCTAGAAAACTGTGTAAACGTTGGCCCCAGAATAGAGCTTAAAAGGTTTTTCACTGGGGCTGGACAACTAGTTGTCATTTGTGAACTATACTGACTTCAGTCTATTTCTCGACTTAAATTCAAAATGCTCGTATGAGTCTTCAGAGTCCCAAATTTGTTGGAACCAAGCCCCTTGACGAATCATCCCCTCCAATATATGTTTGCCCAAACATTAAGATCACCAGTAACAGTCCTTGTCAAGTTCAAATTGAGATCCAGTGGGTGGTTTTTAGGAGAAGACCCATCTTGGGTCCTTGGCAATAGTAACTCACAGAATGGCAAGAAAAACATACCTGGAATTCCACAAAGCCTGCTTTTCCTTTAGAATATATTTTCCTCTGTTGCTTTTATTGGGACTTCCATATTCTTTTAATGTTTAAAGACCTGTGCATACTGGTTTTATCGATCTGATTCTGCTGTGATGTGCTTTATGTTGTTAATGTGTTTATTATTGAGTATGCTATATTAATCGTGTTTCCACCATTGTGTACACAGCTCAGAAGGCATCTGTTATAGGATAGCCTAAACATATTGTAGATACATTATTGCAGTAGTTGAGCTTTTCCTAAGTTGGTACACCACATATATGCTGGTGTATGACTTGCATTATCCCCAGAAAGTATGGCCAGTTGACATGCTGAATTGTGATCAAGGACATTGTCATTCAAGACATCTAGAAGGTACTGGTATGAAAGGCTTCAGTAGACTAATTGACTATTTACTTAATTAGAAAAGGGACAAGTAGAAGTATTTTGTAGTGATACACATACCCTAAGCAAGATGTACACAGCTGGTTCGTTGAATTTTGATTATGAAGATTCTCCCATCTCTTTTGAAGATGCTATGTCAGTTTAATAAACAGAAATGTGAATGAAGAAAAACACACCCTTAAGACAACATTAAGGGTAACGAGGCAAACCATTTTTTAAAAAAATTAGCGCAGCTAGCTTGAACTTGATGGTCCTTGTACCGATCCCTTTTTTGGTATATGCTTATTTTTTTCTGATTAGGACAGGAGGAAATGTGAAGGACAAGAACTGCTTGCCCACTTTAGAAAATGAGTCAAGGCCAGTCTAACATGCTATTGAGTGGCCCACATGTACTTCACATTTGTTCATTTCAATCACTGCTGATTAGGAAATTGGCCTTGTGACAACTTACCTGACACCAAATTGCTTCAAAAACGTCCTACTACAATAATTATCTGCGACATGTTAGCAAACCCTGCATTTTTCTCAGGAATTGGAAGAGAGAATTAATGTTCTCCTGGCAGGCAGGCATTGCTAGAAGTTGCCAAGGGTTACGAGAGGAGCTGGAGTCCAGCAATAAGCAAGGCAATCTTGGGTAGGGAACGAAATGGGCAGCCTTACCATTAGGCAGAGTAAGACAACCATCTCAGGTAGCAAATGCTGTAGGGCAGCGGTAGCAATCCTCTGGCTTTCTTCAACCTCCTGGCCTGTGAGCTAAAAGGGGGGCAGGGGGAGAGAGAGAGACTGGGCATTGCCATTCGCCACAACTTTATTCTGCATAAGAGTATGATATACATCATCCTAAAGAAAAATGGGAAGAAAATGTGTGTCATGGTCCAATTATATGGCAGTAGGTCATGATATCCAGAGTCAGACTGTCCTAACCCTTAGGTCTTGCATTGGCAACCTTCCTGCCACTCAACCTTTTTTGGGGTTATCTGGTTAGGCAAGGATAAGCCACTCCAACCTAAATCTGTTGGGTTGCCGCTCATCTCACCATCTGCTTCTTTTGTCACAGTCTGGTCAACCAAACTGACAATGCCTTCATGCCTCCATTTCTTCATATCCAAGTAGGTGTGACCCACTACAGAGACAGATCTAAACACCTTCACCAGCTGAATATAAGGTGTTTAAAGCACATACCACGGAAGACCACATGCCAGAGAAAGTGAAGCAGCATTCCCCTCTAATCATTTTGGCCTCAAAGAAAATCCTTTGCACTCCCCAATATTTCCCTGGGATAATCCAAATATCCCTTAGTTGAATTGGTAGCACCACTGGCCTAGTCAAAAAATGGCAGAGGCCATGTGTGAGCCCACCTCTTATAGGCCAGGCTCCCAGGAGATCTCATGAGTTGAAAATCAATCTGAGATTTGTTTTCGTCGTGGTTGAAAATCCCAGCTAGTGGGAGATTGTCATCATAGGTATCCTTCAGTCTCGAGAGACTATGGTCACGTGCTCTACTTCGACGCTGTATGCAAAGCTGGAGTGTCCTCTCCAGGTCACGAAGCCTGGGTAAAATAATATGGAGGATAGGCTGTTACCCAAGCAGCAAATCCCCCCTCTCCACATCACTGAAATAGTCCAATGGAAAGGCAAGAGCCAATACAACTGGTTCCAGCGACGTCGCAGGAGTTGCCAGAACGACACGAACTGCCTCTGGGACTCTGGCTCCGGATTTTGCCTCGAGGTTAACTCCTGAAGCCTTTTCCATCAGTGAATATAGCCACAAGGCAGTGGAGGTTTGAAATCAGAGTTTTCTTTCTCCTAGATGGGCTGCCTTCCAAAGCTGATGAGCCCCACCTACCCGGTTGGAGATTGTACATATGTCAATAATGTGTGTGAGCTGGCATGCCACCAGCTGGTCAGCTCTTGACCCAAAACTACTTCCCCACCTGTTGTATATTAGTGGAGAGGGGCAGGAATATGGGATCTACCGGAGGACAAAGCTGTGTGTGGTACAGAAGACTTTTGCCCTTAGGCTAACTGACAAATGCTTTGCCATCACCAGTCGTAGAGTTAAGATTCAAGTAACAGTCCAGTCAGCTCCTAAGGCAGTACAGTGTTTTGGGTTCGTTTGGCAATAAACAGCAGGTCATCTCATTTCTGACTCATGTTGGCTTGTGGTGGCCAGGATAGATGCATGTGAGATATGGGGATAGTTCTTTTAGGTGTCATTTCCACTTCACAATGATTTCAGGAAGGAGGAAGAGAAATTAACATTGCAGGCTCCTTAGGGTCTCCCAACACTGATCCCTCAGTCACTAAGTAACTGTTTCTTTCTACATTGACATCACTTGAATCAACTTTCTTTTTTGATTCTGGCCCATTGAACTGATTAGAGTACTTCTCAAAATTAAAAAAAATGTATATGACAGTCAAGAAGAAAAACTGAAAAAGCAGAATATTTTCTTTTTTAGTTTCTCCTTCTCCTCCCCCTCCCTTGACTCTACCCTTGTTAAATATATTTGCACTTGGCTGGATAGCGATTCATGGAAATAACCACTTCATTTGTGTTAAATGATGTCTCACAAGTAAGTAGGCCTTTCACCTGTCATTGAGTCCAGTATTTGCCCCCAGTCTTGTTGTTTTTACCACAGCATGCATAATCCTGATTGCTATATGCAATTTTGTTCAGGTTTTTTCTCTCTTCCCGTTTAATTATCATGTCAGGGTGCTTGATATTTTCTCTTTGTTCTTAGATTAGCAACAGACCCACCACACTAATGAACTGGAGAAGTCAGATACAGTTTTGACTAAAACCTGTTTGTTGACTGAATGATGATAGCGAGAAATCATAATTGGAACTAATTTTAGTATGCCTAGCATTCCATATGTCATTGTTTCTAATAAATTATCCTTGATGAGTGCCTGCAACGTTGCAATGCAAATGAGGCAACTGAAGGTCTCACAGGTTAGGTATGTAGAAGTAGTGTACTTAAGGGGGGGGGGGGGAGAACACTGTCTATTTATTCTAACATGAGCTTGCCTCAATCCACATTTGGAACATTAGCCTGCTCGTGTTTTATAATTGACCAGCTGGGAGACAGCACAGCTTTGTTTGCAGTTTGAAATCTCAGGCAGGGAGGCGTGAAAGATTTGTGAGCCTGGTGGGATAACATTGCAAAATATATATTTTCCATGACATGTGTTCTTTATCCTGAGAAATAACAGAGGGAAGTCCCATCACGGTCCAGGAAACCATGAAGTGTGCAGGAGTGAAAATTAAGGTTTTGATTTAAAAAAAAAACTTAAGAGTAACATAAGTTTGGTAGCTTCAAATATAATCCAAGTGAGGAGTAAGGATATCTGTGCTTAAACATTTCTCTATTGTTTTGGTTTCTGATCAGATGCAAAGGAGCATCAGGAACTCTCCTCCTCCATGGTGCCCTCCCCATCTTCAGGAAATGGGACCTTATTTCAGTCAGCTAGTAAGATTATCTGGGATTTTCCCTCCTGCCTTGGCCCTCCACATATGCAGTCACCCTCTGCTTAGTCCTAGAAGCTCAGGAAAAGCAGGTTAGCCATACTCAACATTTCCAATTAGGGCTGGGAAGGAATCCTTCCTGATACCACGTAAAACTGCTGCCAGTCAAGACTGGTAATACAGGGCCAGGTAGACCAAGGCCTGAGTCAGCATAGGATAGCTTCTTCCCTTCTGTTTATGCATTACTGCATACTACATTATTTCCCTCCTGACCCTATATATCTCTGATGGTGTAGGTAAGACCACAGAACCATCAGAGAGCTATGAGCAACATAATACCTAGTAACTGAATCACAAATATTTGTGCGTTGCTGCACTTCATGTAGGTGAAAAGCATACTGAGACAATCTGTATGGAGATTGTATGCAAATGTTCTAGTTCAATCCTTGACATGTCCAGATGGGCTGGGAAAGAGCCAGACCCTACAAAGCAGCTCTTTGTGTTCCAGGTTAGCCAGAGGAAGATTGAGAAAGGGGGGTTGTTATTCATTAATGTTAGCGCAAAATCAGTGGAAATTCAGCAGAATCAGCAGAGTATTGATCAGTCCAGGCAGTCCAAATAACTCACGCACACACAGGCAGCTTCTCCCAACACCAATGTGTATTTAGAGGATATATACAGCAGTTCAGTCTGGCAGCATAACAGGATAGCATTCATCACAAATCAGGAATACATCTTCTGTACATTTTCACATATATGTACATATACATATCTGCATGTGATCAGTCAGCATGACTCAGCATTCTTACACACCTGTACAATATGGCTGCTCATTAACACACACTTTGTTCTGTTCAGGCCTGGAAATTATCCTTGACAATTAATAATGTCACAAACATTTGTGATGGATGCTTATGGTTTACTCATTCCGTCATTGCTACACAGTCAGGCTTTAATTCAGTAACCTTGGAGATCCAACAACAACATTTCCCAATTTTAATAGTAGGTTGCTGTGCAAGGCCTTCATGGAAGACCTGAGACCTCAGAAAGCAGAAGAAAGAAGTTCTGCAATGAGATCCACAGCAACATTGCCCTCACGAGCAGTGACATCCAAAGAGACAAAAACAGAAATGTCCTGTGTACACAGTGTGCTTGGCTGCAGTAGAGGATTGTGAACAGAAGACTCATCTGGAGGGATCATCCTGGAAACTTATGATTTACTACAACTGGATGGAAGTTGGGTGGACTCTGGTAGCTCTTTCATAAAAGCATCAGTCTGAGACTGGAGACAATGCTGAAGCAATGTGTCTGTCACTGACCCTTCTTGGCCACGTGAATTCTTGAAATACCTTGGACAGTACTCTATCAAGCTTCTGTTGAGTGGAGAGTCTTTTTAGCTTTATAATGTGGGACATACCACATGTGGAAATGTTGCCATTATGCATGTGCTGATATCCACAAGGAAATCCTGTCATCCACTGGCACAACAGTACATTGGCACAAATGATGCAACTCTGCATCATTATGCTGACAGGGCCTGCCATTCAGTGAAAACTCAATAAGATATTTGGCCTAAACTCTCTATCATCTTTTGCTCTGCTAGCATCTGATCCTTGCTCCTGGCCTTGGCTATGTCTCTTGGACTTTGAATTCTCCTTAACTGTGCTATCTTCTGGTTATCTCAGGCTTTTAGCAGTGCTGGCCTCCAACTGCTTCACATATTGCTAGGACTTGCCTGCTTGCGAATAGTTTTGAGGAAACAAAGTAACTCCCAAATTGAACTGTTTCCTGGAGGGAAGCTTATCATTCCTATGCAAGCAACAGCCAGTAATTAATTAGGCCACAAACCAATTAATTTATTCCATAAACCAGCTGCCTGCAATGGCCCTAGAAACAACAGAATCGTGGGGCTGGCATAGGGGCAACAACTCCCTTAATTGAGCCTCTGTTAAAAATCAAAGGTTGCTGTTCTGTGCCTTTGCTTCTCTTGTTAATATTGTCGCTGCTTTAATGCTCCTCTCAGAACACACAGGGATACTTTAAAATGTATTGTATTCATTAATGTTTGTTAATTAGACCTGGAAACGGTAATAGTTTTTTTAAAGGAGAGGCTTTTAAAAAAAGAAAACATCAACCAACTTGCTACCATACAAATAGGCAAGGACTACATCCTACTTCATTCTGCCTGGTGTGTTTTCACAGGCAGAGTTCTCTTTTCATACAGAATCCAAGAAATAGATATGCCTGGAAAGCATTTCAAGTGACTTCAGTATCTGTCTATTAACCTATCCATTGATTGATCAACGGAGTTAATAGCACATTTCTTCCATGAATGGGACTTACAACTGGATAGTGCAAATGCAGTTGAATATACACGAATAAATGTACAAAACATTTATAAGACAGTTTTAAATCATGCCAGTAAAAGAAACTATAATCCTCACCAACTTAAAATCTCTCTTGCGCAACAAGGAGGGTGGGAGGAGTTGCTAGAATCTCACCTGGTGGAAAGGCAACAGAGAGAAGGAGCCTAACTTTACTCAGCAACGATATGGGAACAGCTGCTGAGAGAGTTCTTTCTCACATCTGCACAAGACAGCTGGGTCAGAAAGTGGTGGGGCCAAAAGTGTTCCTTTCCTGAAGCGTTCAAGTGTCAAGCATGCTGTCTGCTGGCTGGGATTCTTTTAGACAGAAAAACACCCACCATCCACTTTGGAAGAGTTAAGAGCTACTGTACCAAGCAAGCACTATTAAAAAGTTCTTGTCACTTCACTGCAGCTTCTGTCTGATGAGATTATTTCCTTGTTTTGAACAAATGTACAATTTTATGCATCACAAAATGAGAGATATAGTTGCAGGAAATGTTGATCTTCTGTTTTAAAAAAAGTACAGGGATGCCTAGTAAGACGAATGCCTCGCACAATGAAAAACTTGGAAGACAAAAGCATTTTGTGTGTTTTTTTTTTTTTTTTGGTGACTCACAAGACAATTTTTTCTATGGCCGTGCGTCACAAGATGAATAGGAACATATTAATTAAATTTCAATACATCCCTATGGGAAACCACACTTCTCAAGATGAAATTTTTGAAATACAAAATGACTCACAGAATGAATTATTTTCGTCTTGCGAGGCATCACTGTAATGATGAGAAAATGCCAAGCAGCATGAATAACCACATCACCTCTTGCTTTAGTTCACTTTGGATAACTAGCAATACATCTCAAAAGCAGTCTACTGGATAGCTAAGTGGTTTAGGTCTCTGGCTGTAGAGCCAAAGGTTGGGAGTTCAATTCCCCACTGTGTCTCCTTGATAGGAATTGGACTCAATGATCCACAGGGTCCCTTTCAGTGCTGTAGGTCTAAGATGATGATGAAATAAATTACTCTGAGCATATTGACCTGCCAGTTTATAGGATTGTTGCACTGGTGGTTAAAATATGAAAGGCATATGGTTGAAAATCATAGCTTTCTTTGTTCAACGAGAAAGAAAAGCCACATGGTCCTTGTACATAATCTGAAAGCAAGGGTGGGTGATACCTTTACTAGGCCACTAGTAATTTTATCCCAGCTTTTCTGATATGGGGCTTGTCATGTTTCTGTGCCTCTATCCCTAGCCAAAAAGCAACTCTATGTTTTGATATGGTGAAGGGGAGGATGCTGAATGATTAGCAATAGTTTGTCTAACAATAGTGGAAGAGACATTCCAGTACATGCTATCTGGTGAAATCTGAACCCTACCACCTCTGACCTGAGTCTGCATCCTCCATTTTGAAACTAGCTTTTAACAACGGAGCTAGCACACAAATGTGGCCATGATTTTTAGATGTTTGGTTTCTTCTGCATCATTTACAGCTCTGTGGTCCCAGTTTGATGAAGACCTATACAGAGTCAAGGGCTAGTTTACGTGTGTGTGTGTGTGTGTGTGTGTGTGTGTGTGTGTGTGTGTGTGTGTGTGTGTGTGTGTGTGTGTGCGCGTGTGTGCTTAGAAGGCTCTCTTAGAACCCACCCTTGCCTTTGGATTCTGTATGACGATCACACAACTTCTCTTCTTTTTTCCTTTCTATGAATTACTGCTGGGAGGCAGTCAAAGACAGGGGGGCCTGGCGTGCTCTGGTCCATGGGGTCATGAAGAGTCGGAAATGACTTAACAACTAAACAACAACAATGAATTACTGACTTTAAAAAGGCTTATCATTAACAAGCCTGCTCTGGTTTTTCAAATGAAAGGCTTCTTGAACATGGTTTTCTTTCTTTAAACCATTCCTTGTTTGATCTTCTTCTTTTCTGCCACTCCTCATTTTTCTCAATATTATCTTCTTTCCCATTGAATCTTGCCTTCTCATAATATGTCTAAAGTACAATAAGCTCAATCTAGTCATTTTATCTCCTTGTGAGAGTTCAGGCTTGATTTGATTCTGAGCCCACTTGTATATCTGTCTGGCAGTCCATGGTATCCATAAAAATCTCTTCCAATGCCACATCTCAAATGAACTGATCATTCCCCACCACCACCACTAACGGTCTTCATTGCACTAATTATTAATCTAACCTTGAGCTCAGTCTGCAAGGACACAGAACTTCTCTAGTTATTTCATAACTATACTTCCAAGTCTCAGTCGTCTGATTTCTTTGCTGCAGTTTCTATTTTGAAAACTATGAAAGAAGGCAAGGGTAAGGCAGCCTGTTAGCTCTCAATTTGGAGACCTCAGTATTTCTAAATGTGGCTTAACCAAAATTGGTAGGACATTACACTCTCTTCTTAGGGGGTGTTAGCTTAAAGCCTTTTTAAAGAACTGTTTTGAAGAACCGTTCAAACTGACCTTCTTTTCTGCCGATCCTGTTGGCAGTTGTGAACAAGTCTGTATGTGCTAAGTCACTTGCAAGCTTTTGGAGTAGAACATTATCTTTCAGCACTTCAGCCAAGAGTTTAGAGTTAGCAAGACAAAACAAATCATATTTCTTGACATTTGGAAGGCCTAGAAACAAAATAACATACAGTAGACTCTCCGTCTACTTTAGCCTACTCGCTAGATCTTCTCTGCTGCCTTAATCTATGGAGGAAACAGTTGTTGGGGGAATTTTCACCTTCTTAAATGACTAAAGAAGTCAAGAAAGAAGCTAAAGGTTTTCATGAGTAAGGAAAAAATAGATTTAATTACGAAGAGAAACGTAGGACACTTGTTGCACCATTCATGTTTGACATGCACGAGTTCCATGCATCAAAGAGAAAGCCAGAGGAATATATTTTAAGGCACAGTATAGTCTCACACAACAGAAAGCTTATCCATTAAGGTATCATTTATGGTGCCATAGTGGAGGCATATAATGTATGGAAACAGGGAAATTTTACTAATTAGTTGCCAGGTCTCAGGGTGGATGCTAAGAGATTTATTATGATTCTCCTGTGGGAGGACAAATCTCAGAGCAAGCAGCAGAGAAAGAGGTGAAGGTTTGGTTTCTATATGTGAGGCACTTTTAAAACATGGATGTGTATCACTAGCTAATCTCAGGGGCCACCAGCAGTCACTGGCTCAATGTGAATATGTCATACTTGCTCATTTGTTTAGTCATTTAGTTGTGTCCGACTCTTTGTGACCCCATGGACCAGAGCACGCCAGGCCCTCCTGTCTTCCACTGCCTCCTGGAGTTGGTTCAAATTCATGTTGGTAGCTTCGATGACACAGTCCAACCATCTCATCCTCTGTCGTCCCCTTCTCCTGCCTTCACACTTTCCCAACATCAGCGTCTTTTCCAGGGAGTCTTCTCTTCTCATGAGACGGCCAAAGTATTGGAGCCTCAGCTTCAGGATATGTCCTTCCAATGAGCACTCAGGGTTGACGTCTGGTACAAGTCTGGTAGAATTATAGAAAGAATTTATGTCAATTTAACTCTCCATTAGAATTAGTGACTGAAATAGAGAATTTTCCTGCCAATATGAAAGTTTATGCAGAATTATTTAAAGAAAAAAGTGATTAGCTTAAAAAACTGGTTGTATAAAGTGAGATCGAAAGATCAAATGAAACAAATCCTTCAAAATAAGAATATATCATGGCTGAATTATATGCAGTTAGAAAGATGGACTAATGAATGGGTAAAGAAGTATAACAAAGGTAGAGAATATAAAAAGTATGAACAACATCTATGAATATGAAGCTATTCAGATGACCAATTAGCGTTAATTTTATTCAATTTTGTCGGTGTCAAATACCATTTCAAACTGGGTTTAAGATGGTATTTGACACTGAGACAATTGATTAAAATTAACGCTAGTTATCTGAATGTCTGTTGGAAATGTGAGAAGGAAATTGGTACATACTTTCATATGTGGTGGGAATGCGAAAAAGTACAAAGATTTTGGAAACAAATTTTAAATAACTAAATGACATATGTGAAAAATATATAGAATTTAATCCTGAGATAGCTCTGTTATCAATATTTGGGAATGTGGAATATGATAAAATGACTAGGGAACTGATTACCAATTTATTGATAGCAGCCAGATTAATAATAGCTAGGAACTGGAAATCAAAGTCTGAATTTCAAATGGAAGAATGGTACAATGAAATATGTAACATTGCTATAAATGATAAGTTAACTTGTAACTTAAAGGTTAAGAAAGGAGAGATGAAAAAGAATAATATCTATGATATATGGGGCAGATTTCTTTAATATGTGCTAACAAGAGGAAAAGGGAAAGCTCCAAATGAAAAATCAATGCAGTTCTGGAGAAGAGGACAATAAAGGAAAAAGAAGAATATAGATGGAGGAAGAAGAGGATTACTGCAAGAGGTCCCGACTATGGTGTTGGGAAACACAGTCGATTTGTATTTTGGTTTATGTATTTTATGTTTATGTTTATGTTGTAGCTTAAGAAAAAAAAAAAAAAAAAAAAAAAAAAAGAACAGCAGAGCTGGAAGGGGCCCTGTGCATCATCAAGTGCAGCCCCTTGTCAAGGAGGCAAAGTGGGAAATCAAATTCCCAACCATACCACAAGGAGCAATCCAGCAGTTCATGTGGTAAAGATTTGCAATCTTTTGCTTTTGTTTCTTCACAGGCTTGCCAAAGATCTTTCAGGATGTCTAAATCTCTCCTTCACCTTTGGTAGAGGACATGGGTATGAACTGTGTCGCCCATGGGCTGCATGACTGACTATATTTGAGGGACGGGGAGGAGAGTGCTCTCAGCCCCTAGTAAAATACAGTTCGGCAAAAGCAAAACAAAAATAAATCATCCACAACAGCCAATAGGAGATTGCTTGGTCTTTTGAAAGCATTGTACATACAAAATAATAAAATAAAAATGAATAGGGACATGTTACTTTTAGTTCCATGTTGCACCTTTCCCTTTTGCCTCTGAAGCAAAAGTGTCAAACAAAATATATGGTGTATCCATTTGTCTTCTGGTTTAAAATCTTCACAAAATGCATCTCTTGTGAACAGGCTTGAGATGCAATCCTTTCTGATACTTTTTTTGGCTTTTGTAACACAGTTCCTTTCCTTACATGAAATACTCTCAAACTGGGTCACAGTGATGCTACGTACAATGTAGGCCTAGAGCACTTTCTAAACTTTTGGCAGAGAGGAAAACCAGGATGACATAAATAAAAATCACAGCTTGATAGAATAACCACTGCCAAAGGATAGTGTATTGTAAGTGTCAATCAGAGGAAATGGCGGGGGGAAGAATGTGAAGAAATATGTTTGAAAAGGCCAATTTCTACATGCATGTTTATTTATCAGTACTGACCATTTGACTTTACATTGGATCTCCATCACATAGAGCACTGTAGTTGTTTATTTATAGTTCAGCAGAGTAGCTATGTTGCCGGTTGGTTGGGTTTTAGGCTTTCCACCCTGTGCCTGTTCACATCATCAATGAGACTGGGTTTCAAGCTTTCATTTCATTTCACTGAAGTACATTTCTAGCCCTTTTAGCCTCAGAGATATGAAGCGGAACATGCCGTCACTATTTTGGCCAATAGTTATGAAAGAAATGAGTCTTTCCATAGCCACTGAGTGAAGCTCTTGTGGTTTGAGAAGATCCCTGGGTTGAGAAACACTGTAGAGCCTCCACAATCTTACCACCTGCAGCAGCCATGCTATCTGTGGGATACTCGAAATCACCAGCAACTTTTCGCATCACTGGATCATAGACTGCATTAGTATTGTCACTGACATTGCCAGGACATTTTAAAGAAATGTTTTAAGATATAAAAAGCAAAGCCAAAGTAGCAGATGGAAGAATTTGCTTTCCAAAGACAACTCTTGGAATACCCAGCCAGCCTGGGCAGCAGTTAAGCCAGCTGACATATTGCCATGGCCCAGAAAAGTGTTCTTTGGAGGGAGGTCCCACTTCCCCACTGAAATAAGACTTATTTCATGATAAATTCCTGTTTATGTTCCTTTATCTTCATTTACACTGAAATCTCAGGTCTTTCAGCTGTTTTCTATGGAATCCTGAAACAGTCTTCATTCCCACCACGAGCAAGAAACTGAAAAAGTCAACTCTATCATCCAGAAAAAGATACCCATCCGTTTGTGGTTTTCCTTTCTTTATAACATCGAGCAAGAGTTATCTTGGAAAAGATCTTTCTGTGGCAGCTTCCGTTTAGGAATGTTCACATGCTTAATAGAGAGTCTCATGACCAGGAAGTCAAGTCTGGCCCTCCTGAGGTCATTGTGCAACAAGGTCCTCTGGTTTTCCCAGTGGCTATGCCCCTTTCCCCATGAGATTACTTCTGAGGTTGTTTTCCCGTGTTTCTACCTTTCCTCATTCTATGTTACGGCGGGTGTTTTTGCTGCTGTTGCTGCTGCCCTTTTGTTTTGGACCGGACCAAAGCTGGAAGCCACTCCCTGAGAAGTTATTTGCCTCATGCAGAAAAAGGGTCCAGACCCTTCCTTTAGATTAAAGTAACAGGGACACCCTGTCCCTTGGCCAAGTGAAGCATCCACCTCAGGATGTAATTTTTGCTGGCTATTTAATTTGTTCTTTATGTTTTTTTGGGGGGGGAGGGGGAGGTGTTTACAGGGAGTGGGACACCTGCAGGATTTTCTGCCTCATATGCCAAAATAAACTGGTTGGCCTTTAATACTGCTGTGTACTAGCAGGAGGCAACATTTAGTGCTCCGCTCCAGGCTACAAAATGCCCTGGGCCAGTTCTGATGCTAAAGTTATAGTGGGGGGGGGGCCACACAGACTTAGAAATCTATCCATTAAAGTGATATAATTCCTGACCATATCATATTTATGCTAAATAGCTTTTCTAACAATTCCCAAAGGAAAAGGAAACTTCTGAACAAGTGAAGCATACGAAAAATAACAATTAACAAGGTAACTTGGGAATTCTCACTGTTTATTTAACTGTACCCTGTAGCTTTCTTTATTCATCTTTTATCTGCACGGGGGTTTGTTTTGTTCCATTTTATGTTGTTTGTGGGGCTTTTTTGTAAAATGATATAATGGTTCCCCAGTCAGGACTTCCTTTCTATAGCCACTCAGAGACATTGTTCTTGCTCATCCTGGTATGGGTGAGCCCAGGGAGGAGTCAGATGTGGTGAAGGCTATGGACCCTGACTGGAACTGTGTCACTCCCAATACCCCAGCCTCCCAGACTTGACTGTGCTCAAGGAGTCTTTAAAAAAAGAAGAATCTCCAAGGCTAGGCATTGTGAGGTAGCTGCCACAATTTGCACACAAATACTTTAAAAAAATCCCACTAGCTGGTCCAGGCCAGAACTGGTTTTAGTACCACAGACCCCCTCAGCCAAAGATCCAGACAGTTTCTTGACCAGATTTTTGTACTTTATTAAAAGCAAAAGAAATAATTAATATATATATATATATATATATATATATATATAAATGGAAAAGAAATCCAAACAGTTACCAAAAAAAATTCGTTTTTCAAAATGCAGGAGTAAATGTGGAGAAAGACTTAAATGCACTCAAGAGGAACACCCGTGAAAATAATAACGGCTAATCTACCCTATCTGATACCCATACCTAAGAGTTCTCGACATGTACAGAGTGCAGAACTATGCTACCAGGAGCATCCTTAGAGACAGGCTAAGTCCCTTCTAGGCATTGTGAAACAGTAGGTGAACAAAGCACTTTCCAGAGATATGCTAGGCTAACTAAACAGTTTTCCTGATTCCCTTTTATACAGGTAAATGGGCCATTACACACCTATTGCCAACAACATCTTAATCCTTTTTCATGTTTTCCTAACCTGCTCCCTTTCCTGCAGCCAAAATGTGCATAGCTCTTGGGGAAGGAAGCAGATTGGCTTGTATCAAGTCAAGGATCACAGTTAAAACATTAGAGTCCTTTTGAGACTCCTTCTGTTGGTTTGGTTTTTAAAAAATGCAAAATGTAACTGACAGAGTTTGTGCACAGCAGTTTTAAGCATTATGATAAAAAACCACATACAAAGTAAAAATTGATATTTTTTGTGTGTGCTCGCATGTGCGCACCACGAGTTGAAAGTAATAAAATGTTCACTTAAAAAAATTAAAGAAATTTTACTTTTTAAAACACACATGTAGAATAGAATAAACTGATAGTGCATTGATATTTTGTACTTTATGCATAAATTTATACTTGACATAGATATGGTAGTATATCCTTAACTTGACAGACATAGTTACTCTAACAGACAACTAATTCATATAACAGCTAAACCTATCAGCCCTTTCTGATATCACATCCTAACACTATCATATACTGTATTTGACCCTATCTAACAAATCTATATCCTACCACATATTTGACCCTATCCACTAATATTTATCAAATATCTAACACATATTTGACAGACTGCTAACTGCTACTTGCTTTATCTATCTATCTGGCTGTTAACCCTCTTAACGTCTATTGGCCAGACAGATTCTGATTCATCAGAATGCTTCACAATGCAAGTATCA
Organism: Pogona vitticeps; assembly: GCF_051106095.1. Lineage (NCBI taxonomy): Eukaryota > Metazoa > Chordata > Lepidosauria > Squamata > Agamidae > Pogona > Pogona vitticeps. Next base: position 140,436,697 of record NC_135787.1, on the reverse strand, counting down.
CATTCCAGTCCTTCTCATATAAACACATATACACATACCCTGTTTTCCTGAAAATAAGACCTAACCTGAAAATAATCCCTAGTATGATTTTTCTGGATGCTCGTAATATAAGCCCTATCCCCAAAATAAGCCCTAGTTAAGTGAAAGCCGACCCTCCACCATTGTGCAGAAACCAGAAGATGACATGACTGCATTTGAATAAACATAGATTATTGTACATGAAAAAGATAAAACATCACCTGAAATTAAGCCCTAATGTGTTTTTTGGAGCAAAAATGAATATACTGTAAGACCCCATCTTATTTTCGGGGAAACACGGTACATATACTGTACATATACATTCTGTGTTATATAATTATATTTTCCAAGAACTTTGATATGTATTCTGATAAAAGATAAGCATGGAAGCATAATTTCCTTTCTCAGTCCTTCCCTTTCAAGTATCCAGTAATAGGAGGTACGCCGAATGTGTGAATTGCCCTTTTATGCACATATCTCAGCCTGTTTGGTCAGCTTCCTAGGGACTCACAACAGAAGCCTTCCCATTTCATCAGTTTCTTCAGAAATTATGTTATTGTGTTCCATCTAGTCAGAATGCAGGATAGCGTTCAAACAAATTACAGAGATTGTACGTCCGTGATACCGACTCAAATGACCCCATCTAAACTCCAGCATACTCATTTGGAAACAGCTCCTACTCAACATTACCCTACCTCTCCCACCCGGTCATTTCATTCCTTTGACTCTTCTCACTCAGTCATAGACCAAGAATCAATACCCAATCTGCCTACACCGGATTCGGATACCCTCACCAATAATCCACCCTCTCCCTCCAATGACATTTTCTCATATTCACAGTTAGTCCTCAGAATAGCCAAGGCCATGGAGCTTGATATACAACAGCCACCACAAAGACAATTTGATAAGGTTTTCAAGGACATTAATGATGAACAAACTCTACCACCTAGCATGAGCTTCATTCCATCCTTGCTAGAACTCACCAAACAAACATGGTCAAAACCATCTTGAGTACCACAAATGTCTAAAAAGGTTGAAAACCTTTATAAAACGCATGGTGACAATACTACATTCTTGTTCAAACATCTGCCTTCAAACTCACTGACTGTGGATGAGACACAAAATAGGACACGCAATCACTCCACCACAACCCCTAACAACAAAGAAGGCAGAAAACTTGACATAGCAGGTCATAGGGCCTATTCCTTAGCCTCATTCGTTCTTTGAGCTGCCAACTAATTGCAGCATACCACCGCTATTTGTGGAATAAAGCACTCCCATCTCTCCAATCTGCTGTGGGAGAATACAAAGCACGCAGCCTTGCATTTCACCAGGAGGCCATGGGCCTTGCACATCAAGAAAGAATTACAGCTAGGCACATCATAGATGCATCATCACAACAGTTGGTTTCTGCAGTGGCATTGCACAGATACGCATGGTTGAGATCAACACATATCCCAGATGACATCAAAATGAGAATAGAGGACTTACCCTTTGATGGTTCTGCTCTTTTCAATCAGAAGACTGATGAGATATTGGAGAACCTACAAAAATTAAAGAAAACAGCTCGGTCATTTAACTATCAATAATCCTATTACAAACCTCAGCGACCACAGTGGCGCTGACCATACAATTATCAACAGCCTAGAACATATTATGATAAAAACAAATACTCAAACCAATCAACTTCAACATTTCAGTCAAGACAGATACCTCAACGATCATGCACAAAACAACCTTTCACACGCTGGAAAAAAAAAAGCAAAAGCATGACCCTTGATTTTTTAGGCCCCAGATTCGCACAAAACATCTTCTCTTTCAAACAACCACTTACTTCTCAATTCACCTTCCAGTATAGTCTGTCATCACCACTGGTTTGTAGATATTCACCATCATGACTATAGACTCCTTAAAAAAATTACACACCTATCTCCCCTTAGACCCATTTCAACACCACCATCTGAATCCTCAAACAGGAATTACGTCGCCTCCTCTCAAGTGACGCCATATTTCTCGTCAGTGCCCCTTTAACCATCCAAGTCTTTTTTATCACTTCAAGACTCTAAAGAAGGATTAAAATCCATTCTCAACATAGAGAACTAAGTTAGTACATCATACAAAGGACTTTTCACAAAGGAATACTAGAATGGACTTTATCACTTCTTCAAAAAAGCAATAGATTCACTGCCATCGATTTAATCAATGCATATTGTCACATCGGGTGAGAAGTGTGAATTCACAGATGACCACTCAAAGAACCAGAGTTATAGGTAAGTAACCTGTCTTTATCACTTCAAGAAAACAAAAGAAATTAATTTGCAAACAGTTTGTTATTATTATTAGTGCTGTTAAGTTGCTTCACATTTACTCTTGACCCTATGAAAGAGTGACCTCCAAAATATTCTGTCTTCAATAGTCTTGCTCAGTGCTTGCAAAGTCAAGGCTGTTGTTCCTTTTGGAGTCAATCCATTCCAAACTTGGCCTTTCTCTTTTCCTGTTCCACTTCCACTTTTCTCAGTACTAGTCTCTTTTCCAGTGAATCTTGCCTTCTCATGATGTACCCAAATCACAATGGCCTCAGTTTAGAAGATTTAGAAGATGAGAAACCTCCTACTGGGATAATCACACATCTTTCAATACCTGAGAAATTCCCTCTTCTCTCTGTCTGTAAGGTATAATTTAGCCCAATGTGAATCTGTCTCTAGGGGAAAAAAATAAAAAATAAAAATAAAATATGTCTACTGGGGTAAAGAAGAAAGGAAAACCCAAAGGTAACAATGTGGGTATCGACAATTAGTTCTTCATAAAAGAAAATGTCTACGCTTACATGCTATGGAGAGCCTTTGGATGTGGTGGGACATCTGTGCCTCTGTCATCAACTACTTATGCCACTTGACTTTCCGTGTGTCCATTTGCCACAGCTCACCTGGTTCCAATATTTCCAATACCTTCAGTATTTGCCCTCCCTTCTGCTGGAATTCTGACTGTGGAGGAGCAATGGTGGCAGACCTTTCTTTCAGCACAGAGAAGGCTCCCTGGCTTGTGCCCTGTTTCTGTCTGGAGAAGACATTCTGGCTTTGCATATCCTCTTACAGTCCAAAGAATTGTTGTTCAAGCACAGGGGTCATGTTTTTCCATATTCCTAGTTATATATGTATCAGCACCAGTTGGCTTTCACAAGCTGTCCAAGAAGGACATGTGCTTTTAGGATATAAGTTTCCATAACATAATGCATAGGTAGCACTATGCCTTTTGCCATCTTCCATATGTCTGTTGCACATTTTCTTTTAAATAGCCTGTAAGGATCTGATTCATCATTGTGTTCCCATTGCATAATGGTGCATGTTTTATATTTCATTAGCTCCTGGAGACACAGTGTCTTCAAGTGCCACTCACTGTGTTAGGCTGCAGTACTGTAAGCAGGACAGACACATACTTTGGATTTGAGAAATCTACATGGCTCCACACTCCAGCCTTCAATTGACTTTCTCCTGACCAATATGTTCCATGCCAGCCCTTTAAACTTTAAAGGATTTTGGAACTCAGAAAGGAAGATTGTTAAATTTACCATTTAATGTTCTGCTAAGGTTAGGTTCTGACCTTTTGAACTTCCAGATAAGTATTTTTTTTATTTGATTTATACCCCGCCTATCTGGTCCAAACAGTCACATATTGACTACTTAATTGTGTATTTTTAGTTGTAGCCTCTGGAGTAAGAGTTTTGTGACAGATCAGGGGTTCTTCTGAATATTTATTTTTATTTATTTTATTAGATTTATACCCCACTCATCTAGACCACTGGTGTATTCAGTAGTACATGTTTAATGAATTGATCTGTTTTCTGTATGAAGAACATCAAATGGTCTGTATTAATCTAAAAATAAAGGTGGCTTAGTTATATATTGTTGATATTTTTTGGATGAAAAAATACTTAAAGAACAAATAAAACATCATCCATGTATATTAAAACTATTATTGACTCTCCTTGTGCCTTCTAATACTCATTTTTAATACATAAGCACAAAGTAACATGAGAAAGCCCTCTACCAAGTGATTTGTTCTTTAGTCATTAAGTTGTGTCCGACTCTTCGTGACCCCATGGACCAGAGCACGCAGGCCCTCCTGTCTTCCACTGCCTTCTGGGGTTTGGTCAAATTCATGTTGATAGCTTCGGTGACATTGTCCAACCATCTCATCTTCTGTCATCCCCTTCTCCTCTTTCCCTCACACTTTCCTAACATCAGGGTCTTTTCCAGGGAGTCTTCTCTTCTCATGAGATGGCCAAAGTATTGGAGCCCCAGCTTCAGGATCTGTCCTTCCAGTGAGCACTCAAGGTTGATTTCCTTTAAAATGGATAGGTTTGTTCTCTTTGCAGTCCAGGGGACTTTCAAGAGCCTCCTCCAGCACCACAATTAAAAAGCATCAATTCTTTGGCGGTCAGCCTTCTTTATGTTCCAGCTCTCACTTCCATACATCACTACAGGAAAAACCATAGCTTTGACTATGCGGACCTTTGTCAGCAAGGTGATGTCTCTGCTTTTTAAGATGCAGAACATCTTTCTTTGGTGTCAGTTCTAGAAAGTGTTGCAAGTCTTCATAGAATTGGTCAATTTCAGCCTCTTCAGCATTGGTGGTTGGTGCATAAACATGGATTATTGTGATGTTGAAAGGTCTGTCTTGGATTCGTATTGAAATCATTCTATCATTTTTGAGATTATATCCCATTACAGCTTTTTCCACTCTTCTGTTGACTATGAGGGCTACTCCATTTCTTCTATGGGTTTCATGCCCACAATAGTAGATATGATAATCGTCTGAATTGAATTCGCCAATTCCCATCCATTTTAGTTCACTGACGCCCAGGATGTCAATGTTTATTCTTGCCATCTCCTGTTTGACCACATCCAGCTTCCCAAGGTTCATAGATTACATTCCAGGTTCCTATGCAGTATTTTTCTTTGCAGCATCAGACTTTCCTTTCACTTCCAGGTGCATCTGCAGCTGAGCATCCTTTCAGCTTTGGCCCAACCACTTCATTAGCTCTGGAGCTACTTGTACTGGTCCTCCACTCTTCCTCAGTAACATGTTGGACACCTTCCAACCTAAAGGGCCCGTCTTCCAGTGTCATATCTTTTAGCCTTTTGTTTCTGTCCATGGAGTTTTCTTGGCAGGGATACTAGAGTGGCTTGCCTGTTCCTGCTCCAGGTGGATCACATTTAGTCTGAACTCTCTACTATGACCTGTCCATCTTGGGTGTCCCTGCACAGCATAGCCCATAGCTTCTTAATTACTCAAGGCCCTTCACCACAGTAAGGCAGCAATCCATGAAGGGCCTACCAAGTGATACTGTTCAAATATTCTGCAGTATTGTTTTGGACTGTCTCCTTATGGGATGATAGGATTTTTAAAGTTTAAACATTTAGAATTGTAGTCCATTATCCTCCTCTGTGTAGTTCTGTGTAATGCTAAAAAGAGTTAGTGTTAAATGTTGTCTATGAAAGATCCTTCACCAGGGTTTCTTCTGCAGCTGCTCCTGCTGCTAACACCTTAATGTTTCCCTTCAAAAATTTCTCTGTTGTTATCATGACGTGAATCATTAATTGTTTTCTACTGACACAACTGCGGATTCCTGAAAAGAATGGGTGTATAGACTGCTGTTTCAGCTCTGGCCATGTGGTGGGGTGAATGGATGACCCTGCTAGAAGACTGAGTCTGTTACTACTGGCTGTGGATTCTCTCTGCCTTGATTTTGATGAGTGGATGAAGGGGTGCCATTTGCTGCTCTGTCTTAGACCAGAAAAGTCTTGAGGAAGCATGGATTGTTTTGGTGGCTATAAAAACAAGAGAGTCTTTACTATGTGGAAAATCACAGAAGAACCTGTCTGCAAACAGTGCAATAAAATAATAATCATGACAAATTAAATAATTACCAACTAACACATTATATAACTGTGAATAATACTTGTTCACAAACTTCAAAAGCTGAGGTGGCCCCCTCACGCTTGACTCATAAGAGGGCCAGTCTTGGGACCTATGTGAATTAGATGGGATTCCTCATCACTAGAGACGGGGAAATATGTCAGTTTCACCTTCTGCATTCAAATTTGTTAAACGTCAAGTAATTTCCATCTCAAGGAAATAAATACATTCGAAGTTCTGTCCATCCCATATGTGAAGAAGTCTGTGATTTTTTTGGGGGGAGGGGTAAATTCTGTAAGACAGGAAGTGGTGAGAAATTCTCTCTTATTTCTAAATAACGTTCTGTAAAGGAAAATTCTTAAAGGTCTTTAGCTCTTCTTTCTGGCACATTATTACCAGCCAAGGCCACTTTCTTATGGCAGATGCTTTAGGTGCTGCCTCATTATCAGAAAGAGTTGGTCTTGGATGATCTGGAAGCCTTCCAGTTCTATAGTTCTTGAAAACTATTTCTCTTTCAGAAATATATTTCTCATGTTATCTTCCTGATGAAAGAATGCTTTTCATTCCTCCACAGCAAACAGGAATCCAGTCGCTGAGAGATTCTCTAGTTCTCTTTACTTATAGCAGATGCTGACAGAAGGAATTATTTTTCCATCCACAGGCTTCCAAAAAAAAAAAAATGGGAAAGGACTTGAATAATATATTCTTTCACTGGGAGAATAATGCCAACTAACCTTTCCATTTTTTATATTTAGACTGTATAAATTTAGAATTCCAACAGTCTCTGCATCATGCTTAAGGGTCTTTGGGTGCTAAGTTTGTTATTTACATTTTTTGTTCAAAACAATGAATTACAGATTTGTAAGATGTCATTACCTTAAAAAAAAGTTCAATGGAAAAAGTTGCATTTTGTGTACTGTTTTCTTGGTGGATGAAGTAGAGCAGATATGATTTCTTTATGGGGAAATTCCTCTCAGCTTTCTTCCAGAAACACAACCTCTCAGTGGTAGTTTTCATAATCTTGTTTGTCATATACAGTGAGCTCAGCTCATCACATTTCTCTGTGCTTTTAAATGTGAAGGTGTAAAATCTTTCCTTGAAATTAGACTAATTCACACGTTTCTTGACTGAATGGTAAAGCCTGTTTCACTTTTAGAGCCAAGGCATTACAAAGTGTAATAATTTTTTATTTCTCACTCTTTTGTCACTGGCTTGCAAAAGAAAGTGCTTCTGTCACAACCACAGGTGAAAAGGACTTTTCCCAGCATGAGAAATTTAGCACACATAATTATTTTTCTCACTGTGGGGTAGAATATGGGAGAGTTCCTTATACTGAGTCAAACAACTGGTCCTTCTGTGTCATTCTTGTCTATTCCAGCCTTCTATAACCTGGTGACCTTCAAATGTCATCTTTTGAAGGTCCCACCATCCTTCACCATTGAACATGTTAGCAAGGCTTTATGGATAAATGGCCATAATTTGGCAGATACCAGTTTTGGAAAGCTGGTCAGTCATGATGACCACCACTAATCCCCAAACTCTGAATTATTTCCACCACGTAACTGTTATTTGTTATAGAGGGCAATACTGTGCCTACAACAACCAAAGAGGGAATTTATCAGCAATGGTCTTACAATACTCCCCATGTAGGAACGTTCAACCAATAGGATTGCAACCACTGCAAAATAGGACCCCCAGGTTCCTGTTGGCTGAACAGCCCAGAAGGAATCTGGGGGTACTATTTTCTCTAATCAATGGTACTGAATCGTTTGCCAAGGTGAGCAAAGATTTTTCTGTCCACAAGTGAGCCTGACCCCATACTGGAATGGATCCAAATAATCTTTACTCAATAAAGCATCGAGTGCAGTGCCACCATTTGTTCAAGGAACTTGAATTTTAAAAAGGATGATTGAAGATCATAACTATGAGAGTAGTGGGAACCGATTAAACGTTCTTTAGCAGAGTCTCTGTAGCTGCTTAATTCAAGTCAGGAGGGTAGGTTTCAAATTCCACCCCTGCTGGTTGGACAATCTCTCCTAACTACCAAATGTCTGCCGTGAGTTTTGGAACTCTCATACTGTATGTTTTTTCTGCAATGGCGCCCAACCTGATGAAGACATATATGGATCAAAAGCTAGCATATTTATTTTATTGTCTAATAAAGATATCATCTGTCTTTGCTTTTGGATCATGGAAGGACCATGTGGCTTTGCTTGTTTCTTCCTGCTATATGCTGACTTACCTTTTTTTTTCAACACACGTAAGCTTCTGAATATCTCGATGAAGGCATGCAGTTTGAAGAAAGTGGACTGAGAAACATGAGTAAGGTGTCAAAGATACGAGCAATGCTTAGCACATAAAAGATGTGATTCTTTACATATTTAAAGTAGAATAGGCCCCATTTAACTGAATGGGATGCATTTCTAATGAGATATGTATAAGATTGCACAGGTAAAGATATATATTTATTTTCTTAGCATTCATATTTAATTTAAAGTATTTTACCAGTTGGAGTTGGCAATGTTATCATAATTTATGATAAACCAAGAATGGTTTAAGATAATAACTACATATCAACAGCTGGGGTTGACATCTCCTGCAATTATTCAAATGATACAGTAGTGCTGGTAATTTATGTGCACAAAAGAATGTACGAATTTTCTACAGTCCCCTTGATTAAGATATATTTCCATTTTTGGTCATCACTGTTAAACATCCTGGGCATCTGTAGCTTGAATTTTCCTGTCCAAAGTATCAAAGGAGAAAAGCAGCAGTTCTATTCATAACATGGTGTCTACTTGAATTTGAAAAAGTCTAGAATTCCATTTCATAATCCTATTCTTATTGTCTATTTTAAAATAAACAGCAATGTGCTTTTTATTTTTTTATTTTCTATGAAGAAAACAGCTATTTAGGTGACAGAATGAAACAATAATTTATTTCCTTACTGTGAATAAAGATTACAACATGAGCTAAGAAACCATCAGGAAATAAATCACTATCTGGAGAGACGTGTTGATTAAATATATCTCACATCAAGCAGCAGATGTGAAAAAGAGAAAAGACTAATTATCAGCACAATAGATGCTAAGCAAATGTTTGACTTATTGATTATACAGAAGCACTGTTATTAGAGACAATTAGTTCATCCTGATGTATTGTTTTCAACCTCCTATGGAATGGTTCTTATTGAGTGGAGAAATCACCACCTGATTTTCCCAAAGAAAACAGCTATAGACATAAGGAATGTTTTATTCAAAATGCAATTTATAACATCCTTCAGATGGCTGGAGAGAACAAAACAGATTACTCAATGAGTATATGCTCTTTCATTTTAAGGAGCCCAGGTGGGTTATTTTGCCTCTCCAGCTAACGGAAGCAGTGTGACTCCATCAGACAATGCATTTGTTTGTGTTATGGAGGCTTCTGCAGATGCTGATCAAGAGAGAATGGCGTAGGACAAGCCCTACCATTAGGCCTATGGAATGGTGCAGTGATTGCAGCCTCTCAGCTGTTCTTTCTTCCACACAACTTTTTATGGCCTCCTAAAGTAGCTTAATGTCTCCAGTGTATTAGAAAGTCAAATATTGTGGATCGACAATGGGATACTGGAAAATGAGAAGCATTTCAGGGCTAGGCTCCAAGAATGCGTAGAGGAAGGTCAGAGACAATTCATACAAAATGGAGATGTGGTCAGGGTACAGTGCATTTCAAGGACAGCATGGATAGGAAGGGAAATAACTTACCTCTGCTTTTGGTTTTGATGGCCTACTGCTGACCTGGCTAGACCTGAATTAACTGACACACACAACATAATTGGAGGAAAAGTGATAGAGGGGCATATTAGGGTGAAGAACTGCTCTCCATGGCCACTTTAATTGGCTCCCAGCATGCCTTCCTTGATGTTAATTTAACAAGCCCTGTGTTGGAACATGTTGCCTTTACAGTGGTGCCTCGCTTAATCCGTTCCAGCAAAATCGTTGTAGAACAAAATCCTCATTAGGCGAAATAAAAAAACTCATTGAAACGCATTGAAAATGCTTCAATGCATTCCAATGGGCTGAAAACTCACTGTCCAGCAAAGATCCTCCATAGGGGCGGCCATTTTCACTGCCTGTAAAGCAAGGAATCTGTCCTAGAAAACAGTGGGGCCTATTTTGCACACCTGGTGGCCATTTTGAAACTTGACAATAAGCTGTTTTTAGATCGTCGTAATGCAAAAATCGGTTCCCAAAGCAGGGAACTGATTGTCAGGAAGTGAAAAAACCTAATCGTTAAGCAATTTCCTCGTTAAGCGAGGCAATCGTTAAGCAAGGCACCACTGTATATCTCATTGGCCCCAACTCTGGATCTTTACTTAGAGCAATATGAATGTAGATCCTACCAGAAAGTGGGTAAATCAGGATCAATATCAAAAGTCAAAAACTGGAAAGTGGATCATGGATACATGGTAAAGCAGATGCAGATGCTTCAGACTTCAAACTACAGCTAATTTATAGAGAGCCACATTGTGAAGCTGAGCAAAGAGGGAATTTATTCTCAAAGGCTTTCACTCTTGGGATCTGATGGTTGTTGTGGGTTTTTTGGGCTGTTTGGCCGCGTTCTGGAGGTTTTTCTTCCTAACATTTTGCCAGTCTCTGTGGCCGGCATCTTCAGAGGACAGGAGTTCCAGAACATGGCCAAACAGCCCAAAAAACCTACAACAACCAAAGAGGGAATTTATCAGGAAATACTGACAATTGTATACAGCAGGTACTATAGTGACAGAGAAATCAGTTGGAAGAGAGCTCAAGAACATCGGAGGACTAGAGTTCAAGAGATCATGCCAGCCAGAAAAGATATTCAGAGAACATGGTCCCAAGAGACTTTCTCAGTGCTGTTCTCCCCGACTTATTAAAGGCTTTTGGCAAGAGGTAGGCAAGGCTGCAGTTGTCATGCCCTTCCTCCAGATTTAGCAGGAAAAGTCAGTTTTGGCTTAATCATGGAGTGTGATACAGCAAGTAATTAATGCATTTTCAGGGGACAATTTGCCAAAGAAGCCATTTTTAAAAAACTGCATCTTTTTGGGGAAAATATTAATAAGGTTAAGGTAGACACACTTTAAGCACATGTTTGTACGTTAATGACAACCAAGGTGGTGTAGTGGATCGACTGTTGGACTAGGATTCAGGAGACCTGGATTCAAGTCCCCGTGCAGACTTGGAAACTCATGGAGAGGACACTGGGGAAACCACGCCTTAAAAAGCTCACTTACCTTGAAAACCCTCCCTATTAAGGTTGCCATAAGTAGGGTGTAACTTGGGTACACTTGATACATACAAAGACAAACACACAATTACACATTCATAGGCCAATGATGAGAAAATGCCCAGTTTCCAGTCCAGAAGGGATGAAACAAGAAGATATGCCAAGTTACGATTACCTTAAAATTAATGGTAGTTTAGGGGTTGGTTAAAATAACATTAATAACATTTTTAAACCTTTGGAAAAAGCCTTTTTTATATATAAAATGTTTTTTCCATTAAGTACTGGAGGTTCAGGGGAAATTATTGATTTTGTAATTCATGAAATGTATTTAATAAATTACATTCCAATACTTGGGGAGTTACTGTTTGTATTAAGCTAGATAGTTATTGCCCTCTTTTCCAATATTCGTGTTCTTCTGTAATTATTCTTGTCTTCAGCATTACTTTTGTTTTCTTAGGGGAGGAAAAGATGCTTCTGTAAAATATCTGAAGAAGAGTTTTACATGAAATTTTTCTTTTTTTCTACTTTAATTTTTGTGGTTTTGTGTTTTTTTTAAAAAAGTCAAATCATTGTATACCAAATTAAATTGGAGAGCCTTATATGTATACAGGCACTTGAAAGGCTTAGATTACCTTCAGACAATTAGGAAAATGGGGAAAAATATGAATTATTTATCTGCCAGCAAATGACTCAGACCATATTTGGGCTGAGCTTGCTTTAAGCACAGGATGACATCTGTGGTCTTATAGATCTTTTTGAACTACAGTTATCATCATCCATCACCAGCCTTGGTCAAGTTTGCTGGTAGTTGCAGTCCAGCAACAGTTGAAGAGTTCTTACCCTCCCTATTGCTGTGTCACACACAGTCCCTGTGGTGCAAATAATAGGGTCCAAAAGCTATGATTTTCCTAAATCGTCAACACGTAAAACTAACATAGATGACAACAAGACTAGCACTGAGTGTAAAGTTTCTGTGATCTTTTATCTATTCCAAAGTAGGGGAACACCTAAATATGTGTTTTTTTCATCAGACTCTTCTCAAACTTTGCGGTAGGACACTGTGCTGTCACATCAGGAGAATAGGCAGCTGCAATGAAGGCATGACTTGAAAAGTCATGATAAAACAGAACCGATCTCTTCAGCTTAAATAGACTTGTGGAAACAACGTCTTCATGTAAATAAGATAATTGGCAATCAAGGGGTCCCTTAACAAATTAACACCAACTCCTAATACAGAAATGAATTTCCATTTTATATTTTATGGTTCAGTAACAGCATTTTCCTGTTCATTGCATACCTTCGGGGCATCATGATTATTATTCTTCAGTTGCTTTATTTGGACAGGTGCTGCAGGATTACTGCTTTGTTGTCTTGTTCTTTAAAGGACCAAAAGGATTCCACATCTCATTTTGTTTTTACTGGCTTTTGTAAGAGGATTGGGAGCAATGCTTCTAAATTTATGGTTCCTTTTCCGTATGCCTGTCTCAAGACACCGAAGGTTTTAGAATCAATGTTTATCCAAGAACTTTTAATAAAGGGAAGACCTTCATAGTAAAAAAATCAGTGCCATATTATTGCTGGTGGCGGGATCAGGATTGCCGCTGTGATTAAAACAACAACTATAAAAAGGGTTCCTACCCCTATCATGAAGCTCCCAAAGGCTTCCCTAAGGTAAAAAAAAAAAAAGGAGCCCTAGGGAGTCTCAGAACCTGAAGGGGGGATGAATATTTCCATAAATTTAAATTAAATCCAGCACCTAATCTGGGTTTCAACAGCACAGATTTAGGGCCAACAGGATTTTGCCCATTGTGTGAAATGGCAGCAGTGCAGTCTTTCCCTTGTTTCTTGCATATTGATGTCCCTATCACCACAGGGCTCGTCAGCATAGGTTATCATTGCATATTGGCCAGAACGCTGTTGCACAAGTTATGACAAGATAAATGTGATGATGTCATCAGATGTAGCCATGTCACAGCCATTTCTGAGGAAGTAAACACTTCCTCTTTTCCCTAGGTTGCAGTCCCACTACTGGCAACAGTGGTGGCAATTTTCAGGTATAAAAGAATCCCCCATTTATTCTGTGGCTCCCAAAGGCTTCCCCAGGAGAAAGGGATATCTAGGGATCCCTAGAATCTTGGGGGTGGGAGTTGAATAAGAAGCATTTAATCCCCCCACCAACGTTGCAAACAAGACATTGTCAGGGAAAATGGCAGCCACCTGCAGACAATTAGATTTAAAGAAGAAAGGGTGAGTCCACTGTCAGAGGTATCTCAGAAAATGTCCTGTTGTGTGAGGAAAAATGGATTAATTAATTCTTTTAAGAATGCACATCCTCCTGAATATCTAATTTGGACTGTGTGTGAATGTAAAATTCACAGTGGCATTTTCAGCTTACTCTTAGATAAAAGGAGCTTGAACGCTTGTTGACGTAAGAGAAAAGGGTTCACTAAATGTCATCTAATCCAGGGCTCAAATATATGTTTAAGGATCCATTTGTGGATACAGGGACAGCCTTGCTAAAGTCTAATCTCAAAATGTATTCAATACTCATTTATCAGAAAAAGCCTTAGTTTACTTCCATGTCATGCATTTTCCCCCTTCTGTAAAAGACAAAATTGCTGCCCACATACAGACAAATGGGTTTTCAAAATATTAAATGACTGTGGCTCAAAACCATTGGCACTGCGGAGATAATTAGAAGGGTGAAAAATTCCACATACACAATATATTTCTATATCCCATTCATTTCCATTACTAAAATATTGATTATTCATTTCAACCACATTTATTTTCATAGGGTTTCAAAATAATTATATTCATTTTCATTATTCACATTTGTTCCCCCTCTCCTTTTTAATATATATTGAAGAACCTTAATTGATGATGGCAATGTGACTGATTTTTCACAACCATCTTCCGAATGACTAGCATATAATTTTCCCATGTTGCCTTTAAATACTGGATGATTTCAGGCCATCCAATATTAAAAATAAAATATACTCTACAAAAATGGTTCCCAATAGAGATGGACATGAGCTGCCAGTTAGGTGGTTTGTGCTAGTTCGTGTATTGGCTGAACAGGTGTTCAGCATTTAAAGGCCCTTTCTCCTCCAGTGGGCACCTGCTCAGAGGCAGTGGCCTGGATTCCCTGCCCTGCCTCCTCAGGCACTGCCCCTGAGTGGATGCCCACCAGAGGAGGTGGGGCTTTGAAGCAATGAACACCTATTTGGCTGATAAACAAGCCATCACAAACCACTAAACTGGTGGTTCATGCCCACATCTAGTTTCCAACCTTGGGTAACCCAGGCATTCTCGGACTGCAACTTCAAGAAACCCTGGCCAGTACAGCTGGTGGTGAAGGCTTCTGGTAACTGCAGTCCCAGAATGCCTGGGTTACCTAAAATTGGGAACCATTGAGTTAGATAAATAGAACAAAACCATCTCTACCCATCTCCACCCATTCAGCACCCATTGCATTCACTTAGTAATGAATCACAATTGAATCAAAGAGTGCCAAATTCCAATCAATTTTTCATTTGTTTCAAAATGAAAGCATGTTCTTAACAACAATCTGTGTACAGTACAGTATATTGCTGAGGAACTATATCATACTGTATAATCCAGGTCGGAGCAATTTTCACAGGTCCAGGGGGCAGATTTTACATATACCTGAACCTGCTTGTGGGCCACACATAAAACTCCACTACCATCACCACAGTGCTGAATTTATCACTGCAATTTGACAGTGTAACAGCAGTAAGAGAAATACATATCCATTTTAAGAGGAAGGTGCACAGCAGTGTGTACTTCACTTTAAAGTGGAATTGTGCCTATGCCATGATTCTGAATTTTGGTAACATGGAGGTGATCAAAGGGATGAGAGAAAACTTGGGTGGTGCATACTGTAAATATTGTCTACAGAAAACCATGTCAGGTACTTAGCTATCTCTATTATCCATCAACCAGCTGGCAGGATCACTCAGTGGTTCAGGTCTTTGGATGCAGAGCCAGAGGTTAGAAGTTTGATTCCCCACTCTGCCTCCTGGAAATAGAACCAGCCTGTGTCGCCTTGTGCAAGCTGCACAATCCCTGGGAGTCCCCAGAAGAAAAGAATGGTCAACTACTTCTGAATATTCACTACCTGGAAAACCCTGAAAAAAGAATCTTTATATGTAAGTCAGAATTGACTTGATGGCAGATGATGGTGATGATCCATCAGATACTGTCAAGAAGCCAACAGAACTGGGAAATGATCTCTAGTGTCCTGCCTTGAAGATCCAAACAAAAGACAGAACAATATCTCCCTTGCCACTTAAATCTAATAATAGAACAGCCCAGGACTTGAAACATTCCTGACAAAAGACTGTAAAATGCTTTTAAATGTAACTTTTGAAAGTAAGTAGAAAACATTATATCCAAAGAGGAACTTAGTAATGATTTGTTATGTTTTTAATATAACTTAGTTACATCTAAGCTACCCTGAAAGTAACTAGCTAAAGGTAACTGTGCCACTTGTTACTGATTGCATCCAAGCTCTTAGATGGACACCATATATTCTTTCTCCTCTGTTTGCCTTGCAGTCATTTGTATCTCACCAATTTTAAATATAAGTCTTATCTTGAAGTTACCTCACATTTTGTTGTCTATTAGAAAACTGTCAAAATGGAAGAAGTAGAAAAGAAAAAAAAACTGGTCTCTTCATGTCTTAAATTCTGCAAGTGTGTTAATAACACAGAGACATGCCTAGTATTAAAGATTTCATCATGAAGGTCTGGGGCTTATGCCAAGAACGACATGTCTGCTGCCCACTCACTGAGTAAATTACCGTAACTGTTTAGTATATAGAAAGATAGAAAATGATAGCTATTAAGCTGACATCTTAATTGCTCTGGAATCTCACATCTAAAATCTCACTGAAATTCTTCATTTTCTAAATACATGGTGTATCTAGTAAAATGAGCAAAACCCTAGGAGCAACTGAATCAAGTTACTACTCTTCTGTTATTTGAATGAATAGTACCACAAATATGGTTGTTGTAGTTTTTTCAGGCTGTTTGACCATGTTCTGGAGTACCACAAATAGTTCCTCATACATTTTTTATTACATGTATTTTTCATCTGTTTTACTATTAGAAATTGGGGTGGGGAGGTGGGAAGCCCTTCAGAAATAAAAATCTGCACACACATACTGTACTGTTATGTAAAAAATTCTTCTCTAGTCATTAAAAAAACACATTGAAAATGTTCCCAGCTGGGAGACTTTTGAGGAACCAGTAATGTTAATATGTTTAATCTATTCATGAATTCACTCACTTTGTTTTCATTCTACCTTTCCTCCAGGTTACTCAAGAAGGAATATATGATCCTCTACTATTTTATCCTCACAACTTATCCTATGAATTTAGGCTAGGCTGACAGTTGATCAGACCAAGGTTACCTAGAGAGTTTCATAACTGAGGAGAGATTGGAACACAGGTCTTCCTTATCCTATTCTGACATTCTAACTACTGCACCAAGTAGATTTAATTTATTGTTAAGTTGGGAATAATTCTGCTGTGTTTTGCTTTTGAAACCACTAAGAATAACAATAATATAAAGGTCCCTGCTTTATCTTCTTCAACTGGATTCATCTAAGTTATAATGATATATTTGATACATTACAGTAACATCCATACGTTCTCCAAGAATTCACGTTTTGGCACACAAGGTGACTCCCATGGTTAAATGAAAGAAACAAAAACGTTCAACCAGGAAAACGGAACTGTAGATGTATTTCAATGCTTCTTAACCTTGGCTAACCCAGGTGTTCTTGGACTGCAACTCCCAGAAATCTCAGCCAGCACAGCTGGTGGTGAAGGCTTCTGGGAATTGCAGTCCAATAACACCTGGGTTACTGAAGGCTGGGAACCAATGATGTATTTCATGAGTATGCCTTTTGGTAGCACTGAAAGAAGTTAAAATATTTGCCCATAACCCAACTAAGAACATGTAAATAGTGTTGTTGGGTCAGACTGAAGACTCGTTTTAATGAAAACCAAGGAATATTGGTAGTTTGCTCCCTTTACCCTTCAGAAATGTTTATTTCACTCAGCAAAAAAGATTTTAACTCAGGCACTAGTTATAATGAGGACTTCTAATAAGTAGCTTGGTTCCCTTAGTGAGGGAATATCTTAATGTCTTGAGTCTCTAAGAAATCAAAATCTAGGCTGAATGAAGGTAATTTTGGAACAGTTTAAAAATCCAGTATGGAAGAAAATTATAGACTAAAAATGCCATTATTTCAGGATTGAGGGGTGGAGGGAATCACGCCAGTTCACCTTCTACACTTATCAAATGGTATGCATTTTTTAACCTGCAGCCCTGTAACTAAGGAAAAGTCTTAAACTCTGCTATTAGAGCTTCTTGCTTTCCTGGGATTGCAGTAATAGAAAAGGAACAAACGATCCGATCAAAATATCACCTAAGAGTTGAACCAGTATGAAAGAAAATATAGTTGGTGTAACTGCAGTACAATGACTTAACATACCATTTTCATCGCCTACCATTTTCATGTTGTGCTATTGTCCATTATTCCAAAAGCATATACTTTACAGAACAGAGGTTGTAAAGTCATTTTTGCAGAAATATATTGTTACAGCTATGTGTAACAGAAGCAAGAAGAAGAAGAAGAAGAAGAAGAAGAAGAAGAAGAAGAAGAAGAAGAAGAAGAAGAAGAAGAAGAAGAAGAAGAAGAAGAAGAAGAAGAAGTTGTTACTGTTCTGGTTATAGTTTTTGCGAAATATGAAATTCTCCCACAAGGCCTTCTCCACTTTGTGAGGCTACATCCTTGCAGATATAAAACTAGCTAAATAATTCTATTACACTGTAATATGAATGCAATTATCACTGATTAAATTACAATCGTGAGGTAACTTGATTGAATCTTTACTGTAGGAAAGGAAATATGCGAGTAACTCCTTATTTGAATTATGTTACTTCCGAACTTTATATTGTTATTACAGTATATCTTGTTCATTTGGTTTACTATATCCTTCCTTACTCATTTTCAGCTACCATGGCTTGTTAGTGCATCAAACTGGATACCAAAGCAAACTGAGCTGGCATGTAAGTAGAAGAAGCATTTGTGTTCCCTTGAAGGACTTTAACAGTTCAGTACAGGGGATGGATCCGTGATGTCTCTTGAGCAGGTTACTGAAAGTGTATGATCCTGTATTCGAGCACAGAGAATAGTACAGAGGTATCTTCCAAGATCAATATGAAATTTAAAAAGAAAAACACCTAATGTGTTGGCCGTGGCAGTAAGAATCACAGGCTCCCATTTCATTCTTTAAA
Source organism: Pogona vitticeps (assembly GCF_051106095.1). Classification (NCBI taxonomy): domain Eukaryota; kingdom Metazoa; phylum Chordata; class Lepidosauria; order Squamata; family Agamidae; genus Pogona; species Pogona vitticeps. Next base: position 140,418,181 of record NC_135787.1, on the reverse strand, counting down.
AATAAGCAGCTGTGTATGCAGCTGTAATGATGGCCATCATAGAGACTGAGTCTCATCAAAAATTCAAAAATGCCCATTAAAGAGAAAAGCAAGAGACAGTGAGATGTCCAATCTTAGCTTGTTCTCTATTTTTCTATGTCCCTACGCAACATGTGCAGACAAGCAAATAGAACATTGCTGCAATTATTCAACACTTTCTGCTGCAGAATTTGGCATGTGTTCTCAGGGAGTCTCTATAGGGGAAATGGCAGATTCCTCCGGTTGGTGAGAGGATGTGCAACCCACCATCTTATACACAGCACTACCTGGAATGGGGACCTCTACCTAATGGGAGAACTAATTTGGATTTCTTTCCATTCAGCTTTGTGAAATTTTTCAGGTCAGGCGTCTCAACACTGGAAACTGGCTACCAGAATTTCATCTGGATCTGCTAATGTGCTGAATGTTCATTCCAGTGTTGATAACACCTACGATGCTTGGCATATCCACTCATGAGCTAGCTGTGCAGTGCTAATGCTGAAGCTTCCTACAACCACATTGCCTCTCCAGTTCCTCCCAAATTCCCAAAGCACAAAGAAAGAGAGCCACACTGAAGACTAGAGACCGGTACCTTGCCAAACACATCTAGATTTGGCAAGATTGGCCTGAGGCACAGTTTAAAATGAGAACTGGTTTTATTCCATAGAAAACATGGAACAAAGATGTAGCTCAGTCATTTCGTTTCATTATTTGTCTCACATAATGGCTGGGTTTGGTAAGCAACATTCAATGAAGGGGCAGGGACAGGAAATCTAAATTGTCCATTTTTGTTCCAATCTAACTGCATGCCGTTGAAGGCTGTATTGTTCCTTCTTTCTAAAGCAACCACATGAATTCTATAAGCCCTCATGACAACAATAGCTAGGAAGTGTTTTTGCAAAGCAGCTGTACACAGTCCATTTCAAGCCATGGAAACGAATTATTATTTTGACAGCTGGGGCAGCAACGCTGAGACACTAAAAACCACTTTCTGCATTGTTAGATACAACCTCCCCCAAGTTACATGAAACTCTTGGTGAAAAGGTGCAATCTAGTTTTTTGTCATGGCACTTTCTCCATAGTTGATTTTCGAGTGTGTTATTCATACAGGCCTTGGCACTTTGCCTAATCCATTTTGCCAAGGCATTTGATGTGCCAAATTGACACGCCACCAGTCCAATAATCTCCTTAACACATTGAGTTCAGGAATCAGTGGACTCCTGCTTGGAAGAACACCTCAGCTACCCTGGAATGCATGATATCTTCCAATTAACACTGGCTGCTGACTGAGATGGCCTAAGTAATGTTGCTGCCTGAAGCACAGCCCAGGGCACAAGGTATGATATATGAGTATTATCACATGGAGAAATAACTCGTAGTTTGGATCACTTGTGGAGGAGTCCTGTGCAGTCTATTTCCTAGTGAACACACAACCTATGGAGAGTAACTCTTTAATCCAACCACATTCTATGCCCAAGATGGATGTTTTGGTCCTGTAGTAGGGCTACCACTTTTTGGAACTCGGCTGGAGTGATTGCCTGACGGACAGAAAAATCACTCTAAGGGAGATCTGTCCCTGCAAAGTCACCCTTTCTGTTGCAATCGCATGTGTGTCTTTCCCACATGTACGCCATTTTGGTACATGACCAAGTCCAAAATCACCTTTTCCTGTTCCTAGTAGTAAACATGCAATAGCAGTAAACAAAACAGCTAACAATTCAATTCCTTATCATTGAAACTGAAATTAAAAAGATGTTCAACTTTGTCTCTGTATGTAATGTACAAACAACAATAATTAGCTTAAAACTGCAGAGCTGGAAAGGACTCTGTGCATCAGTGGTTCCCAACCTTGGGTAGCCCAGGTGTTCTTGGACTGCAGCTCCTAGAAACCACAGCCAGCACAGCTAGTGGTGAAGGATTCTGAAAACTGTATTCCAAGGACTTCTGGATTTCCCAACGTTGGGAACCACTGCTATAGATCATCAACTCCAGCATCTGTCAGGAAGGCACAGTGTGGAATTGAGCTCCCAACCTCTGGCTCAGCAGCCATATACCCTAACCACTGAGTTATCAAGCAGTTATTCCAACATTGCCTTGGTGTTATGGAAGCCACATCAAAACATGATTCCCACACACATTATTATGTAAAATCATAAGCTACACTCATATGGAAAACTCTACCAAAGCTGCTACATTCTGTATAAGCATAGCCCCTGGGGAATAAACAATATGACATGGGAAGGTGTCATGGCTCACAACCTTGCCAGACAATTCCAGACTGCTTGTAAATCATCTTTAAAACTACAACATGTTAAATGTATTAAAACTGAGATTTTATATTTTGGTGAGGTTAAATATTGATTTGCCATGAACATTTCTAAATATGACCATTGAGCTTTGAATTGTAAAACTTCTCTATTTAAATATGGCAATTTGAATTGTTCTGAATTACATAGATTCCAGCTCAAACAGTATCTATTCAGATTTCATTAAAAAACAAGTAACATGCACTGTTTCGATGGAGGACCACCTGCCGTTACATGAGCTTGCCTTCACCTTAAAATTGATCTCAGAGGATTGTTCTCTGGCCCACCTCTGTCAGGCTGATAGGTGTCAGAGAACTTTTCAAAAAGTGTCCCACAGTAGAGCACTATCTTCCTGCAAAGAGGGTCTACAGAAGGACTCTGAAGCAAGTTTTGTTTAATCTGGTTTCTATTAATTATGGTATGTTGGGTTTGTTCTTTTAAACTCCTATTATACTTTTGACAGGGTGAATTTTTTATTTCATTTGTAATTATTTTATGCTGTTTTCCTGGTTGTTAGCCACTCCATGCCTAAGTATAGAAGGGTGGAAGGTTTAAATTTTTTGTAGAATTCCTTTACATGGCTTGTGTGACAACCCCAGACCTACTGGGATATGCCACAGTTTAACTAAGCTGCCACCAACCATTCCCTATAAGAAGTCACACAGACCAGGAATGGATTTTTAACAAATAAAAGAACAAGGTTTATTTAAATAACACACAGGGAAAATAAAATGATCAAGTGAATGAGATACAGTAACGTGGCTTAGTCTCAATCATACATACACCAGTTTGGTTCACACAGAACACCTTTAAATAAAGCACAGACCCTGAACCTATCAGTTCTGGCTACCCATAAAGACACCTGAACCTATCAGGTAGGTACTGACTGACACACAGTAGTACCCTGTCTGACACACAGACTCCCACACCAGCTTCTTCTTCCCAGCTTCTCTTCCAGCTTCAAAACTTCTCCACACAGGATCCCCATATATATACAGTACAGCCCCTCCTCCTGATGTCCCGCCTTCCACTCCCCATAGGATGGAACTTTCCCTCCAAACCCATGACAGACAGGTAACATCAGTGCTGTATGTAACACCTCCCCTCTTTATAAGTTGTTTTGTAGGGGGAAAGCTAAAGTGCTTTTCTCCAAAAAAACAACCTGGACCCAAAACATACAAAAACAGTTATACAATAACACAATACCATACTTACTTTAGGATAAACATATCAATTAGGCATTGAAACATTTACCATTTACAATACATCAAGTTACCTTTATTCATACAAACCAAGCATGTTTAATAAACAAGTACATTTAACCTTTGGTCACCAAAATATATACATAGTCCATGTTCCTTCGCCGTCTTTATTCTTCGGGTCTTCTTGACAAGGCGTCAGCAACACAGTTCATTGACCCTCTGACCACCTTCACTTCAAAGTCATAGTCTTGCAGGTTTAAAGCCCACCTCATAAGTTTACTATTGTGGGTTTTCATTGTCTTTAACCATTGCAGTGGTGAATGGTCAGTGCACAGAATAAAATGTCTTCCCCAGATGTAAGGCTTGGCCTTCTGGATCGCGTAGACTATGGCCAGGCACTCATTTTCCACGGTTGCCAAATGTCTCTCACCTTTCTGGAGTTTCCTACTCAGGTAGGACACTGGATGCTGGTCACCATTTTCATCCTCCTGGCAAAGAACTGCTCCTACCCCGCTGTTAGATGCATCGGTGTAGATGGTGAACTCCCGGTCGAAGTCTGGAGCACGCAGCACTGGATAATTGATGAGCGCCTCCTTCAACCTCTGGAACGCCTCCTCACAGTCGCTGGTCCACGGGATGCGGTCATCAGTCTTCTTCCGCGTCAGATCGGTCAGCGGAGTCGCTATCTCGCTAAACCTTGGGATGAACTTTCTGTAGTAGCCCACCAACCCAAGAAATGATTTGACTTTTTTCTTGGTGTTGGGTCTGGGCCAATCACGAACTGCTTCTATCTTGGCCTCTAGGGGTTTTATCACTCCTCCCCCTACTATGTGACCCATGTATTTTATTTCTGGGCTACCCAGCTGCAGTTTGTTCTCTTTGCAGGGCCTAGGCCAAAGCACTTCCTCCCCTGGGTTAAAGCACCTCTCCCTGGCTCTCTGGTCATCCCAAGCTTTCTTTCTGACCTTTTGAGCTTGCAGGGTCTCTGCTGCTAGCTCTAGGTTTCTCTTTAGGTCATTCATCAAGGTGTCTATGTATGTCACAACGTCTTGTGGGTCATCCTGGGTGATCTGCTCCCAATTTTGTTTGATCAAATCAAGGGGCCCTTTCACCCTTCTCCCAAATAAAAGTTCAAACGGACTGAACCCGGTACTGGCTTGTGGCACTGATCGATAAGCAAACAAAAGGGATTGCAGCTTCTGGTCCCAATTGTTTGGATTCTCTGCCAAGTAAGCCCTAATCATGCGCATCAGAGTCCCATTGAACTTTTCCGTTAACCCATTACTTTCAGGGTGATAGGCAGTGGTTTCCTTGTGTTTAATTCCACAGATTTGCCATAACCGTTTCATGAGCTTCGATGTAAATGATGCTCCCAAATCTGTGATTATTTCTGAGGCAAATCCCATCCTGGACATATACCCCACCAAGGCATCTGCCACTGTGTTAGTTTCAATGTTAGTCAAGGGTATGGCTTCAGGGTACCTCGTGGCATGGTCCACAATGGTGAGAATGAACCTGTTCCCCCTCTTTGTGGCCTTGGGCAAAGGTCCCACAATATCCACCCCTATGCATTTGAACGGAGTGTCAATCACAGGCAAAGGGCACAATTTTGCTTTGGTCCTGTCGCGGCTATTCCCCTGCATTTGACACACATCACATTGATTACAGAACTCTTTGATCTGCTTCCCTATTTCAGGCCAGTAAAAATTCTGTGTGATTCTCTGCTGTGTTTTGTTCACCCCTAAGTGCGCAGCAAACATGTCTGAGTGCCCCCTTTGTAAGATCATGGGGCGATACTTTTCAGGTACTACTAGCTGACTTCTGATCCCATCTCCCCCTTTTGAGATATTCCTCAGGGTCTCTCTATACAAAATTCCCTTTTTCTCATGAAATCTCACTGGGGTTTCAGGTGTTAGCTGGGCGTCTGTCACCTGTTCAAAACACTTTTGGAGAGTGGTGTCTGCCTTTTGCTCTTGGCCAAATTTGCTGTTTGTGGTTAAGGTTTCCACCACAGCTTCGGAACTCCCTTCACCTGCTTCCATCTCGGGCTCATCAGTACCCCCCTGAACTGTCCCCGTGGTGGCTTGTGAGCGTGTAATCACTAGCACCCGTTTCACATGTTCAGCCAGGTTATTTCCCACGAGCACGGCTGCTGGCAGAGTCGATGAAATCGCTAGCCGCCAAACTCCCCTCCAGCCTTGAAAGTACACAGGTATCTCAGCTACTGGCAGCGAGATCACCTGTCCCTCAATCCCTGTCACCTTTATGCTCTCATTTGGGATTACATACTCCCTAGGAATAATATCTGGATGGCACAGGGTCACCTGGGAACAAGTACCCCTTAACCCCCGATACTGATGGTCAAGTATTCCTACGTCCACCCCTGCTGTTTCAAACAACTGTGAATCTGTTCTCACTAGCAAGCAGCGCTTGACCTCCACAAGAGGACCATTTTCCTCAGCCTGATCAGCAGATGTAACTGTTCCAGATTGAGTAGCCATGGCAACAGGCTCCCTCAGTGGCAAGGAGCTTTGCTCTTTCTGGACACAGAACACAGCTTTTGGCTTGGTTCCACTCAAATCATGAGGCACATTTCCTTTTAGCTGCTTCAATTTCTCACACTCTGAGATTAGATGGCCCTTTCCTTGACAGAAATAACATTTTCTGCTGTATTTGGAGTCTTTCTCATCTGGTTTTGGCTTTCCCTCCAAAATCTGGTTCCTGGACTGGCTCTGCCCAGAAGTTTTATCAACAAAATGGCCGCCCATTTTTGGCGGGCTCTGAACTAACCCTTTGGAGTACTTAGGGTCCCATGTTTCCCTCATGTTTTCTTCAGAATAATTCAGGTTTTGACGTTGTGCCTTAACCTGTGTGCCTTCTTTTGGTTTCTTTTCTAGCTCCTTTTGCTTAGCCTCAAACTCAGCCCTGATCTGTAAAATTTCTTCCTCAGCCCTAGCTTTTATCTCTTTTACTTTTTCTTCAGTCTTATCTCTGATTTCTTTTAATTTAATGTCTTTTTGCTGATTATATTTTTCAAGATCTTGCTCACTTTGTCTGGCCTGAGCCTCATACTTTTCTTTCTTTGACATTTCTTCCCCTGATAAATTGTTAATAAACGTATTTAGGAAATCCAATTCTAATTGTACCATTCTAATTTGATGTTTCAGTTCCATCACTTTCATCCTCATGGCTATTTCCCTTTTCCTGGCATCTGCCTCTGCCTGTTTGATTTCATCTCTTTCTTTTCTTCTGATTTCCATTTCCCTCACCCTCAGTTCATGCTGTTGGGCTAGGAGCATTTTTCTGAGTTCTGGGTTCTGTTCTCCCGTGCTGTCATCCTGCACTGAGCCAAATTCTTCCTCAGAACCTTGGTATACCTGGGGTTCCCTCACTTCACCCATTTCTGCCATTTGGCTTCGAGTCAAGGGCATAATCCCCCCCCAGAACAGGCTGCTTTCAAAAGTCAAGCCTCAAAATAAAGCGACCACTTTTTTTTTCTTTTGCCTCAGAACCAGGCTTCTATAGATTGCTGCTGTTCTTCAGCACTAACTTGCAACTGTTACCAGCCAGAGTCCACCCCCCTCTGCTAGGCCTCTCAGCAGACAGGCTAGATTACTGCTACTTCACACAGCTTTGCCTCAGCTTTTTTCCCGCCAAAACAGGTTGCCTCAGAGCTCCCTAATCTAGTCCCACCAATCTGAGGTTACACGTTCTTCCACTAGCATACCTCCCCGTGAGGTAAGCCTAGAAGATTACCTACGCGCTCTCAGATTGTCCCTGACTAGACCCCCCTTGCTCTGGGCACACTTGCCAAGGCTTTGCTGGACCACTGGACAACTGGACCAGTCGTATCCCACACGCTGGACACCAATCAATGTGACAACCCCAGACCTACTGGGATATGCCACAGTTTAACTAAGCTGCCACCAACCATTCCCTATAAGAAGTCACACAGACCAGGAATGGATTTTTAACAAATAAAAGAACAAGGTTTATTTAAATAACACACAGGGAAAATAAAATGATCAAGTGAATGAGATACAGTAACGTGGCTTAGTCTCAATCATACATACACCAGTTTGGTTCACACAGAACACCTTTAAATAAAGCACAGACCCTGAACCTATCAGTTCTGGCTACCCATAAAGACACCTGAACCTATCAGGTAGGTACTGACTGACACACAGTAGTACCCTGTCTGACACACAGACTCCCACACCAGCTTCTTCTTCCCAGCTTCTCTTCCAGCTTCAAAACTTCTCCACACAGGATCCCCATATATATACAGTACAGCCCCTCCTCCTGATGTCCCGCCTTCCACTCCCCATAGGATGGAACTTTCCCTCCAAACCCATGACAGACAGGTAACATCAGTGCTGTATGTAACAGCTTGTTTCCTGAAAATGGATTTAAATTGATATATTTTGGTTTTGGGGGGCTACTACTCCCAGTATCAACAGTCAGCATGTCCAGAATCACTGTACTGAGGTTTCTAGATTCTGAAAATAAATCCAATAGGCAATAATCCTCACCTCCTTCAATGTCTTAATGAAATCATTATGACTTGGCACAGGTACTGCCTTTCACAGACTTCCTGTGAGATGGTTTGAGTCTCTCTTGCTTCTGTCTGTATTACCTCAAATAAAGTGAGACAAAGGTCAACTCATTAAAATGATCAAACAGGCCAAGTGCTATTTGCAAATACAAGTGTCAAAGGAGCTGCAGCTAATGAGAAGGGTCAGTTTCAAGGTACAAGCTCAGATTTATAGCAATAGTGGTAATTACTTAGGACTTTATAATCTAGCTGAAAACTATTCATGACCTCTGTTAGAAATAGACATAGTATTAATAATGTTTTCAAACAGGTTCACAGGAATTTTTGGAGGGGTGTTGTTCTGGCACAGTGGTATGTTAACATGATCTGTATGCACAGTGCATGGCTCTACAACATGGTACCCCCCCCATACGTTAACGTATTTAATAAATGTAGGATTCCAAATGAACATTCCTCATTGCCCCCCTGAAGATACTCACAAATGTTTTAACCTCTGTTTTAACCATTGTGGCTTGTTAAGAATGCTCTCAACATCCTGCTACTTCACCTCTCTGTCCAGTTGTGAATAATAATCTGATTTACAGCTAGAACAGGAATTATGGAAGGGTTCAGTTTGCTTCCGGGAAGAATCCAGTGCTTCATGCAATATCCTAATTCAATCCAAAATGAATTGGACTCCATTTGGTTAGGTTCTTACCACAGTGGATCCAGAGATTCATATCATTCCTATCACCAGCCCTTGCCATGGAAAAGCAAAATAACAGTTTTTTCCTCTTTTCTTTCCTGACGTTTATGAAGCAAAAAGCAAAACAAAAAACAAACAAACAACAAAAACAAATAGAAACTACTATAAATAGCTTCTGAATTTTTTTCATCAATAAAGGTTTTTTTTTCACGTGTTTTTCCCACACGTGATGATAGAGGCACTGTGCTAGATCCTGTAAAAGTATCCCCATGGTTCAGAGTTGAAGCACTGCACTGAAGAACACAGCAAAACCTTTGGGTCTCACAGTGCCGCCATTACGCCTAGCATTTGATGATCTAAGATGGCACCAGAAACTTCCATTTTGTAATCTCATATATTTCCTACCAAATTTTACTTCCCCTCTCTTTTTTCTTTCCTTTCTCCCTTCCCTTTAATTTTGCATTTCATTATTGTTTACTGAAAGCTCGGCTTTGTTGCTATGTGAAAATATATGCCTAATACCTTTGCTTGAAGAAGTCCAATTTGTCTACGTGTGGTATATCCAGTAAAACCTTGAACACACTGGGCAAGAAAAATTAGGTGTTGACAGGGTATCTTCAATAGGATGCCATATGCAGGAGCGGCTTCCATTTATCTCCAGTAAGTATGATGGCTGTGAAATATGGAAAAGCCTCACTTTTGAAAACATGCCTCTTTTATTCACCAGGGAGATTCAGGGGAGGGAAAAATACCACAGCCCAAAACATTATCATGTGTCTGCTGATAAATCCATTACTGGCAATCAGCAGTGGCAAGGTTGAGAGACACAACTCACTGGAAAGGTGGGACTTCATAACAAACATATGTTGCCCTCCCCAGCACTCCATGGCTTCTGAAAGTTGCAGTCTTCGCAATTGCACTGGGAATGAGCATGGATTTTCTCAGCAACAATATAGAACTGCTAGATAGCTCAGTGGTTTAAGTGTCTGGCCAGAGGCTAGGAGTTAAATTCCCCACTGTGCCTCCTTGGCAAGGGATGGACTTGGTGATCCATAGGGTCTGCTTCCATCTCTGCAGCTCTAAGATTGTTGTTATTTTATTATTATTCTGTTGTGATCTGTTGTAAGGTGGAGGCCTGCTTGAGACATAATGCAGAAAGGGTTTTCCCTTTTGTTGCCCCCAGATTTGGAATGTCTTTCCCTAAAGTTTCCCAGTCTCGGTGCTTTTAGAAAGCACCTGAAGACACATATTTTCAAGCTGGCCTTTCAAACTGTTTTTATGCTTGCTGATTATTGGGAAGATTTTAACATGTATGTTGTTTAATTTGTTTTTTGCAGAATAAATGTATAAACAAACAAACATATATATTTACGAGATTTACTAAAAAGCCATGGATATTTTTCATTAATTATATTTTCTTGTGAGTGTTAGACAGCTTATAAATCTGAGCTCCAGCCCATGCAGATATCTTGGCATAGACTGCAAACTTTTCTGTAGAAACTGTGGGCACGTGTGGAAGCCTTCCGACATTGGGTCCCTCTTGAAACAGATGACACATGGCATAGTGCAGATTTGCCCTATGTCCCTTTAGAGACCGTCAGACTAGATCCTTGTGCATTTCCAGTTTTCCATGTACACCTCATTCCTCTGAACAGGAAAATGCAGATAGTGAAGCTAGGACTGAAGCTGACTGACACAGGTAGAATGGCTATCTGCAGAAGAGGTCTGATTTCTTGGTTTTATCCTTTTTCCAACTGCTAGGTAAAATTCAAGGACACTCCCAGGAAAGGAGTGAGAGATGGCCTTTGAATGGGCAAAGGACACAATCATATTTGGTTTTTCTTCTCCACCTCACCTTTCTTCTTCCCTGATCCAAAATTAGTGGTAGCAGAGCCACAAGATTTTGACTGAGTCAATGACTTTGCAGCAGGAATAGTGAGGAATGTTTATTATTAATGCAAATGAACAACATGTTTTGCTTTGTCTTCCTGAGTTTTTCTATTTCTCCACTTCTAATCACAATGCATGAATACTGGTTTCAATGCAAGGAGTTGTGATTCTATTCCACTAATTTCCCCCATCACCTCAGAAATATACAAATACTCATGTGTTTGTCTGCAAATTTGTCTAAAGATCTTGTACAGTAATGAATATGAATAAAAGTTGAGGAAGAACTGGCTCCTGTATCTTAAAAGAAACATTATCTATTGGGTGGAAGTTGCTTGATGTGAAAACTGTTGCCCGAGATTCATGCCCACATCTCTGTCTAACATGCTTAGAACTTATCATATTCATTCAAAATGATTCATTTCTGTTTATTTCCAAATAACACAGACAGAGCAGAAGTTGGATGGAGATTCATTATGCCTGGGCAAATGAGAAACCTGCTTTCAAATGCTCTTACGCTCTTCTCTCTAGGAACAGAAAAAATAAAAGTGGCTGTGTAAGCTGCTGATAAGACAGGTAAGCAATTATATGGTTGAGGGCCTATTGTGTCTTATGCATATCCAGACATGGACATGGACACAATGTTTTTGAAAATGTTTCCTTATCCATAGTATGTACATTTCAGTAATAAGCTGGAATTACTTGTATATGCAAGGCAAACACATATATTTCTTAAGTACAATATTATTATTATTATTATTATTATTATTTATTTAATTTATATGCCGCCCACACTACCCAAAGGTCTCTGGGCGGCTTACAGCATTTAAAATACAATAAAGATATGTACAATTAAAATACAATTAAAATATATATAAAATTGCCATCAGACCCACAGTTAATATTATTTCAGTTAAAAGCCTTCTGGAACAATACTTAACAGTTGATAAATATTTCCTCTCTGTAACCGCCTCCACTGCTGAAGACGTATATGGGAGGCTTGTCTGGCTCTCTGGAGTGGGGTAGGTAGGTAGACTGCAGAAGAAGGTGTGGTTGGAGGGCATAGTGAGGAGCAGAGACTTAAGTGGGATTGTGGTCTTGCTTGAGTGTTGAGGACCAACCATGGAACATATACCCTAATATAATCTCTCTGGGTCACACAATTTGTAATTACTCTGAACAGTGTATCAGTATATCAACTAAAAACCTCAATTTGTCCTTGATATCTTGACATTCCAGATCAAACAGCTTGCTCATTCACCTTGGTCTTCACTGTTTAGTCATGGTCCTTGGAGATTCAAGGAACCTTTCTTTGACATTCTTTCTGTGTGCAACATAAGGTGGTTTAGATAATCACTCTTAATATGAGCTGTTGTTTCTAAAGCATGCACCTAGAAGATTACTCCCTGGTGCTTTCATGACTCTAGACCAAACAAACAAACAAACAAACAAACAAACAAACAAACAAACAAACAAACAAACAAACAAAAAGCTAGTTCAATCCAAACAGTACATAAAGCTATTGTTCTTATGTTCTGAAGAACTGTAGCTGTAACAAGACAAGCTGATGGTTGCAGCACCCTGGACATCACCAAGTAAGCTCTTTCATATGAGTCTCCTGGTGCAGTGGTTAAATAGCAGAACTGTGTCCCAAACTCTGTGGTTTTTTAGTATACTATTGGAATTTCTGTTGCAGGTTAAATATCTGCAACATATATTGCAATGGAATACTAATACTGCAGTGGTTAAACTGCACAATTGCAGCCAAAACTTTGCTCACAAGTCAGGTTCAATCCCAGGTAGCTGCCTCGATGTTGACTCAGCTTTCCATCCTTCTGAGGTTGGTAAAATGAGTACCTAGTTGCTGGGGATGGGTAATGTGTAGCCTGCATAATTAAATTGTAAACAACCCAGAGAGTGCTTTAAGTGCTATGAGGTGGTACACAAGAAGCCAATGGAATGGCATAACATCTTTGGATCTGGCTGGTTTACTTTCCTCTGTCTATGAGCCTATGCCCATGAGCAGGACATCACAAAATATGAGAACAGTCATATTCTTCGGACTGGAACTCAGAACTAAAGAACTAAAGAAATTTCAGAACTAAAAGTACTGTTATAGCAAAGCATTTGCTGTGTCAGAAAAGAGGTGTGAATTGGAACATTGTTTGCCTGGGATCGATCTGAAAAGATCTCTACTTTGGACACAGTCTGAAATAAAGTCATTGCTGAGTGAAAGCATGCAAGGATCATCAGGATATATTTTCAAAAGCTTCTAAACTTCTGATCTTGAAAATATTTCTGTAAAGGATGTATGTGACTGTAACACAGCTGGTCACCAAATCCAAAATCTGGAAGAAATCCAGATTACTGATTTATTAGCAAGACCATCTGTCTTCACTTCCCAGGAAGCTGCTCAGAATGTCTTTTAATTAAAAACAAGAAACTGAAGTTAAAAACCATCTCTTTGCAGAAATGGTCTGGCAAAAAAAACCCAACAAAGGAGAAGTCTGGGGACTCATTTCCATTGAAGCCATGTCTTTGGGTCTAAAGAGTTTGCCTCCACAGCAGAAATGCATGGGTGCCAACTATGGTCATTTGCTACTGAAATGAGCTGCTCTGTTGTATTCTTCTTTGTGTTAGTCCAGATATTATAGGCCAAATGTTAATTTTAAAAACATAACTGGAGTTCAGTTTGGTGTACACAATCCTTGTTCTCACCACCACCGTCTCAAATAGTTTGGATGACATTTGCTAGATCAAGACAGCACCTAGACCAAAGCCGCTGACCGAGTTTCACGACTTAGTGGAAGCTTGAATTCTGCTCAACCACATACTGATCCACTATGTTGCTGTAATTTAAAACTCTGGTTAGATAGACAAAATTAAGCTTATCTCTCAGGGCAGAAACAAATGAAGCACCAGCTTTGCAGCCTGAAGGCAATGAAATGTTATCCCTACAAAGATGTACTGTTGTTGTTGTTTTTTTAAAAAAAGATTCCACGTCTATGCAGTCAACTTGAAAATGAATCTCATGCTCATCTCCTGAAGACCAATCACCAAACAAACAAACAAACGAAGCTATGTAAATTGTAATTTGCCAAGCAGCAAAATACTGTGGTAAGGAAAACAAATGTCCTTCTAACTCTTGAAGGGAGCTCTGCTCGTCATTCCAAAACTGGAGTCTCATCTATTTTTGTCAGAACTCAGAAGGCGGTATTGTAATATAACAGGTTTCATCGATCACTACTTTTCAGCAGCCAGGTTGCCATTACCATAGTGGTTGGCCCCAAGCATTATTAATGCATTGCCTCGTCCTAGCAGCAGGCCTGAAAATATGGGGAAATGTTCTCTGGTTTCCTCTAGAGGCTAATTCTTATATTGCACCATTGAAAGATTTATAAAACACAAAGGACAATACCTAAGAATACTGCTGCTTAGAACTGACAAACAAATGGGACCAAACCTGAAAACATTCTCTCAAAATGTCCTAAAATGACCCTAGAAGATAATGTTTGGAAATAACTAGGTGTTACTGATTGCACCTAAGTAATTCAAGTAATTACATCTAGAAAGTAGCATTGCAACTACTAATTACATTGCTGCTGGCCTCAAAAATAATTACTTACAGACAAGTATGTCAACCTGATAGCCTGTAAGTATTATTTTAAGTATGTTACATCTGACCAGTAATTTATAAGCTCTAGTTTCTGCCCTAAGGTGACCACATATAATCATTTGTACAGAATGCTACTCAGACCTACTGCAGTTTGCTGAAACTTCTGTTTATTTGAATCTTCCTCCCTCACATTCCTTCACTCACATAACTAAGATGTGAGTGTACACACTTGTGAAACAGTTTTTAAAAAGCACTCTAGGAAGGTTCATTTTGTGTGGTATTGTACCAATGACCAAGATCTTGTTTGTTTGTTTGTTTGTTTGTTTGTTTGTTTGTTTGTTTGTTTGTTTGTTTGTTTATAGATCTCATATATATACCTGTTAGATACTATACAGAATCGTACTGCAATTGTACGTAAAATTGGTAAAGAGAGTGAATTACACATGAATGTGCCAAAAGCTGTAGCCAATTACACATATTTCATTTCTTCATGGCTTAAATATTAAGGCTGTGAAAAATCTTCAGACAAATTTCAACTTTCAAACTTACTCAGATCGATTTGGATTGGGTGAATTGAGATCATCCCAATTTGGATCCAAAGCACATAAACTTATCCCAGGGTGATACTGGCTAAATTCAGATTGATGAGGGAGGGAGCTAGACTATGTGTCTCTATTAGCACTGTATAAGGAAAATGCCATAGTGGCATGATAGAAAGGAAGAGTAGAGGAGCTGAATTGTGACACCTCTAACTTTCAATGCAGGACAAGAATCTTGCTAGCATTCTCCAGTCACACGGCTTCCAGGATGGCATAGTGTTTTATCATTAAACTGTGTATTCAATTGTCTCATGCAGGTTTGTGCTCTTTTGTTGGGTTTTGCTAGTTGCAACTAATTTCAAATTGCCTGCCTGCCTGCCTGCCTCTGCCAATGGGTGCTACCTGGTCATCTGCTGCCCAACACACTGCTTCTCAGTGTAGTATTTTTTTGTCTGACCATTACTTGTAGTCTATAATATCGCTCTTCAGTGTAGGTGAACTTGAACTCCGAACCTTGCAGATACTCTTAAGATCTTTAGCACTGTGCTTCCAATATTTCTTTCTAATTCTGTTTGTTCTACTTTGTATGTATAGGAAGGGGTGTGGGGAAGGACGCTTCTTATAATTCAAGTCTTAAGTCAGACTTCAGCTGTGTTTTGTTATATTGTAGGAAGGCTGACACATTGGTCAAATAAAGAAACGCAATTACCCATGAACTGCTGTACAGAGACCCCACTGCTCATATTAGTGACTCTTTCAAGAATAACAGCTAAAAAGGATGCATTTGAATCACACAGATGTTGCCATCTTGTCTAAACAAAACAGCCAGAGAACAAAAATTCAGAACAAAAATTATGAGAAAAGAATGTCATTCTTGTGGGGCTGTCAAGCCACGTCTTTATGTGGGTCTGTGCGAGCAGAAATATCAGTGAACTCTTTAGCTACATTTCTTCAGTTTTTTTAAAAAAATTCAGCAATGAAATCTAAGAAATTGAGCCCACCCTTAGACTCAAGTCCCACACATTTAAGTCCCATTAATTTCAACAGGAAAATTAAGCTCATACTTAGCTCTATTTCCTGCTGAAACCAGTGGAGCGTAATAGTGTTAGCTTTGCCTGGCACACATAATGAGGCAGGTTCGGCAAGTTCTTTCTTATATTTAACTCTTAATTGCTTCAATCCTCTCCCATATGTGATGTCCTTGACCCTCTGCTGCCCATTTCCTTTGGATAGATATCAAGTCAGAAAGCAAATTATGCTAGGGCAATTCTTTTCTGCATGAAGGTTTAAAATTTGTTCCAATAGATCCTGGGGTTAAATGCCAGTTGTTAGTCAAAGTTCCCAGATAAAGTAGACCTATTAGTTCAATAAGACTTGTGTAAATATATTAGTGGTCCATTGATTCAACTGGAGTACTCTAGTTAGGACTGACAGTTTTAGCTTAGAGGTTTCCTGGTATTACTGGTTCCAGATTCAACAGGAATCCAGGTTTCATTTTTGTCTACAGCACCAGTAACTCTGGTTGATACAATGTCATGCAAGTCTCAAATACTTCATCTCAGGATACAGTGCAGATGTGTGTGTATGCTATATGCTCACACTCAATAGATCTACAGTACCAAGACATATATACACATGGCTTGGTTATCCGGAGAGATTCTTTTTCAAGTAAATGCATTGGATGCATGATGTGCCAACAAGGGAAAAAAACCTTCTCACTGTGGAGCCCAGTGGTAGAATGCCCTCCCCATAAAAGTGAAAATGGCTCCAGGAACAGTTTCAGCATTGTCTGAAATCAATTTTATTTGCTTAGCCATTTCAAACTTAACTAGTTCTGCCTGTTTTGCTGTATCAGAAGACCAGCAGTCATAAGATTGAATCCATGCGACGGAGTGAGCTCTCGTCGTTTGTCCCAGTTCCTGCCAACCTAGCAGTTCGAAAGCATGCAAATGCAAGTAGATAAATAGGTACCACCATGGTGGGAAGGTAACAGCTTTCTGTGTCTAGTTGTGCTGGCCACGTGACCATGGAAACTGTCTTTGGACAAACGCTGGCTCTACGGCTTGGAAACAGGGATGAGCACCATGCCCTAGAGTCGGACATGACTGGACTAAATGTCAAGGGGAACCTCTACCTTTACCTACTCTTTTTCTTTCTCTCTCTCTTTTTCTTTTATGGTACTGTGTGTTTGGTGTTTTTATTATGATATTTTTACAGTCCATTCATTTCCTCAAGGGCAAAGGTAATTTTTAAAATGACTTCTATAAATAACATAAATATATAAATAAAGCCCTCATATATGTGAAAATAAAAGAATCCAAATTGAAGATAAGATTAAAGGAAGAGGAAAACATTATCTTATCAGAATCTGAAGATATCATCTTCATAGATAGACTCTTAAGCTCCAGGTAGCCCGTTTCTCCACATATCCGTGCAGTTGATCAGATTTTAAGTAGTTCTGAAACAACATATAAGGCAGTCATAATTTCACCATAATCTTTTCTATAGTTCTCTTGTTTTATTGTTTTCATTCAGTTTTCAGGGTCATTTCACTTGAAAAATGATCCCTTTTGTGAATTCAAAGGGTGTGTGTGTGCATGTGGAATTTACAACTACACGCACAATCCAGCAAAATTAATCACATTTAAATTGCATTCTGCTTTCCTTGTATTTGGGTTTTACCAAGACTACGGATATTGGCTGGTCCTTTCAGAGAGAGTGCTAAACACACACTACTTAAGCCTGACCTATAGAAATAAATGGAATACATAAATGTTTGGTTTTGGTGGATCATAGGACAATACATTTTATACAGAAGCTTCACTTTTGCAATATGTGATGCTTTGAAACACTTGGCATACAAACAATACCCATGCAGTCGCTAATAGAAGTCAGATTAACAACATACATCAGATAAGGTCACACCAGCTTGAAAACTTTCTCAGTGAAATGATCTCTCTGACTTCTACCATGAAAATCTACAGTACTAATTAATTTCTTTTCAGTTAGTAATAATAGCAGGGCATTTGAGATTAAAGGCTTTAAAAACTAAATAAAAGGGAATGAAATAATAAATGAGGGGGTGAGAATGGAGGGGATCCACATTCTATTCTTTAATTATTCTATAGCAATATTCCATCGCATTCACTCATCACAGTGATTTATTAGGAGGCCAGAATTGTATCAGCAGCAGACATGGTTAATGTTCTAGTATTGCTTGGCATAATATATGACAGTGTCACTTGTTACTCTTGTCCTTTCTCTTTCCCTTTCTGCAACATGAGCTATTCAAACTTCAATTTATCTGGGAAGCAATTTTTTTTAGATGAGGTACGATACTTCCTAATTTACTGTGCAATTGCTGTTCCACTGCCCAGACAACATTGTGACTATTTGTAAGCCTCTTATGGTTTTTTTATGTGTTGTTTTCTATCACCAAACAAACAAACAAACAAACAAACAAACAAACAAACAAACAAACAAACAAACAAACAAACAAATAAATAAATAAATAAATAAAGGAGTGAAACTATAGCATAATCTCCCAGCAGCCAAAATTCTCCCACAGCTTCAGGTGGAAAACTGAGAACCATCCCTAGATATCACTTCCTTCACCACTGCCCCATGCATACAGCCTCCTTCCATACCAGAGAGGGAAAGCACAACACTGGTGGTACCTCTATTCCTCCCTCCCAATTGTACATGGAGGGAGAGAGAGGAGGAGGAGAAGTCAGTGGTGATAATGACCATAATGGTGGTGTGGTGGCCATGAGAAGAAAAGTGGGTGGAGCCTATACACTGGCTTTTTGCCTTCTATCTGTGGAAATGGTTCAATCCAAGGCATCTTTTTAAAAAAAAAATATTTTATTTTCACAGAAAAAGAGAAGAAGGAAAAAACAAGGGAAAAAGAAAAAAGAAACAAACTAACTAACCCCTCAAATTAAACTAACTCCTCCCCCCTTTGGAGTCAGAGACTCCAGCCTCGTTAACCCCTCTGCTCCCCCTAATTTCATTTCCAGTACTGTATATACTGAGTAGATATACATACATCATAAACTTTGCCCTAGACTCCTGTCTTCTTCTGGGCCCAAGAAGATATTAGTTCCCAGCTTTGTTTTACATAGTCTCTTGGTTGTTCCCGTAGTGCTTCTGATAGAGGGTTCAGTTCTGCTGTATCCCATAACTTCTTTAACAGCTCTTCTATCATCGGAACCTCTTTGGTTTTCCATTTTTGGGCCCAGAGTAGTCTGGCTGCTGTGAGTTTATACATAAGACAATGCTTCAATTTATTATCATTAATTCCTAATATGACATTCAGTAATGCCATTTCAGGTTTTATACCTAATTTCTGCTGGGTAATTTCTTTTGCTAAGTTCCATACCTGTGTCCAATAATTTTTGACCTTTTCGCATGTCCACCACATATGATAATAAGTTCCTGCATTTTTTTACACTTCCAACATATATTGCTGTTACCCTCTGACATTTTTGCTAGTCTTACAGGTGTGAATCCAAGGCATCTTTGATGACCAAAGACATGTCAAGAGAGGGGTGCCTATAGAAATCACCTGTGTTCCAGGTGATTTTTCACGTCAGATCTCCCATCATATCTTTGCCCAAAGGAGCCAACCGGTTGAAGCATTCTTGCAAACAGATGGTTCAGTGACTAGGATCTAATGACGTTCTTCAGTTTGACCAAATTACTTCTCTCAGAATTGATAGCAGCTACCATCTGCTCTCAAGAGCAGGAGAGGGGTTACAGCAGTGAGGAAGCAGTGAACTTGCCATCCCATTCACTCTACTGCCTGTGGCAACTGCCTCACTTTGCCTATTGGTATGGCTGGCTCGGGTAGATTTGGACAGGGACATATATTGACAGTATATAGTCAGAGAAGCTTTCTCTAGTGAACATAGATGACATGGTCGAGGTGTCCTCTCTTGTTTGTGGCTTGACTCACATTTTCAGCTGCAGAACGATTTTATGTCATGCAGTGCAAATCCTTCCCCTTAAAGAGTTTTGCTTTTTCTCTCTCTTTTAATCCTTGTTCATCCTTGGCATGTTGTTTACAAAAAGAAAAGATAATATCCACTGGTTCTAAGTGCTATACAGTGTAGTTATCACTGATGAAAGGTTTTATATTACCTCCCTTGCAGAGACCGATGGTAGAAATTCTATTGTCCCCCGCCCTTCCATCCTTCTAGTTACAGCTTTTATTCAAATACAAAAACAGGCAATATCTTTATATACCACTAAAAATCATCACACAATACACCGAGCTTTCATGGATTAAACACCACTTCATTAGGATTGTCCCAGTGTGAAGTGGTGTTTAAATCACAAAAGCTCAGTTTATTGTGTGATGATTTTTAGTGGTCTATAAAGGTATTGCCTATTTTTGCATTTGGATATAATTTTGTTTGGACCACACAGCTGCCTTTTACTTCAATGAAGCTTTTATTCACTTATTCTGCTGTTCTTTTCAGTTCCACTATTTTCTAAAAGCTACATTTTTACTCATATGGGCAATTTAGAGCAAATATGGTGAAAATCTTTTTTTTTTTTTCCTAATACCTTGAACCTTCAGTGGGATTAGTTTTTAGTAGATTATACTTGATCCTGGAATGTGTTTCCTGGGGGAAAATCTCTCAGCAGGACACTTACTATTCATGTGAGAAAGATTTCTCAATAACACTTTGTAGTATGTAGGAGGCTTTTTTTTAAAGAGGGAAGCTTAAATGATAACCTCTTCTCCTTTGTCAGTGGATGTCGTTTCCTTAGGGAACCAACTATATGGTGTGTCCAAGGTACCTTGTGACTTCTTCTGATTTATTTATTTGGCGTTTTTTTTAAAAATGCTCTTACCTTAAGTTGTGGAGTCACAGTAGACTTTCTTTTCGCATCACCACAAAGAGAGGAAGAATTTTTTTAAAACCATTCAGTTTAAAGGAAAAAATATGTGGATGGAACATGGAATTTTACTGAGAAATTCGGGCCACAGTCTGAAATTAAGGGCACATTGATACACTCTTCTTGTGCTTTGGTGTCTATCCAAGGTAAACATAATAGCATTATCCTAGTATTTGTTTATTGGTTTGTTAAGTTTTTATACTGCCTATCTAGTGGCATGGGTGACCTACTATGGGTGGTCTACAAAAATCAAACACAAACTCACACAATGAACCCAAAATTATACATAGCAGTGACAGTAATAGAACCGAGTACAAGCATAAGATAACAGAACACCACCACCTCCCCCAGATGGTGGCAGCTAAATCAAAAAGAAAGGACACAAGATGGGTTTAGGAAATCTCTCACATGGTGCTACTCCTGAATGCTTCTTTGAACAGCACTGTTTTTTACCTCCTTACCAAGGGAGAGAATTATAATATAAAGGTATTGCCTATTTTTGCATTTGAATATAAGCTGTAACTAGAAGGATGGGGGGGGGGAAGGAGGGGATAACAGTAGAATCTACCATCAACAGGCAGTGAGTTCCATAGTGTTATGGCCACCACTGAGAACAACTGGTTTCTGGTGGTCACTTTCCAAGTCTCTCTCAGGGTCACCATTCGCAACAATGAAGATGATTGACTGATCCAGGTGGAAGATCTTAGGGAGAGACACTCCAACACCCCCTGTATGTCACACAGGAGTGGGAAGAACTGAAATAAAACACAGATGTTTATAATGTAAGTGGCTGAAAACAGATGTGCAGTGCAGTCCTAGCTACAGTCCCATAATTTTTACTAGTCCAGTCCATTTTTGAAGGAAGTTTCATTGGTTACTACCTTGTTGATGAAAGGTGGAGCAGAATGGATGTTCCACAAGTGTTCTCCAACTGCATAAGCAGATACCCCACTGTGTGATTTTTCTCACATAGTTGTGAGACTGGTCATGCAACTGCTCCCATAAGTAGTGAGCCTATAGAAGGAGGAAGAGTCCTTAAGTTATTCTGCTTACTTTCTGAATTTAGGCAAGAAGATACAAGTCACTGTGTCCAGCCCATCCAGAGGCTGCTAATTGACAAAGGTGTGCTTAAATAAAAAGGTCTTTATTTGCCACAAGACATAGAGCAGGGAGAAGGCAAACCTAGCTATGCTTGATAAGGAGATCCAGAACCTGGCTGTGACAACCAAAAATGCCTTCTATTGAGTCCTCACCAAATGGGCCTCTGAAGCTGGTGGAGCTGTGAGATAGGAATTTCCTGTAGATCAGAAAGCTTATGCAAATTTGTATGACCTGGGCCCAAGTCATATAGGGCACTATTGGTTATAACCAGCGTTTCAATTATTTCCAGAAATGGACTGTGACCAGTTAAGCTACGGGAGGGAGGAACTTACATGTTCTCTATAACTGGCTCTGGCCAGCAATCCGAATACACTGTTTTGTATGAGCATAAGTCTCCAAATATTCAAAGGCAGCCCTATGCATATTGTTTTTGTAGCATTAAACCTATCTCCAAAATATGGTCTGTTTTGCACATCATCTGCATACTTCAGGAGTGAATGGAGTTTGATAAACAAGCTGTATTGTCAAACATGTTTAGACTGAAATGTTATTTTTTACATGCACAGAAAATCTCTTACAAGGAAACCAATTATTCACCTATATCTGTATTTTAATAAAAAGCCAGAAACCTGACTATGTTATTACATTTAAATAAAGTGCTTCTAACTTCTACCATGAAGTCAGAGGGCATTTAATTTTCTCTCTGCAAGTAATAACACATCATGAAATTAGATCGACCTAAGGAAGTAAAAATTACATCATCAGTGGAAAAAAGCATTTTTTTTTTGTCTTCAACCTTATTTTTAGTTATTTCTCAACACACATAGGTTTACTCAACTCTTTTATAGCTTTATTAATATTTAATACTTCAGACTATAATGAATTGTGTGTCATAACTGTTTGGGAGTTCCAAAGTTTGGGAGCAGCAACAGAAATGGCCCTCTCCCATGTCCCCACAAAACATGCTTGTGAGGGAAGTGGGACCTTAACATTCAAGCAAGCTCATAAAGGCAGATGTGGTTCTTGAGAGAGCTTGGGCCTGTTTAGCGCTTTATAGAACCAGGACTTTGTATTGTGCCTGCAAACAGAGTGACAGCCTGTGGGGCTGCTGTAACAGCGTATGCTATATGGTCCTCATGACCAGCCCCAGTTAGCAATCTGGCTACTGTATTTTGGACCCACTGAAGTTTCCTGACATTTTCCATAGGCAGCCCCAGGTAGAGTTCATTACAGTAATCCAGTCAGGATGTAACTAAACCATGTGTTACCGTGGCTAGATTAGAACTCTCAGGAATGGGTGCAGCTGGTACATTAGTTTTAATGCGCTCTTGGCTGCTGCTGAAACCTGGGCATCCAGGCTCAGAGGCAAACCCAGGAGCACCCCTAAGCTGTGCAGCTGTGTTTTATTTATTTATTTATTTATTTATTTATTTATTTATTTATTTATTTATTTATTTGTTTGTTTGTTTGTTTGTTTGTTTGTTTGTTTGTTTGTTTGTTTGTTTATATCCCACCCGTCTGGTATATTCTACCACTCTGGGCAGCTAACAACAAACATATATACAATTAAAATAATATAAACCCATTAGCAACATCGATAACAAAACATTCCAAAAATAATAAATAGTAACAAAAAGAAAGGGAAGTTAAATGCTGACAGGAGGGAAGGCCTGGATGTAAAACCATGTTTTTAATTGAATTTTAAATGTACCCAGCGTAGGGGCCGCATGAATTCCAAGAGGGAGATTGTTCCAAAGGCGAGGAGCCACCGCCGAGAAGGCCCAGTTACGAGTCTTTTCCCTCCAGGCCTCCCTCGGCGTCAAGCTCCTCAACCTCACCTCCTGGCTCGCGCGGATGGTCCGGGTAGATCTTGGTGGGAGCAGGCGTTCTGCCAGGTATCGAGGCCCCAAACCATTTAGGGCCTTATAAGTAAGCATTAAAACTTTGAAGTCAATGCGGAAACAGATGGGCAGCCAATGCAGCCTGGCTAGGGTAGGAGAAATGGGCTGATGTTTTCTCACTCCAGTAAGGAGTCTGGCTGCTGCATTCTGCACCATCTGAAGTTTCCGCATCAGCCTCAAAGGCAGCCTCACGTAGAGTGTGTTGCAGTGGTCTAATCTTGAGATTACGAGCGCATGCACCAAAGTAGTGAGCGCCCCGTGTCATGGTAGTGCCGCAGCTGGGCTATCCACCAAAGGTGGAAAAAGGCGGTATGAACAACCAATGCCACCTGCATTTCCATGGTGAGTGTCGGGTCCAAATGTACGCCCAAACTGCGGACCCCACTCATCGAAGCCAGGGCCACCCCCCCAAATGAGAGTCACCCAGGCCGCCAGCCACGGGGGCCCCCACCCTCAGAACCTCCGTCTTGTCCAGGTTCAGCCTCAGCCCGTTCTCCTGCATCCATTGCAGTATGGTCCCCAGGCAGTGCTGAAGGGACAGGACGGCATCACCTGCAGTTGATAAAAAGGAGATGTAGGGCTGGGTGTCATCAGCATACTGATGACACAACGCTCCACACCCCCTGATGACGCCAGCCAGCAGCCTCATATAGATGTTGAACAGCACTGGGGAGATAATCAACCCCTGTGGAACCCCACAATTGGAACTCCACGGGGCCGAGACACTCTCCCCAAGCTGAACTCTCTGGGGGCTAACACTAAGCCACAAATTCCCAACTCAGAGAGCCTCCCCAGGAGGATACTGTGGTCGACGGTATCGAAGGCCGCCGAGATGTCAAGGAGGACCAACAGAGACATTTTGCCCCTGTCAGCCTCCCTCAACAAGTCATCATACAGGGCGACCAATGCTGTCTCTGTGCCGTGGCGCAGCCTGAAGCCGACTGAAATGGGTCCAGGGCATCTGTTTCATCCAAGTGTGCCTGAAGCTGGTCTGCCACCACCCTCTCCACCACTTTGCTCATGAAAGAAATATTGGCGACGGGCCTATAATTGCCAATTTCTTCCGCCACCAAACTAGGTTTCTTTCTGATGGGCCTAATGAGTGTCTCCTTGAGGGCAGGTGGAAACCTGCCCTCAAGGAAAGACCCATTTATTATTGCTGTGGCCCATTCTGTTGTTTTTGGCCTGGCTGCTTTGATTAGCCAGGCCGGGCAAGGGTCAAGGGAGGAGGTGGTGGCCACAATCCTTCTAGTTACAGCTTATATTCAAATGCAAAAATAGGCACCTTGGCCACAGAGTTGGGTGTTGCCGGCTGAAAGGAGTTGAAAATTATCGGGCAAGACGGAGTGCTGGACATCTCAGCTCGACTCCCTGCATTCAAAAAAGGAGAGAGCTCCCGGCAGATGGCCTCCACTTTAGATTTTTAAAATGCTGCAAATTGGTCCGGTGTGAAACTAAGGCGAGACCCATCTCCTAGACCAATTCCGGATAGGTCGCACACTATACAGAAAAGCTCCACCTGCTGGTTGGACGCTTCGCTTATCCGATTAGCAAAGAATTATCGACATTCAGCCTTCACCTTATTCAGGTAAAGTTTAGTTGCAACCTTAACAGCTATCCAATTATGATCCGTCAGGTTCTTCCTCCATCTACGCTCTAGCCTTCTCCTTATTCACTTCATCGCTCGAAGCTCCTGGTTAAACCAAGGCGCCAGGTGAGTTCTGCACCGGAGAGGGCATTTGGGCGCAATCGTGTCTATGGCCCTGGTGGCAGCAGTGAACCAGCTGTCAACCAGGATGTCGACAGGAGCGCTAACCAGGTCAGCCGCAATCCCTCTCATGGCATCCTGGAATCCAACCGGATCCAGTAGTCTTCGAGGGCGGACCATAGAAATAGGTCCCTGCTTCCTGCGAGGGGGGAGAGCCACTGTGAGGTTACATTTTATCAGGTGGTGATCTGACCATGACAAGAGGACTGACACAAGGTCCGTCACCATCAGATCACGCTTGCCCCAACTGGAGGAAAAACCCAGGTCTAACATGTGACCACCCACGTGGGGCCGTTGACATGCTGGGACATGTTCAAGGAAGCCATGGTTTCCAGGAACTCAAAAGCTGGCCCAGAAACCTCTGCCCCCACATGCATGTTGAAATCACCCAAGACGAGAAGCCTCGGGGATCCCAACAGTGCCGCAGAGACAAAGTCGGCCAGCTCTGGAAGGGAAGTGGCTGGGTTGCAGAGAGCGCAGTAACACAGCAAAATCCCAATACCATCCCTGGCCCCAATCGACACGTGGAGTGCCTCTAGACCTGGCTTTACCACCGAGGAGCACCTGGTAACCTCCAAGTTGGATTTATATACAATGGCTACTCCCCCCTGCCCCTCCAGTCTACCCTGGTGCTGGACATCATAACCGGGCGCGCAGATGAGGGCCAGAGGAGGGCCACCCTCCCCATTAATCCACGTCTTGGTTATGCATGCCAGTCTGCATCCTCCTCCAGGATAAGATCTTGAATCACCTGGGGCTTGTTGGATACAGACCTGGCATTCAACAGCACCAGGGTTAGAGTGGAAGGCTCGCTGAACTGGCTACCTTGATACTGAGGGTTGGTCACAGTCTCAGAACATCTGTTCATCGTTCTACTAACACGAGCAGGGACTGTGCCAACGCCATATCTCCCTCTACCCATGATCACCGGGATGCTAAAAGGCCCCTCACTGGGCGAGCAGGCCTCCCACTCCATGCCAGACAAAAAAAGAAAGAAAGCAGAAAATAAATAAGAAAAACAAGCACTAAATAGTATAACAACTTAACAAAATACAAAAACAATACATTACAATACAAAATTATAAAATCCCAATGCAAAATAGAATTAAATTAAAGTAAAAAGTATCCAAGGCATTACCCCCCCCCTTTTCAGAAGGCAAATGACATGTTATCCTAGCTACATGTCCTAAAGATGACCCACTCCATGGTCTTCAGGCATCTTCAGCAGCCTAGGAATCCTAAAGAGATGTGCCTCTCCCAGATCAAATGGATTTTTTTTTAAAAAAAAAATCAGTTTATGCTATCATATATTGACATTCTGGAGACAGATCATATGAATATAGCATTAGTGGAACTTTTCCCTTCTCTATCTTCACAACCAACCGTATCAATATATAACACTCTATCTGCAACCTGTTTTCCAGTCTTCCAGTCTGGGTAACTTGGATCGCCCAAATAGCCAACTGAAATTCTCAGGCAGCTGAGAGGGTGTTCAAATCTAAAGTCTTTTCCAAGTGAGATATTTTACCCCAAGCATCAGTGTTCCATCTTTCATATCCTTCCAAGTCAAGATGTAATTTAATGGATTTTGTTACTTTGTAATGGTCTTGTTCTCCTTTTAATTGTAAAACTTTTTTTTAATGTTCTTTTAATGGGTGGCTGAAAGGGCCATACCTATTGAAGTGAGAATAAAGTACCAAGAAGCCATGATTAATTGGCACGAGCCATGCAAGAGTTCAGGTAGTGCCACACACCAAAGGGCTATGAGCCTGTGTTTCTCAAACAGCAAGTGAAAAAATGCTTTTGAAACTTTTAAGAAGATTGGCAGTAAAAATTTTCTGAAATTAAAATGGAAAACAAACAAACAAACAAAATAAAGGACCATGCTGAAGCCCTTCCAGGCACCTCAAGCATGGAGATCTTACAGAGTGAGATACGTGCCACACACACACACACACACACACACACACAAACACACACACACACACACACACACACACACACACACACACACACACACACACACACACACACACACACACTATATATATATATATATATGGATACCAGCCTGCACGTATCTCACTCTGTAAGGTCCCCACCCAGAGAGTTGTGAAACTGATTTCAAACATTGTACAAAAAGGAAAACTCTGCAAAAGCCTGCCAGAGTGGATGGATTTCCAGGCAGGCAGGATTTGGAAATAGAAACATTCAAATCCAGATATAATTACAATATAATATAAGCTTTCATATTTCTAATCTTCTGTGGACTGCAAAGTTGTATAAAAAAGCTCTCAAAGTCAGCCAACAGCAACGGAGATTTGTGATTAAATTTTTATAGTGGATTTGTGATTTGCTAAAATAAAAGCTTTACTTACATTATTAAAAACTAATTCCATTGTCTTTTAGAGCAATAATGGTTGATTAAATATGAAGAGGACTTATTAAAGTAATTTCAGTGAAAGACGATAATGAAATAGGCACACATTATTGTAGAGCTTTACAATTGCCATGTTAGATAAGAAAAAGCAGTATGTTGATATCTTGGCTGGAGAACGGTTTCTGAAGGTTTTTCTGTTTCCCTCATTGTGTTTCTTCAGACACTACTCTATATAGTTTTGTGAAGTGGAACTTCCTATCAATGCTTTGCATACCTCTGCTGCAAAGTTTCAAACATATTATACATTTTAAAACATTGCTTCTGTTGGAGTTTTATTTGCTGCCCTTCAGGCTGTTTGTGGGTTTTTTGACCCAGAGGGACTTTTCTGGGGTGGGGTGATTCCAGTTTGAAACAATAGTTCCTTCCAGCATCTAAATACAAATAGAGCCTCACCTCACTCCTGAAAGTTTCCCCCTAATTCTCTTTAGTCTATTGGAAGCAATTGTTTGTCTGCTGTTCATCAGTTCAGTTGGTTTCTAACTATCTGTGCAGAAAAAAGCAGATTACGCAAGTCGGTAATTTTAAGCAATTGTAAGTAATGACATGTCTTTATTCTTTCTCCTACAAATGTCTCAGAGTGAGTTAATGAGACCTTAAGTGCCAGTTAATGAGAAGGGGGTGGATTCTGTAGCTATTCTTCTCTGTGAAACTCTGTACTTCTATTACATAGCAAAGGGTAATTTTACCAGAAATTCAAAAAATCTGCAAAAGTTTCTAAGCTGCTTACTAAAATGTGTATTTCCATCCTGAACAGGACTGCATACCTAAAATGATTTTTAAAAATATTAATCTTTCCTGTGTTCACTAGGACGTATTCCCAGATGTATTTGGCTGAACCCATGTTCAATCAAATATAGCATTTCTCATATAGATACAATTAAATAGATCTTCATGTAAAACAGCAGAGTTATTCAGTTTCTGTAGATAGTGAGCACGCATGAATCAGATATATGTAACAAAATGCATGGCCTTTTATAAAATACTCCCCCATTACAAAGTACCACATACAGTGTATCTGCCATAAAAGAAACCCAAACCTGTTTAATAACAAAGCCTAAGAAATGTGTACATAACTAGGTTAAAATCCCACAGTCACTGAAAGGTTGGCTGTGGTGTGCTATAAAGGAGGTCCATGGGAAAGACATGTATATCCATCAATATGTCCAGGAAAAGAACCATTGGGATGTGCTTCCTCAGCCAGTGGTTGTGGGAATTTTGGGAATATGCTGGAAGCAGGGTCATATCTGTAGGATCCGATGACCCCTTGCTCCACTCACATGCTCACAGAGTTGGCTTTAAGCTGCATCAGTCATTAGGGGGCCTGCTTAGAATTAACCATCACAATTGCATTGTTAATATGGATACTTAATTTTTCCAAATGATGATTATGTAAACACCCTGGAAGTAGGCAGAATAAAAGCTAATGCAAAACTTTACTAGGCTACTACACGATGATTAGAATTCAACAATGAGTTCTGCTCCCAGAAAAGTGTAGGTTGTTCCGAGGCTGAAGTTTTGCAAAAGAAAAGTTATAACAAATTATATTTATAGCAAAAACCAACATATTAATATAAGGATAATATTTAGGTAATCAAAACTTTGAAAGTTAATTATCAGTGTTAACAATGCAGTTTTCATCCTCTGAAATTCATTTCACTTGGCCAACCCCATGTTTATTGTGTGCAGAAACCTATGGCCTAAGTATTGCATTTCATGTGTCTGAAGAGGACTGTAAATTTGTTCATCTTAATGATGCCTCAGTGCTGTTTTTGTTTCTCTTTTGTTATAGATGTGAAATAGAGTAGCACCACAACACCTTTGGGAACTTCTGTATTTTCTGGCATCGTTGTAATGGTAATGCAACACTCGAAATAACAAACAAACAAAACCATTACTTTTGTGACCTGAAAAGTAATGAGCAGCACAGTGAATTTTTTTTAAAAAAAAAAAACCACACACACAACACATCGAAGCTGACATAGTTTTTCCCCTCCTAATGCAAGGGAATGAGAAACTCTGTTTGTACCTTGTGCTTTGTCTGCAGAGAGCCAGGACCACCAAGGGTGGCACTCAACATGGGTTCAATCAAATACATCTGGGAATATGTCCTAGTGAACACAGAGAAGATTATTTCTAAGTATGCATGTATAGGGGTACACTTTGAGATTCACTCAGTGTACGTTTATGAATGAAAATAATCTATGTGATTGCAGAGTGACATGTTTATAAATTGTCTTGGTCAGGTGCAGGAGAAGCAACTTGTTTTAATAAAATAGTTTTAGATAGATAGATAGATAGATAGATAGATAGATAGATAGATAGATAGATAGATAGATAGATAGATAGATAGATAGATAGATAGATAGATAGATAGATAGATAGATAGATAGATAGATAGATAGATAGATAGATAGATAGATATAGATAGATATAGATATAGATATAGATATAGATATAGATATAGATATAGATATAGATATAGATATAGAAACTACTGAGAGCCTTAACCCTGAAGGTGTGAGACTAGATTGAGAGGGACATGGCCGAAGAGGCTAATTTGCATGTTTATTTGTTTTGATCATATAATGTGGTCGTTATGTACTGTAAAGATCATTATGATGGATTTTTGTTAACTGAAGCATGAGTTTCCCTTTCAAACATGTAAGGCTTTTTAAAGTGAAAAATCTCCCTTATACTCTGTGGGACTTTAAAAAAATTTTTTAAAAAGAGTATTTGGTCCCCTCAAAGCATGTCAGAATTGCCCCCATATTGTGTAGAAAGCAAAAGTGGACTTTTTGAGCAATTTGTTTTTCTTAATAATGTTACATTTTGAAGATTATGGGAGAGTTAGGTTGATGCCAAAATGGTGATGGGTGCCATATACAGCTCACAGGCAACATGCTCCCATTTCCTTGTATTAGAAGCTTCTATTTTTTTTAACCTACTGCCCTCTATTGACCAGATTTAATATCAAGAATATTGAAACAGACACTATAAACATTCAACAGGCCACCTCAGACTGCGTTCCATGGTATTCAGCCAGATAATAATCTTAGTTTAGTATTTTTCTTAATATTTCTGACATAACTGGCTGAAAAATATAATGCTAGAAAAAAGAATGGTGAGAGAGATGATAAAAGCAACAGCAAAATTTTCTGAATGACAGCAGTGCAGTCATGCTGTGATGAAGGGTGGAAACTCCTGCCCTTTTACTGCAACCAGGGCCCTCCCAGGTCACTCTCTGAAAACACCTTGTCCATCTCCTCTCCCAAGGTTGCTGCAGCTCATGTCTTTTCAGACCAGCCCCTCCTTCGAAACGACATTCCCTTCGAGTTTCAAACTGACATGAATATTTTTCATCTTTGCTTCAGACTGCTTTCCCCTTCGGGTGGAGAAGGAATTGTGTCTCACCTCCTGGCCTGTCCAAAGTAGAGGGAGCAGGCTCACCCACTCCCTTGCCTGTTTGCCTGACTAGGATTCTGCACCCCAATCTTGATCTGTGTGCAGGTGCATGATGTCAGCTGAAACCCCAAACAGGAGCCATCGTGCAATTCACTCACTACTTGGAAAACGTACAGTGCACACTCAGGAAGGAAAGAGAGAGAGACAGAGAGAGAGAGAGTAAGTCTCATGGAGCTGGCATGCATTTTGGATTTTGTGACTACACTATTGCTGACTAATGAAGGTGGTGGGTTTTTCAAATCTTTGACAATTTTCACCAGTAACCTGCTGCTCCTCTACTTAGCTATATTATGTCAATTTATCTCCATTTGTCTCACGTCAAATATATCTTAACTCCACTAAGCATCAGACGCATTGAAGCGTAACAGTCTCCTCACACACTATATATGTGTTCCTTCCAAGACATTTGATTTCAGCCATCATTAAATATTCTGTACTCTTCACTCTGACATCCAGTTCTTCTTTACAAAAAGAAAGAGATGGATGGGTGGATAGATAGATAGAAACATAGCTATGTGGACAGTCACATAAAATGCAGTTGAAATATCTAAAATACTGCACTTTAAAACAAAACTGATGACAGAGTGAATAAAAAAAGTGAAGGGTTGTCTAATGTGCCATCACCTCCAGGCATGTCTAATGATAGAGAGTCTATTGCAGTAATGATTATATAAGAAGTCATGCACTTCCTCTGCCCGGAGAGCTCATCTGTGTAACTGTTTTGGAAGCAACCTTCAAAGTCAGCTGTTTGATTATTTCTATGAATGCATCCTTGTGCAAGGTGCTATACAAAATCTACACATCTTTTTTTTAAAAAAATGTAAATGTGTGGAGGGTACTGAAGTAAATGTAGGGTGGGACCTGCTCTTACACCTACACACCCACATATTCATTCTGCACGTGATTTCTGAACATACAAAAAGGGCTAGTTCCTTTCCACCGTGGTTCCTTCTGAAATGGAAATTTCATTGGCAGCAGCAGTAGCACTAATCAAAGTTGTAGCCAAGGTCCAAGAAAACTCATCAAGCGAGCTTCAGACTTGTTAAATTTAACTGATGCAATTAAAGATGTATGTTAGGGAAAGAATAATAATATTTGTATTGGCAATAAATAAGAATGGAAAGATGGGAGAATTGAAGTGTTTACCCTGAGGAATCATTCCTGAATGCTTATTTGGATCCCATGAAGAGAAAATACATACCTCTCTGCAGAAACAAGCATTTGATCACTGTTGCACACTAAACACTCTGTATCAATCTAAGCTTCCTTGCTTGTGTCAAAATGTCAGGATATTAATGCAAGATAAGCTGAACTTGTTCTGGCCAGTTCTGAGCTAGTTTGTTGACTGAAATTAAAGCTTCTTAGTTTCATGTTTGAGTGAAACAGAAATGCAAATTTAATTCATCTATTTCTAAGC
Organism: Pogona vitticeps; assembly: GCF_051106095.1. Taxonomy (NCBI): domain Eukaryota; kingdom Metazoa; phylum Chordata; class Lepidosauria; order Squamata; family Agamidae; genus Pogona; species Pogona vitticeps. Next base: position 140,385,377 of record NC_135787.1, on the reverse strand, counting down.
ATTTGATGATGATGATGATATGCTATTAGAATAGAAAGGATAAATCTGCAAGGAAATGATTGTGTACTGAACAGGTCAGACTCCTCCCTCTGCTTCTCACAAAGAACCACAATTACTGTTTTTGCATAGCCATGTTCTGCTAAATCTCTCTCACACACACCACCAGGACTTTGTTAAAGCTTATTCTTAAAAGAAATTGAATACTGTGTATTACTATCTCTAAACCTATATTTCTCATTGGTCTTAAACTTTCACTGAGTTCCAAATATAGAACAGCTAGCTGAACTGTGTACTCAAGGAAGCTTTTGACTTCTACTTCTTGAAAACCAGCTTTTTCTTGCTCTTCCCATGCCACATACATTTGAAATTTTGTGGGCTTGTAAAAGCAGTTTTTGAACATCAGAATGCAAAAGCAATATATGCTTTTTTGTGTGTGTGCAAGGAAGAGAGAAGTTCCATAGGGAACAGCCATATTCTAGCCAAACTTCAGGTAGCTCTTTGTAGTGGTAGCAGAAATATATAATTAGCAAGGGGAGCTTACTCAGAAGTAAATCCTTCTCTAGTATAAGGGACTGTTTTCTGCTCATTCATGTGAGCAAACAAATAATTATAGACTAGAAGTGATGAAAATCCATTTAACTTTTTTCAGAAAAGCTTCTATACAAAATGGGAATCAAACGTTAACATCAAACAATACTATGTTCAATTTAAAAGAACATAACATTTGCTTTGCTTTCATCTGTTCAGATAACATCCTGTAGCAAATGCAGCTGAAGAAGGATTTTCTGTCTATAGACAGTGCAAGTTTTCTGTATCTTTTCCTTTATAAAAAACACAACTTTCACTTCATGAGTGAAAGTACCATACAGTATAACCTGCAAAAACTAATAGCATGTTAATCCTTCTAGTTGCTGCTGAAATAAATAGAATGTCTTGTTATTGTTCGTAACCCATTCATACAATTACACAAGAATTTGCAACCTGGGTGAGGGAATCTCTTTTCTTCTTTTTGTACTTGCAGAGATTAATCAATGGGCTAAAACCAAAGTTAAACCTAAAAATAAAGGGCCTGTTGAAATGAATGTTAGTTAAAAGTAATGTATCCACTCATTGCTATGGATCTACTCTAATTGAGACTACACTGGAATTAGCCCAGAAATCTAAAATTCAGCACTGACAGCTCTCTGTACCACCCCTTATTATTATTATGGAGAGCCAGTGCAGGGTTCTGGATGCTCAGGAAACCTGGGCCAATATCCATGCTCAGCCATGGAAACTCACTAGGGCATGTCAATGGTAAATCGCTCCTTGAATATCTCACCCTATTAGGGTCACAATACGTCAAAAGCAACTGGATGACACACAACAATATTATTATTGTTGCTTTTACAACTACTAGTTAAAATAGCCAGCCATTCTTTTTATTGTTTCATTTACTTTTAGTAATTGAAACAACCTTGAGAGGTTGTAAAAAAAAAATCAGTCTTAAATTATATAATAAATAGGTATATTTAAAGATTAAAAATTCTCCTAAGTAAATCAAGGGTCCCAGACAAAGAACAGAGTGCTTGGGATGGGTGTGCAAATCATATTCAAGATAGAAAGGAAGGACATAAAAACTTTAACTAGAAGTGATATTTCAAGTAATTATTTCCAACTAGTCAAATGAGTAGAAGTAGCACTACAAAATAGTGATGGAGTTTTTTCCAAGGAGATCCAGTGAATATATAACCCAGTTTAAAAGGTTGATGTATTCCTCATAGTCCAATGAAAACGTCTATTCATTGATACAATCTTAATAATAGTGCAGGTAACAAAAAATAAGTTGAGCTAGAGTTCATAGCAAGTAACTTTGAATAACAACGGCGGCAGCAGCAGCAACCAGGCTTAAAGTTGATTCCAGCTCATAGCAACTCTTTCAAGTTTGGTTCAGTGGCTGTGGTGCAGGCAGAGCTTCTTTCTTTTTGCTACAGGATTTTAGAGTCTAAAGTCACCATTTTACATTTTTTTTATTATGGCCAATAGGAGACACACACACACACAGAGGAAGGGAGAGAGCGAGAGAGCGAGAGAGAGAAAGGCTCAAGAAAAATGTGAAACATTATGTCAGGTGCCATTCTCTTGAGGTGGGAGTGGAAAGGAAACATTTCAGAACCTGTCTCAGATAAACAATTTCTTCTAAGAAATTTTGGCTCAGCTGTCATTCATTAGAGTTTAGTTCCTTTTCCCTGGTCTTCCAAGCACAACATTTCTGGAAGATGACTGTGGTTTTTTCCGTGTCTAGTGCAGGTGCTTAGAATGCTGCTGCTGTTTCCCTTCAAGCCATGTAGTGCGTGTCAATGACAGAATATTATATCCTGCTCTAGGGAAGAGGTGCTAATAGGCACCTTCTTTTTATTTCCTAAGCATATCCCTAAGCATTTCTTGTTTCAGCAGAGCCATAACCAGAAATTTTAGCATGTAGGGCAGCGGCACCATCTCCTACCCATTCTGCCCTGTGGTAAGGGCAGAAACCCCCTCCAAAAAAAGGAGGAGAAAAAGATGACATCCCCCAAAAAAGATAGATTATTCTCTCACACACACACACAAAATGGACTGAATAAGATCAGGAAGTATTGTTATGTATTTTCCTAGCACTCACCAATAAATTAACCTATATATTTTGCTGCTCTCTAAATGTTGGTGCACTGGGGCAAGATTTCCGTTGCCCAAAGTTTCAGGGGCTTTAAAATTATCTGGGGGGGGGCGTTATGATAGTTTTGAAAGTTTCTTGGGAACATAGGAAGCTGGTCCATCTGCTCCAGTCTTGTCAGTGCCGACTGGAAGCAGCTCCCTCAACAATTCAGGCCTCAGAGATGTCAGGTCTGAGGGTTCACCAGACTCTATGGGTGCTTCAGGGCTTGAGTCTTTCTTAGGATTGATTAAAGACAACTGGTTCATTGCATCTAAAACATCAACATTTATTTCTGGTAAATCAAAAAAGCTATTAACATCAATGAGGATATCCAACTTCTCTCCCTCACACAAAAGTGTGAATAATGAACATGAAACAGGTTAACTGTGGGTGTTTCGAACAGTCCTGTGCCTTCAGAGCAGGTAGGATTTCCCTCCACTACAGTTCTGATGGTACTGGCAGCAGGGGCATTGGGTCTCTGGAGGAGGGTTCAAACCCAAGTATCCCTGATCTCAGCTTGTGGAACTCCCAAGGTTAAAGGTCCCAAAATGGCCCATCCCAGACAGAGTACACCATCTTGCCTTCCCCTTCTTCTCCCGGGCTATCTTAGCTCTTTCCTCTCTTATTCCCTTTCCCCACTCCCAGACCTCATTTTTGCCCCAGTAGGATGGCTTTGGTGATCTTACTTCCCTTCTTCTTCTTTCTGCTTCCTCATGAGGAATCATAAGCTTTTCTCATTGGTGAGTCCAGGGATTTCCCATCCAAACCCACTCCCATTCCAGCAGGACTACTTTTCTTCCTTTCTTTGTGTCTGCTTCTTCTGCTTCTACCACCCCCTTTTTAGTCTCCTCCCTCTCTTCTATTCCCACCTTTTCCAACTGTTGCTTCCATAGGTTTTACCCATTTCTTGATGAGGAAGGAGAGCACTCAAACTGGGATGGTACTGAACCAGTTATCCTCCTCCCACCATGGATAGAACTTGGGACCTTCCCCATGTGAAGCACATGTTCTACCATGGAGCTACAGACCCTAACTTATCCTTGTGGACTGGCTGTGGTGTTTTTTGTGTTTGCATCTCCCTATTGTAGTTCTTTTTATTACTCAGAAGGCTTCCCAGGTACCCATATATCCTGATCTGAAAATGCTCTGAAATTACTTCATGATGCTTTCCCTTGGGCTTCACTGATGTGCAGGAAACCAAAGAAACTGTAGGAGTGATGGTTCTTGAATAAAACAGAAGACAGCTACACACACACCATAGCCATTTCATAGGAAAAGTAAGCTCAAGAACTCAAAACTACAAGAACCCAACCCACCCGTAAGAATTTCTCCTAATTTTCTCCTTCTTGACCATTTTTCAGAACAATGTCTTTTCAATCAAATTGAATGTGAAATATGGAACAAAGGTTCAGCACAGTATGACGACAGCTTATAATGGAAACTTCTGGGAGATGTTGACATCATCCACTGTTAAATCATGTTTGAATGACTCTAATTCTAATGGGGCTCAGAAATGAAAGTCTTCCTGATTCCTTGTACCATATAAAGAAATCAGCCTAAGGCTTTATACACACCATTTATTTAGTGCCATGCTGTCATGTGATTTAGTGAGAAAAGAAGCCATTGGGATTATTGTGACATACTGCCAATCACAGCAAATTGTTTCTATTTAATAACCATTGCAACTGAGATGGAAAAATCCATCAAAGTCAATCCTACTGGAACTGCATCTTGGCAGGAGCAAAGTGAAAAACAGATTTAACCTATGAAACCTCTCATATTTTGTGTGGTTTCTGTAAGTGCTAGTAACACAAGAACAGGCTGCCTCAGAACATAGTGGACTCTCCTTTAACAAAGAGGGAGGATGTTCAGCAATTGTGGAGAACCACCACAGAAGAAAAATATCTAGAAGAGGGAAGCTCTTCCCTTAAAATTGCTGACAGCTCTTTAGGCAAACCTTCCTTACTTCAATCTCTAGGGACATTTTACAAGCTTTAAAAGTTTTGCATCTTTCCTATGGTCCCATTTTAAAGTGTTTAGCGACCTCCTCATCACCATCGCTGCCTATTTTATTTTTAGGATTTACTTTGGAATTGCCTTGAAGCACTGTTTGACTTTCAAGTAGCATCTCTTAATCACAACAAACTGTCAAAGGCTGTCAGTCAGCAACAGAGGAAATGATAATGACCCAGTCTGGGTTAGAAAAATGCCTGGAACATAATTTCAGATTGATGGCATGGCAAACAATTGTGTCCTCTCCAGACTTTGATGAACAGATTTGGGCAGCTCAGAAATTCCAAAGGCCAGAAATGTGCTCTTGGCTTCAGAAAGAATAATTGCAAAGGTTTTGTTCTGGTGCTCCAGTAATTATGAAGCCAATATCGATTTGCTGTTAAGGTACTTAATATATCATTTTGCTTGCAGTGAAAATAGCACCTTAGATTTGTATTGGCCAAGTCCATTTTAGTGCAGAGGTACTAGCTGCCTGATTTCCAGATCCTGAAGACAAGCAATAAGTGATGGCTGCCTTCGTGAGTTTCACAGAGACATACAGCTGCTCCCTTGCTGCAAACAGAATGCTGATCATGTCACAACAATGTTTGTGCTCTTTAGATATTTAAACTTCATCAAGGCTTGTTTCCTGTTACAGCTGCAAAGACAACAGACATTGTATAAGTGCAAGAATAGGTGATACCTTTATAAGCCACTAATAAAACTTTTAAAAACCATACACTATGCAAGCTTTTGTGGGTGAATCCCATTCCTTCAAAGCAAACACCCAAAGTCGAAACATTCATGGCAAGGTGGGGTTTGCCAAGAGGTGACTCTTAGATGGAAAGTTCTTGGCAAGATGGATTTTGCCAAGCACGTCTTGTCTTAGATGAGGCAGGAAACAGTAAGGTTTTTGTTTTAAAGTTTCAGCTGAGGCAGCTGTGGGTTGGATTTCACACCCCAGTTCTTCAAACAAAGGGGCACAGGGTATGCACATGAGCACACACCTCCTATCCATTTGGCTCTTCTTCAAAACAGACATATTTATTTGACCAGGGAAGGAGTTTAACAAGATATTGAAGTATAGCCGAAATACATTTGGATTGCCATGTGTCAGGTTGCAAAAGTACAGGCTTGGCACTTGGGTAACAATGATCATAACTTACAAGGCTCATGCCCTGTTCAAGCATGACTTACTTTATTATCTCCAACAGGCAAGAGGGGAAGTACCTAGTCTTCCTGCTCTAATATGACTTTGTGGTCAGCAACACGGAGATGTTCCTCTTTGCCTGGAGGCTGTCCTCACATGCCAACTGGGGTTGTTGCTCAAATGTAGACTCCACACATCTCTGCAGATGTGTCACTCTTGATGTGGAGGAAGCAACAATTGAGGGGCTACTCACCCACCAACACATACACATTTGGTGAGTCTATTTCTGTGAGTAATGCGTAGAGCTAAAACCTATTTGCAAAGGTGTTTTGTGGCACCAATGTCAATGTAGGCTTCCCTGCTGAACAGAAAGGCCACACTTTCATCTACTGTAACTGTAGTTGTTTGTTTGTTTGTTTCTTTGTTTTGAGCTTCTGGTTTCAAAATGAAGAAGAGATATCTAAACAAAAGTTAAGGTTTGGGAATACAGTTCCTCCAAAGCACCAGCCAACATTGGAGCTGCAGTCTAAAAAGGCACTTTCACAAGCTCTGATCCAGATACCTCGAAATCTTGGATAACTAATAGCATCCCAGAAAGGTCTTTGCCCTTCCCAAATTTCCACTTGACACTTGGATCCTATTTTTAGATGAATATGTATACAAATAGCGACAGCTCTGAAAGCCTCGCAATGAATGGTAAAGGCCTAATTACATTTTCACAGTAGAATGTGATTGCTGGGGAACGTAAAGAGGGAAGGGAAGTCTTTTCTTCATCAGGAAAGTAACTAAATGACTTCAAAGTAATATAATACAGTCACCAAGATTTCAAGCTGTTTTAAATGTACCTTTGGAAATCTAAATAAATACAATGGAACATGGTTTTTTCTCTCCTATTTAAAAATAAAGGCTAATTTTAAAAAAAAAGATTAAGCACCACACACTGAGAACAATTATAGGAATGTTTCAATATGAACTAGCTTTAAATAAGCCAATAGCCAAAATTCTTAATTCTAAGGATTTGATACTGTTACTCAGTTGTAGTCAAATTGTGCTACGGTGCTTTAAGAGCCCTGCCAAGAAGTATTGCCGTGGGTGTCAAACAGCAATTTCATGATACGCCATGATAAGTGTGAGAAGAAACCACGGGTACAGCAAATCCCTGAGGTATGAAATGCTGTAAATACTGGAGTACTCTGAGTTTTTAAAACTTCAGATTTCTTAGAAAGGAGTATCTGTGGCAACAGAAAAAGATATATTGCAAAATATCTATCAAGACTAAAGTTCAGGACTCTAAAACTTGGACTCACTTTCAAACAATTCTTAATTAAATGGGATGTGGTGGCACTGCGGGTTAAACCGCTGAAGCCTCTGTGCTGCAAGGTCAGAAGACCTGCAGTCGTAAGATCGAATCCACGCAACGGAGTGAGCCCCCGTCGCTTGTCTCAGCTCCCGCCAACCTAGCGGTTCGAAAGCATGCAAAATGCAAAAATGCGAGTAGATAAACAGGTCCACCTCGGTGAGAAGGTAAACGGTGTTCCGTGTCTAGTCATGCTGGCCACGAGACCACGGAGGATTGTCTGTGGACAAACACTAGCTCTATAGGTTGGAAACGCAGATGAACACCACCCCCTAGAGTCAGACGCAACTGGACAAAATTGTCAAGGGGAATCTTTACCTTTACCATTTATGCTCTTAATATGCCAACAAATAGTTATAGATCACAATTACGAATTCTGTACCACTCTCTCAGTCCAATATATGATTTCTCTCTCAGGATTTTCTAAGCATAAGACACTCAGGAGTGGTTCAGCAAGCTCTTCGTCTGGTGGGGACCTTGCAACCTGCCCAGTACTGAATAGGTCCCAGAGCAATAACCCCATCAGCCACGCACAATCCAGGTATAGATACCCAACAGACAGTTAACTTGCAGAAGGAAAAAGACATAGTGATTGCCGTCTGGATTTACAACCTTTTATTGTTGGTACTTTCACCTGATTTTGTTTTATTTTATTCTTTGCACTTGTAGTGTACATGTGGTGCACATTTAGAGTCCTTGGCCTCTAAGATTGTATTTTTAACTGATATTCTCGCACAGACTAACATGGCTACTTCTTCTAAAGTTTCAAAAAGGTTACTCTTTACTTGCCTAGTTTCTAAAAATTAACTAAAATAGTAACTTTTTAGTTTGTTAAATATAAACATCTCAGTGCTAGGTGCCACTGATACAAAACACAAAACACATTCTCTTGCCATCCATTTTCTAGTCACCTCAACACTCCCAACAGCGCACTGAAGAAGCTTAAGGCAGAGTTGAAGCCACCCCAGCATGTGAACTATGTGAGGCTCATCCTGTGGCATTTAGTAAGGCTACCATCCCACCCATTCTTCATCTGCCTTTGTTCTGTGCATTTTGATTGGCGCCATGTTTTTGAAGATATTTTAAATAGTTATTCACTTATCTGTTGTTCTTGTCTTTAGTGTGCCATATTTATTTCTGTCTGATGTTTTATTTATTGCAAACCACACAGAGTAGTGGCTCAGGCTAATGGAAGCGGTATATGAGTTCAATTTTAAATAAATAAATAAATAAAAATAAAAGTAATAGAAAATTTCTCTTTCTATCGAAACATACACATGCACAGAGACAAACACATACACTCTACTCTATTTCTACCACTCTTTTTCAGACCACTAGATTTACTCCTTCATATCTAAAGAGATGTCTATAAAGTATGGCCAGAATTTGTTGGAATTCAGGAGCCTAGAAGGGCTATCGTGCCCCGATGGCCCATTTGATCAGACAACCAGTCATATGAAATAACTTGTACACTTGTAGACCTTGGTACTACTCTCTCTCTCTTTCTCTGTATGAGAGAGAGGGGGGGATATATATAAATGGGTGTATATATATATCATTTCTTGCTCTATATTTGCTGAATAACATAGCAAGAACACCACCCACATACATAAAGATATTTCCACCCACCAGGGATGGTGATTCTTATTTGAGAGTGGCAAAACTCTCGGGTGATTTTGTTTGTTTATGCTGACAGAGATCTCTAAATATGGGTAGGTGGGGATAGTTGTCTGGAATACTGGATGCCTGAGGGTGTGGGTGGGCAAGGTATCTTGGGGCATGGCCCATTCACACCCAAGTTCTCTATGATTGCCTTTGCTGGACCTGAGCACCTGAGGAAAACAGAAAGCACCTGGCTGGCCACAGCTATTTCTTCAGGACCCAGATCCAGGGAAGGGCCAAGAAAGCAGAGGAGTACAAAACTTCCTGCATGTTTGTTTTCTTTTCTGTTCATGAACATACTTACTGAGAGCTTGCCTCTCTTCTGAGAACTCCTTGCGCAAAGCTCTCTCTCTGCATTTATCATGTTAAAATTAAATGTGGGCACTTGTCATGTGTTTGAAAGAATTTTAGCATAATACTGAACCTGTCATGGAAGTTTATTGCTCTTTATTCCAAAGAAAAGCAACTTAGACCTCAAATGGCACCAATTTCCTCCCTCCAATAAAATCCAGCCCCTTCTCCTCTGCAGCCAAAACTCCTGGGAATTGACCTTTGTTAAAAACCATGCTGAGTTTCACAGTCATACAATGAATTCCAAATTGCGTATTTATTTCACTCTGACTCATTTTATTTTCCTAGAAAGCAAGTTAAAATAAACAGCCACCAGAGGGCCCATTTATTTTTAGCAAGCTGTTTTCTTAATCAACTGAAGCTCACTGTGAACCTTGCAGCCACTTTTACAAGGGAGCATTTCAATTACTCAGCAAGAACGCAGGAAGCAACTCAAAAACCACATGACTTGGGTCAACTAAAACTAAAATGTTACATATTTCAGGTTTTTGGAGAAATGTAGACAGGTTCTAAAGTTAATTCTGTGATTACCCATAAGTAGACCATGTGTATGCATTTATAGGGATAACAGAAAATTTGCCAGCTCTTGGCATGCAGGAAGGCTTTTGTTTAAGAACCAGTCATCCTCAAATACAAAAGAAGGGAGGAGATTATTAGTTGGTATGCTAATAAAACCCAAAACATATGCTCATGAATTTTAAGAACATAGAGTTTTGTTTTGTTTTTTAAATTTAGCCCTTCCCTGTCACCTATTCCCAAATTAAGTTTCTTGTTCTCTGTCTTCTGTTCCATTAACAGTGGGTTGGATGAGAATATGAACAGTGTGCACAAATCTCCATTCTCTGCCCTTGCTCACTTTGTTTCCTGTTCAGAGCATGCAGCCACCTGTTCATGTTGATGGGATGAAAACAAGGGAATTGGCCATGTGCAGCACAATCCACCCCACACTGCACTTGGAATGAACCCACACATAATTGTGCCATTTCAGCATTATTTATTTGCTGTCATCATCGTTCTTCTGTTTTAGTAGAAATATTTTTTTGCACACAGATTAATCAAGCCTATTGCCCCCCACTGTGGCATTGAATTAATCAATGTTTGGAAAATTCTGGTCTAATCTCCCTTTATTTGATACACAGAGCTTTCTGTTTCTGTTTACAGTCAGTGATAACACAGGTCATCTCCATTATTGCCTTGCTTTTCTGGTTTGCAATGAATGAAATTGAGTTTTCAGTGAAAAGCAGATTTATAATGATACAATATATTAATCAGACATGTAATTTCACTTCTTGTACCTACAGAATTGCAATGAGATCAGCTATTCAGGAAGAACACAGTGATATTCCAAAAGCAGTCACCAACTGTACAGCTTGGTACAACAGCATTCTCCTTAAGGATGTTGAACCCAAATCTTAACCAGGTTAACCTATACCTTCAATGACTTGGGATTCTTCTTGGGATAAGAAAACATTTCACTGACTTTTTTAAAAAAAAAAAAAAAACAACTTCTAAAACTGGTATTGCCCAACCACAACAATCAGGCATGGTTTCAACCATCATCCTCAAGAACACTTCTGATCTGTTATCAAATGTCAGTGTTATAGAGCTGCATTTCTCTGAAATAAATCATCTTTATTATTTCACTGAGTAGATATGATTTAATTCACCAGTTTATTGGGAAATTAACTATTGGAAATAGTAGAAGACAGCAGTCTTCAAAAGAGCAGATGTTTGGAAACGATCGGCAGCTCTGTTTGGACTGTAACCAACCAACAGAATTTTAGAATGTTTGCATACAGTCTTTGCATACAGCAAGTTCAGGTTGCCATATCTACCAGCTGCTACTATTGGCCAAGCAGCAACCTAGAGAGGAGGAGCCGCTGTGTACAAGGAAGGCACTGTGATACCGTTCCAGTATATAGACAACATATTGTCTAACTAGATTGATGATATTGTGTGAAAGAAAGGCTGGCTCCACGCCTGATTTACAATCAACAGACAGCAAATGTTGTATTTTGTGCGCCTGCTGGTGTTTAAATCTGAATTTAAAGGTTCTTGGCCTATTTTTAAATGAAACTTTTTAAAAACATTAGTTTTTAAAACTAGACTTTGTAAAATGGCCATTTATCTCTTTTTTTTTAACATGATTTTTTTTTGCATTGCTTTGATAGCTTTTGTGACCCAAAAAGAAACAAAGAACTACTTTAACAAATAAATACATAGCAACTATATTAAAGTGTCCCTTCTACATCACAGTCTTCCAACTTTGGGTGGTGTTTTGACTTATTTTAAGCATACAGATATTCTGCATGTTGACTAAGACCAGAAAGATCTGGAATCTGTCCACAACTCAGTCATGAGCTTCATTGAAACACAAGCTATTAACTTTCAACTTTACCCACCTCAAAGGGTTCTGAGCATTAAAAAGAATCATCATCATCATCATCATCATCATCATCATCATCATAGGGACCCTATGGCTCATTAAGTCCAACCCCTATCAAGAAAGCACAATAAGGAATTTATTTATTTAATTTATATGCCGCCCACACTATCCAAAGGTCTCCGGGCTCCCAACCTCCGACTCTGCAGTCAGAGACCTAAACCACTGAACTATTCAGCAGACAGCCTTGAGTTCTATTTTCTCTCTCTCTCTCTCTCTCTCTCTCTCTCTCTCTGTATATATATAGATATGTGTGTGTGTATGTGTGTGTGTGTGCATATATATAGGGATGTGGTGGCGCTGTGGACTAAACCGCAGAAGCCTGTGCTGCAGGGTCAGAAGACCAGCAGTCGTAAGATCGAATCCATGCGACGGAGTGAGCTCCCGTCGCTTGTCCCAGCTCCTGCCAACCTAGCGGTTCGAAAGCATGCAAATGCAAGTAGATAAATAGGGACCACTTCGGTGGGAAGGTAACAGCGTTCCGTGTCTAAGTCGCACTGGCCATGTGACCACGGAAGATTGACTTCGGACAAAACGCTGGCTCTATGGCTTGCAAACGGGGATGAGCACTGCCCCCTAGAGTCAAACACGACTGGACAAAAATTGTCAAGGGGAACCTTTACCTTTACCTTTTACTCTGGTTAGAGTCATAGTTAAATGACAATAATGGAGTATAACAATTTGATAATTGATAGTTAATTACCTGTTCTTTTAAAAATAGAGTCTATTTTTATTTATTTATTCCATTTATACCCCACCTATCTGGTCATTGCGACTACTCTAGGGGACAATTTGGAGCTGTTTTGCATGGACAGTAATCTTGAAATCATATGTTTAAAAGTCAGTATTGTCACTTGAGTGACAGTATATCTGGTTATATACATCTCAGCTCATGGAAATTACAACTATAGTCTAAAAGTGTATGTTATTATTTCCCAGTTGTCAGTTTTGTTGCGGTTGTGATTGACAGCAGATGCCAGGAAGAACAAGATTTCTATGATTCTTGGTTGTCGTCATGTGTCTAAATTTAGTACTTAGGATAGCCTCTCAGTTTTCGCACATCCTTCCAGTACTTTAAAATAGTGACCCAATTTTACAAGTTTGAAATGAGTAGGAAAATAATGATGTTTGTTAACTAAACTGGAATTTCTTTTCAAGATGAATACACTCTGGGCAAGCCCAGTGATATTTTTCTTTGGTCCCTTCAGGGATAAGAGAAGATCGTGTGATGTACTTGGCATGAGCGTAGAAATGTTGAATGGACTGGACAAAAGTGAAGACAGTTATTCTTCTATTGCAGAACCATACAGACAACTGCCACAGGACCCAGTTCTTCTGACTTCTCTTCAGGTTGCTCCCAGAGAGTCAAAGTATTTGCCTTAGGATTGGTCAGTACTCCTAATTGATTAGTCTTGCTTAGAAGGTCTTGGATTTTTCCCCCCTCAGGACTTCCAACCAGGACTACTGTTCTGCTTGCACGGAATGGCATAGCAAGCCTCTGTGCAGTTGTTGTTTGTCCAATATCCTTGTGCTGGGGCTGGTCTGACTATTCTAACTGGGCCTTGGCTGGAGTCAGATGGCTCATAAGAGGTGTCCTTGCTGATGCTCCCCTTATAGTCTACCTTACAAAATATCTTACCTGTGCTTGCTTTCCTTTCCAATTGCCTCAGTGACCAGGCCTCTTGATCTATTGTCCCTTTGTCACTTCTTAAGGAAGCCACAAGGGCTCAGGACTGATTTTCCACAGGCTGAAACTGTTTGTACTTCCATTTAAGCAGCATGGAAGAATTTAAGAATCAGTAAAGATCATTGGCGATGAAGCTGAGCACGAACATTAGAACCCTTACTTCCTAACTGTTAGAAAAGTACGGCAATGTAACCAATTATTTTGTGGGTAGGGGAGTGCTCCAGCACTGGAGGCATTCAAGAGAAATTTCAAAACCATCTGACAGATATCTTTTGATTTGTGTTCCTGCATTGAGTAGGGGGTTGGACTCGATGGCCTTATGGGCACCTTCCAACTTCATTATTCTATCGCTTACCTCTGACCCGGACTGACTGTTTATGAGTATTTATAAATTATAGTCTCTGGTCAAAAGTATTTTAGGAATCCAAATGTTAACCACAGATTTTTGTTTCTTAGCTTTAATTTTCCATCTGTAAAATGGGAATAGAGATGACACAACTAATGTGAAAACCACAGGAACCTATAGGAGGTTCAGTGGAATCAATGCAGCTGAATTCTAACAGCAGCTGTGTTATTAAAATGCTGCAGTCAACCTGATTTTCTATCTGAAAGGACTAAAGTAGTGGAAGAGCACCTATCTGTGCCTCTTTCAACTGTGCTGACTTTCCTTGTTCAAAGCATTGTATCAGCTCCTATTAGCTAAAGTTTTTAAACTTGATCCTGGGGGGAGGGGGGAAGGGACAGCAGGTCTGTTCATATATCACTTATTCAATTTTTCAGTAGCATACAAGTGAGTATAGTTTCTCTGTTTCAAATACTGAGCCTGTTGCAATGTTCATCAAAACATACATTTCCATCAGAGACCTGAAGGCCTTAGGCAAGCAGATTTCCCACAATAGCTTTGTTTCTGTAAAAATGAAATAAGAGTGCCTGACTTGGCAGAGCAATTAAGCCTTGTGAATCCAGCAGTCGACAAATTAAAGACCTTCCACAGCTTCTCTTTCAAATAAGTACAATTCACAATAAAGAGGGAACACACTGTCCACACCAGAGTATTCTTTTATAAACCTTTCAGTGAAATGATGAGCTATGAAAGAGTCCTTTATAAAACTAAGGCAATACTGTGAAGCATCTGTGGGAAAGACACAAGAGATAAGGTTGTTATGTGCCATTAAGACAGAACGGACATACAGTGACCCTAAAGGGCTTTCAAGGTAAGTGAGATATTTAAGTAATAAATATGTTTTACCCACCCTGAGCAGAGATTCAAACCCAAGCTTCATAAGTTCTACCCCATCTCTCTGTCCACAACACCATTCCGGGTACCACAGGGATAAAGAGCTGTTTAAAGTTTCCCAGGTGAAATGTCTTTGTACCATCCTTATTTTGATAAGAGTGCTGTGGTGAGAACAAACTTAGCAGGTAGCAATTGCAGAAGGGAATCATAGAGAAATGTCCTTCTCCAAAGCTACTAGTTCCCCTGTATAAATGCCATGCCCCAATATTAATATTACCTTCAAACTCACAGGCTTGAGAACGTGTTCGTTCCCAAAGAAATGAATGACTTGCCATTCCATGTGCCATGCATGCTTAGACATCTAAGCATGTTTTTGTTTCTGAGTTCATGAACTCTAGAGTGTGCATTGGTGAACTGTGAATCAAACCATCCCGATTCAGACTGGTTTTTCATGAGTTTCCAAGTGAAACATAAAGATCAGATTTGGTTCCCCCCCCCGCTCCAAAAAAGTGTAATGATCCAGAGCAATTTCAGCTGAGCAAGGGGACAGCCAGATGTGGGGGAGGTTGCAAGAACGTAAGATAGTGGTGCGATTGGAGGGAGGGGAGCTGCTGCTGCTGCTGTCGTTGTTCATTGACAGTTCCACCTTGCTGTCTGAGGCAAGAATTTCACCACCAGTTTCCGGTCTCATTTCTTGCAGGGAAGGATTGTGTGAAGCTAATGCCATTACATAGCCAATTATGTCACACTCCTCCCTTTAATGGTTAATGTAATACTTAGCGATTCACAAAACTGGTGGGGTTGTTGATTGCTCTGAATCACTCTGTTTTCTCATACCGTGGCCTTGTCTCATGGATTCCAGTTGCTTAGCCTAGCCACATGTTTGCTAATTTGTGTGTTGATTGTTCTTCAGGGTGTGTTTTAGGTGGTGACATTCATTGTTCCCTCTGTCACTGCCCCATTGGCTCTAATTGTTGTTGGGTATTTGAGTTGCTTTCTCTTTTCGTAGTGATTTTAAATATTTTATCTCTTTATCGCTTATTTGTTTGTATGTGTTTATGTGTGGGGAAAAAGCAGCATGAACAGACAATACTGATTATTCAGCTGAGTGTACATATGTTTAAAGAACTCTACTTTGGGCTTTTTGAAAAAAGCAAAATTTAAAATACACAAACTCCTGATGGTACCACTCTTTACTGTCTAGCATTTTTTTTAAGATTTTGTATACTGTAGTGTAGAACCAAAAAAGTTAAAGCTGTTTTGGTTTCCCTCTCCAGGGCAGTGGGAAGCCTGTGATCGAAATTTATCAGTTCAGATGCAGGGCACACATTCTATTGGATGGGTCCGAAATCCCTTCAACCCAAATCTAGACCCATCACAAATGAATGTCAAAGGGGCTTCTGAACTAAACTGGAGGAGCCACACACCGTTCTAGTAAACACCAATGGACAATTCTGCTCAGTAAATAATTCAGATCAGTAAATCTGAATTCTGAACAAAGTGTTCTGCTCATCACTGTCTAGCAGAGTGGCTGAATGTTTCTGAGCCTTGAAGGTTTATTGAAATCATGCCAAGTAATACAAAGTAATGCAGAGTGGGATATAAAAGCTTAAACCAAATTAACCAAAGTACAATGGTGTAAAACAGATATTTGGCAAGTATGGTTTAACTTGGATGGAATGGTCTGTGTGCTACCACACCCACCCTGAACACACATGTTCTCATCTGAATTCAGAAGCCAAACAGGGCTAACCATGGTTAGTACTTGGATGGTTGACCACCAAGGAATCTCAAGGATCTCCATGCAGTGCAAGCAAATATTCCTGCCTGAAATTCAGGAAGGCTTCTGCCACTCAGAGTTATCAGGACAGGATGAACCAATTGTCTGGCTCAATCTAAGGCAGCTTCCTGTGCTGCTAGAATTCTCTGTGCTACAAAGCAGTCACAGGAGAGGTGCCTATTGTTTTAGATCATTTGCTCACATTTCACATTTAGTGTCCCATACCTCCTTGAAGCCTAACTGGAACACGAAGTGCTTATAACAGCCCTCTCAAGCTCAGGCATTGAAAGTTCTCCATCAACAGCTTTCACTTCACTTTTTCATGGCACTTCTGGCTGCCACTGATAAGCTGCTAATAATGCAGCTTGCCCTGGTTTCCATGGTATTGACCGAACCAGCGGAACAGCATAGAAAATGCTTTCTTCCCTTTGCTTTAAAGCACAGGCCTCTCTTATCATTTTATGCTGGTAAGCTTACCAAGAAATAGGGAACAGCCAAGAGATGCTCTAGAGAGGACACACATCAAAAGAGGCCGAACTGGCAGTATCACCTGGGGCTTCCTCGATGATTCACGTGGGTAACTGTCAAGGTGAGATGAGGGCATTACCTGCTGTGCAGAAAACTAAAACATGCACACACATTTTCCCTCATGCTTTGGAATAGGAGAGAACATTTGATTTAATTCAAATTCTAGGTTGCACTTTCTACCATACCTTAAGAAATAGAATAGATTTGAATCCTACTTACTTGCAAGATTCCAATCTCACATATCTGGGTCTCTTTTCACATAGATGACTAGGGACAGGGGACACCTATGTTTCTTAAAAAATGAATATACCATCTGTGGATTTTTTTACTGCAGTTGATAGGCTGCATTTTTATCACAGATAGCAAAGGTAGAACCTTCCAGATATTATTGGATTGCAACATTGAAAAGCTATAGCCAGCATAGCCTATGATGATGGATGATGGGAATTCCAGTTCAACCACATGTGCAGAGTCAGGCACACGCCTTTCCAGATCAATGGGCAGTTACGTAATAACTCAAACAAGGGGTAAACTGTAAATGGATTAAGGCCAAGGTTTCATTATTTAAAATGTAGTATGTGGTTGCATTTGACCCTTTCCTCAACCCCTTTTTTCCTTTTTCCTCATTTAATCTACCTTAACAGACATCTAACAGTCCTGAGAATTGTCTTACAAGAAGGAAGGATTGTTTATTTGGTAAACAGTTCCACTTTTAAGTTTTGACAAAAGGACCTGAACCCAGAGGGACCATCCAGCTGCTCTAACATACTTAACAGAAATGGAGCTTGTCTACAAAGCTCAGCTGCAGCATGCTCAAGCAGGATAAATTGAGTTACTTAAGGTCACAGAGAGGTGCACAGTGTGCCACTTGGTGTGATCCTCACATCTACATGGCATATCAAATGATGCTATTTGGCTTGCCTGCCTCAAGAAAACAAAGGGGGGAAAACCCTTCTTGTCTCATTATCTCTCCTCCTTTCAAGAGGAAGCTCTTAGTATTGTTTTTAAAGATATAGCACATCAGCGCTGCCCTGACTTTGGTTATGCATCAGAGCATGGTTTGTTAGACATTTTGGAATTGCTTCAGGGGAGATGTATTGACACTGTTGTTGTTTACCTCAGAACTGAGTATTGGTTTGCATTCGATCCCAATATTTTTGTATATTTCTGTATATTTATATGTTTTAGATGTTTTATTTGTGACTGGTCTTTTGACCATAATAAAGTTTTATCTTACCTTACCAGCACTGCCCTAATATGCTTATTTTAACAAAAAAAAGTTTGCTTCCTTCCTCTGCTCCTCCATGGACCAAAAGGTTTTAATTTCCCAATATAATGAAGTGGCTAGGCTATCTTCTTATGCCACTTAACTATATTGGAAAATTGAAAGTGGCACTCTCTGCTTTGCTTCGATCCCAGCATTTACCCTTGCTAGCAACAAAACAAAATGGAGTAATTCTACCAGCACATAAAAAGAGTATCCTCTCATAGGGACCCAGAAAACTGTGGGTAGTAACATTCTGGGGATGGGATGGTTTGTGCTGGTGCTTACATCATCTGCCTGCCAGCAGAAAAAGTGAACTAGCCCATCCCCACAGTGGAAGCAAACAGTAGTACAAATACCTGTGTGATCACCCCCATTGTCAACTATTAGAGCTCCTTTCAAGCATTAATCATATAAAGGGGAACCATCTCATAGCAAAGATATGGACTCTGTTCCTAACATACCACTTCAGCTTGCAAAAAGTATGTTTTCAGACCATAAACACCAGTGTGGCCATTCTGGCTGGTACGGTGGGAGTTCTGGAACTGTAGTCCTAAAAGGGAACTTTTCCAGTATGACTCCGGAAGGTCAGTGCTTGAGGAAGCCCATGGTCAACAACTGCTTGCACACAGCCTTCCTCCTGTGCCAACACAGAAATGTCTAGAGCCAGAGTGAAGTGACATGCCAAGAGCTATTTATTTATTTATTTATTTATTTATTTATTTATTTATTTATTTATTTATTTATTTATTTATTTATTTATTTAGTTAGTTAGTTAGTTAGTTAGTTAGTTAGTTAGTTAGTTAGTTAGTTAGTTAGTTAGTTAGTTAGTTGGTTGGTTGGTTGGTTAGTTGGTTAGTTGGTTAGTTGGTTAGTTGGTTAGTTGGTTAGTTGGTTAGTTAGTTAGAGCTATATCCCTCTGTCTCCCATGCTGGAGGTAAGATAGCCTCTTCCATTTATTATTTATTTATTTATTGCCTTTCTTGAAAAGGATGTGTAATTTTTGGAAAATGACAATTAAAGATATAACTACTGTATATATATAACTATATGTATAACTATATAACTATATAACTATATATATAACTCTATATATATATAATGAAATGAGTAGAAATGTTTCTAAGATGCTTTAGTTTAGATATTTAAGATATTAAAATGAACAAAAAATGTTAATTTGATATGCCAATGATAAATGTCTGTCAGTTGTTGAGATGCAAGTTGATTCTAGACTAGGCTTTTATTGTGTAACTACATTTTCTTATTCATGGGATTTACATGGAAATCTAATTATGCCTTTCATTTGTAACCACCTGTGTTTTGTAACTCATTCTTCCATCTTTTTTTAAGCATAGAAAATCAACATGTTGAGGAGACAAAGACAGAAAAGCTGCACCATATTTTTTATTGTTAGTTTTATGAGCTGCCCACCTATCTGTCTGAAAGCTTCCAGAAAGTATGGTGCAGATATCTCTTTAACATGCAGTGGATTGGAAGCTGTAATCAATTTCAGTGGTCCCCAACTTCCAGATGTTCTTGGACTTCAACTCCCAGAAATCCTGGCTAGCAGAGGTGGTGGTGAAAGTTTCTGGGAGTTGTAGTCCAAGAACATCTGGAGGCCCAAGGTTGGGGACCACAGAATTAGGTGAACAATGGGCATGTGATCCAAGTGTCTAGAGATGCTTATCTTTGCTTTTAACCCTACAAATTTAGCACACAATATCTTGCTTGCTAGTGTTTCCTGCTGTGAATATTTGTAATCATAGCACAGATGGGCATTTTTAACAGCGCATTTTTCCCTGTAAATGCTGAGGGAAGTGAAAGACCTAAGCAATATTTTTATAGATTATTTTAAAGATGGCCGGGATTTGAAACTTTTTAAAAAATAACTCTAAAATGTGTTTAATACTACAGCAGCTCTATGCAAATTCTGAGCTTCAAAATAAAAAATCGCTCGCTCTCTCTCTCAGTGACTTGTAGCTTATGTTGCTAAGTTGTCAGCATACACACACACACACGCATGCGCACACACACATAGAGCCATATGGATATCCTACTTTTGTGTAAACAAGTTAGTCATCAATCCATTTTCCTGTTAGTCACAGTTTGTTCAATGTTCTGTGAAATTTGCTGACTAGTGCCCAATACCAAACACAAGCATTGCCAGCATTACAATAGACTTGGCTTTTGGCTGTCTATGATGCAAAATACCCACTGAAAAAGAATATGCCAGGAAATTATTCTATATAGTCTTTGGTGGCCACATGAACTACATACATTAAAATGTATGCAAAAAACCCATTATGCTCTCTTGAGTGTGGCATCCCTCATGATAGTGGTCAGAAGACTTATCCACTACTCTCTTTGCTCCCATCAGCAACGGGAGTACTGTAGTATGAGATCGCATCTAGTTCTTGTCTATTCCTGTGAGGATAATAGAAGGATGTTGCAGCTGTGTCACTTTGCCTCCCATGCTGCAGGTAAGGTAGCCTCTTCTGTTTATATTCAAAATCACCATTGTGGGGGGAAGAGGGTTCCCCTACTCAAAGGAATGCGGGTTTTGACTAGCACAAACTCTAGTCAAGCAGCACTACACAAAGCCAGATTCTGTTGAACAAGCAGGTTTATTTATCAGTTTCAACATAGAGTGGTAGATGGTAAATGAGCCCTAAAGATAAAAGACTCACCATTCATATGTGTGCCTGTTTGCATTTTGAGTGGCTTCACATGAAAGGTAAAAGAATTTCGATGTAATTTGATTTTAGGGAGAAATTTTCAGTCATTTTCCTTTCAAGTAAAACATGGAGAGTTGTGGCAATACTGCTGCCATAATCTGAAAGTGGTGTAATTAAAACACTTTAGATATGAGACTGAAGTGAGGAATATAGTACTTACTATTGCAATGTTGTAATGCTCAATAGTCCCGTGCTAAGCCTAGGAATGACTGATAACTGAATTTGGGTTGTTAGTTCTTTGATAAATTCTTTGATAACAATTAGCCAAAATCCACACTCCTCTTCATGAATTGGACATAAAGAATTTGAGAAGGCATGTGTGTGTGCTTAGTGAATGTGGGGGGAATGAAGGCTTTGAGTGCTTAGTTCCCATAAGATATGGTTTTGTTCTTTATGCCCTCAAGCTACATTTGTGAAGCTAAATTACAATTGCCCTCTCTTTTTTTTCTGACAGGCTATTCATTTTTAGGGGCAAAATGGTCTTCTTCATGTTGTAAACAACTTTATTTATTGAACTTGCCTAAGAATTTTATTTGGTGGCTAGTTTGTTAAAAACCTACCAAAACTCACAAATTCCTCCATAAGTAAGATGGACATAACACAAGACCTTAAGAATGTGAATACAGTGGGGTCTTCACTTAAGAACGACTTGAGTTAAGAACATTTTGACTTAAGAACCACTCTCATAGGAAAATATTGACTTGACTTAAGTACTTAGATTTGAGTTAAGAACTGAAAAAAAACCACGTGGGAGGCAAGGAAAGTGCAAAATTTGAACTTTCAGTTAACTGTTGGCCAGTGAAAAGGGTGCCTGTCTGCTTTCTCACTCCTCCCAGCGTTTAGAGAGTGGATTGGGAGACAGTCTTCAGACTGCCTGGTACTTGTACTGCCTGGACTGTATTTTCCCTGCCTTCCCTGAACCTTTCTTGACCTAAGAAAAAATGAAACAAAATATCCCCCTCTAGTGGTCGAAGGCGGAATAGCAGCTTCCCATTAGTTTCTATGGACGGAAAAGAGCAGATACGGATCAAATGGTTTTCAATGCATTCCTATGGGAAATGCAGATTTGACCTGAGAACTTTTTGACTTGAGAACCGCCTTCCAATACGGATTAAGTTCTCAAGTCAAGACCCCACTGTATGGAGCTGAGAGATTCATGTATTCCTACTAGACTTCAATATGAAGCAATTTGTTTCAACCCAAACACTGTCTACTGCTGGAATCAGACATTGTGAAACAAAGCATCCAGTCTTAACCCAATATTATCAGCTGAAAGAAACATTGATACGATGTTTACATTTCCAAATTCTGAAATGCAGGAAGACTAACACATCACTGAGATTATTTTGTGTTTCCTTTATTTAGCCCAAGACAGGTTCCCACTATTCCTCCTTTTCTGTCTGCCTGATCCATTCCAGTACAAGAGGTCATCAGGAAGCCTCTGCCAAGAGGCCATTAGCTCAGAGCAAAATAAATGCATCATCACATCAGACATCCAATCCCATGCTGACTGACGATTATCTCTGTAAAGACAAATCTAGGCTTATCTCCTGAGCAGATAAAAGGTACTTTTGAAATTGGGGTTTGAAAAGAGATCTCAGAGAAACAGGAAATGTAAGCTAAATGCATTGTTTTAACTGTCCCTCCATCTTGTTCCCACCATCGCTCCTACACAGACTCCTTCAAATTATCAGTGTGCAGTACACACTGTTCAAGGTGGGGAGGTATATGTAAATTACGCCAGTGTTGATGGCAGTTAGTTAGTTCACTGAGCTGCTGAATAACAGCCAGGTCTTCATTCTTGTTAGTTAGCTGGCGGATTTCAAATTTAAGAAGTCATTGATATGATTTGTCTTATAAGCCAGAGTTACAAGTCATGAGCAAAAAATGGGAAACAGTAAATAAAGTCTTGAGTTGATAATTATGCTGTTGTACTGGAAGTCAATAGTAGCACACACTAGGAATAAAACACAGCTGCACACTACAGTATTCTCATCCAAAAACAGATCATGGACACCAAACTACAACATAAATGAAGAACAGCAGAAGCAAGGTTTTCTTAGTTGAATACCGAACACTGATGCATAGCCGCTTCGACAGGAGTAAAAAGCATAGCATTCAGGAAGTCTGTTTTGGAGTGCTGAATGCTGATCTTGATCTATTCTGCTAAGATCATCAGATGTGAGTCAAGTGGATGTGTTAGCAGAATATGCAACTCCAACAGAAAAAAAAGATTTTTCTAGTTTTTCCCCTCCTCTCTGGAGGCTGGACATCATGTTGCCTCTTTTGATTTTGGATGCAATTTCAATAATGCTTTACATCCAGACTAGCCTGCAAGACTGTTTGGCCAATAAGTTCTTTTCTCTCCTAAACTTCTTTTCCCATTTAGTCTGGATCATCTGGAACAATCTATACTTTTAATATCTCTTTAGGAGACCAAAGTATTTCCACTTTCTCTACTTTTTCATGATCTATGCTTTCCTGGCTTTAGTAAATCTTTATTGGTCACCCTCTCAATCCAAGGGATACTTAACAGCTGAACTACATCCATATTTCAGGATAACAAATGGTCAGTCCATTTATCAAGAAAGATGGAAAGATGGCAGCAGCAGTCGGGACCATGGGATCTTTTTGAAAACATAGCCTCAGCTAAACGGTCAGCCCAGTTCTCTGCCGCAGCAACTGTATTTCACCCAGGTCTCAAATTATATACTTTCTTTGGCTTGTCTCCTGTTTACTAGACGGTTTCAGAGAGCCAGGAGTGAGGGACAGAGATATAAGTCTTACTTGATATTAATGGGTCCAAAATGCAGCAACCGGACTGCTGACAGGGGCTGGTTACAGAGACCATATAATTCCCTTGTTACAGCAACTCCAATGGCTGCCATCTGTTTCTGGACTGAATTCAAAGTGCTCATTCTAACCTTGTTGTTGTTGTTTAGTTGTTAAGTCGTGTCCAACTCTTTATGACCTCATGGACCAGGGCACGCCACGCCCTCCTGTCTTCCACTGCCCCCTGGAGTTTGGTCAAATTCATGTTGGTAGCTTCGATGACACTGTCCAACCATCTCATCCTCTGTCGTCCCCTTCTCGCCCTCACACTTTCCCAACATCAGGGTCTTTTCCAGGGAGTCTTCTCTTCTCATGAGATGGCCAAAGTATTCTAACCTATAAAGCCCTAAATGACTTGGACCCAAGCTATCTCAAGGACTGCATCTTCTTTTTTGAGCCTGTTTGAATGTAAAGATCATCAGGAGAAGCTTTTATCTCAGTCCCTCCACCTTCACAGTTGTATTTGATGAGGACACAGGAAAGGGCCTTCTCTGTTGTTGCCCCCAGGCTTTGGAACTCCCTCCCACAGGAGACCAGACTGGCTAGCTGTGCTTCTGCAAGCGTGCAAAGTCCTTTTCAGGCAAGCTTTCACTGAGTGACTGGCTGGCTGAGTGGGGTTTTTTTAAATGAAGTTTTGTACCTTAATGCTTTGAAAGTGTTTCAATGTTGCTTTTATTTGCTTTTTTTTTTGGTATGGTATTTATTTGACCCTCTTTATTGTTTGTATATTCACTGTTGTTAGCTTTTATATTGTGTTTTAATTGATGCAAGCTGGTTTGTGTCAATTGAAGGAGAAAGGTAGGTTAAAAATATTTTAAATAATAAAGTAATAATTGGCAACAGCATGGTTTCCCAAGCAGCCCAATTATTTTTCCTGCATTTTCCTTTTTTACCTTCACCTTTTGTTGCTCTCCAAGTTGGAAGAACAGGAAAGACAAGGAGAAGTGATGGCCATGGAAGAGGAACAAGGGCTCTGATTGAAGATTTCAATTGTAGTGCTACCTTGGTGATGAAATAAACAAGCACATATTCAGCAGAGAAGACTTTTAAAGGGTTTCTTCAATATATATTTTAAGTGCTTTTGAGACACTTCTTAAATAGATGCTGATTTTTTTAAAGAGAAAAGAACTGGGGTTTGGAATAGATGTGGACAAAAATCTTAATGAGATCTGTGCTGATTCTGTACCAAGTGACATCAATGAGGAAAGAACATCTGGATGATCCCTGGAATAACTTCAGCTAGCATGTAGTAGGGATAGTGGGACTCATGTTGCTGGACTCACTGTCAAGTCAGACTTAAGTCACACTAGCAGCTCGACTTAGATTTGACTTGTGTTTTTTTTATGACTCAGATTCTACTCACATCTTGGAATCCACACACCCCTCCCTTTTTTCTGGGGGAAAAAAGCTTTACTACTACTACTACTACTACTACTACTACTACTACTACTACTACTACTACTACTACTACTTCTTGGGGCTTGGGGCTTGGGGCTTGGTATTAAAGACTCAGACTCGGACTTCAGATTTGGATCCAAAGACTTGTCAACATCTCTAGTGTATACTTAGGCCACTTCCAACATGTGGTGTGCTCTTGTGCCACAGAACACATCTCATAAATGCAAATACTGATCCTGTTGATTGCTACTACCTCTTCAATGGGTGTCTTTACCAAATTTGCTGTCTTCTCTACCCTCCCTATCCTAGGCTAGCATGACCCAGCAAGGAGACACCTCCATGTGGACCATGGCAAGCTACAGTGGAAAGGCACCAAATTCTGTTCAGAAATCAGCCCCTCAGGACTTAAAAAAAAAATGAGACAACAAGGATCACAAAGCATAGCAAGAAGCATGCATCTACTGGATTTTTGTTAGGCTTGGTTTAGGGAAAACAGTAAAAAGAGGTATCTTTTCCACTTGATCATTTTCCCTGCTAGATTTTGCTATACATTGACAAAGGATGGCTTAAGTACGGTAACTTGTAGGACAGCTTTTTTGGCAATCTTTGGATTTTTGTAAAACTAGCAGGACACTAGAAATGGGGTGGCAAAAACTGGTACATTTTGCCCATAGCAAAATATGAAAGTAAAATACATTTTTGCATGCACTTTGAAGCATACAGGGGCCTTGGTGATAACAATAGAAAGTGTTCACTTAAAATACATTTAAGAAAACTGCCACTATTATATGTCTTTCAGCAATTTCTTCGTTGTTCTAGGTACTTGAAAGCTGGTGGATTTCTTTACTTAACAGCCAACTTGAAGATTGTCTATGAGTTTATGAGGCATCTTTGAATGCATCCATGTACGCCAAATTCACTTTAAGGCACCAGGTTGCTCTGTAATTCCGCAATAAAAATAAGAAAATGTACCATATTTTTCCATTTATAAGACGCCCCCGTTGTATTATAATTTTATCCTCACTTCACTTTATGATTTTTGATTTTCACCCCTCTGTATTAATGTTGCTATTTGGTATTTTGTTACTCTGTTGGTTTTTGTTACTTCTTGTAAACTGCCCAGAGTGTCCTTGGCTGCCAAATGGGTGGTATATAAATCAAATAAATAAATAAATAAGACACACAGACCCCACATGCTTTTCTAACCCAAAATTAAGAAATCTTAACTTAACTTTGAGTATTCAGCCTCTGGGCTCAGAATGCCAAGACATAATGAGTCCCTGTTGTATCTGAGCACTGCCTATAGGCTCCACCTCCAATAATGTGTTCCAATTGGTTTGTTCAGCATCAGGTGACATCAGTTACATAAGGCTTGTCATTGGAGGAAGCTAAGTCTCTTGACTGAAGAAAGCCTGTTTGAGAGGCAAGGTATGGCTCATTTTGTTCTCTCTTCAGTTTACTTCCATATATAAGAGAACCCTCAATTTTTAGTCTAAAGATTTTAGACAAAAGTATCCTCTTATACAAAGAAAAATACGGTACTTTTCGGACTACATTTCCTAATATCTCTTGCTCAGCATTCCACTAGTCATGCTTGCTGGGTGATTCTTGGCAATGTTATCTTTTAAAAGGTAAACTTTTCAAGCTCTGGCCCACAAGAGCTTTTTGTTGCAGAATTTTGAATTTCTGGTTAAATTCCTCTAGCTGTGCAGCAGAAGCGCACAAAGCAAAATAGCCTTAATTTCCCCAGATTTGTTTACCCCTTTTCTCATTAACTGACATTGATCATCTGAATAAATGAGACATTAGTAGGAGAAAAAATAAAAACCATTTTCGTTACTTGCAGTTGTGAACAGATCAGACAGCAACCCAACCAACACGACTATCTTCAACAAAAGACTTCAATAGACTCTTGAGAGGGAAAAAGTTCTGAGCAGAAAGGCAAGGCTCTCTTTGAATTCAGAGACAAGGAAAGATCAGTTGGTTAGTGCTGGATAGATGGATAGTCGTCCCGGCCAAACAAGCCCCTCCTCACCAACCAAACCTAATAAAGGCAGTATGAGAGGCTGCAAAAACTCCGACACTTTTCCATGTTTTTTCATGGGGGAAGATTCCATTTCTCTTTAAATTATTCAGGCTAATTTACAAAGTCAGAAATGTCTGTGAACTTGGAACATGAGTTTCCATGTTGGTTAAATGGCAACACAATTAATTCAGAAGGAATGATTGCTCAAACGAGAACACTTCTTAAATCCCTATCAAGAGAAGTTCATAATTTAAGTTTTTATGCATTTTTAATGCTCCAGTCATTAGCATATTATAAAAACACAGAGAGAAAGGCACAAAACTTTTTTGAAAAAAATCCTGATGCTTTTTATATTTCAGATATGTTGCCATGGGTCACCCCAGCTCAAATGTTTTAAGATTGTAATGAGGTGATGTCAGAACAGGACTATAAATACCACACACGTACATGCATTCCGCTTGTAAGAAATGATATTAATCAAGGGTGTTCCCCTGTTCCCTCTGGGATTGCTTGCCTCTTTCATGCTCTGAACTGAAGTTCTACTCTTGAAATGACATTTATTGGTCTTCCACATCACTTGCTGCTCAGGGACAGGGACAAAAATCTGTGCTCAAGATGGCAACGCAAGGCATTTCATCTCTGCAAATGGAGCATCCGCAGGAGGAGATATGGGTTTAGGGTGGGGAAACAATGTCTTCTTTATACTATAAAAGAATATTTACTAAAATGTTAATGGGGAGGAGATGGTGGGGAATGTCTATGCATTATGGAACAATGAGCTAAAAAGAAAATGCTGTTATTTAGTTGTGATACAAGACCATTCAGGCCACATTTTCTTCAGCTGGAGGAGGCCAGGAAGCCTTCTGAGACTCTAATCTGAAAGCAGTGCATGAGCCAGTTACTGTGAGGCAAACCATTCCCCAGTTCACATGGTCCCAGGTAGCCAGCACAAAAGGAGGCGGTTTTGTGAATCTGTGCTGGGTAATGTACACTGTGACTGGGACTGCATGCTAACACAGAGTACCACTGATTTGGAAGCTGATTTGGGTCAGCTTATTATTTGCTGCCAGTTACAGAATAAAAAAATGGAACTCCCCTCCCCAGAACATACACAGACAAGTACACCTCAAAATGGACAGCATTTAAAGCCACCCAAGTTGCTTTGTCCAATGAGACAGAAAGTCCCACAACCACCTGCCCCCGTAACTGGAAAAACAATTTGCTGCCCTTTCAAAACATCCAAAATTGACTGCCTGAGGTAGCTGCCGCCTCATCCTGCATAATGCCTTATTTATGTGAAACGGCATAAATAAGCCTTGGGCTTATTTATGCTGTTTTACATTTGAATGAAGCACAAGTCATCCCATGTCAGAAAGCACAGATGTAGAACCATTCCTGTTGCAAATGTATCCTGTCAGGGCTGAGTGCATAACCAACACAACTGTTTATGGAAGAATCTGCCTCATGTTCAGCGAGTCTCTTGGTCCCCCCCCCCCCCAATGTAGGCTTGTCTAACTGCTCTAACAGTAACAACTCTCCAGATTTTTTCCCCAGACAGACTATAATATAATCCTTTCTAATTTAGGTGTGAAGGGCTGGATTTCTCAATGAGTTACAACACTTCCATAAATCTTCATCAGCAGACATTTTGCTTTGAGATGTTACCTTTCATTTGCAGCTGCCTCAGTAACCATCAGTTTGTACAGGATAAAGTATTATGATGAAGTTTCCTTATACTAGAGCATATTTAGTTAAGTACACTGTAAGCAGAGCTTGGGAAAGGTCATTTTTGGACAACAATTCCTTCAGCTATTGTGCCAAAAAGCTTGTCTTTCCAACTCCGATTTGTTTGTTTGCTACAGTGAATAGGAAATGGAAGAACAGCAAAGTCAGGTCCTAGGAGCTCAACTAGATCTCACACAGAGTGCATAATTAGAAGCCAAAACCATGTTAGCATTCCAGTGGTATGATTCCCACTGCTTAACCAAGAAGTTACATCCCTTCATGTACCACATTTTATGAGGTTACCCAACAACACTCTGTTGGTTGCAGAACAACTAGCAATATTTCTACTGAGCATCTCAGTGATCAACTGGGTACAGACAGGGAAATGCGGTCTGCCAACTATAATGTATCAAGCCACAAATAGTACAAAACTACAATATCCTACCACTAAGCATGAAATGGGCAATGAGTACTACCAGTCTTGAGGAAATGTGATTAACATGCAATTAAGAGAAAGCCCTTAGTAGAGTACATGATGGGGCAGATGTTAATTTTCTGTTAACTTCAATGTATTGGTTCCTCAGCTGTTGTGCAACCGCTTCAAATTTGGAAGAAAGAAGTGTCACCAAGAAAGCTATATCTCTTGACTTGACTGACTGATTCAACTTGTTTGTTATATGATATCTGACTTATCTGGGCACATGCAGCTCAGCAGTAGCACTCTGTTTTTCATGCAGGAAGTCCCATCCATGTTTAGGCCTAGTGATCTGCAGGTAAAGCAGGGAAGGCCCTTTTTCAGAAACAGCAGAGGCACTATCAATCATAGAAAATGTTGAGCTAGACCCACCATTCACTGTAAGGTAGCTTCCTACAAGTCTAATACTTTGATACCTGGCTACCTAGAACTTTATTCTCAACTCTTACAGGCATAAATTCCTATGTGAAGACAATTGCATTCAGTTAGTTCATTTGCAGCCCGCATACAACAATTGTCATTGCGAGAATTACCACAAACCACAATTAAACATTAATTTTCAGACTAAAGCCTCGACTCTGCCAGACCCAAGAGCGTTTGTTCACAAAGGTCAGATTGCAGTCCCCCTATATAGTTTCTTCCCCTGAAGAGCTGAATTATCTCTGGTGTAACAATCTATGTACACCTTCATGGTACTCAGCCTTTTAACTCAGATTGTTACACCAGAGACAATTCAGCTGTTCAGGGGAAGAAACTGTGAGAGAGCTCTTAGTACCAGAATAAAAACTTTTCAAAGTGCCTGGATAAATTCTGGCTTCTGTGTAATTTCTGGCAAGGCAATCTCTGGTACAATATGGTCTCTTAGCAAGGCACTTCCTCTTCTGTAACAGGTTTATTAAAAATAAATGTCTGGAGATATAATTCTCCTTCTATGAAACAAATAATATATTTATGAATACAAAGTCTGTGCTTTATATAAAACATTTAAATACTTGGATATTATGTACAAAAGCCTACTATTGTGTTTTTTTCTTTACTATATAATCCCAAGGAAATTACCTAAGCACTTTAAATGAAAAAGTGTGCCATTTTATTTCAATGATACCAGCAGCTGGTCATTGTTGAAGTCAGAGATATTAGTTAACATAACTTCAACAAAATGAGTTAATATATGCCGATTGCCCTTCGTTTTTGGATACACCAATCAGCACATAGCTTTTACCTATATAACCTGTTTTATGCCCTTGCATGTCACAGAAACATGCTGTTCTTAAAACAGAGAGCATAAAATGTCCGTGGTAGAACAAACCGGAGTGGTAGCAAAGGTAGCACACAGAGAGGGCCACCTCCACTTACTAGAGCCCCTGGATTTGCTCCTTTTCTTCACCGTGGAAACCTGGATGTATAATTGCCTTTTTTTCTCATCCAGTCGATGCTAATGTATTGGAATGCCACATGAGAATGCTAAAGATGGTTTGGTCCTTGTCGATAGGAAGTTGGGCCCTGTAGAAAAATATTCCACCATATTAAGCCACTAGGACCTGTGGGTGCAATTTGGAAATTAAACTTTAATATTTCTCTCTCCACAAAGGGAAAAAAACCACCTCTCAATGTTAACCCTTCATTAAAGCTATCGGGAACAAATTTATGCCTTGATTAATTATTGGATTAAAGATAGAAATTAGGTTTCAATTCCCTCTTTCTCCTTTCTTTGGCAGATATATATTGAACCTTGACGGTCTGGCAGAGACAGATCTGTCGCCCCTGCAGCCTCCTGAAAATAAAAATTGAAAAACTATGTCCTTGTACAATACCAGGTCAGAATAATGAAGGGAAATACACACATACCCACTTTTGCAGGCTAGCTATCAAGTCTTTCCAACTTGCAATTTAAGTACAAATCTCACACTTTTCATTGCAATCAGCAATAACCTCTTTGTGGTCAGCATGGCAACAGCAGATGCTGCCATGAAACCAGCTGTCTTGCTTTAAGCATGGGAATGATCTTTATGGAGTTAAGTAAAGAACTGAACTTGCTACTGAAGAGTTATAATTAGGGTTCCTTATTTATTTCCCTGAGATGTTGCAAGCAGCTGGTAATACATTCAGATTGATGACCATATTCTTTGCAGGTTTCACTCTGTGGAATAGACAAGGGACTTGAAAGTGACTCTCCCTCCCCTTGTGTTTTTAGTGGCTTGAGATGGATCCATACTGATCAGAGATATTGGTGGGTTTCTTTGCAAGAGGTGACAATGAGTGTCATGGTGAAACTAGATGACATAAAATAAGTGGAGGAACATAGGAAGAATCTCCCAGATTCACCTGGACCAGTTCTATGGGATTAGTTCTGCTGCACTGGGTCTATGAGAAAATCCAGTCCCTCAGAACCTAAACCTTACCCCAGATCTATAGAAATGTTTGTGCATTTCCATTTGTGCATCGAATGTGTGCTGCTTACGTATGGGGAGACAATAATTTAGGCAAACAAGTAAATGAAGAGGTAAGAGAAGGAGAAAAGCATAACTTGCATAACAGGATTTTGGCTGCTGTTGGAAATCAGTTTCCAGAACTGTAAGATTCGCAGTAACTATGAGCACAACCAGTTTAACAACAGCAGCAACAAAAAGCAGACCTTATAATTTATGCTTCTATTATTACTCTTTTCTTGTTTCTCTCAACTCTTCCTTTCTTCAGTATAACACTGAGGTGAGCTCCTAGCTAACTTTCCAGAAGCATGTGAAACATAAAATGGAACATGGTCTTTCTTTCTTTCTTTCTTTCTTTCTTTCTTTCTTTCTTTCTTTCTTTCTTTCTTTCTTTCTTTCTTTCTTTCTTCCTTTCTTTCTTTCTTTCTTTCTTCCTTTCTTTCTTTCTTCCTTCCTTCCTTCCTTCCTTCCTTCCTTCCTTCCTTCCTTCCTTCCTTCCTTCCTTCCTTCCTTCCTTCCTTCCTTTTTCTTTCTTTCTTTCTTTCTTTCTTTCTTTCTTTCTTTCTTTCTTTCTTTCTTTCTTTCTTTCTTTCTTTCTTTCTTTCTTTCTTTCTTTCTTTCTTTCTTTCTTTTGCTTGCTGTCCTAATGCAAGAACAACTAGGTGACCAAAGAGAGGGGAAAAAGAACCAAGGAATCAGCACAGAGAAAGGAGAATGCTTCAACTTCAGCCTTCTTTCCAGCTTGTTAAAGTAGCATTGCCCTGGCCATCCAGATTTTCTGGAGGCACAATCAGAGCAGAGCTATGTTAAAACTTCCTCTCCTTTCTCTGCTGAGTCCTCACTTTTTTCTTTCTTCTTCTTTGGTTGTTTACAGTAGCTGCCCCAGGCTGGATTAGCAAGCCACTGAAAAGAGAAAGAGCGAGAGAGAATGGGAAGGAAAGATGAAAGCAGACCCAGACAAAACAGGATGCAAATGGCAGCCAGTTTCCCCACTGTCATGCATCTCTCACTGCTACTGCAATGGCTTCAAACAGAATGGCTGCAAACCCCTGCACATTGGCTCAAGTGATCACACCATCTGACCTGATGCATATGCATTTCACCCCAAAAATGTGGAAGCCCCAGCAGGGGAGGAAAAACGGAGAGACTGTGTGTGTGCTATGGGGTGGGGGGAATACTTTGGGATAATCTGCATTTACTTTTACATTGTGTAGCCAATGGAAAATAATGCAAATCAGATTCAATCTGATTCAATAAGGCTGGTCCTATCCTGAATCAGATTGCTCCAATTTTTAAGCATTTTCCACATTATTTATCAATGTTGTCACTCCCTCACTTTTAAAAGGGCTGGCTTAGGGGATAAAAGGGCACTGACTGGCATGCCTAAAATTAGAGTAAAACCCAGGCCATTGACATAGTTGAAAGTCCTCTGCTGGGGGTGGGAAGCTTTTGCTATAGGCATGTAGTCCATCCAAGCAGTGGCAATCCATTAACTGGGACACTGGTTCTTTGCATGGTTTAAACCTGAACCCCTTCAGGGTTCAGGTTCACTTAAGCCTTGAACCACATATATGTCACCCAATGGATGCCTTACATATGGCACAACCCTGTACACGTCTACTCAGAATAAGCCCCATTGAGTTCAGTAAGACTTATTTTCAGGTTCTATAATTTTGCAGTCTTAATATTGTGTAAAAGTATATACAATATATTTGTGGATCTCTCTGTACCATTCTATCATATCTCTTCAAATTGTTAACTTCTGCTAGACTACAGTTTTGTGCAATCACATAATAGGACATTGTTTATCACACTGTTACAGTTCTGTTACAGAGATTCTGCAGCTCACATAATAGGCAGTAGTTATTCCAATTTGTTTGAACGAAGAATTTCTGAATTACCTTGGTTACCATCCATATTGTGTGGCTGAGCTAATGCCATTCTGGAGCACTCTGAAGCTGTCAGGTTTGCTTTGGCATCTTATCATCTTGTTTTACTGAAGTGCTGAAACTTAGCTAACCATAAAGTAATAGGATTAAACTAATTGTTAAAATAACTAGCTTTGACTGAATGAAATATGCTTTGGATTCCTTCCCAGTCCATTTGAGCAGCTACAATAACCTACTCATTATAGAATGCACAGCCTATGTACATATACATGTATACATATGCATATCACGTGATCTTTTTTCAGAAATGCAGCACAGGAATGAACAAGGACTAGGATGCTGTATTTTTCTTCACCAGTGCAAACAAAACTCTTACAGACGTTAACACTTCACCAAGTAACAACTGTCTGTAAAATATATTCCTAATTATACCTTATAAATTGCACAGTACAGCTGCAAAACCACTTACAACTGGGAGAGGGATCACTGCTAATAGAGCCCATCTGTAGAAAATATTTCCAAGTTTCTCCTCTGCATCGCTTCTATAGAAATTTCATTGAAAGTTACTCCAAAACATGTGTCTATGATAAAATCTGGAAAGTTGCTTTCAAGAAAAATGAATATAGCAACATGCTGAAACCATTAAGTTCTAGGAAAGCAATAGGAGTGCAGCCACAGTTTTCTGTGCCAGCCAGATGATAATTTCTAACATCCCTAGTCTCAAAATCTATTGTTGGCATGAAGTTAGACCATCTTACATGTTGGAAGATTGTTGACAAGGCATATAAGTTGATCTCCCTCATCTCAGTGGTTTAGGCATCTGGTTGCAGAACAAGAGACTGAGAGTTCAAATTCCCACTGTGCCTCCATAGGATCCCTTCCAGCTCTGCAGTTCTAAGATGATGATGATGATGATGATGATGATAATGTGATCCTATAATGGGAAGGTGATGAAGACTTTGGAAGTAATTAATGAATTTCTTATCATTAGCTTCCATTTATCATACCTTGAACATAACTGAGTGACATCACAATATGCAAAATCAGGAGTGGTGTAATTGATTTTTAGTTACTCTTAAAGTTACTGGTTGTATGTGGCCTTGGTCTATTGTACCACTGGCTAAATACGGTGATGTAACGTGGTGATGCTTTTTCAAATGCTGTGGTTTCTTTTGAATATGGAAAACTGTTGTTGTTGCTGTTAGGAAAAAATGCAACTGTAGCAGTAGGTAAATAATTCGGGGGGCACTTGGAACTCGAATACCATGTATAATATTTAGGAAGCAATTCTCCAATTTCTTTGCTTAAGAAAGCCACATGAATGGCCATCTGACCAGCATTTGCCTTAGAAGGTGGCTTAAACAGGATGGGGAATACTTGAAGAGACAGGCTTTGTTTTTCAGCTGTTTATCTACAAAGCACCCTTCCTACAACT
Source organism: Pogona vitticeps (assembly GCF_051106095.1). NCBI lineage: Eukaryota > Metazoa > Chordata > Lepidosauria > Squamata > Agamidae > Pogona > Pogona vitticeps. The sequence goes on along the minus strand of NC_135787.1, from coordinate 140,350,308 downwards.
TGTGGGCTTTGGTCTTACTATATTTTACCTGCAATAAATCACTTCCTGGATGACAGGGAAAGTGCCATCAGGTCCAGGCTTTCACTTGGACAAGGTCTACTGAAGAGGCAACACTCAAAAAGAAAGAACACAATTAATATGACGGTGGGGGGCGGGGGGAGGATGTCTGGCAAGGCCCAGGATAGAATAGCACAGGAATCCCCTATAAAGAAGATGCTGTTGCTTAAACAAGTCCCCCTCTGGTGCAATTACTGAACCTGTCACTGAAGCAGGTTGTCAGTGATAAGTTTCCAATGAGAATGTTACCTCAGTGTGACAGAAGCTACCACATCACTGTCATCGAAGGCAGCAAAATAGCAGGCAATGTGTTTAATTTGAGTTGCTTGACAGGAGCTAAATTGCTAGGTACACCTGTAATAAAGACAAGCAAACCATCATAATCTTAGCAATTTTTCTAAAAATAGGTGTGTTTTAAATATTCCAGGCATAGCAACTTTTCTAGCACCAGGCCATCTTCTGTAAGAGGTGATGTGGCGGAGGAAACAGAACAACAGTGTTTAAAGGTTTGTAGAAAATGCAGCACTACTGGGTGATCTGCAAAGCCACCAAAATTATTTACTTGAGAAATGGCAAAAAAAAAAACACCTAGCAATATGGGATGCCAGTGGTATTTGTCACTAGTTAACCAGTAGGTCTATGTGTCATGTCATGTCAGAACCAATTTATACCAACCCTAATAGGGTTTTTGAGGTAAATTAGATGTTTAAATAATAGTTTTACCAGTCCCACCCTCTCCCAGTGAGGAAGAGGCTGAGTGGTGATTCAAACCCAGGTCTCCTGATTCCTGTTCTATCACTTTATCCACTACACCAGAAACCCTGACCAGCACAGCTGGTGGTGAAGATGTCTGAGAATTGCAGTCCAGGAACACCTGTGTTACTCAAAGCTGGAACCACTGCACTACACCAGCCAATCTTCCCTCCCTCATACACACAAACACACTCATATGTTCCATATACAACTATACACTTAGAAAAAGATTGACATGGAGCCATCCTCCCTTCAGTTATTTCTCTCTCTCTCTGCATCCTTCTCCTTACTGCAATTAATACATCATGTATTCGTTGAAACAGAATGTTTAGAACAGTGGTTCTCAAACTTGGGTCCCCAGATGTTCTTGGACAGCAGCTCCGAGAAATCCTAGCCAGCACAGCAAGTGGTGAAGGTTTCTGGGAATCACAGTCCAAGAACATTTGGGGACCCCAGTTTGAGAACCACTGGTCTAGAACAGGGACAAGGAACCTCCAGTTCAAAGGCCAAATTTGGCCCATTTTGCCAATTCACCCAAACCCTCCACACACCCAATCACAACAGGTTGCTTCATCTTTCTGCCTTGTTCTTTCTAGCCCAAATCCAGATGGGAGGATGGACTGCTTGAGATCAACAAAAATGCACCCTTTTCCCTAGCCCTTTATTGCATTATGAAGCATCTGAACCTTATGTAATTCTAGAAATATCCTAAAAATCTACTCCTATCCTCTGAAGATGCCGGCCACAGAGACTGGTGAAACATTAGGAAGAACAACCTTCAGAACACGGCCAAAGAGCTTGAAAAACCCACAACAACCATTACCCGTATCTGTTTGTCGCTTGCCTCAGTAACTGGCAAGATGGTTTAATAGTAGAAAGAAGAAGATCAGTACAGATGTTCTACCTCATAACTGGTCCTTGGTTGCCAAAAACAATCAGGGAGTTCAACAGTGAAAGATGGAGGTCTCCTTTGAGGCACTTTGATGCAGGGATGAGCATCTTATGACTAATGGTACCTGGGAGGAGTTGATGTTTATAGCGGTATTTCCAGCAGGAGTGCAAATAATGATGGCAAAGAGAAATACCAAGGCAAGTATCAGAAATAATACATCTATTTCATAGATTTATAACTGGTGCACTGAATACACGTAGGTACACCTTGGCCAGCTGTTTGTTGAGGAACTTGCTGATCATGAGCAGGAATGGGTTACTTACACTTTGCCACATTTGTAGGCCAGTGCCTCCTCCCTTGCACAGGGATTTACACAGACTGCCAAATTAGTTAATTCAATGATTCAGTAGTTATCACTAAAATGTGACACAAACATATGATATACCTTTTTCTAAAATGTAGAAAAGGCCCTTAGTATGTCATTTTTCAAGATTCTAAAACTTGCTATAGTTCTGGCCATGTTTATCAGCTCAGTTTGAAATTAAACATTTTAAAGACCTCATCTGGCAGAGTTTGAATGCCAAATTCCAAGTTATCTTAGCTCAACACCTGTCATTTGTATAAGGGATAGAATTTTGAGGTTTATGATGGCGGAACCTCCTCCTAGTTCTACTCTTCCTCCTCTTGGCAACTTACTTGATTTAAAGAACATTCCCACACTTCTAATAAAGCTATCCATACTGTGAGTCACATGCATTAATACATTTTCATACAAAGCATATGCATGTCTCTATTCCAAAAATCTTTTTAAGTGCAATGTGTCTTACTCCCAGCTCACCGCGTTCAATTGCCTCCTCTACTGTGGTTTTCAGCTACAAATCCCATCAGCTGAGGTGGCATAGTTAATGATGAAGGATGATGCGACTCAGCAGTCAGAACATTTGGAGGGTAGCAGACAGCCTGAATGCTGTATTTGTGTCTGCTAAGTTTAAACTGATAATATTTCGAACACCCTGTTTGCTGTCTTTTGGAAAATCAACTAGATTTTAGACAGGACACATCCTCTGAACCACTATCCCTTTTTCTGTTGAAAATATTTTTATCCTTCAATGTCTTCCTCAAGGGCCTTGAAGTGCTCTGCAATAAAACATCAGCTACAGTACTTTGTCTATTTTCTCAATTAAAACTCTGGAAATCAAAATTTGCTTTTAAAATAGAAAAGCTACATTGTATTTTATGATAACATTCTAATTCCCTCAACATGTACAAGAGCATGTTCAAGTTTATATTCATTTTTTTAAAAAAATTAAATTAGCAGAACTTCATCCATCATTCACTGTATTTATAGACTTATATTTCCAAAGTATATATATAGATGACGAGGAGGAGGTTCTGACATTTTAGACCTAAAAAAAAGATATATATAGCTATAGATATTTGAATTCAAAGATAAGAGGGACAGACCATCTCACAGGCATTTGTCATTTACACCAAAATTTTTCTTATTATAATCCCATATGAACGTATATAGAACATCCATTGTAACCTCGTTTTATCAGAGTGATTACTTATTAAGAAAGCAAAGGAAATCATGACCAAGTAAATGATAAGGCTGTGAAAAGGTGAAATGAAACCGAGGAAAGTTGTCCAAACAACACTCTATTTATTGATCGATCAGCGATGGCCCAAGACATTTTGCTGCCTCAGGCAAAGGAGAAGTTGTCATCCTCTTCCATTACATGTATGCCATCCAACCAAACAACAGTCTAACTTCCATAGCATAGGATAGCCCTGTCATTCAACAAGTCACCACTCTTCCCTGTCTCCCTGAATCCGCAACATGAAATAGCTGCCTCACCTTGACTGAAGGGAGGGCCAGTCTTGACATCAGAGTAGTAATATTATGAAGACTAATGTAAAAAAAAAAGGGGGGGGGAGCTCTAGAGGATCCCAAGGAATGAAAGAAGAGATGGAAGAAGAGAATATATTTTTGTCCCTAAGGTACGGATATGGTAAGGGCTGCTTTCAGAGAAGTATCAGTGGATCCTTCCTCAAATCCTAGCCAACAAAAACAAACTTGGTTGTTGTAGGTTTTTTGGGCTGTTTGATCATGTTCTGGACCGTTTTCTTCCTAACATTTCACCAGTCTCTGGCTGGCATCTTCAGAGGACAGGAGTTAGAACTCTTTCTGTGTTCTGGTGTAGTATGTGGGATCACAGCCAAACAGCCCAAAAAACCTACAACAACCATCAGATCCCAGCCGTGACAGCCTTTGAGAATACATCAAAAACAAACTTCTTTCAAATTCTGTAAGGAATTCCTACTCCTCCTACACCAACTGGAAATTATTTCAGGGGGAAGAATACTTGTGCCATTTATCAGCAAGTAACTGTTTCAGACTCAGAAGGAGGCCTTAGAGCTATAAACGAAATCTATTCCAATAACTGGCAGAAGCACATCTCTGCACTACCTACAGTCATTTTGTAAGGGAGAACTTAACCAGCTTATCTCCTGTGTCAGTATATATATTTGCCTCAAGATATCCTAGAAGAGGTAAAGAGAAGTAAACAGTGTTTCCACCTGTGGTTTCTACCCCACAATTAATCAAATGAAAAATATGAGAAATAAAAGAGAGCTCTAGGACTTTAAAATGGTTTGTCTTTTGCTTTCTGTATTTCTATCAATCTTTCTAAGTACTTCAGTTTTGGAGGAAGGGGAAAAAAATCCTGGGATCTATTTTCAGAGCAGCAACTTTTTTCTTCTGAACTGGGAAATGATTGATGGGACAATTCTTCTCTAAGAGAGCATCTCTCCTCCCTCAACAAACATATTTTCCTGGGTAAAATTGAAACAGATAAGGCTGAACACAACTTAATGCTTAGTCATGTTGTTTGATGCTTTTCTTTTTCAAAGTGCAGCTGCAGAGTCAGGAAACTAAAACCAAAAGATTCCTTCTTTGCGCCATTTTTCTGATAACCATCAGCACTCCCCATCTTACCCTCCATTGCTTTTTGCTTGCCCTGTCAGAGAAATAACAATCAAATCAAAAACCCACAGGTGCTTACTCCTACCTTTCGTCCTTGTAAGGAAGGTACAGGCCTTGTCTGCATCCTATCCTGAAATAGGAAATGTAGGAAATAGGAGATTTCTGAGAACTGGGGCTTCACGTTGCCTCCTGTGAGGGTTTGATTTTAGGGTCTTCTGTCACACCCAATAAAGATTGAGACTGGTTTAACTCTCCAGCATTGTTTTCATTTATTAACAGTTCAACATTAACATCAACTTGCTTCTGAACTGGGTTTAACGTCTCTTGCTGTCTGAACCTCGATGGCAAGGGTGTCCAAACATTAGAAATAAAAGGATTAGTTTCTTCAAAGTTCCACGGTCCAGATAATACTTTCTCTGATACCAACGGTTCACCTCCGTCTCCTTCGGTACCTAGGAGTGGTAGGGTCTCCTCATCTCCGCTCCACCCCCAGAACGGGGAACTCTCTCCAGGACTGGCCAGCCACGGCGAACACTCAACGTGTGGTTTTGTTTGAAAGATAAGATGATTGGCCCTCAAAGAAATACGTACTGTATTACCATAATACTGATATTCTATTTAGTTTTAATAGAAGCTGGTTTTTTCTCTTTGCACCTGTGATATTATGCTCATGCCCACAGCAGGGAAGGTGACAGGGGAGTGAAGCCAGACTCATTAAGTGGGCATTTAGACCCATCTCCTTCCCTCTGCCATCTCCTGCCAAAAATACAGGCCTCTAAGGAAGAATGACTGGGGAATGCCAGGAGGCAATTTAGGCCCATGGGCCAAATGCTTTTCTCCAATAGGCAAAGGAATCAATGTGACAGGATACCATTAATTAGAAGTCCCTAAGGACTTTCTTCCTCAAGCTATGTGGCAGGTGTATGGAAATCTCAGAGGATATAATGACAGTCCACAACAAGAAAAATGAAAGGTTCCTACCAGACACTCCTCAAAATGTCATCATGACTTTCATCCTTGTCTGATCCCCAGAACTTCCAGTTATGTGCCAAAAGAAATTGCCTACGAGTCTCCAGTACCAACTTCACTTTTTTACTTCCAGGCTCTGTGTGGCTGAATTCCAATACCCCATATTTCTGCAAACCTCTACATCTGTAATCTTTGGCACCTTGTTCTTTAATACCGTCAGGGGTACCTTGGGAGTCTACAAAAATATATCCAGCAGCAGTTGCCTTGACAACTGTAATGTAGAGCTACTAGAAAGTTGTGGCAGAAGCCAGTATGGTTGCCATTTGTGGCTCTTTACATGGAGGGAGGGAGAGAGACAGAGAGAGAAAGTTAATATCCTGAAATAAGAAAACGTACTGTTTTTGTTGATGCAAAGAATGTTTAAATTTTTGATTTTTAACTCAATAAAAGATGTGGCTTGAATAAACAAAAGTTTGTTACCTACTGATTAAGAAACTTTTTTATTTGAGATTAACTCACATTTCCCCCCCAATGGAACTTGCTCTCAAACTAGCTGTGCCATCCACGTTCAGAGATGAGATCGGTGTGGTGTGTTTCAAATGGGTTCTGGGGAGAGAAAGAGTTGGGCTGGAAATTTGCATGCTATGTTGCCCATCCATAATTTAAACAAGAAGAAGTGATTGGGGACAGTAGGGCATCATAAAGGGAGATGGGAGACTGATGTGCCAAAACGTCAACAAATGTTCTTCCTGTTGATTTCCCCTCCAGCATCATGACTCTTTATGGAAAAGAAAAACCTTGGGCCATGCTTATCTTTGAGAGAAAATATATTAAATATTATTACCATTTCGTAGGTTGGCTGGTTCCTCTAATAGCTGCCTTGCTTGGTTGGTTGGAAGTACACTCTATTATGTCCAACAAGACCTACACCCAAGTAAGTATACATAGGATTGAAGACCCTGAAACACCATGCTAAATGATAATTTATTTATTTTAAGATATGCCAGGTAAAGCATAAAGTCAAATAAATAAACATGTAAACCATTCTTATCTAGGATTTTATAATTCATGCCTATGGAATGTAAGGAGCTGCCTTACATGAAGGGTGTTTTTCAGATAAGGTTTTTATTGCTCAGTCACTCTGCATCACTTGCAGAATTCTGCTGGGGAAGGGAGTCCAGACACTGTTATTTTCCTTTCGTATCCTTCTTACATTTCCAAGCACATCTTTTTAAAAAACACAAAACCTAGGGTGTCCATTAATGAGAGAATGACAGAATAGCTGCACAATGATAGAATTTTAAGTCAGTTATGATGATGATGGTGATGATGATTGTTCAAAACCACCAGGCACAGCCAATCAAAACTATAAAAACATTGACTGTTATTATATAACAGATACAAGTTTTAACCAAAACCTAAGTATATGTTAAATATCTGCCACTGCTTATAGTACTGTGTGAAATTTCTCAATATTGTTCCCAAAGCCCCAATGATTACGGGGACCACTGAAGTGTGTTTCATCCACAAGTGAGATGTTTTGATTGCCAATTCTCTGTATTTTCTTAGTCTTTGCAATATTGGAATAATACATTTTATTATTCCTAATATTGTCATGTTTTTCAGCTCTCGTGGTGTTGTTTCAGAGATCTGCTGCTGATTGTAATATTTTCTAAAATTTCACAACATTGTTCCCAATGCCTCAGTGACTGTGTTTATCCCCAAGCAAGCTATTTCTATTGCCAATTTTTCCAGGTTTTTTTATCTTCAAATCTGGCATCCCATGGAATTCCAATGTCAATTATCCAGAAATTTCTTCATTCTATTACTGTTGTGTCTGGTGAATTATGCTCAAGGTGTCTGTCTGTTTGAATCCGAAAGTCTCATAAGTTATTAACTCGGTCATTTTCTGAACCTTCTCTGCCTGATGTTCTCACAGATTCTTGGATACTAGCAGATAATATTTTTAATATAATAACTACTGTATTAATTCAGCAACTCTATTGTGTCTAATGTTGTTGTTGATGTTGTTAAGAATAATAAAATAAATAAGTTGGAAGGCGTCTATAAGACCATCAAGTCCAACACCCTGTTGCGCAGTGGTTAAACTGCTGTATTGCAGCTAAAAACTATGCCGGCTCAAGGATGACTCAGCCTTCTATCCTTCTGAGGTCGGTAAAATGAGTACCCAGCTCACTGGGGGGGGGGGCAATGTGTAGCCTGCATAATTAACTTGTAAACTGCCCAGAGAGTGCTTGAAGTGCTATGGGGCGGTATATAAGCAGCACGCTTTGCTTTTGCTTTTTGTTGTTGCTGCTGCTGTTGTTTGACCATTAATCTATACTGGGGTGGGTAAAGTGATATATCTCAATTTGTAATCCTAGACAGCCCAGCCAACAGTAAGGGAGTTGCAATCCAATATACCATGCTTCACTTTGCCCACCCCAATCTGAAAATTTGTTCAAGTGTTGATGTCTTGTTTTTAAAGTCCCATAACTACAGTATTTAACGGAAGAGAAGCTAGAATATGACTTTAGTGCAAATTCTCTCTATTGCGTGTAAACAATACAGAATCCTTATCCCATCTAGACTTTTTAAAATGCCATGCCTAGTGTTTTCTGTTAGCTTATTCACAGCTGAAATCCTAAATTTTGTATACCTCCTGCAGTGTATCACTTCCTACTGCTGCTGTGCTTGAGCGCTGCTAGAAGGAAATAAGCTTTTCTCAGATAAATATCAGCTTATAAATTTTAATGCTTTCCCAGCAGACTAATTTGTAATGGTTCATACACATGGTCCAGGAGTTATTTTTAAACATGGCAAACAGTGTTTAACATGAGTGAATAGCAGAATAGAACACTGGAACCTACAGATTTGATGGCTTCTGGCCTTGACATGTTTGCTGTCTTCATTAACTGTATTCTATGAGTAAGGCATGGTTGTGTAGATTTAGGGACAAATGTTAGTACCTGACAAATATACTGTAATTAGAAAATAGTACTCCTTAACAACTGAAAGCATTTTATAGTTGCAGCTAAAGCTTTTTTCGCCTCATGTAGTTTGTAGGCTTCCACGCTTTGCTCTGTAGTTGGTGTTCAAAAGCAAAATATGCATTTCTGTGTTTGTAAGTCCAATTTCTCAGGGATGAAAGTCTGCCTAAATCATGTATCTGGAACACTAAAGTGGTGTTGAGATTTTCTGTAGTACATAGTTTGGAACTTTAATAATTTCAACGTCTTCACTGTCAACATTAAAATTGTGTAGTTCTTCTGTTGTCATGATTTTTGTCGTCTTAATTTGTTATAGTGTAAACAAAGTTAAAAAAAAAAAAAGTAACAAAAAAAAACCCACCACATGGTGGCACCTTAAGGCGAACTTTAATATATATTTTTTAATGTGAGCTTTCGTGGACAAGTCCACTTCATCAGACATAATAAAGTGTCTTCTTAATGTTCAACTGCAATCCTGCTTTGGCACTTTCTTCTATCACTTTTACTAAAAGTCATTTCAAGTCAATTTGAACAACTGAAAGAGTTAAAGATTTGTATACCTTGGTTCAATCATCAATCCAAATGGAGACTACAGCCAAGCACAGCAATGAAGAGACTAGAAAAGATCATCAAGTGTAAGGATGCATCACTGGAGACCAAGACAATTCACACTATTGTAGTCCTGGTCACTAAGTACGGGTGTGAAAGCTGTACAGTAAAGAAAGCTGACAGGGAAAAAAATTGCAAAGAGAGCTTTGCATGTACCCTGGACTACCATGTTTCCCCGAAAATAAGAAAGGGTCTTCTATTAATTGTTGCTGCAAAAAACACGTTAAGGCTTTATTTTACAGTCATGTCATTTTCTAGTTTGCTGCACAATGGTGAAGGGTGGGGTTTCACTTAACTGGGGTTTATTTTTGGGGTAGGGCTTATATTATGAGCTTCCTGAAAAATCACACTAGGGCTTATTTTCATATTAGGTCTTATTTTCAGGGAAACAGGGTACAGTACCAGAAAGATGAACAAATGGGTTCCAGAGCAAATCAAGCCTGTACTATCTCTGGAGACAAAAATTCATAGGGTCACCATGAGTTGGAAGTGATGTAACAAGTTTGGGACTACTGGCTGAAATGCAGTAGGGTATAACTTTTGCAGCATAAGTTACACTACTAAATTTCAGCCAATATTTTGTAGGGATGAATGAATCTGTGTACTTCTGGTCTGTGCAACTTTCACATATTTTAATCCATAGTTTGCCCTTTTCTGTTTCCACACTCATCTGTAATTTTTAAAATAATTTCAAAATACTATTCAAATACTTATTTTATTAGCATTTACATGTGCATTTTTTTCTGGCATTTATATTTTGGTGTGTTTAAGCCAATACTCAGAGAAGCGCAAAATCTCTGTAGCATGGCTAAATTCCAATCTGCACATTTGTCCAAGATCTTTAGATGGGGACAAAAAGCTCGATGCAAACTTAGTTTAGATCCATTGGAATTAATGGGGCTCAAATAAGTTGTAAGTAACTTTAGCTACAGTATATGCATTCTTAAAGGGTCAAGTCTGACTAAATCTGGATCTAACCTGTTACCATATTTAAAGGAATATAAACATATCAAATTCCTCAAGCATATTAAAGCATGCGCCAGAGGGAATCATCCTATATTCCATTTTTACAAGTACCATACATCTGAGACGTTTTGGGTGCTCACTGAAAAATTTGAACTTTTTTAGTGATATGCTGAAGGGTTGTTTGTAAGTGAGGAATAAACTATCTCAGTAGCATAGTTGCCATGAATCCTGCTAGCACCAGCCTACTATGGGATAACAGTGTTTCGGATGTGTCATATTTCCCTCAGCTCATGCCTCTTGGATATCTTGTTTTGAACAGTAATGCAACTCTATGTAGAAACTAACTTTTATTAAATTAATCCTGACAGTTAAAGGGAGCATCGAGCATTTCCAGGAGAGCCAAAATACAATCTATTATTTAGAACCACTTTACACGAAACATATTGGTGACTTTCCTTTTAATTCATTTATAACAGGCTCACTGGGTGTCCACTGCAAAATTTATCATGTCAGGTAGTAAATGCAGTATCTAAAGACATACATGGCAGCATTTCATTCTTTTAGGCATGAATGTATGCTTCAAGCTAACCACGCCTTGAGCCATTTCAACGAAGCACAAGACCATACTCCCCTGCCTCACCTTCGAGTTTCAGATCATACATGAAGATTCCTGAGGAGCCTTCTTTTTCTGAGCTCAGCCCATGTTGCTCCTAAGAGGCAGAGAAGCAGACAGATAGAAGTTGTTGCTGCTTCTCTTCCTGTTATCGCCATTATTCATTGCCGCCCCATCCGGAATAATGATGCGAGACAAAATAGTTGGGTTAAACCAGGGCCATGCTTTATTGAACTGTAACAAAGAAGAGGGGGCTACTGTAGTGCGGAAATGAATAACTGGGTCTCATGGGACCCTTTGCCAATACAGGCAAGTCCTCTGCCCCAAGCCTGTGCGGTTTCCAAGACAGCGCAACCCCGGCTGGCTTGGCACTGACCACACCCGGGCCTCAAGCCCCCACACGTTTGGTGGCCCTTGGTCCGTGAGAAGCTCCACCGCACCCTCCCCCCTGCACACTGTAATCTCACGATCCGCAGCACTGGGAAATCAGGTGAGCTATAACCTTACTGTGCTCTTACTAGGACTCACCGATCCAACTTCCTTCCGCACTACCTGCCAGCATGACTGAACCTAACAACAACACCCCTAAAATGGCCTCACCTCGATCAGTGTGGGATAGGCGAAAATTCCCTGCAACTACCATCAAATCAAGTAGTGGGTCAAAAATTCCTATCCGGCCCCAAATGGTGACCAGAAAACTCACACTGAAAACAGGATGGCCTGAGAGCCATGAAAGAAGCCAAATTGGGGGCGGGGCTTTCTTTTAATACCACACGCTCCAGCTCCCACCCTCCTGGAGTGCTTGCATGGGCCAGCTGTCTCGTGTTACTCCGGAGGGTGCGCCAAAGGGCTCCAAGTGGCAAAGGGACCTCTCCGGTGAAGCCACCACTTGCTCACAGGGATAATGTGAACAGCTCATAGTAACAAGGAGAAGCAGTATCCTGAGCAGGAGCTCCAGGAGTCGATACATTGAAAACCACCACAATTAAAGAACAGGTGTCCTCATCCCTTCGGTGTATGTTTCTGTTTGTATCAGCCTAATATCAAATATTCCCCAATACAGCTCTTTGGCCTTTGTAGTTGAGTAACAGCAAGCAACTTTAAAACATCATATGGTAAGCTATTTATATCCAAGACAGAGAGGGTACCTCTCTTGATGCCACTGAAGATGGCAAAAAGTGGCCTATTCTGGACATGGTGTTTTTGTCTGTGTGGGTGTTTATGGGATGGGATCCGTCTCCTCTGCACTTTTTCAAATGTGTGCTTTTTTTATATTGCATGCCTTGCTCAAATGCATCCCCATCATTACCTAAAGCATGTTTTTTTGGGGGTAGCAAGTATTTGGAATATACCGTACATATTTCTCTTTACATTATTTGCCAATACGCATTTTCTCCCCAGACAAATCCACAGCCACCAGTCAATATGAGGACTGCAGAATGTATATTGCGGTCAGCCCATCTGGCAGTCTGGGAAGTGCACAGACATACACTTCAGACTTCTGACTTAAGTTGTAGTCTAATGTGGGGAATCATCCAGTGTTGTGCTTTGCACAAATATATAAGGATAATTACAATTACTGGTAGGGAATGATTAAATGGATTCACTGAATGCACCAGTTTATAGCTGCCAATGTGATGGAGTTGAACAGAATTCGTGAAGGATGAAATGATGAAACCAGTAAATGACAATTATTTCTCTTTTTCTAAGGGCTAGTGAAATGGTTTTATGATTGACTTTGCTAAGCAAAAGATATTTTAAGGATGAAGGGGAGCTGTGTGGGCACATTGTTTAACCAAGCAAAGCACTGTCAGCGTCTTGCCTTATTAATGATAATTTAAAAAGAAATAGAACTAGTCATGGTTAAGAATAATCACAATAGGTTGGTATGAATACATAATCCTCACAGCTGAGGTGAACAGCTAAGAGGAAACAGGCTTGCAGAAGACCCCAGTTAGTACAGCCCTTTTCCTTGTGCAGAAGGCAACTGGATTGTCAGTTAATAGGATAGCTTCTGTCATTGTATTGTAGGCAGAAAGTTAGTTTAGGGGACTCTGAACAAGCCAAATAGCATATGCCGCCCTACCCTCCAAGAAACAGAAGTAGTTGGAGGATGTCCACCCCTCTTCTCCTCCACCACCCCAATGACTTCCATGTGTGGCACATGCCTTTCTGGCTCTGGAAGGGAAAGTTGGTATTGGTTGTTAGGATGTAATCATTATTTTTATTTCTTTACATTTCACTTTTTTCAAGGACCTTCAGGTAGCATGATTGGTTCTTTTTTGCCCCCCTCTATCCTCATACCAACCCTATAAAGTAGATTACAGTGAAACTGGCCCAGTATTGTGGCTGAGTGGGAATTTGAACCTGGGACTCTCCATTTCTAGACTGATGTGTAAACACTACTGGGCCACACTCACTGTCCTGATGATGCTCAGATAAGATGCACAGTTTGCTCCCCTAACCTCCTGGCTACTCACCCTCCAGCTACTCTTAACACTGCTGTTGAAGTATCTATCACTGCCTCTCTATGGCCATTGCTGCTTTGACATCTCCTGGTAGATCAGGCACTGGGAAGTGGAGAAATATACAGTATACTGTATGCTTCATCCCTTTCCCTCTGCATCGGGGACGCAGTGGGCTTCTGAAAATGCTTCAGTCTTCTCCTCAGGGCTGCTTTGCCAGCTGCATCACACAAGACTAGCTGAATGGGTATTAGAAACAGTAATTAATATTCCAGAGCCTAAGTACTATCACAGTAGCTGCCTTTCACTTCTCAGCATTGCATAAAAGAACAGCAATAGAAATTGCACACGTAATCTCTTTTAATAATATTTATCCTTTGATCAAACAGAAAGCGGAGTCTGAAATTAAATAGAACTTAAATATAACTAGGGTTGCCAAACAACCAAGGAAAGAAGTTCCTGGCAGATTTTGTTTTACAGATCTGAATGTGTTTACAAGTTTTTTATTTATTTGCTTTCAGATCAGTTGCCAGAAAAGCACAAGACAGCACTAGTTTTATTTATTTATTCATCAGAGACAGAGTTTTATTAACTGTACCACTTAGATAAATAAGAAGTTTAGTACTGGGTCCATAGTCATCACTTGCACGAGCCCACTCAAATCCATAGAAATCTCATTTCTGGACTCATAAATATGATATGAGCTTTGTCCTCTGAGCTCATCCCCAGACTGGGGGTACACATGCATTCCCTGTTTGAAAATAGAGAGGAAATAATGCACCAGCTGAAAAGAGGACAAAATAGCATAGACACCAATTTGTGTAGTATCTGCATGTTCTACTTATACTAATTGTGACAGAAACAGAGAGAGTGCATGGTAGACAATGGATAGAGTGGCAGACTGGGACTCAGGAGACCTGGGTTCAAATTCCATTCAGCCATGCTGGTAAAATCCCTCCCTAAATATCACACTTACCTAAGTATTTCATTTTAATTTGATTTAATTCCCTTGAAAGTAGAGTACAGTATAAGTGAAATGCAACTTACTGGCACATGACAATTAGATGATAGATAGATAGATAGATAGATAGATAGATAGATAGATAGATAGATAGATAGATAGATAGATAGATAGATAGATAGATAGATAGATAGATAGATAGATAGATAGATAGACAGATAGACAGACAGACAGACAGACAGACAGACAGACAGACAGATAGATAGATAGATAGATAGATAGATAGATAGATAGATAGATAGATAGATAGATAGATAGATAGATAGATAGATAGATAGATAGATAGATAGATAGATAGATAGATAGATCCTATTGAAATCAAAACTACTCATGATTTGGCGAAAAACCTCTTGATTTCAGTGGATCTCCTCCAAGTATGATTAAGTCTGGATCAAATCCATGTACTACCAATTAAATAACAATAGGGCAAATAACAACAAGCCAATCTCATGTTCCTTCACAGGGGTCTCTGGGTCAACCTACACATTATTCATTGCCAGGTATTACAATGGTTTCCTTCTAAACACACACTTCTCTAAAGCTTTGGAATTTCTAAATTGGAATTGCACGTGAGGCCCTTGTTTGCTGCCTGATGGCAAGACATAAAACAAATGCAAGCTAACTGGTAACTCTTGAAGTAGGTCCATACTATGATAAATGTGCATACTTTACCTGGTAAGGAAGCTGTGATGTTCCAGTGACATGCTAGTTGTATGATCTAGTTTGTGCCTTAATCCTTAAATAACTCTTGTATTAATGTCCTCTGTGAAGCAGGTAGCAGGATGAGACTGACTGCTTATCCATCTACCCAAATATGTACTCTCATTGCTGGTAAGCTGAGCTTTTCTGTTGCCTGTAGTAGGAAGCAGGTTGCTGTACCCTCCCTCCTCCTTACATGTTTTCCTGTACTCCTCTGCCTTGTGTGGGTGGGCCTTGTGTGATAACAAAGTAGACACCTTTCTGCATTGCTTCTACAATGGACATAGGCAGCATCCCTCCTCCCTGCCACAGAAAAGTGGAACGCTAATATATCCCATGGAGAAAGGGGTGAGGAAGGAAATACGTGTGGCAGCAAGACATGGCAGCAGCAGCCTCTCCCACCTTTCAGGAGGAGAAGGCAGCTCCTCTCACTCAAGGAGACAGAGAGGGAAGAAGGGAAGATGCATGATGGTGACAAGGGTACATTTACACCTATAAGAAGAGGGCAATAGACAGAAGGGGAGGGGCCTGCTGCCATCGCTTGTAATTAGTTTGCTACTCTGCAGTGTGCTACCAGTGGCAGCCGCCTCTTGCTGCCTAATGACAGGGCTAGCCCTCCTACAGATATACACTGCTCAGTTCTCCTCTCCCCAAACCAGAAATTGGCAAGCTATATGTAACAGGAAGCTGCCGCCTTTAAAAGTGCAAAGCTGCAGATGTTTGTGGATGCCAGAACTCATGACTAAAATTTTCTTATTATAAAAAATATGCAAAATCCACTTCGTAATAATCTTCACTCCTCCATGTTCTATTATTAAATACAGAGCAATGCTAAACACATTTGATTCATTCTGTTGCTGCTAGGCCACAGTATTCACAAGAATTGGGGTGGTACCTTGTTATAATGGACAAGGAAGGAAGGAAGGAAGGAAGGAAGGAAGGAAATTATTAGGGGCTTGTGGTTAGATTAAATTTTGTTCTGTTTGTATGCTTTCAGTGAACCTGTGAAAGAAATTAAATGCTGAATTCTTCCAGATGGTAAATTAATCCAAGGAAATCAGCTTCACTTCATACTCTATAACTGTAACTAGAGATGGGCGCAAAGTTAACAACAAACCAGAAAATTCATCAAAAATGGATCATTCATTGATTCAGATTGGTTTGGATTAGAGATGGGGACAAATATAAAAATGGATCGCTTTTTCCAACAAATATAGCCAATTCGTTAAATATTTATCAATCCGTATTTGTGGGTTCCGGAGACCCCCACGCATATGAAGGGATGAATATTTACCTGTTTTTATTTGTCCTTCATATTAAAAACAAAACAAAAAACACCATTCTGCCTACCAGACGCCGATCAGCTGATTGGTAGCAAAAAGACAGCCACCCAATACCACAGCCTACCCCCACCCCTTCCTTTCCTTTCCTTAGGTCCCATGCCACCCCACCCCACCCCCACCGACACCCTTTTATCTTAATCACTGCTTCTGAGGTCTTCTGCACTCGGAGCCATGCATGTAAAAATGGAGACTGGCTGCCCTTTGCAAAGATGGCAGCTGCAGCTTCAGTTAGGGTAGGGAAGCTGCAGCTGCCATCTTTGCAAAGGGCAGCCTGGATTCCCTTAGCCTGCCTTAAGGTAAGGGGGTGTAGGTGGGAGTGGGGTGGGGGCTAAGGTAAGGAAAGGAAAGGAGTTTGTGGAGTAGGCTGTTGGGGTGGCTGTCTATCGGCTTCTGATCAGCTGATCGGCAGCCGTTAGGCAGAATGGGCTTCTGTGCTGTTTGGTTAAACTCTCCTGGGGCGACCCAATTTGCGGGTGAATAACTGGGATGTCTGATATCCAGTCTTCACCAAAGTTGGCAGGTGTGTTGATTCTGGAGTCTGTGGGAAGCTTTCCTGGGGGATCCTCTTTGTGACTAAATAACTCGGAGGTCCATGATCCAATGTTCACTAACCATTCAGGAGTTATAGAAAAGCATCCGAGGACCTGGTCCTGCACATTTGGTGTCTCTAGGTGATTGGGGAGCAGTGTTATAGCCATTTAAAATGCAGATGAATTGATGGATTGATTCATCAATTCGTTGAAGAATATTCATATTCTTATATGAATATTCGTATTCATTGATCTGTTAATCTTGATGAATAACGGATCAAAACAAATCACCAATTTTTTTATTTGTCCCCATGTCTAGTTTGGGTTCATCCAAACTGGTGAACCCAGACTTTCCTTAACCCAAGATTTGTGTGTGTGTGTGTGTGTGTGTGTGTGTGCACATGTGTGTGTGTGTGTTTGTGTGTGTGTGTGTGTGAGAGAGAGAGAGAGAGAGAGAGAGAGATTTCTAAACCTTCTAGTTTGTGTGAGCAATGAGGCAGCTGTGTTGATGTTGTTGTCATTTTTAGACAGCCGCTGATTTATAGTTCATTGGGGGAAAATTAATCAATTCATGGTTCATTGGTGGTTTGTGCCCATCTGTAACTGTAACCATGGGGGGGATTTCAGTGGAAGTAGTATGTCACACAGATTTGAAAAGTATCTGAAATTATATTTTGTTGTTCTCTGTGTCTGCCTACAAAAAACTAGTCTATAGAGACACACACTGAGTTACCTGTGCTTCCATTTGTGTAGAGAACAGTGGCCTGTGTGATGTGGAAAGGAGTTGGTCTTTTGTTGCTTGAGGTTTTAAAATGTGATGAAATAAACCTGTTCTACCTTCTCTGGGTATTTCTGGCAAAATGTAATTTGTACTGTCAAATTCTTATCTGGATAATATGGTGAAGTTGTTGTGTCATTTATGGAGCCCTAATCAACATAGAGCACTTTGTCAAATGATGTTTGGATCCAATTTGACAGAAGGTAGGCTGAAATCCTGTTGGTGCAGCTCCATGTGCACACCCATGGTTGATAACTTCATTAGCCAATTAAAAGTTTCTGATTCTCCAGCCTGCAGGTTCCAAGGCTGTTCTGCTGCTAGGAAAGGAGGAAGTAGGAAGTTATCTCAGAGGAAGGAAGTAATGAAGCTCAGAGTGCCAATCTAGATGTAGATTTTGAGCTTTTCCAGATGGGGCAAAAGTTCCTCTTTCTGGTACCTCTTTGTCAAAAAGTAGCAGAGGGGCTTACCTGGATGCTTGTCCATGCTGTACTTTTAAAACTGCTTCTTTCCACCACTCTCCAAAGAAAATGTAGAAATTATTCAAAAACATTTTTAAAGTACCTCTACCAGAACCTAAAGTGGTTTCTTTAAGCCAGCTGATCGCACGTCAAAAGCTCCCAATTATGAATTTGTAATACAGTAATTGGCTTATAGACTCAGGGAGCCATGTAGAATTCTATTCTCCATTGTGCATTCCAAGATAGCAGCCAGCCTGTGTATCCTTGGGCAAGCAGAGCCCCACGGAAACCCCAGATGAAGGGAGCAGTAAACCACTTCTGGGGACTCTGCCTAGAAAACCGTGGAAGGAGATGCTATAACTCATAATTACCTTGACAACATAGAGTCATTATTATTAACTGTAGAAATGAACTTAATTGGAAGTGCCTTAATGGAATCTGCCATGATGCTAAACTCTCCCCGACTCCACCACAAACAGCAACAAAAAGAAATTAGCCAATAGGATACATTATGGTAAGAAATCAGATTTTTTTGTCACCATTTCCCACAGTTTTTACTGAGAAAAGCCTTGTCTCATGTGAACAAATATGAATTACATTAATGCTAAAAAGGGGAGGCACTGGAGGAACAAATGTTCTATCAGGATAAGATCTTTAAAAAGAACAGTGGGAAAACACATTTGCACCTGTCTAACCATGAGTATAGTTTGAAATACTCCTCAGTTGGTGTCATGTTTAGCACACTTCAAATCAATTTAAAAATATCTGTTTACATGGTGTACAGCTGAGTAATGTATCTTTTTTTTGCTAGAAAGTGAGATATTCTAAACAGTTCAGAAAGCAAGGTATTCTAAACACCTCAAGGGGATTGTTTATTTTAATTAAAATTTTGACTCAAAATATTTTGAATTGTTTTGGCATGTGTGCTCACCTCTGTTAGAATAAATTGTGTCTGTGGGGTTTGTCAAATAATGGATGTCAGGATCATGTGTTTCTGGGCTGCAAGGGAAACTTTGCAGTCCAATCTGTTTTGTTTGTTTGTTTGTTTTGGTTTTTCAATCTTTAATACTGAACTAGCTCTATCCTAATTTGAAAGAAACTTTTAAAACCCTAATATTAAACATAACACCACAGGCAGCAGTGGTGAGTGGGTGTGAGAGGCAGCCAGGGTGCAGGACAAAGCCTCAAATGCAGTGAGTTTCAATTGCGTAATATCCAATAGCATCACTGGCTGTCCAGTTTGGTAAGCTATTCCAAACAATTTCTTTCTGAATATTTGAATCAGCTCACAAAACAACAGCTATCATACCTTGGTGTTAGCTTTCATGTTCTTAACATTGTCTTCAATACTCCTCCAAAATTCCGAGGCCTATGCAAAATAAGGTCTGCAGCAGCATCTTCATGCTAAAGTAATCTGACCTCAATTATTTAATTCATTACACACAAATATCACTTTGCCATCCCTTAAAATTGATGACTGCTGTCTGCAACCCATTCATTTGAGCTGTCCTCCCACTCCTGCTGCTTCCTGGTCCTTCTGACAAGGAAACAAAAGCCTGGAAATACAAAAGATGACAACTAAGCTATCTTAGTGGAGCAAGAACATTACTCAGTCCCTCAAGAGAAATTTGGAGGGTCTTGCTTTAACCATGCAACAGTGCTGATGAAGTCTTCAGTGGGAAGGTGCATACCAATACAATACATTCTTCTATTCCACCTGGGAATTCTTGCTAGTTGACCACATTATAAAGATCCCTGCAGTTCTGAATTCTACCATGAAGAAGTTGCACTGTTCCACAAATTGGGCTCCCAGTATGATCCTGGATGTATTTTGAAGCAAATCACTGTACTCCTGTTCACATTATTTCAACATCTTTCTAACAATATTCTGATTTTGGAGAAAAAAAAATCCAGGGTGATGATAATTGTGCCAATCTAGCATAGCAAAAACAACAAGAACATTCAGTGGCAATTTAATGACAGACAGGTTTTTGATTGGTTGGTAGATGTAAATGCCAGCCCATGCAGACCCAAATGAAGAGCCACCTGTTTGAGGTGCCAGGAGAATATCTGGTATTGCCCTGAACACACCTGATCTTGTCTGCTCTTGTCTAACCTTATACTAAAGCTAAGTAGTATAAGGTCTGGTTAGTACTTGGATGAGAGATTGCCAGAGAGTAATGAGGATCTTCAGGTATGGCTAAGAAAGGATTCTTTTCAAAATGCTATGTAGACAATGTTGGAATAGAAAGAGCACTGGCCTGATTCAATGTAAGGCAATCTCATAGGCTTTTATATTACACTGATTTTAGAGCAATAAGTCTTGAATCTTTAGAATGACTTTAAATCTATGTTTCTAAATCCAAATTTATGCTTGATGCTGGCATAGAGATACTGTGTCTTTAATAAAAAAATTAAAATGCTTTTCCTTGTAAAAACTCTGTGTGACATTTGTTTATTCTTACAAACATCAAACTG
Organism: Pogona vitticeps; assembly: GCF_051106095.1. Taxonomy (NCBI): domain Eukaryota; kingdom Metazoa; phylum Chordata; class Lepidosauria; order Squamata; family Agamidae; genus Pogona; species Pogona vitticeps. The sequence goes on along the minus strand of NC_135787.1, from coordinate 140,329,701 downwards.
ATTCTTGGGGAAGGAAACCTCTGTTTTCTGTTGCATTTACTTTATGATATAAGCTGCCATAAGCTTGGCGGGTGTAATTGAAAAGTCTCATTCTCAACAGGTTATTTGCAAATTAATAAGCCGTTAATTTGGGTTATTGAAAATTTGGGTACTTAGGGGTCTGTAGTATACCCCCCAAGCCAGCTCGAGGAGTTGGATGATGCTTTCCTGGAGCAGATGGCCAACATTCAAAAGGAAGAGATGCAGTAGTAATGGGAGATTTAATCTATCCCGATATATGTTGGCAGTCAAATTCTGCCAAGAACATAAGGTCCATCAAATTCCTCACTTGCCTTGCAGATACAGTAATTTGTGGTCCAGAAGGTGGAAGGGGCAACAAAGGGATCAGCTATTTTAGATCTGATCTTAACCAACAGAGATGACTTTGTTAATGGGGTCGAAGTGGTGGGATCCTTAGGTGGGAGTGACTACGTTCTCTTGGAATTTGTTATACAGTGGGAAGGGGAAGCCAAGTGCAGCCAGACACACATTCTAGACTTTAAGAAAGCCAATTTCAGTAAAATTAGGGAATTACTGGCTGTAATTCCATGGACAAAGGTGCTGAAAGAGAATGGAGCTCAGGATGGATGGGAATTTCTTAAAAGGGAGATACTAAAGGCACAATCTAAAACTGTTCCAATAAGAAGGAAAAACGGGAGATGTCTAAAGAAACCAGAATGGTTGACTAAAGTACTTTCAACTGAACTAAGTGTTTAAAAAAACATGTACAAGAAATGGAAAAAATGTGGAAAACACCAACGAGGAATACAAGCAAATAGCCAGTATATGTAAGAGGAAGGTAAGAAAAGCAAAAGTGCAGAATGAACTCAGGCTTGTCAGACTGATAAAAAACAATAAAAAGGGCTTTTTTAGTTATGCCTGCAGCAAAAAGAAAAACAAGGAAATGATAGGGTCACTGTGTGAAGATGGACAACTACTAACAGCGGACAGGGAAAAGGCTGAACTTCTCAACACCTTCTTTGCCTCAGTTTTCTCCAAAAAGGAAAATGGTGCTCAACCTGAGGATTGAAGAGCAGGTGATGTAGTGGGGGAAATGCTGCACAGAATAGGTAGAGGAGTAGTATAGGAATACCTGTTTACTCTAAAATAATTCAAGTATCCAGGGCCAGACGAATTACATCCAAGTATATTAAAAGAACTGACAGAAATAATTTCAGAACCATTGGCAATAATATTTGAGAATTCTTGGAGAACAGGAGAAGTCCCCACAGACTGGATGAGAGCAAATGTTACCCCTATCTTCAAAGGGGGGGGGGAGAAAACCCAAATAATTATTGCCCAGTCAGCCTGATATCAATTCCCAGAAAAAAATCTAGAGCACTGGTTACTCAGGAGTTTTGGACTGCAACTCCCAGAAGCCTTCACCACCAGCTGTCCTGACTGGGGTTTCTGGGAGTTGCAGTTCAAAAACATCTGAGTAACAAAGGTTAAGAACCACTGATCTAGAGCAGATCATTAAACAGACAGTTTGTTATTACTTAGAAAGCAATGCTGTCATCACTAAAAGTCAACACGGGTTTCTCAAAAACAAGTCATATCAGACTAATCTATCTCTTTTTTTATAGAGTTACAGGCTTGATAGATGATGGAAATGCTGTGGATGTAGCATATCTTGATTTCAGTAAGGCTTTTGACAAAGTTCCACATGATATTCTTTCAAGGAAGCTAGTAAAATGTGGGCTAGAGAGTGCTACTGTTCAGTAGATTTGTAATTGGTTGACTGACTGAACCCAAAGGGTGCTCACCAATGGCTTCTCTTCATCCTGGAGAGAGGTAACTATTGGGGTGCCTCAGGGTTCTGTTCTGGGCCCTCTGCTATTCAACATCTTTATCAATGACTTGGATGAAGGAATAGAGAGTATGCTGATTAAATTTGCAGATGATACCAAATTGGGAGGGGTTGCTAATTCCCTAGAGGACAGGATTCAAAATGACCCTGACAGATTAGAGTTCTATGCCAAAACTAACAAAATGAATTTCAACAGGAAGAAATGTAAGGTCCTACACCTAGGCAGAATAAATGAACTGCACAGATATAGGATGGAACACACCTGGCTAGACAACAGTACCTGTGAAAGGGGTCTAGGAGTCTTGGTAGACCACAAGCTGAACATGAGCCAGCAGTGTGATGTGGCTGCCAAGAAAGCCAGTGCAATTATTGGTTGTATCAATAGGAGTATAGTGTCTAGATCAAGGGAAGTGATAGTACCACTCTATTCTGCTTTGGTCAGACCTCACTTGGAGTATTGTGTCCAGTTCTGGGCACCTCAATTCAAGAAGGATGTTGACAACCTGGAGCGTGTCCAGAGGAGGGCGACCAAAATGGTCTAAGTTCTGAAAGCCATGTCCTATGAGGAGCAGCTTAGGGAGCTGAGAATGTTTAGCCTTACAAAAAGAAGGTTAAGAGGGGACATGATAGCCATGTTTAAATATTTGAAGGGATGTCATATCAAGGAAGGGACAGGTTTGTTTCCACAACTCCAGACACTAGGACAAGGAGCAATGGTTTCAAACTACAGGAAAAGAGATTCCACCTGAATCTCAGGAAGAACTTCCTGACTGTCAGAGCTGGTCGGTAGTGGAATATGCTGCCTCAGAGTGTGGTGGAGTCTCCTTCTTCGGAGGTTTTTAAGCAAAGGATGGAAGGTCATCTGTCTGCAGTGTTTTGATGGAGATCCTCCATGGCAGGGGGTGGGACTCGATGGCCCCTGTGGTCTCTTCCAACTCTGTGATTCTATGATTCTACATAAATGAGAAATTCTCTGCTGAATTTTCATCCTTATCTGTTTTGGAATCATGTAGTACCCATTTGAAATAATATATATTCAACTCAAAGTTCTGAAAGAAAATGAAGCCAATCTTGAGATATAATTAAATGCCCCCTTGACTTTTCACATTGAATGTTCTGGTCATTTTTTTTCCTAGTAGTGACAAGGAAAATAAAGTTTAGAAAAGGTTATTTTATCTTGCAAGCAGAACACATAATTCTGCTTACATTTGTCCAATAATTTGAAAGACAGAAAAATATTGCAAGGGGGTACAGATTTGAGTCCGACTAATATATCTTTGTTATATAAAAATCCCCAATTAAATTTGCCCAGAAAGAAATTCCATTACAGATATACAAATGCCTCCCAGTGTATTCTTGATATACTTATTAAAGCAATATGAAGAAGGAAAGAGAAGAATGGCATCGAAATGAATATAAATGCATATGGAACATTAAATTAATCCCATTAAAATATGAGTTGGATTGTCAGCAAACACAGAACAATAATGCAAAACTCTCAGTGGCTGAAATCCTGTTGCACAGCTCCACAAGCACTATTAGGAAGCTACAGTAATTTGCCACCTTGGATGACAGTATCACCATTGCACATGTTAGGTGCACTGAGCCAGTACAAAGGCTCTAACAATGTTCAGAAAGGTCCCATTCGTTGGCAAGCATGTGGCAGACCAGCACTGCTGCTAGGGGCCCTGGATATGGTGCCTTCTGAAGCCCTTCTGTGCTGTTCTAGCTCAGTGGTTCACAACCTTGCTCTCCAGATGTTCTTGATCTAAAACTCCCAGGAGTCTCCACCACTGGCTGTGCTGGCCAGAATTTCTTTCTTTTTAAAAAACTGATGATGATGATGATGATGATGATGATGATGATGATGATGATGATGATGATGATGATGATGATTACTACCACTAACAAAGTCTGTCTGTATTTGTTTAACACCGTGTCCCCTGGGTTCTGCTTATAGTCATTTGTTCATACATCTATAATACATATTAAGTCCTTAATCTATAAAATGTGTTTATACTGCCTGAGATTTGTAGCCCAAGAACATCTGGGGACCAAGGTTGGGAAGCACTAGCTGGTGCCCACTCTGCTCCTCCTTCATGCTACCTTGGAGAATAGTGGAGGATGCTATCCCACTGCTGGCAATAAAGTGTGTTTCTAACCAGCCCTGTAGCCAGGGTGTAGCAAATAATGATGCAGCCCCCTCCTCAAGCTCTGTGTTGGCCCCCTCTAGAATTTTTAGGAGGGAGGAGATTTTCCTTTTAATTTTTGACATGAGAGACAATGACAGCTTCCTTTTAAAGAATGACAGCTCATTTTATGAACAAGAACAATATATAAAAAAAGAACTTGGCTAAAAATAAATAAACCAGTGAATCGGCCAGGATGAGTGTGCAACAAAAGCCTAATGGGGAGAAGTGCTTACTTAAATTTTTATCTGAGGGATTTTTTCATTATCACAGTTGTCCTAAAATTTTATGTGCTCTCATAGAAATAGTATAGTATAGTATACACTTGAAGAGTTAACCGTATGGTTCCCAAAGTGGTTTATATGGACCCCCAGGGGTCGATTTCAACTTGCAGGGGGTCCACGTCAGAGAGAATAAAAAGGGGGGTTGCAAGTTTAGACTTGTATCAAAGCTTTGCAGGGGGCAGGGGGTCTATGGAAAACAAATAAGTTGGCAAGGTGTCTACGGGGCAAAAAAGTTTGGGAACGTATCAGCCTTGGACTTCCCTGTGCTCTGTTGTTTAGTTTGACCTTCAGTGTTTGCTACCCTGCCAGCAACAAGGGATTGTGTTTGTTTGTTTGCAGTGAAAAGTTGTTTTTTTTTTAAATTGCTCTGTCGTTAATATGATGAGCAGGGCAGAATTTGGTTCTTATTGCTAAAAGATGAAAAAAAAAAGATAACTTACACTGATCTGGGGAAAATAATGCAATTGTAAATAATGTACACATTTTTAAAGCACTCACGGGCTGAAATTCAGTTGGCTTGACTTTTAGACACAACTACACAACCAGGATGATGTCATCAGAGAGAAATATCTAATTTGATTGAAACCTTCCTATTTCCCACCCCTCCAGGTTCTGAGGCATCCTAGGGCTCTCTTTGGTGGTGGGCATTTTTGGCATGTCATCCCAAATTTCCCCTGACATCTCAAACCTGCCTATCTTGGCTGTAACTCGGGCCTAATTTCTGATTTTTCCCCATGAAACAACATGAAGTTTTTCATGATTTCTGGGCAGGACAACCAATGCCAAAATTAGTAAGACACATCCTAGTGCTTCCCACAATTATTTCCTAAACATTTAGTTAGTCCTCCATATAGCAGCCAGCTTTAAAAATCTTATCTTGATTGTTCAACAGGAAGGAAAAATCTAAAGGTTAGGAACAAGACTGAAAGGAGGGACCCTCAAAAAGGAGTCAACAAACACACACACAATTGTTCCTTTTCTTTCTGTCCTTCCATTAAATTGCAACAGCTTTGCTTTTCACATGGAATCTAAAATGGAGCTATCTAATCCAGCATCAAACCAAATTTTAGGAGCTCACTATCATTACCAAAGTAGTTCAGGTCACAAAGAATTATAGTACAGGGACGGACCACAGCTGCAAAAGTACCTTTCTGTAGACAAGTCACGCCTCTGAGTCTGGTATGCCTGGAAATTCGCAAGATGTTTTGGGATCTCAAAAAATGTGGTACAGTTTAGCAGATTAAATTTCATTCATACCCAAAGAGCACTGAGAGCCATAATTTTTGATGACAATGGCTCCGGAAACATGAATGATAGGAGTATTCTTCATCATCTGATGCAGCTGTCTACATACTTGTTGAAAAGGTTGCATCTAAGTATACATTGTGGTGGGGTGAGGACTCGGTGAAGGTGAGTACACACAGAAGATGCACTTTCAAAATGACAATAGTATTGTTGGCACAGTTATTAAACTTTGCAGGTGTTGATTACATAGCTATTATGGCCTACCAGAATTAACTGTTTACCAGTTAGGGACTGGGTCACCACTCTTCTCTGCCTCTATTCCTCTTCACTGAATCCCCACCTCCACAATACATAACAACAGTCACAGACAACAACAATAGCAACAACATGCCATGAAGTCATTTCTGACTTATAAAGACCCTCATAGGTTTTCTGGATATAAAGTACTCAGAAGAGTTTTAACAATCCTTCTTCTTTGGAAGGTGCACTGGGACTGTGCAGTTTATCCAGAGTTGCACAGGGGCAGGGAATGGAACCTTGTCAGCTGCATACACTCAAAATGATCCTGACTGCTTTCCCAGGGGACATAATAGGAACTCATAGGGTTGCATTAGGTCAGAGGTGACTTGGCAGCACATAAAAGCAATGCCATTTTCTCATCAGTTCTAAGTGGCAAAGAAAGTGTTCTTAGCTGCTAGCTTTTGAATTTTTATACAGTATGTCACAGAAGCGAGTACACGACTTCACATTTCATAAATATTTTAGTATATCTTTTAATGTGACAACACTGAAGAAATGACACTTGGCTACAATACAAAGCAGTGAGTATACAGCTTGTATAACAGTGTAAATGTGCTCTCCCATCAAAATAATGCAACATGCAGCCATTAATGTCTAAACCACTGGCAACAAAAGTGAGTACACCCCTAAGTGACAATGTCCAAATTGGCAGAGTGTCAATATTTTGTGTGGCCATCATTATTTTCCAGCACTGCCTTAACCCTCTTAGGCATAGAATTCACCAGAGCTTCAGAGGTTGCCACTGGAGTCCTCTTCCACTCCTCCATGGCAACATCACAGATGGTGGATGTTAGAGACCTTACACACCTCCACCTTTCATTTCAGGATGCCCCACAGATGCTCAATAGGGTTTATGTCTGGAGACGTGCTTGGCCAGTCCATCACCTTTACCCTCAGCTTCATCAGCAAGGCAGTGGTCATTTTGGAGGTGTGTTTGGGGTCATTATCATGTTGAAGGGGATCTTGCTCTGCTCCACTATGTCACAGTACATGTTGGCATTCATGGTTCCCTCAATGAACTCTGGCTACCCAGTGCCAGCGGCACTCATGCAGCCCCAGATCATGACACTCCCACCACCATGCTTGACTGTAGGTGTGACACACTTGTCTTTGGACTCCTTACTTGGTTGCCACCACACACACTTTACACCATCTGAACCAAAGACGTTTATCTTGGTCTCATTTCTGGAACCACAGGACATGGTTCCAGAAATTCATGTCCTTAGTCTGCTTGTCTGCAGCAAAACATATGCAGGCATTCTTGTGCATCATCTTTAGAAGAGGTTTAACACCTGCTCCCCCTTCACGCCTGAGACTTGTAGAGGGGTTTCTTGACACCAGGGAGGAAAAACAGCTACTTGGGCCCAATTTGGACATTGTCACTTAGGGGTGTACTCACTTTTGTTGCCAGTGGCTTAGACATTAATGGCTGTCTGTTCCGTTATTTTGAGGGGACAGCACATTTACACTGTTGTACAAGATGTATACTCACTGATTTATATTGTAGCTAAGTGTCATTTCTTCATTGTTGTCACATGTAAAGATATACTAAAATATTTATGAAATGTGAGGGGGTGTACTCACTTCTTTGATATACTGTAAATCTTTCCAAGGTGCAATATCAGAATTGACCATTAGAGAGAGAATGTCCCTATATTTTCTGGCGTCTGCATAGATAGTTAGTGAGGTGTAGTGGACAGTGTGACATAAAAAGAATCTGGTGCCCTGAGTTCAAATATTTTCCAAGCCATCAAAACTTACTAGGAGTGTGAAACTGGTAAAATCACTCCTTAAATATCTGAGGGTGTAAATACATGGGCCCTTTTGGAGCAGGCTTATGCAAGCTAAATAGGATCACTTAAGGTCAAGTGGAGGTATGATATTTCTTTTGGTGAAAACACCATATCCTAATGGTGCAACCCTTTTTGGTCCATTTCCTTCATTTTCCAATATTGTGAAGTAACTTAATAAGTAACTAGTCATTTCAGGGTACTGCCAAGATAGTTCAGTGGTTTAGGTATCAGAGGTTGGGAGTTTGATTCCCCAATGTGCCTCCTTAACAGGGGCTAGACTCGATGATCCAAAGGGTTCCTTCCAGCACTGCAGTTCTAAGATTGTTGTTGTTGCTTATTTATTTATTTATTTATTTATTTATTTATTTATTTATTTATTTATTTATTTATTTATTTATTTATTTATTTATTTATTTATTTATTAGATTTCTATCCCACCCATCTAGACCAAAGACCCTTTAAAATGAAGCAAAGAAAAGATTTTTTACAAAACACTTATAACTGATACAGTGCATCAGTGATAATCTATTAAACTGTTTTTTTAAAAAAAAAATCACTTTTTTTGCCCCTCCACTGAGGAGTAGAGGAAGTGATTGGTTTGCCAATGTATCCTGAAGTGGCTTGCTTTAGGATATTGGCAAATTCAGAGTGGATTAGTTCTTACCTTGGATCGGTTCCAGCAATCATATACACTGGAATCAATCCAAACCAGAGCAATCCTACCCTCAGGAAAAAGAGTAGAAGTCCCTGACAGGAGCTCAAGAAGTTACAGATATGACCACTCTGGAGGCAGACTGCTTTGCTCCAACAATGATGTTTTTAACAGAGAACTGGCACATTCCTTCAGTGCACTAAATATTGAATTAAGTGCCCATTTAGTCAGCCTCTCACTTACCTAGAAAGTCCTGTTAGATAGGTTATGAGTCGGTGGCACATAACAATATAGAAACAGCTAGTGGCTAATCATGGCTACTAACCCATGGTACATAGGAGAAACTTATCAAGAATTGCCTCCTTGCTTTGGAGCACAAGAAGCTGTGTTCTAGGTGGACAACTCCATATCTTGCGGTTCATGCACAGCATGTTTACTGTGTCTGTGAGCTGAGTTTATTTTACTCAGGCTCATGATGTTGCAAAGCTGAAGGATTTTGCTGTAAAACTGCACTACAATATTAAATGTTTTTCATGAGGCTCCGTTGAAGATTAGCTTCTATTCTGTTTTCATGTTAGTCTTTCATATTTGGTAAGCATCATCAAAAAGGAATCTTAAGTTCCTTGTGGTTCAAGAGGCTTTCTTTTCTCAAGACATTGTGTACATGAAGTACTGTACTGTGGATGGCATGTTAAGAAAAAATGTACTTATAAGGCTCAGAGTTAGGAGTCTTTTCATCTTAGCCTCTGGTATAACAAATTACATTGTGCTTTTATCTTACATTCCTATGGTCTTGTGACAGACCCGTCCAACAAAAGCATGCAACATGGTCTCAGAATGATTAGGATTTTTTTAAAAGAAACATTTGAGCTTGAAACACAATAGATGACCAAAAAATAAATAAATTAAAAAGTGCTTGCAAGGACATGATTTAGGAATCTTTCCATATCTGTTGTCATCATAACAGATCATTCCCTTCTTTTGACAACAGCCTCTGAATCCCTGGAAACTTTTAATTTTTATCCATTGTAAATTTTTTAGCCAATCAATTGCTAAACACATCAAGTATCAGGGTAAACCTCTATATTGATGTATAGCTCCGGGTGAGGGAAGGGATTTTGTTTCTCCCCTTAAATAATAGCTATAATGACAATTGATAATGTCTGAGATAACAAGACAAGTATGAGAGATCAATGCATACCATTAAAGTATAAATAACCAACCAGAGCTTAGTATCTTGATAAAATATACTTTGGGGGGAAAGTAACTTTATGAAATGGGGTCATGTGATGAGGTTGTTTATCTTTTAATCCAATCCTAAAAATCTAATCCAATTCCACATATTTCCATGGAGAGACTTTGTATTTAAATGACTGACAATTATTTTCAGTAAGTGTACTTAGAATCAAGGATTAGAAGGGGATAGAGTTCTTCATTTATAAGCAGAAAGCCTATTTGAATATTCCTCTTTAACTGATTGAAGATCCCTGCCTCCACTCCTAACGTCATAACTGTGCCTCCAGCCAACCACTTGTAGAGGGGAAAATATCTATTATCGTGCTATCACAAAAATGTCTCTTGTGAGAATTTCAGCCATCCTCATTCAGTCTGATAGCAAATGCCCTTCAGAAAGTCTTTGAAAGGGGAAAATTGTGGAAATTCTCATGGGTGAGTTTTAGAAAGAAATGCTTACTTTATTGATGAGGTGCATGCACATGTCTCCTCCTTCCATGTGCAGTCATCTCTGTGGTAGCCACTCCCCAGCTTCCCACTGAGGCCCATTGAGGGATGTTATACCTTCCTGAGATTAGGAAGTGTGGCAACCAACAATGCTGCGGAGTGGCAAAGACATCGGTAATTTGGGGGTGGGGACAAATGCAGAAACCTTAGCTGGCTTTCTATGTTACAGTAAGATAAAAATCTAACCAAAATAAATAAGGGAGCCAAGAATGAGCCAGCACCTTTCATGGGAAAATAAAACATTTGGAAAAGCTGAAGGACAAATTATGGCACAGCAGTTGTTTCACCTTTTCCCTCAAGCAGAACACGACCCTGCCTCCCTGACACCACAACCATCACCATGATTTCCTAGAACAGTGGTTCCCAACTTTTTTTAAAGTTGTGACCCCCTTTCATGGTGGCCAAGTAGCCTGCAACTTCTCCTGCCACATTTGCATAAAAAGGCATTTTTAATAGACTAAAGATATCCCTTCTCATAGAGCAGAAGCTTCTTTCTCCCCCAAAGGGCCTGTTTCTTATACATGCACACTAACTTTAATATTCAGCTCCAAAAGGTCAATTATTTAACAATTGCAACACATATAAGGAAACCCATGACACACACACACACACAAAAACACTTTGCCACCCCCTTGGGTGATTCCTCAGGTTGGGAAACACTGTCTTAGAATAACACAAAGTAAAAGATATTGTGAAGTGGGGCCAGGCTGCTGACACAGTTTCTGTTGCTACTCACAGTAGCAGTGGAGAAGAAGGAGAAGAAAGAGAAACGAAAGCAATGCAACAGCCACACCTGAAAAGCGAGCCCTGCTGTGGAGAAACTGGTAAATAATTTCTCTTTCTCTCAGAAAAATTGAGCAGAATTGTCAATGTGCGCAGCCCACCCACAATGCATCTCTCCACAAATAGGGTAGAGAAGTTCAAAAGGCCAGTTGTGCGAAGCTGTAGTCTACAAAACATATGACAAGGCTGAGTGCCTGCACAAATTATGCCCTTCAGTTTTGAGAGGTCAAAATTATTACCTGTCTTATGTATAAAGGGTGCAGAAAGTGATGGCTTGCCCAGTGTCAGCTAGTGAATTGTAGCTGAAGTACAACTTAAAGTCAATACCTCCTGTCTATAGTACACCAGCTCTCAGGAAGCATTATTTTGAAAAGTTCAGTTAGTTGGAGGATTTGTGACCATCTACATTAGGAATGGTAAACCACTTCCATGTATTATCTATCAAGAAAATCCTGCAAAGGGTCACCATAAGTTAGTATTGACTTTATGGCACACAATGATTACACAAGCAAACTGGTAAACAAGACTAGGACTAGTATCTTTCAGACCCTGTGAAAGTTACTTTTGTCATCAATGGAATCCCTTTCCATTGATGTCTATGAGGACTGGGAGATTCTGGAAGTTGTTGCAAGCTCCGGGTGTGCACAACTGACCTAGCAAAATTGCACTTCTCCAGCCAGAAAATACAGAGGTTTTGTTTTTTATGACAGGATAATTATATGGCTCGGTCTATTTTGACTTTTTTTTTGTACTTAAATATTTCTTACTCTGAAGTTTGAGGCAGGTTGATTCAAACCTACATAATAAATATAAGGCTACCACAAGTTAATGTGTCACATATGGATATTTTGTAGGTAGCTTCATGGAACTGATATGGAATTTAAGGTACACATAAAGAACAGATTTAAACTTAGAATAGGGATGCTGAAAAATCAACAGGACAACGTACTATCTGATCAAGAGAAAATAAAGAGGAAATGAAAACACTTTATTAAAAGATGAGACAGAAGAGGTGCTTAAGCCCTTTTAGGCTCACAGCAGCTAGGGCAAAAAGTGTAGGGGCCTTTTACCTTTCTCCATATCACCTTTGTCCATTTACCTCCCTTTGAAACAAGTAGAAGGAAATACAATTACACGGGCTTCATGGGGGTGGGTGAGCAGTTCCCCCCATACCTCTTTTCTCTAGTCTAACCTCACATGCTATTATGATGCCTTCTTTTTGTCCTTTACGTTCAGTAGGGTGGCCACATGCCAAACAGACCTCCTTTGAAAGTTTCCTCCATTTGAAGAGCTAATTAGCCCAAATCTGATCTGCACCTATTTCATTACTATTAATTTTACGTGTTATTTATACTGTGCTGAGGTCATTTAACACAACTTACAAATATAAGAGAATGAAAAACACAGCCTAGTGCAAAAGCCACAGAAGAAAACAGTAGGGCTAGAATATCAGCAAAAAAAATGTTTTTAATATTTATAAATAAATAGATAAATAGAAACCAGAATCACCAGAAATTCTTCAAGACGGAGAATAATTGTATGTTAAAAGCCTGGTGAAATAAGGATATATATTTTTTTTTCATTTGACTTATAGCCTGACTTTCACCAAGGACTGAGCCTCAAGCCAGCTCACTTTCTGTGGTAGAAAGTGAGATCCTCCAAAACGAGGGGGGGGCATATTTCATGGACATAAGCACAACTGGAGGGGAGGTTGCATGGATTAGCAAGGAAGAAGAGTAAAAGAACAATAGCATTGAATAGAGAAGGGAGCTGACACACTCTTGCTAGTTTAAATCCATATCAGTAATGCTCAAAAGACAGACTAGCGATAAGTGTAACATTTGTTGTAAAACGTCCCATCCAAAAATTGCTCGGGAGTCAGTTCACAAACCTACTGTTTTCATTTTTTTTCCCTTTAGCATTATTTCCAGTAGGCATCGCATGAACAAAACGGATCCAAGCTTTTAACCCAGTGCCCAGCCTTATTAAACATTGTCTCTTTGGAAATCATAAATTGATGTAAATTGCTCTGCGGGTTGGAAGATTTTTCTTTGATGTGCCTTTAGGATGCCTAATTTGGGGGGCACATTTAACATGGCATTTTCCTGGCACTATACATTTCCTGCTGGAGTAAATGGTGTGTAAAAAATCTGGAGGAAAAGGTCCTTAAAGGTCACCAAAAACATGCATTTATGCAAAGGTCAAAGTTCTAGTTACCATTCCCTGGGGCATCATGGATTCAGTGGTTTAACTCCTTCATTTTCAGTTATTCCTTCAAACAATCATTCGGATTTATGTTTATGCTTAGCTAAGTCAATACATACCTAGCACATTTTGTTCACTGAAAGATATCAGGGTAATAGCATGTGCAAGCATTTTTAAATCCCTTTTATTATGAAGAAGAAATTGTAAGATTTCTTTTTTAAAAAATCATTTAAATATATATGGGGAAAACATACAGTATACTGTACATCAGACAACTTTAGTAAAAGTTCCTTCTTTTTCTTGTCTTAGTCTTTCCCCATCATCACCAAACATACAAATACTTTTTTCCTCTACTAAACATAAAAATGATCTTGGGAATTACCAGTGGAAAAGAGCAGTAAATGTTAATCTTCTTTTTTCTTCTTCTTCCTTCTCTTTAATTTTCAATGTAAATCTGTACATTGATCAGTTTCAGGCTCTTTTGGATGAAACCAGTTCCAGTTGGGCTTCAGGCCGTGCCATGGGACAGAAACGGCACTGGTCACACTGTAGGATGACCTGTTGAGAGAGGCTGACAGGGGCAAAATGTCCTTGTTGGCCCTCCTCGATATCTCAGCCACCTTTGATACCGTCAACCACGGTATCCTCTTGGGGAGGCTCTCCGAGTTGGGAATCAGTGGCCTGGCACTTGCCTGGCTCCGATCCTTGGAGAACCGCCCTCAGAGAGTTCAGCTTGGGGAGAGCATTTCAGGCCCGTCGAGTCTTAATTGTGGGGTTCCGCAGGGTTCAATCATCTCCCCAATGCTGTTTAATATATATATGAGGCTGCTGGGTGGGGTCATCAGGGGGTGTGGGACCTCGTGCCATCTGTATGCTGATGACACACAGCTCTACATCTCTTTTTCACCTACTCCACTGGATGCCGTTCTGTCCCTTCAGTGCTGTCTGGAGACTGTACTGCAATGGATGCAGGAGAATGGGTTGAGGCTGAACCCGGACAAGACGGAGGTCCTGAGGGTTGGTGGCCCCTCCACTGGTGGCTTGGGAAACTCCCTCTCTTTTGGGGGGTTGACTCTCACCATGAAGAGTGAGGTTCACAGCTTGGGAGTACATCTGGACCCGGCGCTTACCATGGAAACCCAGGTGACGTCAGTGGTCCGTTCCGCCTATTACCATCTGTGGCGGATTGCCGAGCTGCGACCCTTTCTTTATTGTGGGGCCCTCACCACTTTGGTCCATGTGCTTTTAATCTCAAGATTAGATCACTGTAATGCTCTCTACATGGGACTACCTTTGAGACTGATGAGGAAGCTTCAGATGGTGCAGAATGCAGCAGCCAGACTATTTAGTGCGATGAGAAAATACCAGCCTATCTCTCCCACTCTGGTTGCCTTGCATTGGCTGCCCATTTGTTTCCGCATTGATTTCAAAGTGTTAATGATGACATATAAAGCCTTAAATGGGTTAGGACCTCGACACCTAGCAGAACGCCTTCTCCCACCTAGATCTACTCGTCACTCGCTATAACCAGGAAAGACAGCTGAGGGGCCTAACGCTGAGAGAGGCCCAGAAAGAAAGAACAAGAAACTGGGCCTTCTCAGCAGTGGCCCCTCGATTATGGAATAGCCTACCATCAGAGATCTGCCAGGCACCCTCACTGGGTGTTTTTAAGAGCCAATTAAAGACTTGGCTCTTTAGGCAGGCCTTCCCTCCTGTCAATACTTGACTTTTACTTTCTACTTCATCTTTCGTTTCATATTGTCCATCTTGATTAATACTAATATTGTCAATATAATTCGTTGTTTTAGTTGTTTTTATGAATAATTTATTGTGAGTTACCCTGAGTAGGCACGTGTCTAGAAGGGCGGGATAAAAATCAAATAAATAAATAAAACAATCCATTTTACTGTTAAAAAGACCCTCTCCATCAAAAGGAAGATATTCAGTTTTTAGAACTTGCAATCTGAGAGATTCCGGCTGACCTTAACCATGCATGTCTGCAGAGTGTTTTAGCGCCTGACATACTCTTGGCAAAGCAGTCAACAACATGCCGAGCTGAGTGGATTTGGTTCACCTAGAGAATAGGTTTCTAGCTGAAAGGAAGCAACTAACGATCTCTTGTCCTCAGGTAAGCAAGCCATTAGGAACTTCTCTCAAAGAAATTGATGGTGTGCAGCAATAACAGTCTGGTAATTTGAAATGTGCATACCATGGAGTAGATCTTTCTTCCCAAGCAGTCTAATTTATGGTCCTCTCTATTAGCTAAGGAACAGTAGACGATTGACCCCCTAGCCTTCATTTGTGAAGTCTCTACAAGTATGGAATTGGGAAACAGGTGCTTGAATAAAAAGTTAGCTCCTTCTTGCACTCTGGAAAGACTCTCAATAAGTCTAGAGGTGAGAGGTATTGGAAAAGGTTTCCGCCAAGAATGAGTGATGAGCTCTGTTAAAGAAGGTAGCATGGATATCTGTAAGGGGATGTTAGCAGTCGACATCGCTCATTTAAAAACTGAGTAAGAAACTTCAGGCTGAGGCTTCTTTGTTGAGAGTTCAAGAGACATAGCCATCCTCATCATAACTACGTATGAATGTCCTCAGAAGGAAATAACAGTGAAACGTATTCCACATCAGAATCAGGTGAGGAAATAAATAGAGAAGGTGATTCCTTATTATCATCACCAGAATCTGAATCATTGGAACGAACCCATGGCAAAGTGTTGTGCTGTGGTGCCTCTCCAAATGTCAGTTGTGCATGCTTTGGTATCCTAGGCAATGAGGCAGAATGCAGTAATTCCAAGAGAACTGGGCATGGAGGAGGTAGAAAATGTACATTCATAAACTCAGCTTCTTTGTCTACAGTGTGAGGTAGTCTAGAAGGTGAAGATGAACATTTTGGATACAAGAATCAGGAGAATCATTGCAATGTTGAACAGTCTCTTCAACAGACACTGTGTCAGGATCTGGGTGGCAGCAGGGTTTCCCCTGCACCACCACCCTGGCAAGTGCAGGATCAGGGCAAGCTTGGTTCTAGAAAGAGCCCAGTGTTTGCAGGATCAAGTCTTGCGAGGGCAGCAGCTTCCAGGGTTCTCATGGTCGTGCTGTGGTGCTCTTGTTCCTGTGCTTCCATGCTCATGAGCCCCGGTGCTCCTGCTCCAGTTTCCAGTCCCATTCCAAACTCCAGCATTCTTGACCCTGCATTTCTGCTCCCTGCTCTGGCTCAGTGCTCCCACTCCTGAAGCCCAGTTCCAATCCCAGTGCCCTGGTTTCCGCTCCTATCCTGGCTAGTTGGTCTGTGTGTGAGTTTGGGCTTGGCCCTCTGTGTTGTTGGCTGAGTCTTGGTGCCCTTTCCCCCACTGTTGAAGGCAACCATTCCAACCCAGACCCTGACACATTGATGTTTTAATAATAGAGTGTCTCAGAACTATAACCTGATTTGAAGCCTCTCTTCATGTGGTTGGCTTGGAATGCAAAAACTTTTTATCATTTTGGTGTTCTTTACAATTCCACACAGTGGGTAGAGTGTTCTTTCAATGTTGAATGTAATGGAGATGGAGACTGAGAAGGGAAACATCAACAACCTTCTATAATCAGGTCTACATGGCATGGTAGTATGGAGGTAGACAGTAATAAAGTAGTGGGGGGCGGGGATGGTCCTTATGACACCATGATTCCTGAGATGGAGAACAGAAACATCATTGGTGATTTATCAGAGCTTTGGACTAAGATCTCAGTCTTGATCCAGACTGGGATCAATAATGAAGTCAAAACACTTTCAATGTTGATCTCAAATGGGACCTCTCCTGCCTTAATGGTGGTTTAGGTATTGTATGTAGATACCGAATGTTAGGGTCAGATCCCGAATCTGAAACTCACTGAGACTCTCTGTGAGACGAGGGCTTGTTCAGTTTTCTGTGAGATATGGAAGAGCCTGAGCTTGAGCTTGACCTGAGAGTGGGCACTAATGGCTCTGTAGGAGACAGAGCTGTCTCAATTTCTGACAGTGTTACAATCAGAGAAGATGTTCCTCTTGGCTTCCTTTCAGAGGCAGACTCTATCACAACCATGCTACTTGCATGCTTGGTAACCAGAGCAAAATCAGGACAACTCACCACTGATGAAATCAGTGGCTTTGAGTGAGCCTTATCCTTCTTCTTTAGTTTTCAGGAAGCATCCTTCATAGAATTATCTGTAGAACTTTTTCTGTAGATCTGAGTCTATCAATTTCATGGACACCAAAAGCTTATGATAAACTGATTCTTTCAGTTCTGATTGCACCTTGATGTCAACAGTGTTGAAGTTGAACATGCCCATATTGATCCTGGAGGAATAATAGCTGAAGTAACCATGGACTGATCTTGCCCAGAAGGGGTATCCTGAGGAAGATAGGCACCAATATGGGGAGAAGAGGATTCAAATAGTAAACAAGCTGTGAACAAGGCTGATTTCCTCCCCTCTCTCTGCTGGCTTTTGTGTGGTTGGTTGAAGCAAAATAACCTAGGAAATTTTATTTCCTGGGTGTGACTTCATAGTAGATTCATTCACATTTTTCCTGCAGTGTAGTTACATCCTCAGTCTGCCAGATAAATTTTCAGTCAGTACAACAATCCTAAGCAATACAATTCAATGATCTGACATGATGCGAAGTAGCTTCTCCCTGCAGAAATTCTTATCCTTTTTGAGGGTCATAGGGAAGACAAAATCCCACTCAAAGAGTGAGATAGGGACATGAATGTTAGTGTGGAGGGAATGGGGAAGAGGAAGTTAGGATGAGGTGACATGACTATTTTGGCCTTTGACATGATTCAACAGAGCTCATCCATAATTATCTATACACAGACGCGCACACAGATGCCTTTAGTACCTTGAAGATCTGTAATGTCACTTATGCAGGTAGTCACTCACTGATGCAGGTGTGATTTATTTCATGCATAGCTGCCGTAGCCAGCTCATCATCAGGTGACAACCCTTCTGGTGACAAGGCCTCTCCATATTTAGACAAATGCAATCTAAATCCAGATATGTATGCTATGTGCCATCAAGCTGTATATAGTTTATAACAACCATAACAGATTTTTCAAGGTAAGTACTTAAGGAGTGGTTTTACCAATTCCACCAAAATCCATTATTTTCTATGGCCAAGCGGAAGTCCAAACCCAGATCTCGTTAAGTCCTAGTCTTTCATTTTTTCTGCTACACCGCAAGGGATAGACATGAAAACCTGGACTCAGACATCTTACCTACATAGTAGAGCTTGCCAGAGCATTACTAGAACCTAGGGGAACTTCCACACCACAAGGAGGTAACAGAATAGGCCTTTGTGAAGAACACATACACACTAGTGCATTTTATACATGACAGAAGTTTGTAAAATTATGCGTTCTCTTAAAATGGTGAGTCGGTTTATATGCTCTTTATTATGTCTTGAACAGGCATCTTTAATCCACAAGTAAATGGCTTTCAAATGAGATCGTATTTATTGTTTTTCAGTTCTAAAATGAAAAACCAAAGCTGCCACTTTATGTTAGTGCTTTATATGAAAAGAACGGTATTAAAATGTTCTCTCAACTCACTCAGTCCTTAAAAGTAAGAATTTGTTAGACATTAACAAGTTAAAAAGAAAAATAAAACTAAATAAAAACTGTCCTGGCCCAATCCTTATTGCCATGGTAACAGGACAGGGTTCTTTTTCTACATGATAACAAATAAAAACAGTACATTGAAATGTTCAGTCTATTGACCCTTGGCAAATGAATCCCTGTCCTTGAACACAATAGAAGTGTTTCAATACATGTTCCAGGTTTATTGACGAATATGATGAATAGAAATAGTCATTTGAAATCATTTTGTAAGGCTTGGAAATTTCCCTCTTCATCCACAAAATAACCAAGGATTATATCCAATTTCCCAGTGGCTATCACAGCAGAATCCTTCTTATGTTCCTCTTCAGCCCTCTGAGCTGCCTGAAAACAGTCCCAGAGTGTTTCCAGTCCTGACCAGATATTCAAAACAATTCCCGCTGCTGAGATTGGCCAAGCAGGTACAGTACTTCTGTTGTGAGGAAGTCACAAGGCTGCAACTAGAGATATGTCAATAGCTTCTATTTCTGGCCTCCTTTGACTTTTGCCTTCAGTGTTCCTTCTTCTCTTGATTGATAGGCCTTCCATGGACCCAACACAGATGGCTTTAACAATGTGTATTGACAATGTGACAATGTGTATTGACTCTGTATTGTCAACCCATTAAGTTCTTGATGGCTTGTACCTACACAGAAATGTAAGCAAATGAGCAGCAATATGAGATGAAGATGGGAGTGCTCAGAGGTACCAGGTACATCTTTCCCAAGCCTTTTGTCCAAACTTTGGGTCATGTGCCTCTTTTGTAATGTTTACATGGGATTGCAAGGGTTATAGTGGAACTAGGGTGCCCAGGGTCAACACAATGGGACCTTTGGATTAGTATGGACTGCAGATGGTGACAGCAGCCCCGAAATTAAAAGACGCCTGCTTCTTGGAAGGAAAGCGATGACAAACCTTGACAGCATCTTAAAAAGCAGAGACATCACCTTGCCAATAAAAGTCTGAATAATCAAAGCTATGGTTTTCCCTGTAGTGATGTACGGAAGTGAGAACTGGACCACGGAAAAATTGATGCATTTGAATTGTGGTGCTGGAGGTGACTCTTGAGAGTCCCCTGGCCTGCAAAGAGAAGAAATCTATTCATTTTGAAGGAAAGCAACCCTGAGTGGTCACTGGAAGGATAGATCCTAAAGCTGAGGCTCCAGTACTTTGGCCATCTCATGAGAAGAGAAGACTCCCTGGAAAAGACGCTGATGTTGGGAAAGTGTGAAGGCAGGAGAAGGGGACGACAGAGGATGAGATGGTTGGACAGTGTCATTGAAGCGACCAACATGAATTTAACCCAACTCCAGGAGGCAGTGGAAGACAGGAGGGCCTGGCGTGCTCTGGTCCATGGGGTCACAAAGAGTCGGACATGACTAAACAACTAAACAACAACATGATGCCATCTATGGCTTCCTGTTCACTCTGAGCTTAGCTGCACTCCTTATAATCACTCAGTAGGAAGTGGATTTTCCCAGCACCAATGCATCATTATAAGTTGCAATACAAAGTATTTGGAGTGCCTTGGTCTTGAACAAGGGATTAAGATCCCTTAGCTTTATAAAAACTGGTCCTGAAAGAACAGAGGAGTACTAGAACTAATCTACTTATATTCATCAACATGTCCACCTGAATTTTTCAACACTTCTTGTGGATGGGGCTGTAGATATTTCATGCTAACCTCCTCTACTTAGATTTCATCACTACCTCATTGCTGGCCATCAATTACCTTTTCTGGTGGCCTTATAGGAACTGCTACTTCAGAATCAGTTCCTCATCAGTGCAATCAGGCTGGCATGTGAAGTTAGTAACAATTACTAAGATATTTACATGACATTAGCCCTATTCAAGTATTAAGCAAAGTGTGCTGCTTATATACCGCCGCCCCATAGCACTTCAAGCACTCTTTGGACAGTTTACAAGTTTGTAAACTGGGGGGGGGGAGCTACACATTGCCCCCCCCAAGCAAGCTGAGTACTTATTTGACCAACCTCAGAAGGATAGAAGGCTGAGTCAACCTTGAGCCAGTTACCTGGGATTGAACCCTAGGTTGTGAGCACAGTTTTGCCTGCAGTATAGCAGTTTTAACCACTGCGCCACAAGGCTCTTTTTTCATTACTCAATGCAGATGTTTGAGCACATTTACATGGGACCATCTAGCCACACGTCCACCACTGTCACCTTGCTTAGGTGATTATCACCAAGTCCTGTTCGTATATAGGCTCTTTGTACAAGAAAAAATATCCTAGAAAATTTGGGTTCTTACTCATATGGATAGACTACACACATAGGAAAGTCTCTTTTTCAGACTCAATGTGATTGGATATCAATGTAGTGGAGGCTCTTCCCTCTCAGTGTGTTCCAGTCTTTGGATTCAGTCATACCCAAGTAGGTCTATCATTGAAAACACAGAAACCACTGAAGTATAAACATCTAACATGAATTGTACATTGACAACAGAACAAGCATGTTATTAAACTTCTTCATGTCTTATAAAAAGATTTTAGGCATTAATCTTAATGGGGCTTGACTGACTGGAGATATAATTCCTTCTAATTAAAGTCCTCCTACTTACCAGATTTAGCACACAGCAGCACTTTCTCAATTGCCTTCCACCAATTTTCACAAAACACTCTGTAAGATAATTCAAGACAAAGACAATTACTTCTAGGGACACACTGAGCAAAACTGATCAAATAAGGGCTAAAATAAAAGAAATGAACAAGATATACTAAGATATATTGAGGCAAAGATATATTAAACCACTCTGTAATGTGTGTGCTGAAAGCAATGGAATAAAAGGAAAGCGAATTAAGCAGTTTAAGGGTCAAATGCAAACAAGGGAAGCAAAGATTCAAAAATGAGAGGAAAAGGCAAAGCAAGGTGACAAAATGTTAGGTGATAATTACAACCTAATTTAAACAGTGAGTAAAACCCATTATTCAAAACCTTAAAATGTGTGAATTTAAATATTTGAGGTCATATTTGAAATCTGCAGGGTTGAATTTGCAACTCTGTGGGACTACTCAGTGTTCAGTTCTGTTGTTATTATTTAGTCGTTAAGTCATGTCCAACTCTTCGTGACCCCATGGACCAGCGCACGCCAGGCCCTCCTGTCTTCCACTGCCTCCCAGAGTTGGGCCAAATTCATGTTGGTACCTTTGATGACACTGTCCAACCATCTCGTCCTCTGTCATCCCTTTCTCCTCTTGCCTTCATACTTTTCCAACATCAGGGTCTTTTCCAGGGAGATTTATCTTCTCATGAGATGGCCAAAGTATTGAAGCCTCAGCTTCAAGATTTGTCTTTCCAGTGAGCACTCAGGGTTGATTTTCTTCAGAACAGATAGGTTTGATTCTCCTTGCAGTCCAGGGGACTCTCAAGAGTCTCCTCCAACACCTCAGTTCAAAAGCATCAGTTCTTTGGTGGCCAGCCTTCTTTATGGTTGAGCTCTCACTTCCATACATCACTAGTGGAAAAACCATAGCTTTGACTATGCGGACCTTTGTCGGCAAGGTGATGTCTGTGCTTTTTAAGATGCTGTTGAGGTTTTTCACTGCTTTCCTCCCAAAAAGCAGGCATCTTTTAATTTTGTGGCTCCTGTCACCAAATGCAGTGATCATGGAGCCCAAGAAAGTAAAATCTGTCACTGCCTCCATATCTTCTATTTGCCAGGAGGTGGTGGGACCAGTGGCCATGATCTTAGGGTTTTTTTTTATGTTGAGCTTCAGACCGTTTTTGTGGTCTTCTCTTTCACCCTCATTAAGAGGTTCTTTAATTCCTCCTCACTTTCTGCCATCAGAGTGGTATTATATGCATATCTGAGGTTGCTGATATTTCTCCAGGCAATCTTAATTCCACCTTGGGATTCCTCCAGTCCAGCCTTTCGCATGATGTATTCTGTATATAAGTTAAATAAGCAGGGAGACAATATATAGCCTTGTCATACTCCTTTCCCAATTTTCAATCAATCAGTTGTTCCATATCCAGTTCTAACTGTTGCTTCCTGTCCCACATATAGGTTTCTCAGGAGATAGATAAGGTGGTCAGGCACTCCCATTTCTTTAAGAACTTGCCATAGTTTGCTGTGGTCCACACGGTCAAAGGCTTTTGCATAGTCAATGAAGCAGAAGTAGATGTTTTTCTGGTACTCTCTGGCTTTCTCCATAATCCAGTGCATGTTAGCAATTTGATCTCGAGTTCCTCTGCCCCTACTGTTTATATGAGAAAACAAATCCATCCATCGTGAGGCTCACCAATCCATGTTGGTCTTTAAAATTTCAGGTTGGGAAAGAAAAGGAATCTTCTCCTGGGACCTTATTATTCTTCAAAGAGAATATACAAGGTTCAAACTCTTCACAAAATACAGGAGGCCATAAAGTCTGAAACCAGAAACTCCTCTCAGGTTCCTCTTTCTATTACAATGTTCTCTTTAAATAAATCTGAGTTATTTTTTTTTCTCACTGCTAAAACAGCTACGGGATAAGCAAAAGAAAATTTTACTTCCTGCCTGCTACCTGAAACCAACTGACAGAACTAAGATGAATTTGTTGCATTTGCAGTCCAGTTCAAATCTGCCCAACATTTAATCAGAATTTGAATTTTTGTTACAGCAATCACATTCTTATAATCTCACCTCAGTCTTAAAATAGACCCACAGGCATCACAATCTCAATCACATAAAACTCTTTTTTTCCCCATCTATCTGAATGTTTTCACAAGTTTCTTCCTCAGTACTCTGTAAAACCATAACAAATAGATTGGTTATGTTTCATTTGAAGCCAGTACAGTAATTAAAAGATGCCTATGTGCACACTATGACCAGCCCTATCATTAGGGAGAGGAAGATATTTTCCATAGGTAGCAGATACTGCAAGACAGGAATTGCATAATGGCAGGGAGAGCTAGAGGCTCCATAACTCACTCTGTGTTCCTTCAGCTAGCATGCAGCCCTTGGATGTATGGAAGGAAGCTGCGGTTTAATCACCATTGCTGAAGAAAGATTCAGATGCCTGTCTGTTGACATACGTTTATGGACCAGAACCTCTTTCTTCAAATCAACAAACTATTATTTCTGGCCCAGATTCACTTGAAGTCTGCCCATCCCAGACTGCCATACAAAGGCAGCTAAAGAAAGATCTTTTCATCCTTTATGCAAGTAATATGTTTGGGCCTTAAGACATTTTAGTGTGATGTTGAAGTCTCGTTAATATTTTCAGGGTGCTCTAAATGCCTTCCTTGAAGTCTGCTATATAAAAATATAACCACTTGAGTGATGACCAGCACATAATCCCAACCGTTCCCCACATTTTCCTTCTGTCAACAAACTAATTCCCACAAAACATGCAACCTCACAATGTTAAGATACTACCACTCTAGCACATTAGGCTGAAATATTGTCCATGCAGTGGCACTATGTAAACCTGAGAATGGCATCGGCTGCCATGATTTTTGGGAAATTAAAACATTTCTGATTTCTCCCCTGAAGGTCCTGAGGCTCCCTTTCATCATCAGAAAGCCATTGAAGCTGCAGGAGGATGTGGAGGGGGAGTCTTTAATTACCAGAAATCTCCACTGCTGGGATGCTTTTACCAGCAGTGGCAATTTTTGGTGATTATAGACTCCCACCAAGCCCATCACCTCCAATGATAAAAGGCTGCCCACAGGAACCCCTGGACCTTTGGGAGTGAAAATAGAAATGTTCTGTTTCTGAAAATCACCCTTACTCTGCTGGATTACAGCCATTAAGTACAATAGACCTATAGCCCTATTCAGGCTTCATGCCTGAATCCAGGTAAAGCTAAAGGGATGGTGGCAATGTGGCTATGTTTATAATCTCCCCCCCCCCAAATCACCACTGCACCAGAAATAAGGCAAATGCTTGCATGTTTAATACAAAAGTCTGCAGTGGATCCTGTTGGCATGTTTGGTTTACACCACATTCAACTTTAAGAATCTTTCTATGATTGGGAGCTGTGTTTTATCAGCTGAATGTGCTTACAGAATCCAGTACACTTGATTAGGCATCCTTCAGTCTCAAGAGACTATGGTAACAAGCTCTATATGGAGGACTTGGAACAGCATCTAGTGTGGATCAGAAGACCAATTCAAGAGTGACAATCCCTTCCACACTGAAGACAAATAAGATCTGTTACCTGTCCAGCTCCCTTATTTGGCTGATTTCAGGACTGCCTTTTTGCCTCGGACTGCTGGACAAGCATCTCTTCAAATTGGCAGAGGCCACCGTGCACCACCTGCCTCCAAACTGAATGCTCAGATGTCAGGGTTTCCAATCTGTTGAGGTCCATTCCTAAGGCCTTCAGATCCTGCTTGCAGATATCTTTGTATCGCAGCTGTGGTCTCCCTCTGGGGTGCTTTCCCTGCACTAATTCTCCACTACATACCTTTATATTAAACACACAAAGGTCTGAGAGACATCCAGGTGTAGCAGAGAGGTGGAAGGTGAAGCTTGTGTATGTGCCCATGATTCCACCACCCTGTTAGCCCTGCACAGATTTAGGCATATATCTGAAAAGGATTCATGCATTAATATTTTCTCTTACCAATCTAGTTCTCTAAAGACAGGATTCTAATTTGGAATATTTCATAAACATGGTCCTTAGAAATTTAAAGGGGAATATGCAAAACTGACCTCCTATTAGGACAGTCTACAGAAAACCCACCCACACAGTACCTCCACAAAAACTCCAACCACCACCCACAACAAAAAAGATGCGTAATCAAAACACTGGTAGACTGTGCAAATCGGAACTGTGAAGCTCAATTTCTCAGCACTGAACTCAACCATCTGAACTGGGCCCTACAGGCAAATGGCTATTCCAAGAATGAAATTACAAGAGCCATCAAACCAAGAAAACAACACCAAACTGAAGAGAAAAAATAGCCACCCACAAATAAAGTATTTCTGCCATACATCAAAAGGGTCACGGACTCCATGGAGAAACTTTTGAAAGAAACACAACCTACAGACAGTATTCAGGCCCACCACAAAAATGCAACAAATGTTACAGTCAGCAAAGGACAAAAGGGACGCCCTCACCACTGCAGGAGTATACCAGATACCTTGCAGTTGTGGACAGGTATATATTGCGACCACAAAACGCAGCATCCACACCAGAATCAAAGAACATGAGAGACACTGCAGACTAAAACAACCGGAAAAATCGGCAGTAGCTGAACATGCCCTAAAACAAGCTGGACATGAAAATCTATTTCAAAATACTGAAATACTGGATAACACCAGCAATCATTATGTTAGACTGCACAGGGAAGCCATTGAAATCCACAACCAAAGCAGAGCTTCAACAGCAGAGCTTCAACAAAAAAGAAGAGAGTCTAAAACTCAACAAAGCCCGGCTCCCAGCACTGAAAAATACAGCCTGCGAACTCTGTATCTCAATGAACTCTACCCAGCCACCAGGACCAGTGATCACTGCACACAAAAGACCAGCTAACGACACCCATCAATCACAGTGACAGATCATCTCTCCCTCTTATCACAGCAATACACCCACAACAAAAACACACTGATCACCATAATCACCCAATCTCCTGAAAAGGACAAAAGCTGATGCCACAGCTATAAATACTCAAGAAACTGCACCAGAGCACAGATCCTGTCCTGTGAAGATGCTGGCCACAGAGACTGGTGAAACATTAGGGAGAACCTTAAGAATGTGGCCAAACAGCCAGGAAAACCTACAACCTACTTCATTCTGTGATCCTATTCCTGCCATGCACAAAGATAAATAAAGATATACAAAATTAATTTTGTCAAGTCAAAGACTTTCTTGAATCTTACACTAATATTTACAACACCGCCTCTCACAATAAATTAGTGTTTCTGGTGTTCACTCTTCAGAGCTTGATCATGGAAAAACTATCTGACAAGACATACTGCCCTGATTTTACATCAACTATATTCTCCCTCTCCAGTTTTCTTTGATGTATTGTTCTGTCAGAGTACTTTTGGTTTCACTGCCTCTTTCTGTTGTGTTATGAAATATTATACTATTTGCCTTTGAACTGCCATTTTCAAGATGGCCGTCTGTGCTGTCAGGCTCTGAACCATCCTGAGCAGTCAGAAACTTTCAGTTTCTATATGGTAAACTGCAAAATGCCACAAGAGAGTATGAAGTAAAAATCATGAGAAATATTCACCCAAGGATTTGATTTGTCCCCTGAGCATTCACCATTCTCTCTAGACTTTTATAGATACCTTTCATCTGTTTCTTCACAGCTGGTTTATGTTAAATGCATTTAATAGCAAAATATTTCTGCTTAACTGACATTATATGGCAGCTTTTCCTGAATGGCTTGTAAAAATATGTTTGAATATGCTGAAAAGGAACAATTAGCAAGCTAATATCTTGGTTTGTGGACTACTGACAAAGTAATTATATTTTACCACCAGAATGAAATCCCCTTTCCCCCCTGCTATGAAGTCATTAACAATAATTTATTTCTGAGTATGTTTCTATGACTTTTTGTGCCAGAATGACAAAATATATCAAGGAACCTCTATGCGAATAGACATTTTCCTGTATTTTCCGTCAACAGCAAGACTGATATTATAAGTCATTTAGGCTGCAATCACCGGGGAATTAATATACTGTAAATGAACTCACTGGCTGGGATTTTAGTGCTGTCATTCTACTGAAAGAACTGGGATTACCTTTCCCAGTGCAGTGCTCTATATGTCTTCACAACCTGCTTCAGAAGGCTAGGAAACCCAAGCATCCTGGAAGCACATCCAGCTGATAAGGCACAGCTCCCAATCACAAGTATTTTTTTTGCAACAAGGACTGTATTGTGTGGGAGAAGAATATTCCATTCAACTAGCAGAGGACTGCTACTATGATATTTGTTTATACCCATTGCAATAAAACAGATGTGCATAACAAGAATTTTGCAATGATTTTAACCTCTTTGCTTGTCATCTGTCATGTAACCAAGATCAATGAATTGGTCTGAAACTACTTTCCTAGCCTAAGGAAGAGCACAATGTCAGGCAATGCAGATAAGCTCATTTGCACAATTGCTTACTTACACTGTGTGAATCCCACAGGATTTTCACCAAGGATGTTGGCATACCCCACACCATTGAGCACACATGCTAGTGCAAGGGCAGGCAAGACAAAGCATCAAAACCAATTATTTTAAAAGCCCAGGTAGCCCCCTTGAATGACACACAATACAGTTTAAAAACTGATCAAATATTTCCCCAAGAGGACACATAGACTGACCCCAAAACCATGTGAGCATCACATGATTTTAAACCAACTTCAAAAATCCCAATCCATAATCCAATTTATTTTCACAGTATAACCTCACTCTATGTCTAACCTGCAGACCAAGTGAGTTCAAATGAATGAATGAATAACTGAATTCCTTCTGTATCACTTATCGGAAATAATATCTGGTCTCTTTGATTCCATTTTTTAAAAATTTAAGCATTTAAATTATTAGATCTCTTCAGGGGTATGCACCATCCACCAACTGAGCAGTTATTTTTTACCCATGCATGACAAAGGGAGGATGCTACATTGCTTATTAGATTGGCTGTATTGTTGAATTTTCTTCTTCTTAGAGAGGGGGGTATTCATATTCATATATGCATATTCCCCCACTGGTGGAAATAACGAGTAAAGATGAGGACGAATTAAAAAATGGTGATTCATTGTGATTCATAATTCATCAAGGTTAACGAATCAATGAATACAAGTTTATGAATTTTCATTGACAACTCGATGAATTGATTCGTCAGTTCATTTTCATTTTAAAATGCTATAAAACTGGCCCCCAAGTGGCTAGAGACACCAAATTTGCAGAGAAACCTCCTAAGATGATTTTATACAAGTCCAGCAAGTTTGGTGAAGATTGGTAATGGACCCCTGTGTAATGGCACATGGCAGCAAAATAGACTGTGGCCCCATCGGGCACTGAGGCAATTGGCAACAAAGTAGACTGTGGCCCAATTGGGCACTGAGGTATTTGGCCCACACAGTCACACACCAAATTCACACACACACACACACACACACACACTGTGCCTGACAAGAGACACAAGTTAACACAAGCCTCCAAAAGTAACAAATTTTAAAAACTTAAATCCCTGCTAACTAAGTCTCAGAGTGAGACACACATACAACCACAGGAATTAAATGTTGTTGGGAAAGGGATTCCACAGTCACACACAACATTCCTCCCCACCCACTGTGAACACAAGCCTCCAAAAAAGAAGTAGCCTAAGCCAACTGAAATCCACTAAAGAAATCCCTCCCCAAATTCCCAGCAAAGTTCTACTAATGAAATAAATTAAATGAACAAGAAAAAGAAGTGTCTGCTTTGCTGCTAGAGAGGTGAAAAAAGCACAGCCACAGCTAGCAAGCAAGTATCACACAAGCACCAGCCAACAGCAATTGTTCTCACTCTAGAGAGAATCAGAACAGAAGTGGGAAATAGTTGTAAGGGAAAAGCTTATAAAGCCTCTGTAAAAGTTACAACCCCCACAGCCCTTTCAGCAGTGCTATTGGCTGCCTAACATGCCAATCCAGGATCTCCTGATGGAGCAGACCTTCTGACTGGCACCAGCAAGCTCAGAGATGGAATAGAGAGGCTCCCAAAAGGGTAAAAATATACACAAATATTGACAAATTGATGAATAAAACTGGGAAAATATTTATTAAGTCATATTCATCAGCACTTAAAATTTGACGAATACAGATCAACGAATATATGATGAATTGGCCATATTCGTCAAAAATAGCAATTCATTTTTATATTCGTTCCCATCCCTAATAACAAGGATCCGGCCCCCTGGGGCTAGACTGTCTACTCATCATTCTGCTGCTGCTGTGGGCTCCACACTTCCTTCCTATCACTCTGGAGCTTGTGGTGGATTACCCACTCCTGTCAGGAGGTGGGACAACAAGTGTCTCTGCCAGGTCGAAGAGTGGCTAATCCACCGTGAGCTCCGGAATGACAGGAAGGGAGCACGGAGCCTGCAGTAGCAGCGGAACAGTGAGTGGACAGTCTAGCCCCAGGGGGCCGGACCCTCATTATCTCCACCTGTGGGGGGGGTATTCATATTCGTATACAAATACGAATACCCCTATCTCTAGTAACTATCTTTTAGGTAGGACCGATGTTCTCTGTGAGCCTTGGATGGATGATTGGCTTTTTTCTGCAGGCTTTGACTACATAGGTCTAGCACTATCTTTCCCATTTTCTAGTTTCTTTAATTTTTCAATGCCTGATGCTGGCCAATCCAATGTGGATTCATGGAAGAGTAGGAGCTGTGTAAGAAATAGACAACATAGCTCCCATAGACAGACCGATAGGCAGAAAGAAGCAGAGAGGGCATATTCCTATATACTGAATATCCACCACATACCTAAAATTGATGGCACTGTATAGCATCCCCCATGCCAAGTAATAAACTTTGTGTTATCCCTTTGATGGATTCCACACCCAACCCACCCACCAATCTGGAAACATACAAGTAGATCCAAATACCTCCATGAACAAATAGGTTTAGTCCGCTTCCACACCGCATCAAAGCAGATCACTCCCATTCTGTATAGCAAATATTTGGCTACAAATCAGATTCAGGATCAGGATATAATCTCACAGCATAAGGATGGTGGGAAGATAACAGTCAAAAATTGCCCCTGATCTCCATTGCAGTCCTAATCCTGACAATAGTGACTCAGCTGTTTTTTGTTTCTTTGTTTTACTAAAAGGCTTCCCCACCATCCCAAGGCTCAGAAAGGTTTCTCAGGGCAAAAGAAGACCCTAAGTAGCCAAGCAACCTGAAACACCAGGGAGAGGGAGATTTCAATTATAATAAATTAAAAAGTACTGGCACCAGAATATGACATTATCTGGCTCTACAGTGTGACTTTGTACCAACAGGATTCTGATCAATATCTGTCAAGCAAGAAATAGATTATTGTCTGCCTTGGCAGTAGTTATCTCTCTTTGTAGCTGCCTTTGGTGAAAAACTAAATTGATCTGCAATGATGTATCATGTAACCATGAGGACTGCAGATTGATGGTTGATGCTACCAAATGATAAATAACATATAGAATGGCAAATAACAAATTCTATATGTTATTTATCACTTGGTAGTGATATCACCCAGATACAGGACTTTATAACAGCTAGTCTCTTATATTCCAGGATATCATCCTAAATACAACAGAATAACTTGAGAGTCAAGCTTTGGATCACAGCAACGTTTGAAAGCCCAAACCTACAACAATTCCTACTTATTATTTTCAGATCATGAGAAGACTCACTGGAAAAGACAGTCATGCTAGGAAGAGTTGAAGGCAGTAGGAAAAGAAGGAGAGCAAACACTGGATGGATTGACTTAGAGAAGCCCTAGTCTTTAGTTTGTAAAACCTGAGCATTTAATGATAGGACCTTTTGGAAATCAAATAATTCATTAAGTTACTATAAGTTAGAAACAAATTGATGGCACATAAAAATGCATTACTTTCAGTTTGCCTGTTTGAGAACACACCATAAATCCATATTGTTGTTGATTTTGACACTAGATATTATTAAAACTGAAATTATACTGCCCACAGAATTCAAACAATTCTAATGAAGCTTTAGGCTTTAAAGAGGTTTCTTTCTAATTAGAAGTCTCACATAATCCTTGAGAAATATTATGAGTAAAAATGCACAGTAAAAAGTTTAAATAGGTTGAAACAGATGAGCAGGATTTATATCTCCTTCCATTTGAAACTGTTTGCCTCCAGCCAAAGTTCATTTATTTATTTATTTATTTATTTATTTATTTATTTATTTATTTAATAAGAGACAGGAGATTAATTTTCAAGAGGCTCATTCAACAAAAAATATTGCAGGCTTCTATGATTTCCCAGCAATTCTTGATTGATTATGGAAGACAATTAGATGATTGAGCATTTATTTACAGAAACATAGGAATAACATAAACCTAAGATGTTTAATTTAACTCATTTATTTAAACAATCTATGTTGCCCTTCAATATAAATGTTTTCAAGATATTCATGGCCAGCATATGCATGCTATATTTATTAGTTTGTCAGCACCAGAACATTAAATTAAATTACTCGGAAATAAAGGCGTATTTACATCTTCAGAATATGAGAACTGCATAGACTGAAGTGTGGGAGATGTACTGCAAAGAAGACAAGTCAGCTATGCTCATGCAAAATGTTTTGATCTTTTGGTCTCAGGCAAAAGGAGGAATGATCATGACAAGGCTCTCTATAGCTGTGTCAGCCCAAGCCAGCATGGCAAATGGTGATGGATCATGGGACTCGTATCACACAACCATCTAGAGCAGTGGTCCCCAACCTTGGGCCTCCAGATGTTCTTGGATCACAACTCCCAGAAGCCCTCACCACCACCTCTGCTGGCCAGGATTTCTGGGAGCTGAAGTCCAAGAACATCTGGAGGCCCAAGGTTGGAGACCACTGATCTAGAGCACTGGTTCTTAACCTTGGGTTACTCAGGAGTTTTGGACTGCAACTCCCAGAAGCCTTCACCACCAACTGTGCTGGCTGGGGTTTCTGGGAGTTGCAGTTCAAAAACATCTGAGTAACAAAGGTTAAGAACCACTGATCTAGAGGATCACAGTTGCCCATCACTGCTTTAGGGAGAATGCAACTTTACATGCAGCATTTATCTGGCCATGGCAACTGGACTTTCTTATCAGCTTGAAACATTTTGCTACTCATCCAAGTAGCTCCTTCACTCTGAGGAGAGTTGGTAGGACACCCCTGATATATCCTCCACTTTGGTTTCACTTCCCTCTGCTCTGAATAGCTCCTTAGATGGACAAAGAATGGGGGAGTGTGAAAATCCCACATCTGCAGCCTTTTTCCACCCATTGTCATGGGTTGATAACAGTAGTCAACAGTGGTCTTTCTGGTGGGTGTGGTTCTGATCTTTCTGGGGAGGGATGAAAGGGCAGAATGATCAATAGGAGACAGATTGTATCTAAGGCCTCCACCCCTGTTGAGTGAGGGATTTTCTATATGCACATGTATGGCCTCCCTGACCCCTCTCTCAAACCACCTATCTTCTCAATCCAAAATGAGTGTATCTTGGTCATCAAATGAGTGTCCTTTATCCTTCAAATAAAGAAACACTGCTGATTGTGGTCCTGAGCTCAGTTGCCCCTCCTGTGCTGACCCATTCTCCTGTTTAGTAGCTGTTTGGTTTCTCCAATGTAGAGCTCTGAACACTCCTCTTTGCATTGGACCGCATATACTACTGTATGTTGCTGTTGTGTTTTGGTGTCCAGTTTATATCCTGCTGTGTTTTGGTGTCCATTCTTCTGGGTGGATGAGTCTCTGCCTTAGTGTGTTTGTGGGTTTGAAGTGCATGGGTATGTGATGTTTACCAAAAATCCTTTTGAGCTTTTCAGCCACACCCACCGTGTAAGGAATGACCAGGTTCTTCAGTCGGTTCTGGGTCTCAGACTGTTCCATTGTCCTGCTGGCCCATTTTGGATATCCACAGGCCTGAAGGGCTATCTTCAGATGTGTGTCTTCCTTCTTCTTGGCTTCTGTGGAGGTGTGGATGTTTCTTGCTCTGTGGTTTAGCATCCTGATGACCCCTAGTTTGTGTTGCAATAGGTGATCAGAGTCAAACCGCAGGTATTGATCAATGTGTTACCGCAGGTATTGATCAATGTGTTATCTCAACACTTATTGCAACTCAAACTAGGGGCAATACAGTAAAATGCACGTGAGCATGTTCTTATCAGAATTTGGAAAAGCAACTTTCTGCACTAAAACTCTCTGTTCTGACCTGAAATAGAAAGAACAATAATTTTAAGAATGCCTTTTATGTGCTGTTTTTATATTATAAATTCATTATAATCTTAGAGATTCATGTCTGGGGGTGGGGAGTCAATATGCCTTTTCAGGGGGGGGATCATTTCCAGGAAGAAGAAAAAATCACTATGCATTTTCTAGAAAAAAGTATATGGTAGAACTGTTCCCAACAGCATTATAATAATAAAAAAGAGAGCAGAAAAAAAGAAGAAAAAGGAGGGGAGAATATACTAAAAATGTCAGACGTATGTACTTCCCCTGTTGCGTTCCCCTTCAGCTGAGCTATTAAGCAGGTATTTCAGAAGGAGTAGGCTATTATTGTGCACTTTAAAAATGTTTATTTATGAAGTTATGCATATGTATTATGTATTAACACTTTCTGTGACTGCTGTGCTTTTCAGCCTCAACATTAAGTTACAGAGATTTTTCCCACTGTTTCTTAGACCTTCCTCCTCATGCAGAGGCTGATTAGATAGCGACTGTGTCTTGATAGCTCTCACAGGTGTTAATACATAGAGTCCCTCAGGTGACCTTCTCAAACTCAAAATGAAAACAAACACTCGCCTTTGGAAGGAGGGGAAACTTAGCAAGTGCTAATATAGGCGTACAGGTGGACAAACAGATACTCACAGGCAGGTGCATGCATGCACGCACACACACACACACACACACACACACACACACACACACACACACACACACACACACACACACAGAGAGAGAGAGAGAGAGAGAGAGAGAGAGAGAGAGAGAGAGAGAGAGAGTTTCCCACAATGCACTGCAGCATCCAATGTAGCATTCTCCCAGGGCATTGTGGTAAAGTATATTGGAACTGCCAGCTGCTTCAAGGTACCCCTCAACTGTTGAGAGTGATGACTAGTGTAAGGGAACTCCTGGAAGGCACTTTCCCAAGACTTTATGAAACCTGAAATTGGCCTTGCTTCTATTTATCTCCAGCAATTTACTGGAAGTAATTTTTCTTATGTGTGTTTCTATACCTATGCCTACTTAAGGTATCTGGTATATATGAGCATGGCTTGAGATTGTGGTCTTGCAAGTTGCCTGAGAACATTTATTTAAAATTATGGATGCTGAAGGATGAAGATATTTATAGCACTGTAGACAATAATCTATGGAACTGCATGGAAATTTGTTATTTATGGAAAGGCACAAAGTGAGGTGGATCAGTGCAACTTGGCATACAATGTCACTGACTTCTCTGGGTCCAGTCAATCTGAGAGATGTTTTCCCTGCAATAAAAAGACAGCTGCATTAATCATAGCTCCTGAGTTATCAATAACATTGAGGCATGTGCCTAGTGGAAGCAAAATAAGTTTGCACAAGTAAAAAGTTATATCAGAGAGGCAGCATAGTCTTGCAATCAATTAACCCTAACCACCTGAATTTAATTAAATTTGTTTACACTGCATCACAAGCAGCAGATAAGAGCTGTTGTGATAGTGTTCCAGGAAGTCCTTCATTCAAATGTCGCCACAGACACAAATTTGCTGAGGAAATTAAGTCTTTTTAAAGACATACATTTCATAAGTATCCAACATTGCGGGGATAATAATAACATGCATACAGCACTCCCAAGCATGGTATCTTCCAAGTGTTTTGGTTTATATCAAGGTTCCCTCTAAGCTGGGCACACACTTAAGTGAGGATGACTCCCTCTACCTCCATCTACCTCCACTCTCTTCCTCCTCTGTGCAGCAATCACGTTTAATTCCTTTGGTACCAGTCACAACGGAACCCTGCACACAGGTGAGGGGGGGGGGCGATTGTGTGCACACGCAGAGGTGAAGTTGTGTGTGAGAGAAGTGGAGCCTCGCCCCAATGAGGCTGAAAATTAGAGGATACATTGGTTTATATCATCCACCTGTCCCAGGCAGCATGGCCAATGGTCAAGGATAATTAAAGTTTGATTCAACTACTGGAGGACACTACTCAAGCAAGGCATCCCAGGAAAACTGTTAAAGGGGTGGCTGTGGGTAATTTCAGATGGTGAGCTCCCAGCTTTCAGAAGGTTCTTGACTGATCCCAGAGTATAAAGGTGCTCTGTAGCTGTAAGGTCTTTCTCTTTTTTAATTTATTGTTCTGTGGGAACTAGAAAGAAGCAATTATGTGGAAACGTGGTACACTTACTAACCAACTAAAAAGTGTGGATGTATAGGCAGGTCTTCCCTTCCAGTTAATTCCTGTCCTCTTTCCTTTTATATTCTTTTTCTCTTTATTTGATTTATTTTGTATTTTTCCCATCTTGCAGAATCATTTAATTAATTAATTGTTATAATTTTTTCTTGAACTTGTTATCCTTTATGTTGTAAGCCGCCTAGAGTGGTCGAAATGACTAGATAGGTGGGGTATAAATAAATAAATAAATAAATAAATAAATAAATAAATAAATAAATAAATAAATAAATAAATAAATAAATAAATAAATAAATAAAGAGAGATAGTTTCAGTCCTATTCAGGATATTCACCATATTCCTATTCAGGATATTCACCAATACCCTGGTAGTATCAAAGGTGATGGAAGGGGGCAAACACATATGCCAACCCCCCCCCATGTGTGTGAAGATTGGCAGAGGCAGCATTTGACAGAAGCTCCATTGACTGGGAAGCCTGATGAGGAACAGTTTCTGAACATGGGAGTCTTTTGCAGCCTTTGCACTGAAAGTCTAGCAAACTTTGGGGGAGTAGAGTTGTCCCCACCACTGTTTGAGTCCTGCAACGTGTTCAAGCAAATACCTAAAGAGGGATAAAGTCTGTACTCTTCTATTTAAATTCTGTGTTTGAAGCAAGGCAATTGTACAACAAAAGCCACACTTAGAATCACCATTTGAAACTGTACTACAGAATTTTAGGTTCCAGTTCTATTTTCATTTTCCTGTCAATATATCCCATTGAATTTAATGAAGTTTAATTCTGAGTAGACATGGATACGATCGTAGTCAAATATTCACATTTCTATCTAAATGCTAAACATGGGGACAGGGCAATTTTTCCTTTATTAAAGAGATGGCTTATCAATGGTCTAATATACTTAACAAATATTTTGTAATGGGAGTTCATAATTGGGAAAGACCTAGAATGTTTTCACATATTCTGTCAGAGCTTGAGCAAGGTGAAATATCACTTCTCAACTAAAATGAGGGAGCTGGTGAAAATGTGTTTGTGTGCATTTGTGTATGAAGGAGAGAGACTGTGAGTAATTTGAAGCAGAGAGAAAGTGACACATCAAAACAGAGAGATGTGAGAAATAGCTATAATGCAAGATACACCTTGTGGGGGCGGATGTGTCTTTCAGGTTCAGATCCAAACTAGTAAGTCTTTTGCTTAACAGGAATTCACTTGTTGGTTACCTTCACTTGTATTTGAATTGGTTCCTTGAAAATAAAATAAAAATCCAAAAAAAGAGTGCTCACTGGAAGGACAGATCCTGAAGCTGACGCTCCAATACTTTGGCCATATCATGAGAAGAGAAGACTCCCTGGAAAATACCCTGATGTTGGGAAAGTGTGAAGGCAAGAGGAGAAGGGGACAGAGGATGAGATGGCTGGACAGTGTCATCGAAGCAACCAACATGAATCTGACCCAACTCTGAGAGGCAATGGAAGACAGGAGGGCTTGGCGTGCTCTGGTCCATGGGGTCACAAAGAGTCAGACATGACTTAATGACTAAACAACAAACAACAAAGTATACTGTCAGTCAAAGAATGACAAAACAGCAGCCTTTACTAAATGTCTCTGTTAGATTGGGCTCAGCAATTCATTTTATACTTGATAGCCCAAAACCCGTCTAGAATCATGTTAGATGAAGCAGCATTGTATGTAGAGCATGGAAAAGTTCCTTTTCATTGCCAATACTGCTTAGGAAGTCCTAAGACTTATAATCACAAAAGTAACTTTTCCAAACCCTGCTCCTATGCTTGAGAAATGCTAATTTTAACATGGAGTATTATAAATACAGGGCTGTATGAACATTCCCAATTCCAAACAATTCTTGAGCCTAAATCCAATTGCTAGGCCCAACTAGAGTAGACTTATTGAAAGAATTGCTGAATGGTGAATGCAGACTTATGTAAATTCTCGTTGATTCAACAGGTCCACTCACATCAGGACCACCAACTGGATTTAGGCCATGATGTGGACTTTTAAGTTGTTCAATGATAGTTCATTGTTTTCAACTAAAGCTACCTGGAGAAATGTGGCCATGACAGAAGGGCTCAGCAGGTAGCTGTGTGCAGACAAACATCTGTTTTATCCTGGTCTTAAGTCTGCACGAAGAGGAAAGGACCTCTTATTCTACGAATCTTAATATTTGTTTAAATAGAAAAGCTGTTTCTCATCCTCATGGCAAGAGTAGACTTTAAAGAGTGCAGTCAACATCTGCGTATCTATTGAAAAGCATGGTAGAGATTCCCTGTGATGGACTTCCAGGGTTCTGCAGGATCCATTCCTGGGACAACCAAGAGTGAAATGAATGATGCTGACTTACTGGGGAAAGTATGGACATGTAGCAGTGCAATCCAGCACAGGCTTATTTGGAAGTAACTCCTATTGAATATGCACAATAATCCCAAATAAATAATGCATAGAATGGTAGCTTTCAGGAGGTTTCAGAATCTCCCATTTCTATTTTTTTCTTTTCTTTTAAACACAGTGTATACTGGGCTCAGAACAAAAGAATTCAAGCTATCATAATCAAATCAATGAAATATAATGAGGTTTAAACCAGTCTTGCAAATATTTTAAGGCTATTTATAATCCTGTTGTATTTCACTGATTTAATTACTGTATGTGCAGATATTTATTATATATTATTTTTATTTACTGCTAGATGACTACTGCCTTAGAATTTCTAAGGATGGAGATTTAAAAGCATTTAAGCAAACACCTGAAATTAGTTAATTAAAAATAGGAATTCTATTTTTACCTGTAACATCTTTTAGACCATGTTTGATATGCTGCACCACTGGAACAGTGCAATCTTTTTAAAAATGTAACAGGTTATTCAAAGTTTGTGAAGGATACATTTCAGTGAGGATTATTCACATCATGCCATGTACACAGCCCATCTGAAGGCATTCTGAGACCATTGTTCCGTATTTCCCACATTTTTCCAATCTGAGAATGAATTTAACTCAGAAATGTCTAATTAAGGGATAAGATTGCCTCTGACAGTGGATTCATACTATTTTTTAAAAAAAATCTATATAAATATAATGAAACAGAACATCAGAGAATTACAGTACTGTGTTCCTATGGCAGTGAGACTGTCTCATATCAGAACAAATTAATCACTCTTTTAATCGTGGATTAGTTTAAATATGTCACTGAATCTTTAGGGTTTAGTGTCAGTAGGTAGCAAACTGCTTCAATTTGCTGGAATTTAGTCCTCTGACATCAACTGAGGGCTTTTCTAATTGCACAACTAATGTAAGTAGAAAATCCCTGGATTACATTTCTTTCTGAAAGAAAGCAATCTGGTGTGATAATTCATTGCTCTCCTCTAAATCTGAATTAAATTATACCCATGTTACTTAGAAAAACGAGATGCATATTTTTGAGTCATACTTCATACCTAATGAATTTTCTTATGTTTCTCCACTATTTCTATTTCATTTTCAAGCAATCTCATATACAATAGGATAGTTATCTATAGGACAGGTATCAATTAAATATGAATATAAGGAATATTCTTTGTACGCATTCTTTCTCCTGCATTCATTATGTATTGGCAAAGTCTGAGCTCTCTGCTCACAAAGGGTTTCAACACATTTCCAAGAAGGTGTAGTGCCAGTGAACACATTTGTTATGACCCAGTTCTGAACTAATAGGATTTCCAATAGTATAAATAGCTGCAGAAACAAATGTGGAAAATGGAATTAACAACCACCACTCTGGTGACATCCCTAGAAAATTTCAATACCCATCTGTGATGATCATCATCTAACAACTGCAGAGCTGGAAGGGAACTTATGGATCATCGAGTCCAGCCCCTATCAAGGAGGGAGTAGCCATGCTCAATCTGTCATAACTAAACCCTATTTTCTAATGTAGAGCAACTTTCTCTCTGAAGCATCTGGTAATTTAGAAACTTGTCAGGAAGCCAAAGTAAGCAAAATTCTGTGCTTGAGCTCTGAATATGAATTGAGAAGAGTATCTCATATGATAAGAATCTGGCAACTTTTTAAATATGTAAATTTGGAATTGCTAAGAAGAGGTTCTGCCACTAATAAATTTTACTGATTTGTTGGAGAGACCACTGACATCAGAAATGAAGGGCATCACACTACTGGACAAAACAAGTCTCTACCTTTTGCTGATCTTACATTTCCATAAATATTGTATGTGGAACTTCATTCTCAGCTTTCTTCCCTTGCTGCCTTTTCCCCCCAACTTGTTCTCCTATAAACATCCTAATGAGAGATGAAAGATGATCCCTTTCACCCCATACTCTCTACAAGGAATGTTACGCATTTTGATACCACATATTTTTGTTGTTATGCGCCATCAGGTTGTGTTCGACTTTAATAGAGTTTACGAGGTATGTGCAATATTTACTTACTTACTTACAATATTTTTACCCCACTTTTGTCCTTGAAAAGGACCCAAGGCAGCTTACAACACTGAAAGACAATGATTAAAGTTGAATACAATGACTATACAATGGTGGTTAACAACATTAAAAGACAATATTCAAAGCTAAGAACAATGTCTAAACAGGCATTTTACATTATTATAAAAATATAACTATATAAAATATATTTTATATAATTTATATTCTATAAATTATATAAAATTTATAAATATATATTAGTGGTGCATGTGTGTGTAATGCCACTTAAAGAAATGGACAAGTTACCAATATCATCCCACGCCTCATGAGTTTTCATGACTGAGGAGGGATCCAAATCAGGTTTCCTGAGTCCTAGTCCATCACCACTTCAGCACATTGGCTTCTACAATATTGCATTTTTGTGCTGCTATAAATTTTCAACTCAGCTAGGTAACACATAAGCAGCTAAATAAGATAAACATTATTAATTTTTATGTGGAATTCCCTGATTCTTACTTTCCTTTGTTCTTCTTTCCCTGTCCCTCCCCTCTGCCAAATAAGCTTCCTTTTTATATCTCCACTTATATTGTTGGACAAAGGGAATTTCCAACTCCTAACTCCATGACTGAATGATTTTAAGCTATTTTTATTAACTTAGATATTGCACAAGAAGGCTTAGGAACAACCCTACTGTATCTATTGGGCATGTGTCCTAAAGGATAATTGTATTTTAATAGAAAACATGCACACAAAAAGATTATGCTTACCTGTTGTCAGAGAAGCAAGGTTTGCAATTTGACAATACTTTAGCTGGATCACTAAATGTTACAAATAAGATAAGCAGTTGCATTTTTGAGAACTCTTTTCCCCAGACCCTTCACTCCAAGCATCCTACCATCTTTGCTCTGGGGAATTTGAAAACTCAATTTTTTTAGCAGTCCAGTAAAGCTATTACCCACATCTGGACTTCGCATGTATTTTAATATTGATTTTGCAATGCTTATAAAGCAGGTTTCAAAGTAGTATCATCCTACGCCATTGTGAATGGCTAACAGCTTTTCATATAATATAAACATGAACAAATCCGAGCAAGACATCTTGGCAGCCTGCAAAAGAGACAATTCAAAGGGTTTTGTGTTATGCCAGACAGCAGACTGTAAACAAAATACTCAAGTCATAACAAAATCCCATTTTGGAGAGCACTTTGCAGCCATCTGATTAGCGTGCCAGTCTTCTCCTGGAAATTATTGTCTACACTCATCATCTGAAAAGCATACTAAAAAAAAAGATACAGTAATCCTAGTACAATCAGAATCCAGATACAAACATTTCTATTTCTCTTTCTACAACATTTGTTTGGACGGAAGAGGTTCTGCAGTGCTTGACATACGGTACATCACTTGTCCTCCAGGTTCTCCATGGGGAAGAGGACATCAAACAGACCTACAGGTCCAGACATGAGAATGGGAGTTAAAGCTGTTTTTCAACACAACTTTAGTGACTGAA
Source organism: Pogona vitticeps (assembly GCF_051106095.1). Taxonomy (NCBI): domain Eukaryota; kingdom Metazoa; phylum Chordata; class Lepidosauria; order Squamata; family Agamidae; genus Pogona; species Pogona vitticeps. Next base: position 140,288,106 of record NC_135787.1, on the reverse strand, counting down.
CTGGTGAAGTAACACAACACCATCTACTGTTTAGTCTCCCCAAGTCCAGGCTGTACTTAAGTCTCAAGCTGAGAAGTGGTTAATATTGTACAAACTCAAAAACTCGCTAAAAGTCACAATAAGAGAGAAAAGTCTTAACAATGCCATCACTGCTGCTCATCATTCCCTGGATAGCCTGAACTACTGCTTCTAAACATTGGAACTGCCTCTGTCTCTTCCACATCCATAGCTGCATCAGAGTAGATGTTGTTGATGTGGGATCAACAGGACACTGACTGTGCTTCCTTCAGCTGAAGAGACTTGCAGGGCTTGGGGAAATTCTGGGACCTCTAGCTAGGTCTCCCCATCTTCATGAGTCCCCTCTTCCTCCTCACATTTCTGTTATTAACCTTCTGCTTTCTCTTCCCACTTTTATATGTTCAGAGCCCCTTTTCCTCCCTTACAGGAAGAGCCTCATGGTGCAGTGGTTAAACTGCTGTACTGCAGCCAAAATTGTGCTCACGACCTGGGTTTCAATCCCAGGTAGCCGGCTCAAGGTTGACTCAGCTTTCTATCCTTCCAAGGTTCATAAAATGAGTACCCAGCTCGGGGGGGGGGCAATGTGTAGCCTGCATAATTAACTTGTAAACCACCCAGAGAGTGCTTGAAGTGCTGTGGGGCAATATATAAGCAGCACGCTTTGCTTTGCTTACAGACTGTTCCAGCCCCAGGGTGGATTGTGTGGAAGGCATGGTAGTAGGTCCAATACTGGGATACTCTGGGAATTCTCCACAAGTTGCAAAACATGAGTGCATACAGTAGCCATTCAGACTGTCTTATATTTTCAGTGTTATTGTAGTATATCATTTACAAAGTGCCATAGTACAATATGAACAACCAAACTAAAGACTTAAAATCTAAATGCAAACAACACAAAGAAAGAGAGATAGGGAAGAAGAACAGACTTGTAAAACTAGGATCAAAATAAACAGTATGTTTTTGATTTGGTTTGGTTTTTCAGAGGCACTCTGTAAAAAAAAAATCTTTCATAGAATATTAATTTAAATGTATTAATTCAAAATATTTTATCCCAACTTTCTCCTTTAAAAGAACCCAAGGTGGCTTACATAATTAAAAGACAGTATTTATAGCTCAAAATATTAAGTATACAAATACTAAAAAAGATCAAACAAACACCATACTAAAAACCAGTAAACGAAAACAATGCCAAAAACACATTGAAAGTAGTAAGGCACAAAAATAGATTTAAAAACCCTGCTAAGGGTTTCACTGAGGGAAACCTTGCCTGAAGAAAAAGATTATTACCTGCTTATAGAAGGACAGTAAAGACGGAGGCAGTCTGGTGTCCTGTGGGAAGGAGTTCCAAAGTCTGAGAAGCTTTTCTTCACCTATCTTGCATTCAGCATGCTTTGGTTTAAGCTTGGTTTAAGTCTGATTGATGAGGCATGCATATCTGAGGAAATCTCATTTTGAGAGGGAACATGGGTTAATAGCTGGTAATATGTGCATTCTTCTTAATATCTAGCTTGATCTACCACTACATTTCACATACAGAAATGTTGCTTAGTGATTTTAATTGTCTATATAGCAATGACCCAGTGTCTTCCATGACACCTGATTTCAGCAAGATAGTTGAGAAAGTACTGGGCTAACAGCAGCGTATTCATAGCTCTTCTACTGGCCATGCTGGTTAAAGCGATTCTGGAAGTTGTAGTTCAAGAATGTAATTTTCCAAGTTTCAGCTCAGCCTTCCAAAACCCCACTGTTATTTATGCAGTGTCTTCCACCTGAAGTAGTTGCCTTACTGCTGCTTCATGGTTGAGATGACTCTCTTTCTGCTGAAACCAGGCATAGAAATTTAAGTCCAACTTTTCTCCCAATGAAAACAGCTTATTGAGCATTTCTCCAACTAGTAATGTTTTGATTACAGTGACTGCGTAACAAAGGTGCCAAGGGTCCTTCTAAGAACCCTGGAATTAAAGGCATAATTCTTAGTTCTGGGCACATTATGGGATTATTATTTTTTTTGACAAGTCACTTGTGTTAGTGTCTTGCAGAAAAACTAAAGGGGAAAAACTCTTTAACTGTTGTTGTCATTGTTTCTCATTTACAAAACTTGCAGAGTGTTTATGTTATGGTTCTGCTATCACCATATTCCATACCATCTGGTGTGTGGGTTTAGCAGCACAAAATAATTTCTTAGGTGTGAATGCAAATGATCTCCCTTTGTGTTTCTTGCTTCAGCTTTTATTTTTACAAGCATTGATCTGAAGCAGTGACTAAAGTGATTAAAGAAAACAATCCCTCCATCTCCAATGTCTTGCAGAAAATGAAGATCACAGGTCACTCTGAGGGGAGTAGATTTGGTTTCAATCTGACATATGTTTCTCTTGCTTCACTTGACTTCAGTGAAATCTGAGTAGCCTGTGTAAAAGATTACAGTCCTAGTCTCCCCCCTCCCACTTGTTTAAAAAAATCCATTCATATGGTATTGTGTTGATCATACATCCCAAAGCTAACTAGGTTATTAGGGCCAGCCCTGCTATTAGGCAGAATAACCTTGTTGCCTCATGGGACCAGTCTAGAGTACTGGCAATAAAGTACTGGGGGGAAAAGATAGGTGCTTGGACCTGCACCCACTAGCTTAGCTTCTTCACTTCAGGTGTGAGACCAGTTGCTATTTTATCATCAGCACTGAAAAAAACATTTCACTGGCCATCCACTTGGCATTTATAAACGCAGTGAGATGGAGTATTGTCTTTTTAAAAAGATTTAGCAGTGAGAGCATCTGACTTCAATTTCAGGGATACAGTGAATCCACTCTGGATTTTGGCCTGCACTTTAGAAAAGTTATTTATGATTCCAAAACTATTTGGGGGATAGGGCTCAGCACAATGGGTAACTGCTGTAGATTCACAGTGTCTCTAAAACTGAAGTGCCCAACTGCCCCTAGTCCTTTGCTACAGGCAGCAAAATGACTTGGACAACCTCTGGAGAATAATGAATAGATGAACTCAAACTAAAGCCACCAGTCACCATGTACAAGTGAAATACCCCCAATAGCAACCTTTATCCTGCTAAGCCTCAGTTATACAGAAGATCCAAGACATCCCCACCTCTTTGAGAGTTCACAAAGTTAATTTTTGGCTGGAAGCCTGCTTTATAGCATGGAAACAGACACTAATGCCACCTTTTTACCTACTAACTGTTTGCCTGGGTTGAACGGTTCAGTCCACGCAATCCATATAAGATGCTGAAGTCTGAATACAATGGAGTATCTGGCATAGCTCAGTTCTTAATACCAAACCAAATATTAAAGCATATAAATACACTATGATCTAACTGATCACACAGAACAGAATTGTCTTAATTAGTGCCACAGTGCTACACTCCTCTGAAACTCCGGAGGCAGTTACTTGGGCTTGGGACTGGCTAATTGGGATTACAAAGGCACCTGATCAGTCATGCAGGGGCTCTGGCTGGCTGGTGCTCATTAGCAGCAGTCATTCTCAATCACAGCTGGCTAGATAACTCGAAGGCTTAGGTATCTGAATGGGGACTCCCAGGTTGTGAATTCAGTTCCTCGCTATGTATCTTAGAAGAGCCAACCTGTGTGGCCTTGGGCAAGATGCACAGTCCCAGGGTTCCCCAGACAAAAGGAATGGTAAACCACTTCTGAATGCTGTATATTTGGAAAAACCCTGAAAAGAATGGACTTGATGGCATATGGTTTTCATTAGTATTCTTAATGACCACGAATTGGGGGGGGGGGGGGTTTAAGAAAAAGACAGACCTTGCTGAATATAGCCTGAGAGTTACCAGGTGCTTGTTCCTCAATTTCTTTGTAAGAAGTCATTTTATTATCCAAGTATGCTACAAGAGTCTAGCTATTGCCAAGGGCAAAGAAAGGCTGAGATTATAATAAAAGCATATTTTTCTGATGAGAAGTTATCCTTCCAGCTGAAAAGAACGGATCCTTTGCAGTTGGAAGGATAACATCTTATCAGAAAAAAAGATGCTTTTATTATCAGCTTATCGTGAAAATCATAACTGTTGTTTTGGAACACTGTTAGCATAGATATAAAGTATCTTATATTCCTGTATAATTGACAAGTACACAATTTCATCCTCTTGAGGTCTTCCAAAGTATTTGTTTATTCGTTATAATTATATCCCCCCCCTTCCTCCAAGGAGCTGAAACCAGCATAAAAGTCTACTCCTGCCCCTTTTTTTCATCCCCACAGCAACTTTGTGAGGTAGGTTATGCTGAAAGATGATAATTGATCCAACAACATACATTGAATAAGCGGAGATATTGAACCCACACCTTACAACTTCTAGTTCAATTGCTTTCATACAGTCTAGGATTTCACTCCTTTTATCATCTCTTCAGTAGTGTTTTTATGCTCATGTGGGGAAAACCCCACTTCCAAACAGACAATGCTAGACAAAAACTAGGACAAATAGACTGAATTATCAGTTTAATATCTGTCTATATCTATCTATCTAAACAGCAACAACGACAATTGTGTGCCATCAAGACTTATGGTGACCCTCAACAAGGACAATTTTGGGATGAAATAAAATCTACCCTTCCAACAATACTAGAAATAGTGAGATCCCATTATCAAGAGACAAAACTAACCAATCAACATCAGAAGAATTATAGCCCGCAAGCAACAGGGAACAACGAAGAAGGAAATGAGAGCATTCCAGATGATGTATGCCAATCAAAACAGGAGCGGGAGGAAATTAATCTAAGAGAAATGTCAGTCTTGGATCAGAGGAGAGTACTAAGGGAAGACAAAGGGATAAAAACAGCAAAATTAACAAACAAACAAAAAAAAGCCTGGAAGATCCATTGAAGATAGATCAAGTAGATAAAGAGTTAGTGGACATAAATCAGATGTACAAAATGGTTTCAGAGGACATGAAAGATGGCAGAAAGCTTAGAGACACAGAAATACTAAATGCAAAAAGAGAAATCAGAGAGGGAATTACCAAGAAAGATGAAAAAGGGGAAAACAAGGAAGGGCCCCTTAATATTAAAAATATGTATATATCTAACATCGGGAATTGTAAAAGGTTATATTCTGTATATTAAAAAGGAGAATTAAATTGAAATAAGGGAGCTCTAACCAGGGTAAAGATGTAATATGGTGGTTTTTTATTTTAGGTAAACTAAACTAGATATAAAGCTGGGTCATGGATCTGGAACCACTTTCAATAAGAATGTTATTAGAAGACCTTGAGAATATTATACAATATGAGAGTAATATTATGATAGTAGTCATATTATATACTAAAATTTGTACATGAATGGATTGATTGTTTGAAAGATGTTTGGAATTTGGGGGGACAACCGGGAAGACACTGAGATGCAAAAAACAAATAATTGTAAGCAAAGCATGTAACACGATGTTTGACAAGCACAAAACAATGTAGATAGATTGAAAAATTAATAAAATCTTTATATAAAAAAAGACTTATGGTGACCCTTTTCAGCATTTTCTAGGTAGAGAGTACTCAGAAGGGACAATTTAAAAGTTATTAAAGGTTTACCATTCCCTTCTTCTGGGACCACCTTTGGATTTGCAGCCTGATCAAGGCCACACAAATAGTCTCTCCTGGGATGCACAGTGGAAGGACTGAACTTCCAACCTCTTGCTCTGCAGCCAGATACCTAATTCACTGAGCTGTCCTAAAGGTGGCTTGAAATCCAGCTATAAAGATTTCTGTCTTGAATTGCTCTGAAATGAAAACAGGAGATTGAGACTCCCACTACAGCTGAAATGGACAGAGCTAAGAAGAAGAGTAGCTGGGAGATCATTTTTTGCATATAATGACTAGAGACTCAGTTCAGTTGTGCCACTCAGAATTCATGTTAAGGCTTATGATTCTTTTATTAAGAAGACAGTATTTCACACCAGGCACTGGTTAATGTTTAGAGAGGTTCCAACAGAAAACAGAAAACAAGATAAGATTCTGTTTTGTCTAGTCTGTTCATTCCTGGTTTAAGTGGGCATCTCTGTAATTTTCCATGCCTCTGTTTTGTTCAGATGACCAAAAGTTCTCGCACAGACTGCTGTGACTATAATAATCAAGTTTTATTGGATATGAAAAGCAATTAAGCTTTCCGAGTCCCTGAAAGAGCCAAGAGGCTTTGGGCTTGTTTACAGATGGAAACCATTAAGAGTCAATTTACTGACAAAGTATTGTGCAGAGTGCTAGAAAGTTGAGCTCAATTATCCTGTGCAGGACTTTTAACTGACAGCTTAGGAGAAGGCAAACATCCAACATTGCTGTCTTGATGCTCTTGCAAAACCTTTCCGGAAGTTCTTTCAGTAACCACTTCCTGCAGAAATTAGAAGTGACCCCATAGATTGGTTCATGTCTGCTGCTACACCACATTTCCATCAAGAGCATCCTGGATTCTCTTCAACATGGCAAACAAGTAGTTCCAGATTGTCAGTTGGAAAAGGGTAAGACTGTGATACAATGCTTATGTTTAACAGCAAGTGTTAATAAGGTTGACATGTTGTAATCTTAGGTTGCTGAGAATCAGAACATGCTGTCATAAGAACCTCAAGCTTGTATTCACTCAAAGCTTTCTCACATTGTGCTAGTGAAGAAAAGCAAAGATTGAGGACTTGTCAACTACAAGCAGACAATAGCTAGTTTGATTAGAGGATGCACTCCAAACAGTTGTTTTCGATAGGTGGAATTTTTTACAGCAGGGACCTCTTTCCATTGTCTGACCTTGGTGACCAATGCAGAGAAAGCCCCAAGTTCCATTACCAGAGAATTAGGCACCTTTTTGTGGCAAGACTCTTAAGTCACAGATCCTTTGTGCCTTGCACAACCTGATTTGAAAACATTTCTGCTTCAAAGTCACTTTCCATGTGAATGTAATGATGCACCCTGCTTGTCCTGTGTTAATGGATGAGTTTTGATTTCTGCAGCCTAATGGGGATTGGCCAAGTGGGTACGAGGAGTGGTGAATGCCTCCTTGCAGCAGGGTAGGATCCCATCATGTTTAAAGGTGGCAATAGTAAGACCATTGTTGAAAAAAACTCTCTTTGGATTCCACAACACGGAATCATTACTGACCAGTGTCTAATATTCCATTTTTGGGCAGGGTGCTAGAGTAGGTCAAGGCTTTTCAGATTCAGGGTTCCTGGATTAGATGGATTAGCTACATCAATTTCAATCTAGCTTCAGGCCTGACTATGGGATGGAAACTACTTTGGTCACCTTGGTGGATGACCTTTGCTGGAAACTGGACAGGGGGGGTTGTGTCCCTGTTGGTTTTGCTGGACTTCTCAGCAATATTTGATACCACCAACCATGGTATGCTTCTGGTCCATCTCTCTGCGATGGGATTTGGAGGCCCTGTTTTATGGTGGCTCCAGTCCTTCCTGAAGGGGAGAACTCAAAAGATGCTGCTGGTGGTCTCCTGTTTGATTCCTTGTTTATTGGTCTGCGGTGTCCTTCAGGGTTTTTGAATTCTTAAAATGCCAGTGCATTAGACCTTAGGCTCTCGTACTTAATGTTACTGCAACAAGAAATTTAGTTTTCATAGCAATCAGTCTTAAATTATTGCTGCGCAAGAATATAATCTTGTGCGGGCAGATCAAATTAACATTTAAAAAGTGAGTTCTGTAAATAGGGGCAGTCCAAACAAAAAATTATAATTCTGAAACTGGATTTCGTATCAGCACCAAATTTGGCACAGGTATAACAGACAGTCTCTCTTGCTATGTGTCAAATTTGGGGATGTTTGGGCAAATGGTTTTTTAGTTATGATTTTTTTTTAAAAAAACCTGTTTTACACACACACACACACACACACACACACACACACACACATACTGTAGACATTGGTGACCTTCTTTGTCTGCAGCTTTAAAGCAGATCAAATACTGTACATTGAAAAGACCATATTTGCTTATCTTGACAAAGAATGATCAATCCCAGCCCCCTTTTTTATTTGGAAGGAATCCAGGCATTGAAAATAGCTATTTCAAAGCAGGGAATGGGAGTTTGAATTTCTGGCTTTCTTATAAATACTAGCATTCTAAATGTAAACACAAACATTGTTTCAGTTTGAGAACCCACTGAGGTCTGAACCTTTGCTCTTCACTACACTTGTTGAAAACCAGCCCTGACAATTGCTTTGTATTTGGCTGAGAAGTAGTTAACTGGTGAAAAAAGAAGTCAGCTTTTGGGATTTCCCTTTGACTGGTGTCACTTCATTTTGACTGTGCTGTCATTGGTGTTGTCAATATTCAAGATGTCCTTTGCTGCGTGAAGCTTGCCACCATTTCTTTCCTGCTGGCAAATTCATCGTTTCTTTTCTGCAGCAATATTATGCAGCTTCCTGGCTTTTTGAATCATGGGTACAGAAGCACAATATCACACATTCATAAACAAAACACTTTTTTTAAAAAAAATTCAATGTACTTGCAATTGCTTCCACTGCTTTCCATTAAACTTTACAGAGTCAGCCAGCTATTTATCAGTGTGCAATGAAAAACAAGAAAATACAGAAACTCTTTATATAAACATGGCTAGCTTGACAACTCAGTAAGTTAGGTGGAGATTGATTCCCCACTATGCCTCCCAGGAAAATAACCAGCCTATGCAGCCTTGGACAAGCTGCAGATTCCCATAGTACTCCTGGAACAAGAGAATGGTGGTTGTTGTTGTCTAACCGAATTCAACCTCATGAAATGTTTCTATTCAAGCTACTTCCTCACTGAATAGGATTTCCTAGCAATTATTTTTAAAACCTATCTTTGTATCTTTTGATAGGTTACTTTGTTCCGATAAAAGCTTAGCTTATGGAATTGGTCTCAGCTGAATGTCATAATTTAATTGTGGAAGATATCTCATTCATAAATTATGGCAAAAATCTCTTTTGTGTCTATTTATCTTCGCTTTTATTCATTTTGGCTTTATCTTTACCGAGGACAGCTTTAGGGGATGAAGCCTGTGCTGTGACATTATACCTTCAATTCCAGTGGTACTTCCAGGATTAAAACTTTCCTTTTCCCTGTTTATGTAACCATGGTACTGGTTCCCTACGAGTGCCAGGGATTTAGGCGGCTGAAAAGCTTGCTCTGAATTGAGGATTATTTTCTACATACTGAGGCAAATTCATCCTTGTGGCAAATCGGATATCTTCAGTGGCATTACCATAGGAATAGCATTGTTTCAAATCATTTATTTCAGCATGCTCTTGCGGCTTAGGTTATCCACAATATTTGTACTATCACAAAACTTTTTTCCCAATAGACAACAGAGAAATCAAGAAATGTTCCTCTTTTTATATGGATGTCAAGAAGCTCCAGCATTTCCTGTAACACAGGGTGGGGAATCCAGATTATCATAGATTACAACTCCCACCAGTCCCAGCCAACATAGCCAAAAGCCAAGCGTACTGGGATTTGCAGTCTAAGAACATGTGCTGGGCCACACACTCCCTTCATCTGCTCTATTGTGTGCGTACAATGTGGTTTGCCAATTTGGCAAGAGTGTGCTGCTGCTGCAAATGTGGTAGAGAAAAATCAGTGCCCTGGTTGCAGCAAGTATGGCATCTCCTAGGACAGTGGTTCTTAACCTTTGTTACTCGGATATTTGTGAACTGCAACTCCCAGAAACTCCAGCCAGCAAAGTTGGTGGTGAAGGCTTCTGGGAGTTGCAGTCCAAAACTCCTGAGTAACCCAAGGTTAAGAACCAGTGTCCTAGGAGACTCCAGAGAACATTGCTTTCAACCTTGTTTTGCAATTCTGAACACACCTATAAGACTCAGTTTGCCTTTCTTAAATCTGCCACTCAGTGTCGAGAAGTTGCCTTTTGGACTTTGGCTTCCAGAATCCTCTAACAAGTATGGAGCAGCCCATTTATCATTGCTCTGTTGGTTGGAAATCTGATGCAGTGTTGTAATCTACTGGGAGTTAAATTGAGAGGCCTAAAATGCCATTCCAGTCATATTTAGTAGAAAAAAAATTTTAAGAACCATTTTATGGAAAAGAGAAGGCAATCCCCTCCTGATTTTTTTTTTCTGATATGGAACAACATTTGGCAGCTTTTGGAACTAAGTGGGAGAAATAATGAGCTGCTGTGTATGGCAGAGTGATTCCAATTAACTGATAAGGTCCAAAATCATGATAATGCAGCTAGTTACAGACCTTTCTCTATGCAAATCTACCCCAAAAGGTGACAATGAATTCTTTCTTCCAACCACGATTCATTGGTTTATTTTGCTGAAGAAACAGAATTAAGCAGAACAGCTTGGAGCTATTACTCCACCCAATGAAAAAGTATTGAATATATAGTACATCTAGAGTGTTAGGCCTGAAAAACATTGTGTTTGCACCATTCTTTGAAGGTGTGCTAGATCAACAGCTGAAGCACTGTACCATCCTGATTTCAACAGATATGTTGAGTCAGCCCTGGCTAGTATTCGGATGAGAGACCACCAGAAATAGGGATCCTCAAGTAGGACTTAGAAAGACCCCTTCCTGTAACTCAGGAGAGCAGTTGCTAGACAGAACTAACAACATGAGGCTAGATGAACCAATGGCCTAACTTAATGGCAGTTTCCTGCCAAATACCTCTGAGTTCCTTCAAGAGCTTTCCACTTGTGAAGATATCCACATGACTTGCTAACTTCACTTAAGGTGAACAGTCTGCCAGGGTGGATGACTGTGGCAGTTCCCATTAGTCCTAGAGAGCCTAAACAAGGGTTAGGAGAGCTATAAGTTGCTCACTATGGAGACTAACTGTACGCACTCTGCTCGTCTGCCATCTATCCCATCACTGGTAAGATTACACAGATACTAACACCCCTGTCCCCTTCACAGATTGCTGCCTTGTTGTGGCAAAGGGGCTTGAGTAACTCAGGGAAGCTATGGGCTATGCCACGCAGGGCCACTCAAGACAGACAGGTCATAGTGGAGAGTTCTGACTAAACACAGTCCACCTGGAGTAGGAACTGGCAACGCCACTCCAGCATCTTTGCCAAGAAAACCCCATGAATAGAAACAAAAGGCTAAAAGATATGACGCTGGAAGATGGGACCCTCAGGCCAGAAGGCATCCAACATGTTACTGAGGAAGAGCAGAGGACAAGTACAAGTAGCTCCAAAGCTAATGAAGTGTTTGGGCCAAAGCTGAAAGGACGCTCAGCTATTTCAAGGGAAATAGAAGGGGAAGATATGGAGGCAGTGACAGATTTTACTTTCTTGGGCTCCATGATCACTGCAGATGGAGACAGCAGCTACGAAATTAAAAGACGCTTGCTTCTTGGTAGGAAAGCGATGACAAACCTTGACAGCATCCTAAAAAACAGAGACACCACCTTGCCAACAAAAGGCCGCATAGTCAAAGCTATGGTTTTTTCCTGTAGTGACATATGGGAGTGAGAGCTGGAAGAGAAAGAAAGCTGACCGCCAAAGAAGTGATGCTTTTGAATTGTGGTGCTGGAGGAGACTCTTGAGAGTCCCCTGGACTGTAAGGAGAACTAACCTATCAATTCTAAAGGAAATCAACCCTGAGTGCTCACTGGAAGGACAGATCCTGAAGCTGAGGCTCCAATACTTTGGTCATCTCATGAGAAGAGAAGACTCCTTGGAAAAGACCTTGATGTTAGGAAAGTGTGTAGGCAAGAGGAGAAGGGGATGACAGAGGATGAGATGATTTGACAATGTCATCGAAGCTACCAGAATGAATTTGACACAACTCCGGGAGGCAGTGGAAGATAGAAGGGCCTGGCATGCTCTGGTCCATGGGGTCACGAAGAGTCGGACATGACTAAATGACAACGAATACCCCTGTATCAGTGCAACAGTGAACTGGTAGACAAGTACTCTAATACTGGCTTGCTTATTGGTCTATTGGCCGAACGGCGCGCAAAATTCTCAAATTTTATATCTGGCCTTAATATGATAAATAGGAAAGGCAATGAGATTTGCATAAGCCGGGGAGTCAGGAAAGTCTTAAGGATCAGATCATACTTTTGCACTATTAAAGAGCAGGCCGGGTAGGTGGGGCTCATCAGCCATGGAAGGCAGCCCATCTAGGAGAAGGAAAACTCCAATTTCAAACCTCCACTGCCTTGTGGCTATATCCACTCATGGAAAAGGCTTCAGGAGTTAACCTTGTGGCAAAATCCGGAGCTGGAGTCCCGAAGGCAGTATGTGTCGTTCTGCCAACTCCTGCGACATTGCTGGAACCAGTTGTATTGGCTCTTGCCTTTCCATTGGACCATTTCAGCAATGTGGAGAGGGGGGATCTGCTGCTTGGGTAACAGCCTGTCCTCCATATTACCTTACCCGGGCTTCATGCTCTGGAGAGGACACTCCTCAATTCAGAGCATGTTACCATAGTCTCTCGAGACTGAAGGATGCCTATGTATTGGTCTATTTTGCTATCTTTTGCACCTTGTTCAAAAGTTTTAGTCAGAGCTCTGTACTACTTTCCTTGCTCCATAAAAGGGTGAAATTTGTGACCTCATTATACTTTCTATGCAAATTCTTTGTATTCTGCATTTTTGCAGGAGGCATTGTGCCTCTTCTGTATAGATTATTCCACTTACAGAAAAGAATGAGCTGGGCAAGGTAGTGTGATTCTCCTTGCCCTCCATCACTGGAAATTCACCATGGTTGTTTGGGTCTACAAATGCACATGAACATGCAGATTTCTAACATTCCAGTAAGCTGTATGCTTCAATAATAAGGGCAAGAATCTTAGCTTCAAAAAAGCCAGCTGAAATGGTCAAGATCCTGAATTGTGAACCCAAGATCAAACTGTAGACTTTCACAGAACTGCAGAACAGACAGATCACAAACAATCAAATACTTTATATTAAGGGATATTAACAAAATACTGTGTAATGTCACATCAGGGTACTGCTACTTCATTTTCCATCTGTACCATTTGAGAATTCCTAGTAACGGTGGTTTGGCTCACTTACTTGAGTCTTCAAACCCAGCTTTCCTGTTCCCTAGTCCACCACTCTGTCCAGTACCCCATTGCTGCTGGGTAGATCCTGTTGGAATTTAGCAACCTATAAAAAGGTCCCTCCCAGCTAAAAATCTCTTTAAGGTGGTAACCTTGAAGAGGTTTTAGCTCAGAGGGACCTTTCTGGGCTGTGATGACTGTCAATCAATCCAACAGGAACCAATTGCTCCGTCTCTGCCCCAGATTTTGAAGAAAGCCATGTGTCTTTACTTAAGAATCCCCACCACCCCCTATGCTCTTTTTCAGTCAGTGGACAGTTAGTAATGTAGTCTGTCAGACTACTGGAGTCAGTTTTTGAGTCTGTCATGTAGTCAGTCATGAAGCTAGTCAGTCCTTCATGTAACCAGTTACTTTCCCCCCCTACAATATGCTGTTTTTGATTTATTCAGAACTGTGAGTAAATTGAAATTTTGTTCTTTTTCTTAACAGTGTCTCTGAGTGAGTTATTTAGACAGTAAGTATTAGCTGAGAAGAGCTAAGCAATAAGGGGCAATCAACTGTGAAGGGATTTGAAGTTAATTTTGATCTGTAGGTTCCTGGACTTTTTTTTTTGCTGCATAGCTAGAGGTGTTCCTTCAGCCCTATCTCCTTCATTTCTTAAAATCTTACATAGTTGGTAATAGATAATAAACTAGTCAGAAATAAACACATTGAGATTTCCTGTCATGACAGCAAGTATCCTGAAGTGTGAATCTTTGCAAACTTCTTCCCAGCAGGACAACTGTTGTATGTGCTTCTGTTTCTGGTTTGCTCACTGCGGAGACTGCATGGAAAAAGGAAGCAGCATCATTACTTCAGTTAATTCCCAGGAACATGGGGGAAGCCTCTACCGGTGCAGGAGGCGAGGCAAAGCTTACAACTGATGGAAATAACAGAAAAACATTTAAAAAAAAAAATCAACCTGGATGATGAACAGCCCACAAGACAGATGGCAAGTGAAATTTGGCAACAGTACTAAAGTCCTCTGCTTATTTGAGAAGGAAATCCTCCAGGCTTAGCTTCCGTCCTTTAGGAAGATTCTCGCCAGAGCAGAACCAGAAGAGTCGTCACATGCCTGTTGCCCCTTGGTTTAAAGCTTCAGTAGATTTCTTCCTAATAGCTGCAGCCTTTGGAAATGTATTCTCAGCCATCCATTCTCCAACATGGGCTGTCACAGAATCTGAACAGCTCTGCCACAACTTTTCAGAAGCCTTGCTAAAGCTCTTGCCCTATCATCAAATCATAGAATGGCATAACTAGAAGGGAACACAAGGGTCATCTCAGTCAGTCCCACAGCTAAAGGATCCCTAACAGATCACCATCCAACTTCTGTTCAAAGATTTCCAAGAGTTGTTGGCCACTTTCTGAGGTTATTCCTCCAACTGTCAAACAGCCATTATGATCAGGGAGTTATTCTAAATGTTCAGCCATAATCACTTTTTCTGTAATTTTCTCAGTTCAAGTCCTACTCTTCTGGAATAGCAGAAAACAAGTTTGCTCTTTCTTCCTTGTGGCAGCCCTACAGATGACAAGTATGGCTGTCATATCACCTCTGAATCTTTGTTTCTCTATACACTTATATGCCCATTGGGTTTAGTGAAACGTCCTTAGTAAACAAACACAAGGTTGGGCTGCACGGGGGGGGGGGGGGAGGATTCATTATCGTTTAAAGCCAGGACTGACACACCCAAAATAAAAAAGCATTTGAACTTGTGCAAAAGTTGTCTCCATTAACTGAGTTCCCACAGACAGAGTTTACACATGGGATGGGCAACAAGGAATCCCGGAAGGCTTTGGACGTGCCATTTGTCTTTTGAGAATACGAGCTACAAGAAACCTTAGTCTAGAATGAGTTAAGGAGAAGGCATGGTGCAGAACAAACAGTGCAGCTCTTTTGTGCACTCATAACATGCCTGCATGTGATTCAGTGCTGGAAATCCAATTGTGAGTAACAACTAGAGTAGGCCCATTGAGTAAGTGGGGATTTGGTGAGTCAGCACCTCTGTTGGTTCCACTGATTGTTGTAAGTAAGTTGTTTACTCTAGTTGCAACTTACTAGTAGATTTCACTCTAAGTTTCCCCCTTGTGCCCCCACCTACTGAGATCAAGATCTTCAAAGTATGATCCTTCAAAACATGGGGTATCTAGACTAGAGCTCTCATGTTCCACCTACAAGGAATCCAAAGATGTACAGTGGAAAATACTGTTGTGTTTGCAACCTTTTGTTCAAGAAGTGTGGGACCTGAAGTCCCAGCACACTGACCCAGGACTCAGCTTCCTTGAAAGAGGAGTGGACAAAGTATGGGGGGAGGTCCTAAAGATGGTTAGTAGACCTCCTGGGCCCCTCAGGCTTCCCTGCCCTCCTGGCATCAAACTAGTCTTTCCCTGTATGGACATTGGTTGCCATTCCTGAAACCCTCCAGAAGCATTTGTTTTCTTTCCAGAGAGGTTGGAGAACCCGCTGAAGTTGGCTCCCAGTTTGTTGGTTGTTGGTGAGGGTTTTCTTTTTCAGTTTTGCACATTTTGTTGGTGGTCTGGGAACCTGCTGGAGCATCTTGAGAGCAAAACCGTGGCCTCAGAAAGCTGCCCTCCTCTATTAGACAGAGATTACTGGAGAGTTTTGGTACTTCTGAGTGACCCCCCCCCCCCATTTTTTCTTAAACATACATATAAGACCAACATAAAATGGAGAATTAGGTCCTTCATTATATGGCTGTTCCCATCCATTTTTTACTTCTTTTCAGTCTCCTTTTCAGCAGCTTCCAATTGCACGTGCAGCTCTCACTTCTTCTTCCCCTTATCTAATGGAAATGGATTGACTCAATAAAGGAAGCCACAGCCTTGAATTTACCTGACTTGAGCAAGCAGTTGATGACATGATATTCCAGAGGTCAATCATTCATAGGGGCACCATCAATGGCAAGATATTTGTGAAGGCTTTCACGGCTGGGTATACTTTATTTGTGGGTAGCTGTTTTTCCTCTCAGTTTGGTATTGTTTTCTTGGTTTGATGGCTCTTGTGATTTCATTTTTGGAGTAGCCATAAAGTATTTTTGCCATACATCAAAGGGGTCACGGACCGCATGTAGAAACTTATGAAAAAACACAACCTACAAACAGTATTGAAGCCCACCACAAAAAAGCAACAACAAATGTTACGGTCACCAAAGGACAGAAGGGACTCCCTCACCACTGCAGGAGTATACAGGGTACCTTGCAGTTGTGGCCAGGTATATATTGGAACCACAAAACGAAGCATCCACACAAGAATTAAAGAACATGAGAGACACTGCAGACTAAAACAACCAAAAAAATTGGCAGTAGCTGAACATGCCCTGAAACAAGTTGGACATGAATTCTATTTCAAAATACTGAAATACTGGACAACACCAGCAATCATTATGTTAGACTGCACAGGGAAGCCATTGAAATCCACAAACACCAGCAGAGCTTCAACAAAAAAGAAGAAAGTTTAAAACTCAACAAAGCATGGTTCCCAGCACTGAAAAATACAGCCTGCAAAAGGTCAATTCAACCCAGCCACAAGGACCGGTGATCACTGCACACAAAAGACCAGCTAACAACACCTATCAATCATAGTGACTGATAATCTCTCCTCCTTATCACAACAATACACCCACAACAAAAACACACTGATCCCCATAATCACCCATCTCCTGAAAAGGACAAAAGCTGATTCAACAGCTATAAACACTCCCAAACAAACTGCACCAGAGCACAGAGTGTTGTCCTCTGAAGATGCCGGCCACAGAGACTAGCGAATCATTAGGAAGAACAACCTTTAGAACACGGCCAAAGAGCCTGAAAACCCCACAACAACCAATGGGAATATACTTGAAAGCAAATAACAACATCTGCTGGTCATGACGATACAGGGCTATAGTCTCCTGTAACACAAGTCTATTCTTATTTCTGTACAGTAATACTATTTGGAGTTTTTTGCAACCTTGCATGCTGCCTTTAGTAGGCTTGGCTAGGAAGGACCTTTCTGGGCTGGGGTGACTGTCAATCCATCCAGCACTAACCAAAAGTTCTCTCTTGCTTCTGAATTCAGAGAGAGCCACGCCACTCTGCTCAGTCCTTTTCCCCTTTCTAGACTCTCTTGAGGTAAAAGCAAAGCAAATATACCACCCTATAGTGCTTAAAAAGGGATGTGGTGGCACAGGGGTTAAACCGCAGAAGCCCCTGTGCTGCAAGGTCAGAAGACCAGCAGTCGTAAGATTGAATCCACCCGATGGAGTGAGCTCCTGTCGCTTGTCCTAGCTCCTGCCAACCTAGCCACTCGAAAGCATGTAACAATGCAAGTACATAAATAGGTACCACCACCGTGGGAAGGTAACAGTGTTCTGTGTCTAGTTGCGCTGGCCACGTGACCATGGAAACTGTCTATGGACAAACACTGGCTCGATGGCTTGGAAACGGAGGTGAGCACTGTGCCCTAGAGTCGGACATGACTAGACTAAATGTCAAGGGGAACCTTTACCTATAGTGCTTAGATAGTGACAGATCAGTGACAGATTTTACTTTCTTGACCTCCATGATCACTGCAGATGGTGACAGCAGCCTGCTTCTTGTGAGGAAAGTGATGACAAACCTAGACAGCATCTTACAAAGCAGAGACATCACCTTGCCAGCAAAGGTCCACATGGTCAAAGCTATGGTTTTTCCAGTAGCGATGTATGGAACTGAGAACTGGACCATAAAGAAGGCTGATCGCCAAAGAACTGATGCTTTTGAATTGTGCTGGAGGAGACTCTTGAGAGTCCCCTGGACTGCAAAGAGAACAAACCTATCCATTTTTGAAGGAAATCAACCCTGAGTGCTCAGTGGAAGGACAGATCCTGAAGCTGAGGCTCCAATACTTCGGCCATCTCATGAGAAGAGAAGACTCCCTGGAAAACCCCCTGATGTTGGGAAAGTGTGAGGGAAAGAGGAGAAGGGAATGACAAAGTATGAGATGGTTGGACAGTGTCACCGAAGCTACGAACATGAATTTGACCCAACTCCAGGAGGCAGTGGAAGACAGGAGGGCCTGGTGTGCTCTGGTCCATGGGGTCACGAAGAGTCGGACACAACTTAACGACTAAACAACAACAAATAGTGCTTAAAGCACTCCCTGGAAGGTTTACAGTTTAATTATGCGGGCTGTTCATTGCCCATCCCCCACAAGCTGGGTACAGTACTCAGTTTACGGACCTCAGAAGGAGGGAGGGCTGAGATTCAACAGTACTGCAGTTTAACCACTGTGCCATGAGGTCTGTTGTTGAAAGCAGTCATGTTTCTCAGTTTCCTTTTTTATCTGTTCATAACTGCAAATAAAGAAAGTTTTATTCTTCCACCTACAAATGGATTTTATAATGTCTCTGAGTTATTGAGACCATAGGTGCCAGTTGATGAGATAAGGGGTGGACTGCTTAGGGGAATTTGAAGCTATTCTGCTCTGCAAATCCCTGCACTTCTGCTAGAAAATTTAACCAGAAATTCAAAACTTTGCCACCAAGAAAGCGAACACCATCCTCGTGAACCTTTCTGATCCAGACAGCAGTCGCTACAGTATATATACTCTGTTTTAACGGGACAGAGCAGCTGGCCTTTTAAAGCCTGAACTGAAAGACAAGTCAGCTGCATACGCGCGGTTCTCAATGGCCGGCAACTTTATTTTTTTTCCCCCTCTCGCTGGTGTTCCTACAGGGAGAGCCTCCAGAGTCGGAGCAAGGCCATCTCCTCCCACCCCCTCCCTTTCCCCCAGTCCTCGTGTGCACGCCTCCTCGGTGGACATGCTGTGCCACACGGGCGCGCCACACACGTACACCAGAGCCAGGGTCCGGCCAGCCTGCGAGCTCGCGAGGGCGGCCATTCGTGGATCGGGACAGGGCTGAAGCAAGGCGGCGGGAGGGGGTGGGCCGGTGGCGCCGCGGGGAGACCGGCACCCAACCTCCGCCGCCGCCGCCGCCGCCGCTCGGACAGTCGCCGCGGGGACCGTCTCGCTCCCCAATCCGGAGGCGCCTGGCTTCGGTTGGGCCGCCGGGAGCCAATCCGCCGTCGAGGGGTGGGCGGCGGCGGCGGCGGCGGCGGCGGAGCAGCAGATGCCCGAGGAGCGGGGAGAGCGCGCTCGGAGCGCTAGGCTGCCGCCGCCGCCGCCGCCGCGCTTTGTCCTCATCGGGTCTGCCGCGTCCTCAAACTTCTGCTGTAGGGACCCGGGAAAGGAGCATGAACGGCGGCGGAGGACGAGGACGAGGAGCAGAGCACAGTCCTCGGTGCCGGGGCCAGCCTTTCCCCGCGATCTGCCATGAAGCCCCGGGTGGAGCCCCTTCAGAAGCCGAGGTAAGCGCCCGAGAGGATCGCTTGCGGGACCGAAGGCTCCCACGCGTGGGGCTTCTCTCCCCGGGAAGCGCTCCCCACCAGGCTTCCGAGGGAGGCCGGCGGGTCACGACCTCAGGCTCTCTCCGCAACCTCTGTTGCTGCTGCTGTTGTTGTTCTTATTATTATCGTAATTTCGGTAAGCTCAGGGTCGCGAGCGCCGAGGAAGCCGGGCTTCAAACCCGTCTCTGTTCAGCAGAATTCACATCGACGTGTAAATCCGACGTGGGGTATGCGTTGGTGCCTCGAGCAAGCCTTCAGATCATGGCGATAAGCGATCCCCCCGCCCCCCCATAAAATATTTTTCCTATCCGGCTCCGCAGCCCTAAGAGCGGTCTGCGAAGTGGTTTGCCGAGATGAGATTTATGAATGGACTCGAGATTCCGGTAGCCGTGGGTGGGATGAGTTGTCCCGGCAGCGGGAAAGAAACCACTTTTCAGTCAACTCTCGAGTCTTCTCCTGTTTGCTTCCTAAAGTCTTTGCCAGGGTATCACAGCCCTGCAAAATGCAAGGAGATGACTATTTGGAATAGGGATGGAAGGAGTCATCTGGCCTTCCAGACGCTGCTGAGTTCCCACTTCCATCATCCTTCAATAGTGTCTGGGCTGTTAGGGGCTAATGGGAACCGGAGTCCAACACCTTCTGGCTGGCTATTTCCTAGCCCTATTTTATGGTGCCGTGGATGTTTTGGAACTTGGGTGTAGAAAGCGTACCTTAGATTAGGGTAGTCACGGGCCCTACTTTAGAGAGCTGGTTCCTCTACTGAAGCTGCAGCTTGAGGGGGTGCACACCCCAACTTTGGTTTGAAGAAGAAGAACCATGTGAGAACAAGACATTTAAAACTGGCCATCAATCACTGGCAGCTGGATAGCTGGCTATGGAAGCAGGGGGTCTACCTGGTTACGGGCTTCCCCAATGGTGATTATTTTTAAATTTGTACCTTTATGTATAAATGATCCTGTGCAGATTTTATGGAAAGCACTGTCCTCTATGGTTCCTCCACCCCTTTGGTAATGCATTCTCCCCCCCCCTGCGGTGTTTTTCTGAGGGGGACAACATGAAGGTAGAAACTAGTGACACCAGGTTTTTAAGGAAAAAGAGAATAAGGTGGTTGCACGTGTAAAACTGAAAAGGTGAGGTGACAAGGGAGAGGAGCAGAATTGAAGAAGAAATATATCAAGGGGTGATCAAGCAAAAAGCTGAGATGCCAGTGTTTTCCCTGAAGAACAATGGAGCAAGAAGATGTAGAATTCAGTGGACTGGTAGAGAAGTGCATTGGGACTGCAGAGCTGTTCACACACTTACATAGATGCATGTCTCATTGATCTCAGTGGGCATGTCTCCTGGAAAATGTGTGGGATTGCCCTGTTAAAATGTAAAGGTAAAAAAAATTAAAAGAAAAGTCAAAGAGGGAAGCAAAGCTTGGTGCAAAACTGGGTGAACCAAGTGGACGGCTGGACAGCTGAAATTAGTATATTCCCTGCAGCTCACTAACAGAAGGAGGTGGAATGTTGAAACTTGGAACAGTGGGACTCGGTAAGAAGAAAAAATGTGGTCTCTTAGTTGGAAGATGTGAGGATAAATTTAATGGCAGGTTACAGCAAGGTTAACAGAGTGGTAGTGCTGGCCTGTGACGGACAGAATAAAAACTGGTGGCAATTTCTGAAACCTTTGTTTCATTGACATCTGGCACCAGTTTGACCATCAGAATTGGTCTTTGTTTCTGTCATCTCTGATTCTACGGAAGTGTCACAGATTATAATTATATCTACATAAATAAAAGGAGGGGGTTGCAACTGTAGCATTCCATGATTGCTGACATTAAATCCAAAAGTGATGATATGCTGTACCTTTAATTCTCTGTAAAATCTCTTGTTTACATGGAACAGACACCTGAGATTTGTCCTCCTCTTCTTCTTTTCATAATGTGTGTGATGATCGAAACAGAGTTAAAATGCTAATGCTCTTCTATGAGTAAAACGGGGCTACAGTATGTTCTTTAATTAATTCTGTCTGGCTGATTAATCAATTACACTGCTGTCCCAAATAAACATATCTGACTAGGAAGTAAGTTTCCTTCCTTTCAATGGATCCTGCTTTCCAAGTAAACATGGCTCATGTTGCAGCCTAAAGGTTTTGTTGCGAATGAGGGTTTTCCCTCTGTTTAACCGAAAGGGCTACTGTTAAAAAGCAGGTTGGTAGGTGATCTGCACAAATTTATTCACATTCCCTTCTTATACCAAAGTTAATGAGGAAGAATTATTAATAGAGTTGGTTTTTATCCAAAACTAGTGGGCATTTTGCATTTTAGAATGGAACTACATCAGCTTTTCTTTTATGAAGAAAAATAACCAGACATTTGAGTCTGAGGGAGATCAGCTGAAATCAGTGTCAATATCTTGTTTAAATCTGGATCTTTCATAAAAGTGTGATTATGGATTTTTTAAATATAGCCTTATCCCCAAATGATGAAAAAGACATTGTAATAAATGCCTTTTATGTGTTAAAGTGTGGGTTATCTTATACTAAAAATGGCAAGCTTTTCCCAAAAATAAAATGTAGGTACAGTTGAATCTAATTGGTAAAAATTATAATAAACTTGGTTTTAACAAACTTGGAAATATTAAGATCTCCCGGTTGGAAGAGAAGTTGAAAAAAATGCTTCAGATTCTCATGCCTCAGCATCAATTTTCTGTGTGACTGGGTAGGCCAGACACCTGGGATTTTTCCATTCCAGATGATCACATCAAAATTTAGTCTCTTCTTCAAGTCGAATGGATTTTGACAACTTGAAATTTCCCATGTTGTTTTTATTTTCTTTTTAACACACTAAAACATGCAAATTATAATATCCAAGTGCACAAGATACAAGCCTAGAATGCTTTTATTATGGCTTCTCTCGGTTCAGTTTGTCCCAATAACACATACATTTGTTCTCCATTCCGTACCCTCTGATGTTGCAAATATATAACAAGAAAAACACTCTTAGATCCACTGTGATCCAGAGTTCCCTGCTACAAGTTGCTGCCGGTTTCTGTGGGTGAAATTGCTATAGTCAATGACTGCAAGTTTTTCATGAAAGATAGAGACAAATTTCTCATGAAAGAGACGCTTCTCACTTTGATAGTGGACTAACCACCACCACCACCACCTTTGATTTGACAAGGTGCTAATTGGCAATTTCCAACTTTTAAAATTTTTCCTAAGTAATTTACCAATATGCTGTTCCAGCGCTGGCTTAAAAACCTTTTTAAAAAGAAGAAGAAACAAGGAGTGCTCAGTTGAAGTGTTCCATGCATGTGCCTTTGAGTTGGATCAGGTGATTTACACAGAGTAGAAAGTAGGAAAAAATGATACCAGCAAATGGAGGCAAGTTGCACCATATCTGATGCCTGAAGTAAAAAAATGATGATTCCCTCACTAAAAAGACACAATTCCCCACTGGGCTCCCCCCCCAAGTTAGCTTTGCATCATATAGTCACTAATTTTAAATTCAATTTCCTTGATGTAAAGTCCAATGGAAACTGCAGAGTAAATGACCCATGTAGATGTCCTTTGACCTTGCTCCACCCCTATTGGGCTATTTTCTCATACCTCCACCCCATTGCTTCTCTCCCCCTAAAGATGTTTTATACTGTGGCAAGCCTCAGGGTTCCCTGCCCTAACTTCTCTCCCCAGTCCATAACTTCCCTTGCAAAAATTTGGCTACACAGGAGTCAGCATTGGAAAACATCAGACTGGTATCAGTATATCAGTTGCATGAGTATACATAAATCTGCTGGTCCTAATATTATACATAATTATAAAGATGTAAGTATACAAAACCTATTTAAAAAGATTAACTTTCTGAAACAAACAGAGCATCTTACATTTCCTTTACTCTTATATAGTGAATGAGATACATTTGTTTATTAGCCACAATGCAGAGTTGTGACAGGCTGCTGATGTAGTATTGTCACTGTGTGCAGTTTTCATCATCTATACTGTACAGTGATCTATTCTGCCATGTTTGAGAATCCAGGTTTTTCATATGTATGTGAAATATTATGAAGAATCATGGAGCTCACAGGCAAATGGTCAAGGTGTTGAACATGAGTCTCCCAGCACCACGCAAGGGAAAATCCCAGAAGTAGAATCCTTTTTTTCATCATTTAACCATTTTCATCCAAACACAAAGCAATTCTCAGGGATGTTTTTCAACAAATATGAGTAGTAATAAGCACAAGAGGATATCCTATAGACCAGGGGTCTCTAACCTTTTTCACCCCACAGACCGGCTGGGGAAGGCAGGGCACCCCGCACTTGTGTGCATGCACAAACAGCAGTGCAGCACTTGTACAGGCACCCATGCACATGCGCAAACAGTGGTGTGGTGCTAGCATGGGCACGCTGGAGCACACGCACATGCACAAATCAGCTGTGCGGGGTGCGTGTGTGCTGGGTGGGCTGGGGCGGGAGGTCTGTCTCCGCGGGCCAGTCCAGCTCAGGCCACGGACCAGCACTGGGCAGCAGACTGGGAGTGAGGGACCTCTGCTGTAGACCATCTTGACTGCTGCCGTTGGTGCTGTCAACATTCAGGCTTCCCTTTGCTATGCAAAGCTTGACATCCTTTTTCCTGCTGGCAACATGGGCATTCTGTTTTGCAGCAATATGGGGTCATGTCTGGCTTTTCAAATCATAGGTACAGAAGCACAGTATCCCACATTCATAAATGAGAGGGGTTTTTTGAAGAATTGAATCATAGAGAATCAACTGATTGAATATTGAAGAATGTTGAAGAATTGAATTGAAGAATTGAATCATATATTGGTCTGTTCTATCATCTTTGAGAAGATAAAGAGGTTCCTAATGTGTCTTCTGTTCCTGACGTGGGAGGGAAAGGATATTCCCTTACACATCCATTTCTTAAAGAAAACGTTTAGTGTTTTGTATTGAATTGCCCAACTAGCATTGGATACTATAAATTAGAACCAACTCTTACAGGTAAAGGGATGTGGTGGCGCTGTGGGCTAAACCGCAGAAGCCTGTGCTGCAGGGTCAGAAGACCAGCAGTCGTAAGATCGAATCCTCACGACAGAGTGAGCACCCGTCGCTTGTCCCAGCTCCCACCAACCTAGACTTTCGAAAGCATGCAAATGCAAGTAGATAAATAGGGACCACCTCGGTGGGAAGGTAACAGCGTTCCGTGTCTAAGTCACACTGGCCATGTGACCACGGAAGATTGTCTTCGGACAAAACGCTGGCTCTATGGCTTGGAAACGGGGATGAGCACCGCCCCCTAGAGTCGAACACAACTGGACAAAAATTGTCAAGGGGAACCTTTACCTTTACCTTACAGGTAAACCCAGGGTGCACACACCATTTTCCCATGTTGTAGTTTTCAGAGAAGGAGCTGTATTAGTCTATGTAAGTATATCAGGCAAACAAAAGAAAAGAAAAAAGACAAAAACATTGTGGCTCCTTAAAAGCTAACCTTTTGTGGATCAAGTCCTCTTTTTCAGATATAAAAGCCAGACAAAATGACTGTCATATGTATACAAAGTAGAGCTGGGAGTACAGATAATGAACAAAGTGACAATGGTTGGTTAGTAACAGAATAGGCTGTGACTAGTGCTAATGGTCTCTCTAGGGTAACAATAGCATAGCTGACATGGGTGGCAAACTAGAAATTAGTGCAGGGTTTCATACTTGTTAATGACTTAAGAACCCTTAATTGATATTCAGTCCTTTTAAGTGAGTTTCCTGCATCCAATTGTATCTTATCTCAGCTGTTTCTCTCTCCAGTCGTGTTTTGCAGTGGTTTTCTCCCTAAAATAGTTAGTTTCAGATAATTCAAGAACAGCTGGATAGCTCAGTGGTTTAGGTCTCTGGCTGTGGAGGCAGAAGTTGGGAGTTCAGTTTCCCACTGTGCTTCCCTGACAGGGGCTGGACTCGATGATCCATACGATTCCTTGCAGCTCTGCAGTTCTTTGATGATGATAATGAAAGAGTATCAGGTTAGATTGAAAAGTTATGTCACACTTTTTAACATCATGGACTGCGGGAGTGAGTGTGATAGGGAAAACTAACAGGGAGCCAATGAAGACATACCAAGACTGGAGGGTGGGGTATGCAATCATACCTGCTGGTACTTGTGATCAGTCTGGCTGCCTCATTTTGAACCTGCTTTAGTTTCTATACAAACTTCAAGAGCAGCTCTATGTAGAGAGCATTACAGTAGTCTAATTTTTAGATTACTAGCACATGAACCACTGTTGTTAGGCATTTCTTCTCCAGGTAAGGGCACAGCTAGGCAATCAAACTAAGTTGATGAAAAACACTTCTGGCCAGATATTTGCACTTCTATAGAGAAAGCTGGGTCCAAGACTACACCCAAGCTGCAAACCTGATCCTTCAGGGAGACTGTAAGCCCATTGAGGTGAGGTAAATATCCCTCTAACTGGTCTGAAAATCCTGCCAACAGTAGGATCTCCATCTTCTCTGGGTCCAGTTTCAGTTTTCGGCCTTATCCAGTCCATTATTGACACTAGGAAGAAGGATCTGTACTGCATCACCTGCAGATGACTAAAAGGAGACATAGAGCTGTGTGTCATCCACATATTGATGACAACAAACTCCAAATCTCACCCATATGATTTTTCCTAGCATATGATTTCATATAGATAATTAAAAGTATTGGGGAAATGGCTGAACCCTGAGAAACACCATAACAAAGTCCCCAAGTTGTACCATGTGAGATCAGCCCTTGAAGAAGGGCTGTTGTTGTTGTTGTTGTTGTTGTTGTTGTTGTTGTTGTTGTTGTTGTTGTTGTTGTTGTTGTTGTTGTTGTTGTTGTTGTTGTTGTTGTTGTTGTTGTTATACCACATTTCTCCCAACAAGGGATCCAAAGTGGCTCACAACATTAAAATAAAGAATGGAACACCCAAACCCTAAACTCGATAGCCATCTCAGATGGATACCATGATTAGTGGTAACCCAGCAGGTTTACACTCCTCCTGCCTCCCTCCCTCAGGAGATCATTTTGCAGGATGAACAATGACGTTTCAGTTCCATTGATTCTTTTGCATAGAATGCAGAAGGGTATTATTGGTAAAGGATAGCATAGATCTCACAAGCAAGGAACAAGTAAACACACCCTATATGCTGTGTGTGGCATTGTTGGAATTTGCAGATGTGAGGACAGATCCACATTGGGTTTGTAGCACAGTTTCCTTCCCATCTCTGAATCAGTGTTGTGTAGTCTGTTGTGTGTTAGTATTTGCTTGAAATTGGGGTGTTGTTTGTAAGGAAGTACAGGCCTGACATCTAGGGCTTAGGATTTGGGCTTGTTTTGCAGCCACAGGACCTGACCACCTTGCAGTCATTGAGTCGATTATGAACCCCTCTGTATACCAATATATTCTAGAGTCAAATGTCTGCCAGCTAAAGCTTGGCTGAAATTGGGTCATGCAACAGGACTATAATCCCAAGTACATCAGGAGATCTGCAACAGAATGGCTGAAAAAGAAAAAAAAATCAAGGTGTTGCAATTGTCCAGTCAAAGTCCAGACTTCAACCCAATTTAAATGCTTAAGAGAGTTGTGCATAAACAACTGTCTCAAAACCTGAATGAACTGAAGCAGCATTGTAAAGAATGATGTGAGAGACTGAAAAATTCATACAGAAAACGATTACTTCAAGTTATTGCTGCTGGTTCTACAAGCTATTGAATCATAATATGTACTAATTTTTTCACACATAGCTTTTCCATTTTGGCTTTATTTTTGTTAAATAAATCATAACAGAGTGTAATATATCATGTGTTGTTGATCTGAGGTTGTATTTACCTAATTTTCAGACTTCCTAAGGACCAGATGACTTTTATTATGTCCTGATATGTAAAATCATCGAATTCAAAGACAGTGTATTTTCTTTTTGTGATTGTATGGATTGTATGGATACTGGAGGCCCAATTAAAAGACTGAATATCAGCCAAGGGTTCTTAAATCATTACCAAGTTTGAAATCCTACATTGATCCCACAGTTTTTTACCTGCATATATTTCAATGTTAATGTTAAAAATTACTTACATCAAAAATGATGTTTGAAGTCAAAGTGCCATGCCTTGATTTGTGCTCCTTGGAAGAACAATCCAGACAGAACAATAAATTTGATTTAAGGAATATAAATTGAGTCTCTTTGTGCTGTGTACATGAATTAATTCTTAGCAAAGATATAAGAGTTTTTGTATGCATGGGCTATTGATGCTTTGGGACAGGTAGTCAAAAAGCTCACAATTCAGCCGCTTTGAAACACAAAGGTGGCAATCTTGTACCTATTTTCCCCAAAGTAATCAGTGAGCCAGACATAGAACTGGAAATCCTGTAGATTTGAAATTAGAGTGTTTGGTGCATATCTGTTGTAAAAGCTGGTTTAACATTGTTAGATCATCCTTAACCGTGATAATGTGTTTCAAATGCTTCATCGCTATTGCCAGCATCTAATTATGTCCATTCGGGAAATGACCCAAACAGGCAAAAAGGGGTTCTAGCTCAGACATATATAGGCTGTGTATATGTGTTCTTATGCTTTCAAGTCATAACCGACTTATAGTGACCCTAATAGGGCTTTCAAAGTAATTGAGATATTTAAGGAGGAGTAGTTTACCATTTCCACTCTCCTAGTGAGTTTCCATGGCCAAGTGGGGATTCAGAGTATTCTCCATAATCCTAGTCCATTACTCTGTCCACAGGCCACATTATCATTTTTCTGTCAATGCAATCTCAAGTAATATTTTGCTTCTTTATAACATTATCAGTACAGCCCCACTGGTTAGTTTGATGACATGAATTATAGCAGCAAATGCCTGCTAGTTAACAAGCTGCCAGTTGTACCCTCATTGCTCACCAGCTCACAGGACTGGCATATGATGAGGGATGGGAGCAGCAGCACATTAACTAGCAGCGATATCCAACTGCATAAGGCTTATCCTGGCCGAATGAGTCAATAGGACCGGGGCAACAATATAATTAAAAATGCAGTATGGATCCCTCAGAGCTTGGAAATGCATAAAAACAAGTTGTTGTAATTGGTTCCTTTATAAATAAAGTGTAGCTAATTCGCAGAAGAATGGTAATCTGATGAGGGATGACTTCATTCCTTTCAGGATATAGCTGTAAATTTTTAATTACTTCCTTGGGCAAGGTGCACAGTCCCAGGTTACCTGCAGAAGAAGGGAATGGTAAGCCACTTTGCGAATACACTTTTGAGCACTCTGTCAAGTCAGAATTGATTTCATGGTACACTATTACTTCTTGTTCCTATTCCTATTCTTGTGATTTGGTCTCAGTCTTTAGCTGCATGCTTTGTGCTACACTATAGCTTGTAGTACTGTGATGATTTAAAAATAAACAAAAACAACTAGCTCTGTTAATGTTGAGAGTATGAAGAGCTTTTAAAAGTGTAACTGATGGTACTAATTAGGGGCAGCTTGAAACTGTAACTAATTACTTGTAAAAGAAACTCTCCAAGCTCTGGACTCCCTTTGTTTGTTTGTTTTCATAAAAGGTATTATTATGCTTATTATTATTATGCTTGATAATGATGATGATGATGATGATGATGATGATGATGATGATGATGATGATGATGATAATAATAATAATAATAATAATAATAATAATAATAATAATAATAATAATAATAATAATAATAATAATAATAATAATAATAATAATAATAATAATGTTTTATTACGGTCCTTGACCAGCAAAAGTAAGGAACGTTATTTAAATTAGGAGACATAAAATCAATCTAAAAACATGAAAAACATCTATATACATATAACATAAAAGGTATAATACATTTTCCCCTACAATCCACCTTTTACTTGCAATAGATACATAAAATCTGGTTTGTTTTTGAGGATTCTCCTCCCATTCAATTGTCTACTCCTACTGTGAACAGTAGATTGCAGTGCCTTGTGTTCATCTGCACTGTAGGGTTCTGTTGGTCATTCCAGGCTGCTTTTTTGGGGTTTTGATTGGTCTTTTGAGGCAGTCGTTCCAATACCTGCATCCAGACACACAAGGATAATTGTTGCTGAATGTACATTCTGTCCACATGTGTCTTAGTTTGCTCCCAAACATTTTGCTCCTGCCTCTTATTGCCTTCCCCTTTCGCATACCTTCCCCTCCCTAGCTCTGCCTAGTTCATTCTCCTTACCCACCCACTATCTATTTATAGCACACTTCCATTATCACACCATCCCCAAACCTTTTCATTTCTCTGTATCTACCCATTTCACTGCATCACAGTGTGCAACTGTTCTTGTCAGCAAAATCATTGGTACTGGAACCCACTTTTGCTAAGTAAAGCTTGGTGCTACACAACTAGTGGTATGATACTGTGGGCTGATTCCTTTGCTACCACATCCTTCCATGAATCTCACAGCTCTTAGCAAGCCCCCCCTCGCTGATAAGAGACTCAGAAAGGTTAGTGAGCAATCAGCTGATTTTTGACACCAACTCTTTAGAAATGGGGTGGGGGATATACATGTTCATGAAGATTCTCTATTCTGGATTTCATTTTTTGTTTTTGCTCTCTGCCAGGGGGCACATTATAGCTCAACCTTTGAGAGCACAGGCTGACTGCCCTCTGGAGATCATTGGGGAACCAGCTCTCATTGACACCAACCCCTGTCTCTATAAAGGAGACTTTTCCCAGGAATCATCACATTTCTATCTTCAATCATAAGTTATCATAACAAAACATTTATTCATGTTGTGAAAATGAGAAATAAACATGTGAAGTTTTGATATTCTAAAACATCTGCCCCCTCATTTTATTATACGATATTATCTACCTGCCTTAGCACAAAACTAATATATTTCCAAAAAGAGAGGGAGGGCTGAAAGATGGCAACAGCTGATATCCCAGTGCTGTTATATGGCCTTATTTGGAACAGGGAAGGGAGGGGTAGAATGGTGACCACCATAAGCATACTCGCAAAGAAATGTCACTTAATAAGACACATGAATAAATAGCATAGAACAGCACAAATCAACACAGCGCTGGCTCCACATGAGTAGACAGGGCAGTTCAGACCAATGTAGAACAAAAAATGCACCGCCACCTGGAAAATTACACTAAAAACTTGTCCCACCTTGACACTGTTGACTTGGAGAAGTGCAGCTACGCACTTGTCGGTAAAAAGAAAGCTGAAGAAGTGCTCCGTGTGGAGAAGCCCTAGTCAGATAAAATATGCCTTCATACATCATAGTATATTTTATGAGGTTTTGTCATTCAGACGTAATGAAGAAAGATAGAATGTTGGTGAAAGGATCTTATCAACCCCCAGGGCTAACAACTAATATAAGGAGAAAACAGATTGCAAGTATTTATCTCCTCAGAAACCCTCTCAGTTACTTTTCCTCAGATCTCCAGACAAGAATCTCAAATCTATTTTTGGAGGTAGGGCTGCACATAGTCTTGGGAAAAGAAGACCATGCCTCAAAGCAGGCCCCTCACCCATCTTCCAGCCCTTATTATCCCACACATTTATCCCACAAATCAACATAGCAGACGTTTCTCTTTTTTTATTCTGCAACTCCTAGACTCCCACAGTCAGCATGACAAAGAATTCTAGCAGCTGTAGCCCCAAAAGGAAATGCCCTCCGCCAGACACACACAGATACACAATATCAAATGGTATAGCACAGCTACTTTTTTAAGGAAAAAGGAAAAGAGATTTTATGCTCTAGTGAAAACATTGCTATTAGCTTCTGATTATCAGGCAAAGGAAGTTGTGAAGTATGCTGTTAGCCAAGGCAAAGCAGAATAATAGGCGTTGGATTAAGGTGAGAGCGCTACCAAGAGAAGATCATCAAATATTATTAATACACATTTCGAACTCAGTATCATAAAATAATGTTTTGTCTGTACAGATTAATTTTTGTTCTGAAATACCTTGCCATCCTCTACTCCCAAGGAAATATCAATGAATAATCCTTTTTAAAAAATGGACTGAGAACCTGAAATTGGTTTTTTCCAAGGATGTTTGCTAAATCTGATAATTTTTTTTTTTTAAAGCACGTGGAATCAGAATGGGATAATAGATTAATGGAGCTGGAATGGCCAGTTTGAAAGACTGAAGCCTTGATTGGAACCAGTGGGTTTTCTACTAGGCATTTACAGCTGGAAATGTGACTAATGGCCTGTGTTTCATGGTGCTAAATGTAAAATGATCGCATGGCATCCTATGAAAGTGAAACGTGATGAGTAACATGTAGCAGGTGCAACTGATGGTGCTTGTGACAAGGTGTTCATGCAAAGTGGTTTATTGCATGCTTTGCCCAGCCCCTCATGCTCTCCATGAGTGTGCGATCATCTGATATTCTTGTTGATTCTCATTTGCTAGAGGAAGAGTCTGTTGCTGTCAGGACAATTCTAACTATTCTAATCCAACTATTAGAAAGACTCGCAAGCAGTTCCATCTGGAATTCCACCTGCACGTTTCCTGGCACAAGGAATGATTCATGAGTATTTCACCAGTGGCAATAGTTGGAATAGCATGTGTGATGTTTGCTCACAAAGGGGGTCGTTTTTCCAGAGCTTTTCCCATGTCTATAGGATGTGAGACTAACAGGAGCAAAACATGTAAATCTTTTTTTTCACCCAGTTCCCTCTAGTTTGGAGACAAGGCTATAGTTGGGAAGTAAGGGAGGGATGTTAGATTGCTACACAGTTTCAGCAGCAAGGATGGGACAGGAAAACTTTTCACTGCCACACATGTTTCTTTTCTTTTTTAACTGTTAATCTTTATTGCATTTAAAAAAGAAATTATAAAAATAAGTAAATAATTATCACAATATTAGCACATAACCAAAATAACTTTTTATTATTTCTTTCGCAAACCAGTAAGTCTTTAACATTTTTACTTCCTTATTTTGCACCAGACATTTATTTTCTTCACAATCTTAATAATACCTTTTTTAATTCTTATTTTTTATCCATATTAACAATCTGCTTTACTTTGTTTTTATTTCTGTTGAGAGCGGTTCTGCTTCTAATTTAAGCCTAAGTCACATAGTACAGGTTTGGGATCTTTCTTCTATTTCTCTGTAAGATAATGCTTTACTTTCCCCCATTGAGATTCGTGCTCAGTTCTACTCTTTCCTTTCAATGAGTCTGTTAGTTTGATAGTGTAGTGCTAACCAGCATGTTATAATTTGTTGTTTAGTCGTTTAATCGTGTCTGACTCTTCGTGATCCCATGGACCAGAGCACGCCAGGTTCTCCTGTCTTCCACTGCCTCCCGGAGTTGGGTTAAATTCATGTTGGTCGCTTCGATGACACTGTCCAACCATCTCATCCTCTATCATCCCCTTCTCCTCTTGGCCTTCACACGTTTCCAACATCAGGGTCATTTCCAGGGACTCTTCTCATGAGATGGCCAAAGTACTGGAGCCTCAGCTTCAGGATCTGTCCTTCCAGTGAGCACTCAGGGTTGATTTCCTTTAGAATGGATAGGTTTGTTCTCCTTGCAGTCCAGAGGACTCTCAAGAGCCTCCTCCAACACCACAATTCAAAAGCATCAATTCTTCGGCGGTCAGTTTTCTTTATGGTTGAGCTCTCACTTTCGTACATCACTACAGGGAAATCCATAGCTTTGACTATTCAGACTTTTGTTGGCAAGGTGATTTCTCTGCTTTTTAAGATGCTATTGAGGTTTTTCATCGCCATTCTCCCAAGAAGCAAGTGTCTTTTAATTTCGTGGCTGCTGTCACCATCTGCAGAGATCATGGAGCCCAAGAAAGTGAAATCTGTCACTGCCTCCATATCTTCCCCTTCTATTTGCCAGGAGGTGATGGGACCAGTGGCCATGATCTTAGTTTTTTTTATGTTGAGCTTCAGACTGTTTTTTGCACTCTCCTCTTTCACCCTCATTACAAGATTCCTTAATTCCTCCTCACTTTCTGCCAGCAGAGTGGTATCATCTGCATATCTGAGGTTGTTTATATTTCTTCCGGCAATCTTAATTCCGGCTTAAGATACCTCCAGTCCGGCCTTTCGCATGATGTATTCTGCATATAAGTTAAATAAGCAGGGGGACAATGTACATCCTTGTCATATTCCTTTCCCAATTTTGAACCAATCAGTGTTTCCATATCTAACTGTTGCTTTCTGTCCCACATATAGGTTTCTCAGGAGATGGATAAGGTGATCAGGCACTCCCATTTCTTTAAGGACTTGCCATAGTTTGCTGTGGTCCACACAGTCAAAGGCTTTTGTATAGTCAATGAAGCAGAAGTAGATGTTTTTCTGGAACTCTCTGGCTTTCTTCATAATCCAGCGCATGTTAGCAATTTGGTCCCTAGTTCCTGTGCCCCTTTGAAATCCAGCTTGTACTTCTGGGAGTTATTGGTCCACATACTGCTGAAGCCTACCTTGGAGGATTTTGAGCATAACCTTACTAGCGTGTGAAATGAGTGCAATTGTACGGTAGTTGGAGCATTCTTTGGCACTGCCCTTCATTGGGATTGGGATGTAGACTGATCTTTTCCAGTCCTTTGGCCACTGTTGAGTTTTCCAAACTTGCTGGCATATTCAATATAGTACTTTAACAGCATCATCTTTTAAGATTTTAAATAGTTCCACTGGAATGCTATAACCTCCATTGGCCTTGTTGACAAGATTTCTAAGGCCCATTTGACTTTACTCTCCAGGATGTCTGGCTCTAGGTCAGCAACCACACTATCTGGGTTGTCCGGGATATGCAAATCTTTTTGGTATAGTTCCTCTGTGTATTCTTGCCACCTCTTCTTGATGTCTTCTGCTTCTGTGAGGTCCCTACCATTTTTGTCCTTTATCATGTCCATCTTTGCACAAAATGTTCCTTTAATATCTCTGATTTTCCTGAACAGATCTCTGGTTTTTCCTTTTCTGTTATTTTCCTCTATTTCTTTGCATTGTTCATTTAAGAAGGCCCTCTTGTCTCTCCTTGCTATTCTTTGGAAGTCTGCATTCAACTTTCTGTAACTTTCCCTATGTCCCCTGCATTTTGTTTCCCTTCTCTTTTCTGCTATTTGTAAGGCCTCGTTGGACAGCCACTTTGCTTTCTTGCATTTCCTTTTCTTTGGGATGGTTTTTGTTGCTGCCTCCTGTACAATATTAGGAGCCTCTATCCAAAGTTCTTCAGGCACTCTGTCCATCAAATCGAGTTTCTGAAATCTGTTCTTCACTTCCACTATGTATTCATAAGGGATTTGGTTTACATTATACCTGAGTAGCCCAGTGGTTTTTCCTACTCTCTTCAATTTAAGCTTGAATTTTGCTATGAGAAGCTGATGATCAGAGCCACAATCAGCTCCAGGTCTTCTTTTTGCTTACTGTATACAGCTTCTCCATCTTTGGCTGCAAATAATATAGTCAATCTGATTACGGTATTGCCCATCTGGTGATTTCCATGTATAGAGTTGCCTCTTGTGTTGTTGGAAAAGAGTGTTTGTGATGACCAGCTTGTTCTCTTGACAGAACTCTATTAGCCTTTGCCCTGCTTCGTTCTGAACTCCAAGGCCAAACTTTCCTGTTGTTCCTTTTATCTCTTTACTCCCTACTTTAGC
Source organism: Pogona vitticeps (assembly GCF_051106095.1). Taxonomy (NCBI): domain Eukaryota; kingdom Metazoa; phylum Chordata; class Lepidosauria; order Squamata; family Agamidae; genus Pogona; species Pogona vitticeps. The sequence goes on along the minus strand of NC_135787.1, from coordinate 140,253,120 downwards.
ATTCCTAGAATGAGAAGAATATCTTTCTTTGGTGTCAGTGTTAGAAGTTGTTGTAAGTCTTCATAGAATTAGTCAATTTCAGTCTCCTCAGCATCGGTGGTTGGTGCATAAACTTGGATTATTGTGATGTTGAAAGGTCTGCTTTGGATTCGTATTGACATCATTCTATCAGTTCTGAGATTATATCCCATTACAGCTTTTCCCACTCTTTTGTTGACTATGAGGACTACTCCATTCCTTCTATGGGCTTCTTGCCCACAATAGTAGATATGATACTCTAGTCAGTTGTAATCCAAAACATTTGCACAACACCAAGTTCTAGGTTAGCTTTCCCTAGCAGCAGCAGGAAAGGCTCACCTAGAACCATAAGTGTACAAAGTTTCAGATAGCATGGAATATCGAGGTGCCCTAATAAGACTGTCAAGTCTAAATGCAGAGGTCAATGGAGTAGTGGGGCACAGGAAATCGGATATATGATTGAAGTTGATGGGTATGGTTTTCTTGCTGTCCTTTCCATGAAAGCAACAGAGTTTTAGTTATCATGTAATATCCTCCAGAAGGCATTCATTGAGAGGCCTGTATTGATTCCTGTGGGGAGTCAATATATATAATTGTGACAGCTGTTTTCTGGTGATAGAGGTTCAACATCTGGATAAGAAAACAAAAACATATGACTTTGTTAATTATTTCCCATTGTACTACAATCCTGCTCCCTACCTGCACTGAACAGAGGCTGAGAGTATAGCAGCACATAGATGTATTCAAATCTAGAGAATTCCAGTGCATTCATAATATGAAATTTTATTAGCATTTCAGGTTTCAGCAAGGTTCTCATACAATCAGCACAATTCAGAACAAATAAGATTGTAAAATAAATCCCCTAGCAGATATCTCTCAAACATTGTGAGGTTAGTATTATTGGCAGAGTAGTATGTTAAGGAAGACCCAGGGAGTTCTGGGCTTCCATGGCAATGAATGTTTTCTCATGAAAATTAATTGCTAAGAGGGTTTAAATATGCCACTGTATGGACGTCCTCTTCTGAAATACAGTCTTTGTACATGATCAGAATTAGAACTGGAATGGCTACATAACTTAAATAGAAAAAAAATAGCACTGCTTTACCGTATATACTCAAGTATAAGCCGATCTGAATATAAGCTGAGGCACCCAATTTTACCACAAAAAACTGGAAAAACGTATTGATTCAAGTATAAGTTGAGGGTGGAAAATGCAGCAGCTACTAGTAAATTTCAAAAATAAAAATAGAAACCAATAAAATTACATTAACTGAGGCATCAGTAGGTTAAATGTTTTTGAAGATACTGCCCTTCTGAACTGCAAGACACCACTGCCTGCGGAGGGAGGACTCATACCTGATGTTGCGCTTATCTATTGCTCTATTGCTGCATAACAAGATGGAGGGAGACAGAGGACGGAGGAGGAAGGTGGGAGGAGGAAGGTGGGTACATAGAATATGCAGAAGCAGGAGGATGGGAATGTCCTGGAAGCGGAAATGCAGTGTACTTAACCTGGGTCATTGGATCACCCACAGAGGCTGCAGGCATCCGTAGATGAGCTGGGAAGTCCAGAGAACATCCACACTGCAGGGGAGAACATGTAATTTTGACACTGACTTGAGTATAAGCCGAGGGGGTGCTTTTTCAGCAAAAAAAGTGCTGAAAAACTAGGCTTATACTTGAGTATATACAGTATTTGCTAGAGTTATGGCAATATTTGGGGAAAATTTGGGTAAATGCAGGCAGGGAAGTGCGCTTCATCTGTCATAAACATCGAAAAACCTCATGATTGACATATAAACTATGCTAAATACTTCCTGTACATTACTTTACCTGTTGAACATCACACCCAGCACATGCTTCTATATATCTAAAATTGCTTTTGGTACCATAACTCCTAGAAGCCATTAGCCACTGATCATTTTTCTGAACAATTTTTTCAAACAGTATCTTTCTTTGGGTACTATCTACAGTGATTAGAATTGATGGGCAAAGTGATATTTTCCAGTGGTATCATGTAGAAGGAAGGATTCTCTCTGTTTCCCTCATTTGGTTCTTGCTCCTTTTATTCATACTGTATATGATGAATGTTTTCAGTTTGTGGCATATGATAAGAAGTGACAGAATATGGCAGAAATGCAGAGACAGCTGTTTTTCAGATTCTTAGCTAGCAGCAATAGGTTTTCACAGAGATGAATGAACGGGTCTCTGGCTATGCTGACCTCTATATGTTTAAAATGAACACAATCTGTGTTATATACTTGAGTACATCATGTAAGTCTGGTTAATGTCAATGCAATCTCGTCTAATGATACTGGTTTACAATAGCATGTTATCCGAACTCTTCATACCTCTTCTAGTCTGTGATCTAAATAAAGTTTGCTGGCAGCCTTAGGGCATGTGCTTGAGAGGCAGGGCAGAATAGTATCATGGGCTGATAACCTTTTGTGTCCTTTGGTGTAATCACCAGCAGTGATCTCTACATCAGAATATTAAGCTACTATGTTTTCTGGTGTCTGATTATCCTTGTTGGATGAAAGCCAGCAGAAGGTCTTTACCAGGAACACATTTCAGACAAGGAATTTGTGAAAGAGGTCTGCTTTGCTTTTCATGACGTTTTATTTGAGCAGGCTTGGCATGGCTCCTTTGTCAGGCTTTGCTGTCAATTCATAATAGTTTCCTTAATCATTTCCCTGCAAAGCCTCATTCCAGGACTCAGACTTTTGCTAATGCGGTCATCGAGAAATCGCCATCTGATTCTGCTGACCAGGATTAGTGTGTTCTAAACATGCTGATGTGTTTTTGCCTCTTCCCCCTCTAAACAGCTTGTCTTTCTGCTAAAGGGAATAATATATTTGAAAATGTAACAACCAAAAGGAATATTTTAGTCAATCTAAAGGGATACGATAGTCAGTCCTTCAGTTACTTTCCCCCTCTTGCTCAGCGTCCTTGCAGCTTTTTCTTTTTAGCTTTATATGCCCATGCAATTCTGTATACTCCATACGTTTATGTGTGTTTTACCTTCCATCTTCAGGAACTGTTGGAATCCACAAGGTTTCTCTGGTGCATATATGGATGTGAGAGGCTGTTTTTGTTCCCAGT